>NC_139050.1:26086055-26691055 GCF_965140915.1 Aythya marila | reverse complement strand
CACCATGCTTTGGGCACTCAACATGGCCTCCCGGAAGTCCAGAGTCCGAGAACTACATCTCCCGGCATACTCTGGGTAAATAACATGGCCTCCCGGAAGCCCGGTGCCGGAAAACTACGCCTACCAGCATTCCCCAGGCAGCTGGCTTGACCAATCACAGGCCGAGTGTTCGAGAAATACATTTACCGGCACTCACTGTAACCCAAGCACTTACCGGCCTTTCAAAAAAGCCTCAACCGTAACACTAAAAAACTTTGAAACCCCTACAGGCATAACCCAAGCTATTTACCACAGTAAACCCCTGAAATACTATGCCTAAAAGCCCTAACCCAAACACTTAAGACGCTCAAAACCCAAACCCAAAACATTAGGATTCTCAAAGCCCTAAACAACAAAATTAGAACGCTTGAAGCCTTAACCCCAAAATTAAGATGCACAAAACCCAAAGCCACCCCAAAACAGTAGGATGCTCAAAACCGTAACTCTAAACATTAGGACGCTCAAAACACAAACCAAAACCCAAAACTTTAGGACGCTCTAAGCACAAACTGAAAACATGAAGACACACAAAACTTTAACCCAAAAATTAGGATGCTTAAAACCCAAAGCCCTAACACAAAACATTAGGATGCTCAACACCATAACCCAAAAAACTAGGATGCTCAAAACCCTAACCCTGGAGAACCTAACCTGAAAAAAAAAAAAAAAAAAAAAAAAAAAAAAAAAAAAAAAAAAAAAAAAAGGATCTTAACACACTAACCCTAAGTAACTGACCAAAAATAAAACCCTAGGACCCTAACCCTAAAAAACATAGCAACACTCCATCCCAAAAAAAAACAAAAACAAAAAACAAAAAAACCTCTAAAACACTAAAACACTAACCCTGAAACCATTAAAACCCTGTTAAAACTCCAACCCAGTTATACACCAGTTACCTCCCTTAAGGGATATAGAGGAGCTCTCTCAGATACGGCAGTACTACTTCTCGTGCATGCAGCCGGTGGTCGGTCTCATTCTCGTGCTGATGGTGTTGAAAGCTGGAGCAATGGTGGTACTGCTGGAGATACCACAGCCACCGGAGGTGGATTGTTAGGATATGGAGATGGTAGGTTATCCAACGGCTCCCGTTTATTATCTTTTCCTTTTTCCTGTTCTTGTTCTTCTTCAAATTTCTTATCTGCTTTTAGTGTAAATATTGAGGCTGGAAAAGGACATGAAGTCCTCCTGATCCATAATCCTGCATAATCACTTTCTTCCCAGCAAAAAGGTTCCCTCGAATTAACATGTGTATTTAAGGCCTGACAAATACAGTCTTCAAAGGATCCAAAAGCAGGCTGAAAGATATGTGGTGTTAAAGGCTCCTTTGGCCATTCTATCACACAATACTGGACCGTTTTTTATTTACTTTTTCCTTTTCTGGGGCCCCTCTCATTCCAATTTCTAACCGTTATTCCTAATGGACTTTCTGGTGGTATGTCTGGTAATTTGCTCCCTTTCTTCTGGTCCCTGGTCTTCGATTTTGTCTGACCCATCTGGAATGTTACTGTGGCAATTCCCACAGCCCTTGGTTACCTTAATAAGAGTGTCTTACGGAGGATTTAAGATCTATCACCCACCCACAAATCCTATAGGAATCCCTTCGTTCCTTCACTGGCCAAGTCCCTAGCAGGAGATTGGAACCGTGGTTAGAAGACCTCCACAATCGCTTCAGAACTGAATTCCGTCTCAGTCACACTCTTACACACACAGGCAACCGAAACGCACCCAACAGAACAGTATACGCTTTAAACGCTTATGACTCCATTGTCTTCATTCAGATCTTCACACGCAGAATTACAGGCAAAATATAGTGCTGCAGCCAGCAAGGGAACTGAAAAAAAATCAAAACCTTTGCTTACCTTTATTCAGGTTCAAGATGCCATTAGTCCCGACCTGACTCGAACAGCAGCCACCAAACGGTGGGGCGCCTCTCCTAGATAAAGTAAGAATTCAGGAACCAAAGCCCTCCCAGACAAGCCCCCAGTTGTCATACATGACTGGGTCCCAAATTGGATTGCAATTAAATTTTACAATTTATTAAATGAATAGAGGTAAACAAGCAGTTGTGCGCAAACAGATATACTGTGACAGCTGCCCTTCAGCACGTGCCCAGAGGCAGACTGGATGTCTTTGCCTAAACAGTCCGGACAATGTATTAGTACACCCATGCACTGCCACGTTAGCTGTCATCACTAACTGCCAGGCAGGACAGCTCCAGACCAAACACATACACACACAGGCACGCCACAAACACTAAAACAAAACACACAACACAAGGCACAAGAAAAAGTGAGCCCCAGAGGGAAGCCCTATGGCAACAGCAAGTCAGAACAGGGGCTCTGCAGCAGACCCCAGGAGAGACTCAACAATCAGTCGCATCGCACCCGAAGGCTGCCGCACACTCTGAGAAACCAAACCTACCAGTCCTGAGCAGCTCCCCACCTCCTCCTGCCAACCACGCTCAGCACACACACTATTTGCCCCTAAAAAAAACAAAACCTTAGAACATACACACACGAAAAAAAAAAAATCTGAGATCCATAAATGCCAAAAAGACGTGCACGCACAGCAGCCCCTGCAGAGGTAATCACAGACTTACCCTTTGCAGAGGAAAGAGCAGACTCTGATAGAACCCTGCTCAGGCTCTTGGTAACGCTGCATCTAAACTGCCAAGCCACATGTAGCATGAAATGAAGCTGGTTTTAGTCCCCTGGAAAATTACACAAGTAGGTTTGTACATCTAGAGATTAAAATATAGCTCAAAAAACAGAAGCGTATCCCACCATCGCAAAGAACAGTGAGCCAGCAACCTCTACTAAATATCCCTCTGTTAAGTGAATTCCAAGGACTTAGAAATCCAGAAATCCATAGACTCCAGCCTGCCTAGAGAACCCTGCAGCTGACTGAAGGAAAACAAAGCACTTATCCCAAAGAGCAGCCCAGGCAGAAGGAGCTCTCTGATGCCATGCCTGGGGCTCATATACCATTTGGCCCTGCCCAGCACCCAAACCCAATCACATTGTAAAGGGGAGGGACAAAGCACAAGGAAGTAGGAGCAGAGCAGGAGCAGCAGATTTTCATTTTCTTTTTTTTTTTTTTTTTTTTTTTTAAATCTGCTTTACCTGAACAACATGCAGAGGACAAGAGACCTGGGGTGTTTCTAGAAGCAACAATCCCCATGCTTTTGCTGCAGCTTTTAATATTAAAAGGACAACACAACCAGTCAAGTAACTGGAACTTTTTCAAATGGAATTACGTCAAACAGGTTCATCATCACTTGCAAAAACAGAGAACCAGCATTCACTAGCATGCCAGAGCTAATACCCACCTCCTGCACAACGCTCACTACTACTAATGCAACATATCATTGTGCAATACCTCTCTGTTCCTGGTTCCTTTACCTCACCTGCTCAGTAGCTCCAACTGAGAAATGTGCCCGGTCAGCACCACGCTGAAATGTGCCCGAACAGACTTATTCTTCAGTGATGAAGAAGGTGACCCTGCTCAGTCTCTTGGCAGTACTGCACTTATGCGGTCAAGAAACCGTACCCACGGTTTCCCAAAAACAACGTACCTGGCAACCCCTCATAAACATACCTCAAATATGTGAATTCCATGCACATAAAGCCTAGAAGGCTTTATGGTCTAAAGACTCGACAGACAGCAAACACACAGGCAAAAGCTCCAGAAATATAACAAACCGCCCCTAACCCTGAGAAAGGCCACTGCTTATATGCCCAATGCTGCCATTTTCAGATACATGCTCACACAGGGAGCCTCCATGATACATTTCTCCTAAACCCTGCTCCATCACTTTGCCACCAAGGTTGTGACTTTGATAAGATTTGACATATAGGCAAAGACTCACAAAAAGCCCTGTAATTCTGCAAAAATCATAAGGGACCCAGAAACACAAAGCAAACACACAAAATAACATCGCCATACTATCCGTAAAACTGCTGTAATAACTACTCACCTGAGGAAGAGCTGCGTGCAATACAGGCACCTACTACTTAGATTGCTTTACTATGACAGATCCTACCAGTTGCCACCTCAAAAAGATATGCGTACCGGTTTCTACTTGAAAATGCATCAGTCCATAGACTCTGACCCACCTAAAGAACCCTGCAACTGACTGAAGGAAAAACAAAGCACTTACCCCAAAGAGCAGCCCAGGCAGAAGCAGCTCTCTGATGGCACACCTGCAACTCAGTTACTATTAGGTCCCACCTGGAACCTGAAGCCAATCACATAGGAAAGTGCAGGGGGAAAGCACAAAAAAAGCAGAAAGAAGAGGAACAGCAGCTGTGGTTTTATTACCTTATTTATATGGCTTAGCTCAACAGCATGCAGAGTGCAGACATGAGAACTGGGGTGTTTCTAGAAGCTACAATCTGTTGTCGACGGAAGGAAGACACAGACGCTCAATATGAGTGAACAGTGAACTTCAACTTTAATGGATAGCTCAGTCACCTTTTATCTAGTTTGAACATAATCAACTCATACATATTGCAAAAACTAAGCTCAGGATTGGCTAACACTTTCCTATCTTGTCAGTTAGTTCCTCCCTCTTTTAGCTACCGTCCCGCCTTAGGGACTTTCCCAACCACACAAGGGCATCGTGTCCTTGGGCCTGATTGGTTCTCAACCGGCTGCGCACGTGCCCAGGCTCATATGAGTTGAGTACGGTACCTCCCCTAGCCCATGACCTCCTAACTGCTCAACATCCACGTGTCCTACCTCACTTAACCATTCCTCCACAATTCCCCCGTTTTTATTTTGTGCTACAAATACCTTCTCTGTGAGTTGCTCTAGGTTCTTAGTTAGGCAGTTAAAGGTTACATATGCAGCAATTATAATCAATATAATTATAAGTAGAAAGCAAAGTCCCTCTTTAACTAACAAAACCCATCCACCCATGTTCCCAAAAACAGATTTAAGCCAACCTTCAAACCAACTATCTTGTACTACAATTTTTTGTGTATGATCCCTTAACCATTTCAACTGGTCGTGAATTGACTGACCATGGTCGGAAAGATTAAAGCAACACATTCCTTCTACATCTTCACACCCATGTCCCTGAGCCAAGAACAAGAAATCAATACCGGCCCTATTTTGCAGCACAGCGTGCCTTAGGCTTTCCGTGTCTTGCGACATTTCAGAAAGAACTTGTGTGGTTACATTTGACTGTTTAACAGCCCAACAAGCAAGCTTATTTATGCTAGCCAAAGCGTGTGCAGTTCCTACAGTCAGAAAAAGATCCATTAAGCAGAGTAATACGGGCAGAGTATGGTGCTAACATTTCACTCAGTTCCTTTGGATCCCCTATCGGGACCCCAAACAAGCATGTTCTGAAAGGGTACATAACATAACACAACTATACAACTTAACCCTAATAACACTACAATTACTGTAAGCACTTAATGGTAACACAATTAATAGTAAGTAACACAACTTAGTAGTTACACACTTAAACCTAATCACTTGATGGTGATCAAAGGCTGTTCTTGATAGTCGTCGAGGTGTCACAGCCCACGTCATTGTCAGAATGATTATCAGGAACCTCTTCCTGGTCGTCTTCGGCGTGTGCAGATTCTAAAGCTGCTTCAGTCCACTTTGCAGTGATCCACTGGGTACCTGTTTCTGGCACCACTTCAAAATCTCTATAACATTTTATAACATTTTTGCAAGTAACTCTTTAACCACATTTATCACAATACTACATGCAATGATGATTGACAACACAGTGAACAAAATCCTTAATCCCTCTTTGACTAATCCCAGTAACCATCTATGCATTGTTTCAAACAAATCAGTGAACCATTGATTGAAAGGATTGATACCATATTGACTCTTTCTCATGTGCTCTTTCAAGAAAGTAATGGATTTGTGAATTGACTCATTACGATCAAAAAGTTTTAAACAGTACGTTCCCTTAAGTTTCTCCAAGTGGCTACTTCGCACAATGACTCCATACTTGTGAAACATGATTTTGCTCGACCAGTACTAATTTCCTATGATTTCAGCCTGCACTATGGCAATAAATGCGCTCTCACTAACACAGTACACAGCACACTCACACACCCAGAGGCCTCTGGCACATCTCACTCTCAATCATACCACAACCTCAATCATACCACACGAATATAATTTAGAATGATAAGCAAACAAACAAGTATTGCCTCTCATTGTGTTCCTCGTGAAGTGACTTGCAACACTTTGTTTTAAAACCTTACCCTTACACAAATACTTTCAACACAAAATACCTGGACATTTAAGAATAACACATACAATTATTAACACTCCAGTTAGTATCCCTTTTTCATTGCAAGGTAAACCTCTTATAAAAAGAATGCCAGAGAGAAGCAGTACAGCCGCCGCTGCTTCCATGGTTACATCAGACAGGCTGCAGGGTCCTGATGTCCGTCCCTCTGCTCTGTGCCGACTCGCCACACGGTGAGGGTCAGCTGCCGTTCGATTCCGCAGAACTCCGAGCGCAGCACTGCTCGTGGCGGTGACTGAGGGGGGGGGGAGGCTCCCACTGCCCCGTAGCCCCCTGAGGCAGCGTTATCGTTCTCACTGAAGGCGGCAGTGGGCAATCCCCAGCTCCAACACTTCCCGGCAATCCCAGTTGCTCTGTAGCAGCAGTAGCGACTCTCTGTTCAGCCTGATGTATAACTAAGGCGTTAGTGACTGCTCTCCAAGGCTTCAATAATTTTTTAGCAGCCTTATTTTCATTAATAACTTCATCAAACAATTTGTCCCCAAATTTACGCCACTCTGTTTGTTGAAAAACTGTATCAGGATTGATAAAACAACCCTGCATTACTCCATATGCTAATAATCCTGGTAAATCCTTTTTGCAGTCTATATCTGAAGTGATCCGCTTTTCTAAAAAGCATTCGAGCAAAGCATACGCCGCTTGTCTCTCCATACCTTTATATACGTTGGTTGCAGCCTTTGCAAAGACCTCGGCGGCGCTTCTCCGGCGGGACCATTTATAGGCTCATCCCGGGTGCGGGGACTCCCTTCCACCTTCCGAGCTGTGGGTGCGGGGACTCCAAGTTTTCGTCCCTTTCACCTTTCAGACCTCGGCGACGCGTGACCGGCGGGATCCTCTCCCGGGTGCGGGGACTCCACGTCCCTTTCACCTTCCCGACGCGGGTGAGGGGATTCTTGTCCCTTCCACCTCCTGGGCTGCTTTGCAGGACCGGTTCCTCCCTTATTCCGTCCAACCGTGGCCCAGGATCACCGCCAGCAGTGTCCAAATCCCGTTCAGATCGGTCCCTGTTCGGGCGCTATTTGTTGTCGACGGAAGGAAGACACAGACGCTCAATATGAGTGAACAGTGAACTTCAACTTTAATGGATAGCTCAGTCGCCTTTTATCTAGTTCGAACATAATCAACTCATACATATTGCAAAAACTAAGCTCAGGATTGGCTAACACTTTCCTATCTTGTCAGTTAGTTCCTCCCTCTTTTAGCTACCATCCCGCCTTAGGGACTTTCCCAACCACACAAGGGCATCATGTCCTTGGGCCTGATTGGTTCTCAACCGGCTGCGCACGTGCCCAGGCTCATATGAGTTGAGTACGGTACCCCCCCTAGCCCATGACCTCCTAACTGCTCAACATCCACGTGTCCTACCTCACTTAACCATTTCTCCACAACAATCCCCATGCTTTTGCTACAGCTTTGAATATTAAAAGGACAAAATGACCAAGCAAGTAGCTGAATTTTTTTTTTTTTTCATCTGGAATTAGCTCAAGCTTTTATTTACATAGAAAGAAAAGTCTAGGAGCAGAACTGATTACATGCCAAAAAAGAATTCAATTCCATTCCACTCACAGGAAAAATCACTTACTTCAGTAAGCTGAGACCCAAAAGGCTATGCTGATGTGTTAAAACACATTACAGGACACTGGGTCCAGGCCCTCCGCTGCACCCACTTAAAATCCATCCCTACACTCACCAAGGTGCAACCCCAACCAAAACACAGACACAGCATTTCAGCTTCAACACAGTTTTGGGAACTGGTAGAAAGGACACCTCATCCTCAGCAAGGTGTGCTCAGGCTACACAGGACAGGGCTTTGGGCACCTCTTTGCCTACCAAAGAAGACAGCCATCAGCACCTGCTTTGTTCCGATTCTAAAGACTAACATCACAGCCCACATTGCCTGGGACACCTGATAAACAGAAGAGAAAGCAGCCATACCGTTTTCAAGCCGTCCCTGCATGTGTTGCTCCTTGATGATCTGCAACCTCTTCTCAAATCCTCAACTGCTTCTGTGGAGAGCCTGCCATGGCACCTGCAAAGCAAGATGGATACCCTTCGCAGTCACCTCGTGCTACTTGGCAGTTCTGCTCCAATCCAGCTCACAAACAGCCCGCCCTTCTCGTGCTGCTCTTTAGAGTGCAGCTTAGCCCCTCTGAGCCTGTGCGACTCACCTGTGAAACAAAAAGAAAAGCATAGGCCTAAGAAGCATCCAAAGCCACAGCACAGCTAGGACAGTTACTCTCATCTGCTCCCTTACCTCTGCCCCCTCACCTGCCCTCGAGGCAGATGCTTCCATCTGCTCTCTTAAGCCAGCTACAACACACCTCTGAAATATAAACAGGATTTTTACTGTATTTTGTGTAGTTAACTAACTGCAGTGACAACTGCACCCCTAAAGTGCCTGCTACATCTGTTCATCGCTCACCTTGCCGAAAGCAGCTATGCTCAAGTCCCACGTTGTACACTGTGTTGCAGCTTTAACAAATGAAAACAGTCACAATATAATCATTCAGCGGCCTGCATTAGCACCCATCCCTCAACAACAGCAGGGACCCCATTTACAAATTATTAATTCAAAACAGCAGCCCCATTACCTCAGCACCTCAGAAGTAGATCAAGCCTGTCACTGAGCTGCCTACCCAGTGCTGAACAGTTCCAGATGGAGCTCTTTCCTGTGACAGGTTCCAAAAGGTTTACACTCTACTGGGGACAGGAAAGAAATAAGAATAAACATTTCAAAACCCCATATCTGTAACCTTTCAAGATTCAACAGACCTCCTCAAGCACACCGTTCAAGCGCTTATGCGAGCAGCTGCTCACAAGCAGATATACTCTCCCACCTCCACATCTGCCAAACACCACAGAGATGACTGTGCCAGCTGCCCTTCAGTACGTGCCCAGAGGCAGACCGGATGTCTTCGCCAAAACAGTCCAGACAATGTATTAGTACACCCATGCACTGCCACATTAATCACTAACTGCCAGGCAGGACAGCTCCAGACCAAACACATACACACACAGGCACGCCACAAACACTACAAAACACACAACACAAGGCGCAAGAAAAAGAGACCCCCGGAGGGAAGCCCTATGGCAACAGCAAGTCAGAACAGGTGCTCTGCACCAGACCCTAGAGGAGACTCAAATGTCATGACACGCGACTGGAAGCAACTGCCAGAACTGGGATGATGGAGGCCTAAAAAGCCTGCCTTCAAGACAACACACCAGAAGGATGGGGACTGAAAACCCCATAAGACGACGCTTAGGAATTCAATTCCCAACAAGAGCTCCTGATGCGGCCCAGATGACTTCTGCAAGAGTGAGGATGGAAACAGACGCGATCTCAAACCGAATATGATGCACGAGACCTGAAACAGACCTGCTCTTTAAGCAGTGACTGCAACACAAGAAGTGCTCAGATCAGAGTCATGATGACAAAACAAGCACTGAGGCCCTTCAGCACCACTACCAAGTCGCCTGTCTAGTCAGTCCAGTGTCAAAAGCTAGGAGGATATCAAGACCCGAGAAGCACAGAACAGACATTGCAGAAGCAACATAAGACAGACGAACAGAAGGAAACTGTCCTGCCTGGCACACGCACTCACGCTACAAAATAATCCCACTTCTTCTATTAGCCCGGTGACCCAGCCACAAGCAGCCTGAACGTGACCCAGCCTGAACCACCCTCACCGTGGAACCAAGTCTATTCAGCCAGCTGGCTCCATGCTGCTCTGGCTCCCAGCTCCCATTAGCCACCCCAGATATGCAAATACCAGGTGCCCCCCAACTTAGCTCTCAGGTTGCTGCATGGTAAAGTCCCTCCGCCTCAAGAAATGCACAGGCACCGATTGTCATCTTAGTCAATTGCCAGGCTCATCATCAGCTGCAAAAACAGAGTAACAGCATTCACTAGGACGCTGGCCCCATTGCTCACCTTCTCCACAATGCTGACTACTGCTAATGCAACATACGATTGTGCTCACGTGTTCCTCTCCGAGTCCAAGCTCCAACAGTGCAGCCAGTATCATCCACACCACCTGGGAAAACAAAGGGATTAAATGATCGTTGCGTTCACAAGTCACCCAATGGTGTTGGTTTTTTTTTGTTCTTGTTATTGTTGTTTTGTGTGTGTGTTTCCTGTATTTTTTTTTAAATCTGCTTTAGCTCAACAGCATGCAGAGTGCAAACAAGAGAACTGGGGAGTTTCTAGAAGCAACAATCCCCATGCTTTTGCTGCAGCTTTAAATATTAAAAAGACAATACGACCCAGCAAGTAACTGGAACTTTCTTACCTGGAATTAGCTCAAACTTTTATTTACGCAGAAAGAAAAATCTAGGAGCAAAACAGATTATACACCAACAAAATTGATTCCATTCCATCCCCAGAAAAAAAATCACATACTCTCATCCCCTCCTGTACCTCAGCCGCTTGCCTGCCCCACATGGCAGATGTTTCCATCTGTTCTCTTTACCCACTTATAGCACCTCTAAAAGCCCAACTGGAATTTTACTCTATTGGATGTAGGAAAATAACTGCAGTGACAACCGCGCCCCAAAAACAACAGTTACCTCTGCTCATCATGCACCAGAGTCACTGCAGAGGCAGCTCGGGTCAAGACGTCCTGCACTGCGCACTGCGTTTCACCCTCAACAAAGGAGAAAGACAAGCAGAAGATAAACATTCAGCTGACAGCAGTAGCACCCATCCCTCAACAACAAAAGGGACCCCATCTTTAGTTTTATCCTTTCAAAACAGCAGGCCACTTGCCTCTGTACCTGCAAATTAGGTCCAAGCTTGAAAGGAGCAGCCAGCATCACCCACGCCACCTGGGAACACAAAAGGACACAATGACCACTCTTCTTGCGAGCAACCACCTGCCACACTGCTCCTCTATCCCAAACAGCCTCACTTCGGACCCTCACAGGGAAACACCTGAGCGTCTTCCCTTCGCTTCGGATAAGGGATGACCAGGCTGACAACACTCACCTTCCCTCAGAGCTTTGTGACATGAGGATTTCCCTTCCCTGTCCACGACTGCTCAAAGCACCTGTAGAGACAAGAGAAAAGCACACTCTGAGGCACCTCACAGCCATAGCGTACCTGCTGCAATAATACCTCTCTCTTCCCAGCTCCGGTACTTCAGCTGCTCACCAGCTCTGAGATTCTTTGCTCACAGTGCCACAGCAAACTCCACCCGGGCCACACAACACACACTACACAAGCTACAATGGCTAAGACACACAAGCTGCAACGTTCCCGCCCAACAATCAGTCGCATCGCACAGGAATAATGCCACACACTCCTCGAAACCAAACCTACCAGTCTTCAGCAGCTCCCCACCTCCTCCTACCAACCACGCTCAGCAAACACACTATTTGCCCCTGAAAAAAAAAAAAAAAAAAACTTAGAACATACACACACACACAAAAAAAAAAAAAAACAGCTGAGGTCCACAAATGCCAAAAAGACGTGCACACACAGCAGCCCCAGCAGGAGTAATCACAGACTTACCCTTTGCAGAGGAAAGAGCAGACTCTGATACAACCCTGCTCAGTCTCTTGGTAATGCTGCACCTACGCTGTCAAGCCACACATAGCATGTAATCAAGCTGGTGTAACTCTCCAGGGGACTAAAACAAGTGTTTTTATACATGTAGAGATTAAAATATGGCTCAAAAACAGGAGCATATATGACCATCCCAAAAAACAGTGAGCCAGCAAACTCTACTAAATATCCCTCTATTCCAAGCACTTCGAAATCTAGAATTCAAACCACTTAGAAATCTAGAATTCCATGGACTCCAGCCTGCCTAGAAAACCCTGCAACTGACTGAAGGAAACACAAAGCACTTACCCCAAAGAGCAGCCCAGGCAAAAGGAGCTCTCTGATGGCATGCCTGGGGCTCATATACCTTTTGGCCCCACCCAGAACCCAAACCAAATCACCTGGGAATGATGAGGGGCAAAGCACAAGAAAGTAGAAAGAGAGCAAGAGAAGTAGCTGTGGTTTTTTTCTTTCTTTTTTAAAAATCAGCTTTATCTCAAAAGAATGCAGAGAGCAGACAAGATATCTCTGGTAATTCTAGAAGCAAAAATCCCTTTTTGCTTTCTCTGCAGGTTTTAATATTGAATTGACAATATCACCAAGCTAGTAACTGAAACTTTCTCAACTGGAATTAGTTTAAACAGACTCATCCCCATCTGTAAACACAGAGAACCAGCATTCACCAGCATGCCAGCCCTAATACCCACCTCCTGCACAACGCTCACTACTACTAATGCAACATACCATTGTGCAACACCTCTCTGTTCCCAGCTCCTTTACCTCACCTGCTCAGTAGCTCCAACTGAGAAATGTGCCCGGGCGGCGCCGCGCTTAAATGTGCCCGGGCGGCGCCGCGCTTAAATGTGCCCGGGCGGCGCCGCGCTTAAATGTGCCCGGGCGGCGCCGCGCTTAAATGTGCCCGGGCGGCGCCGCGCTTAAATGTGCCCGGGCGGCGCCGCGCTTAAATGTGCCCGGGCGGCGCCGCGCTTAAATGTGCCCGGGCGGCGCCGCGCTTAAATGTGCCCGGGCGGCGCCGCGCTTAAATGTGCCCGGGCGGCGCCGCGCTTAAATGTGCCCGGGCGGCGCCGCGCTTAAATGTGCCCGGGCGGCGCCGCGCTTAAATGTGCCCGGGCGGCGCCGCGCTTAAATGTGCCCGGGCGGCGCCGCGCTTAAATGTGCCCGGGCGGCGCCGCGCTTAAATGTGCCCGGGCGGCGCCGCGCTTAAATGTGCCCGGGCGGCGCCGCGCTTAAATGTGCCCGGGCGGCGCCGCGCTTAAATGTGCCCGGGCGGCGCCGCGCTTAAATGTGCCCGGGCGGCGCCGCGCTTAAATGTGCCCGGGCGGCGCCGCGCTTAAATGTGCCCGGGCGGCGCCGCGCTTAAATGTGCCCGGGCGGCGCCGCGCTTAAATGTGCCCGGGCGGCGCCGCGCTTAAATGTGCCCGGGCGGCGCCGCGCTTAAATGTGCCCGGGCGGCGCCGCGCTTAAATGTGCCCGGGCGGCGCCGCGCTTAAATGTGCCCGGGCGGCGCCGCGCTTAAATGTGCCCGGGCGGCGCCGCGCTTAAATGTGCCCGGGCGGCGCCGCGCTTAAATGTGCCCGGGCGGCGCCGCGCTTAAATGTGCCCGGGCGGCGCCGCGCTTAAATGTGCCCGGGCGGCGCCGCGCTTAAATGTGCCCGGGCGGCGCCGCGCTTAAATGTGCCCGGGCGGCGCCGCGCTTAAATGTGCCCGGGCGGCGCCGCGCTTAAATGTGCCCGGGCGGCGCCGCGCTTAAATGTGCCCGGGCGGCGCCGCGCTTAAATGTGCCCAAACAGACTTATTCTCTAGAGATAAAGGAGGTGATCCTGCTCACTCTCTAGGCACTACTGCACTTATGTAGTCAAGGAACCCTTCCCACGGTTTCCCAAAAACAACGTACCTTTTCTTTTTCTTTATATCCTTTATTTACATAGAAAGAAAATCTAGGAGCAGAACTGATTACACGCCAAAAAAAAAAAAAAATCAAATCCATTCCACTCGCAGGAAAAATCACTTACTTCAGTAGGCTATCTGAGAACCAAAAGGCTATGCTGATATGCTGGGTCAAAACACACTAGAGGACACTGGGGCCAGGCCCTCCGCTGCACCGGCCTAAAACCCATCCCTGCACTCATCAAGGTGCAACCCCAACCCAGACACAGACACAGCATTTCAACCTCAACACAGTTTTTGGAACTGCTGGAAAGCAGGCTTCATCCTCAGCGAGGCGTACTCAGGCTGCACAGGAGGGGGCTTCAGGCACCTCTTTGCCTATTAAAGAAGAACGCCATCAGGAACTGCCACACCAGACAACCTTTTTCCTCTACAACACCTTTCTCAGGAACCACGCAGCATTCCAGCGACCTGCTTTCCTCCTACTCTAAAGGATATCTCAGCCCACCTTGTCTGTGGCACCTCATAAACTGGAGAGAAAGCAACTGCAGCAGCAAAAGCCACAGCACCCTTAGCACCCTTAGGACAGTTACTCTCATCGCCTCCTGTACCTCAGCCGCTGGCCTGCCCCACATGGCAGATGCTTCCATCTGTTCTCTTCACCCACTTATAGCACCTCTAAAAGAGTAACTGAAATTTTACTCTATTGGTTGTAAGAAAATAACTGCACTGAACCGCACCCCAAAAATAACAGCTACCTCTGCTCATCATGCACGAGTCACTCCAGAGGCACCTCGGGTCATGACATCCTGGACTGCACACTGCGTTTCAGCCTGAACAAGGGAAAACAGTCACAAAATAATCATTCAGCTGCCAGCATTAGCACCCATCCCTCAACAACACAAAGGAACCCCATTTACAATATTATCGTTTCAAAACAGAAGCCCCCATACCTCAGCACCTCAGAAGTAGATCAAGCCAGTCACCGAGCTGCCTACAGAGCGCTGAACAGTTCCAGAAGGGGCTCTTTCCTGTGACAGGTTCCTCCAAAGGTTTACACTCTACTGGGGACAGGATAGAAATAAAAATAAACATTTCAAAACCCCATATCTGTAAGCTTTCAAGATTCAACAGACCTCCTCAAGGATACCATTCAAGTGCTATGCGAACAGCTGCTCGCAAGCAGCTCAACTGTCCCCCCAACCCCCAACATCTGCCAAACACCACAGAGATGACTGTGCCTGCTGCCCTTCAGTACGTGCACAGAGGCAGACTGGATGTCTTCGCCAACACAGTCCAGACAATGTATTAGTACACCCATGCGCTGCCACGTTAGCTGTCATCACTAACTGCCAGTCAGGACAGCTCCAGACCAAACACATACACACACAGGCACGCCACAAACACTACAAACAAAACACACAACACAAGGCACAAGAAAAAGTGACCCCCCAGAGGAAAGCCCTATGGCAACAGCAAGTCAGAACAGGTGCTCTACACCAGACCCTAGGAGAGACTCAAATGTCACGACATGTGACTGGAAGCAACTGCCAGAACTGGGATGATGGAGGCCTAAAAAGCCTGCCTTCAAGACAACAGACCAGAAGGATGGGGACTGAAAACCCCATAAGAAGACACTTAGGAATTCAATTCCCAAGCAGGAGCTCCTGATGCGGTCCAGATGACTTCTGCAAGAGTGAGGATGGAAACAGATGTGATCTCAAACTGAATACGATGCACAAGACCTGAAACAGATCTGCACTTTAAGCAGCGACTGCAAGACAAGAAGTACTCAGATCAGAGCTATAACAACAAATCAAGCACTGAGGCCCTTCAGCACCGCTACCAAGTTGCCTGTCTGGTCAGTCCAGTGTAAAAAGCTAGAAGGATATCAAGACCCGAGAAGCACAGAACAGACATTGCAGAAGCAACATAAGACAGACGAACAGAAGGAAACTGTCCTGCCTGGCACACGCACTCAAGCTACAAAATAATCCCGCTGCTTCTATTAGCCTGGTGACCCAGCCACAAGCAGCCTGAACGTGACCCATCCTGAACCACCCTCACCGTGGCACCAAGTCTATTCAGCCAGCTGGCTCCATGCTGCTCTAGCTCCCAGCTCCCATTAGCCACCCCAGATATGCAAATACCACGTGTCCCCTAACTTAGCTCTCAGGTTGCTGCATGGTAAAGTCCCTCCGCCTCAAGAAATGCACAGGCACTGATTGTCATCTTAGTCAATTGCCAGGCTCATCATCAGCTGCAAAAACAGAGTAACAGCATTCACTAACACACCAGCCATGATGCCCACCTGCTCCACAATGCTGACTAGTACTGATGCAACGTACAATTGTGCTCACCTCTTCCTCTCCGAATCCAAGCTCCAACAGTGCAACCAGTATCATCCACACCACCTGGGAAAACAAAGGGATTAAATGATCGCTGTATTCACAACAAATCACCCAAAGGTGGATTTTTGTTGTTGTTTTTTGTGTGTGTATATTTGGTTTTTTGGTGGTTTTTTTTTTTTTTTTTTTTTTTGAAATCTGCTTTAGCTCAAAAGCATTCAGACTGCAGACAAGAGAACTGGGGTGTTTCTAGAAGCAACAATCCCCATGTTTTTGCTGCAGCTTTGAATATTAAAAGGACAATACAGCCCAGCAAGTAACTGGAAATTGCTTAACTGGAAATAGCTCGAACATTTTTTTTTTTTTTTTTACATAGAAAGAAAAATCTAGGTGCAGAACAGATTATACACCAAAACAATCAAACACCAAACAATCTTCCCTTCGCTTCAGATAAAGGATGACCAGGCTGACAACACAAACCTTCCCTCAGAGCTTTGTGACATGAGGATTTCCCTTCCCTGTCCACGACTGCACAAAGCACCTGCAAAGACAGGAGAAAAGCACACTCTGAGGCACCTCACAGCCACAGCGTACCTGCTTGTGGTGGTTTTACCGTGCTGGGCAGCTAAACCCCACAACCGCTCTCTCACTCCCCCTCTTTTAGATGAGGGGGGGTAGAAGTAAAGCAAAGAACAAGTCACGGGTTGATATAAGGATAATTTAATGAAAAGGGAAATAATAATAATAATTAAATAAAGATTATGAACTAAACAATTTAACTAAAGGAAAATAAAAAGGGAAAGGGGAAAAGGGAGGGGGAAAGGGAAAAAATAAAAAGAAGGGAGGAAAACAAATAAAATAAATGAAGGCTATATGGAAGTGCAAAGAAAAGAAATTACTCTCTACTTCCCACAAATGAGCGATGATTGACCACGCCCTTGAAGCAGGGCCTCAATGCACATAGCCGGGGTTCGAGAAGAGGACCGACGTTTTCCCAACAAGAGCCCACCCCTCCCCTCCTCTTCCTGTCTCTACTTTTATTGCTGAGTATGACATTACATGGTATGGAATATCCCTTTAATTGGTTTAGGTCAGCTGCCCTAGTGATGTTTCTCTCCTCACTTTTTGCCCACCCCCTAGGAGGGTTAGAGAAAGGCCCAATGCTGTGCCACTGCAGCTCAACAGTAGACACAACACTGATGTGATAACACTGCTATCCAGCTATAAGCGCAGAGTACGGCACTGTAAGGGCTGCTGCCAGGAAAGTTAACATTCCAGCCAGACCCAGTACACTACTGCAATACCTTTCTCTTCCCAGCTCCGTTACTTCAGTTGCTTAACAGCTCTAACTGAGACTCTTTGCTCACAGCACCACAGCAAACTCTGCCCGGGCCACACAACACACACTACAAGCTACATTGCTTAACACACACAAACTGGAACGTTCCCGCCCAACAGTCAGTCGCATCACACAGGAAGGCTGCCGCACACTCCGAGAAACCAAACCTACCAGTCCTGAGCAGCTCCCCACCTCCTCCTGCCAACCACATTCAGCACACACACTATTTACAGCTCAGAAAAACAAGAAGTTAGAACATACACACACAAAAAAACAACTGAGCTCCACAAATGCCAAAAAGACATGCACACACACAGCAGCCCCAGCAGGGGTAATCACAGACTTACCCTTTGCGGATGAAAAAGGTGACTCTGATACAACCCTGCTCAGTCTCTTGGTAATGCTGCATCTACGCTGTCAAGCCGTATGTAGCATGTAATCAAGCTGGTGTAACTCTCCAGAGGACTAAAACAAGTGGTTTTATACCTCTAAAGATTAAAATATAACTCAAAAACAGAAGTGTATGACACCATCCCAAAAAACAAGTGAGCCAGCAGCCTCTACTAAATATCCCTCTCTTTCAAGCACTTAGAAATCTAGAAATTCATAGACACCAGCCTGCCTAAAGAACCCTGCAACTGACTGAAGGAAACAAGAAGCACTTATCCCAAAGAGCAGCCCAGGCAGAAGGAGCTCTCTGATGCCATGCCTGGGGATAATATACCATTTGGCCCTGCCCAGCACCCAAACCCAATCACCTGGGAAAGAGGAGGGACAAAGCACAAGGAAGTAGGAGCAGAGCAGGAGCAACAGCAGCTGGTTATCATTTTTTTTGTTTGTTTTGTTTTTTTAAATTGTGCTTTACCTGAACAACATGCAGAGAGCGGACAGGAGACTTGAGACGTTTCTAGAAGCAACAATCCCCATGCTTTTGCTGCAGCTTTTAAAATTGAAAGAACAACACGACCAGTCAAGTACTCTGGAACTTTTTCAAATGGAATTACGTCAAACAGGTTCATCATCGCTTGCAAAAACAGAGAACCAGCATTTACTAGCACGCTAGCTCTGACACCCACCTCCTCCACAACGCTGACTACAACTAATGCAACATATAATTGTGCAATATCTCTCTGTTCCCAGCTCCTTTATCTCACCTGTTCAGTAGCTCCACCTGAGAAATGGGCCCGGGCGGCGCCGCGCCGAAATGGGCCCGGGCGGCGCCGCGCCGAAATGGGCCCGGGCGGCGCCGCGCCGAAATGGGCCCGGGCGGCGCCGCGCCGAAATGGGCCCGGGCGGCGCCGCGCCGAAATGGGCCCGGGCGGCGCCGCGCCGAAATGGGCCCGGGCGGCGCCGCGCCGAAATGGGCCCGGGCGGCGCCGCGCCGAAATGGGCCCGGGCGGCGCCGCGCCGAAATGGGCCCGGGCGGCGCCGCGCCGAAATGGGCCCGGGCGGCGCCGCGCCGAAATGGGCCCGGGCGGCGCCGCGCCGAAATGGGCCCGGGCGGCGCCGCGCCGAAATGGGCCCGGGCGGCGCCGCGCCGAAATGGGCCCGGGCGGCGCCGCGCCGAAATGGGCCCGGGCGGCGCCGCGCCGAAATGGGCCCGGGCGGCGCCGCGCCGAAATGGGCCCGGGCGGCGCCGCGCCGAAATGGGCCCGGGCGGCGCCGCGCCGAAATGGGCCCGGGCGGCGCCGCGCCGAAATGGGCCCGGGCGGCGCCGCGCCGAAATGGGCCCGGGCGGCGCCGCGCCGAAATGGGCCCGGGCGGCGCCGCGCCGAAATGGGCCCGGGCGGCGCCGCGCCGAAATGGGCCCGGGCGGCGCCGCGCCGAAATGGGCCCGGGCGGCGCCGCGCCGAAATGGGCCCGGGCGGCGCCGCGCCGAAATGGGCCCGGGCGGCGCCGCGCCGAAATGGGCCCGGGCGGCGCCGCGCCGAAATGGGCCCGGGCGGCGCCGCGCCGAAATGGGCCCGGGCGGCGCCGCGCCGAAATGGGCCCGGGCGGCGCCGCGCCGAAATGGGCCCGGGCGGCGCCGCGCCGAAATGGGCCCGGGCGGCGCCGCGCCGAAATGGGCCCGGGCGGCGCCGCGCCGAAATGGGCCCGGGCGGCGCCGCGCCGAAATGGGCCCGGGCGGCGCCGCGCCGAAATGGGCCCGGGCGGCGCCGCGCCGAAATGGGCCCGGGCGGCGCCGCGCCGAAATGGGCCCGGGCGGCGCCGCGCCGAAATGGGCCCGGGCGGCGCCGCGCCGAAATGGGCCCGGGCGGCGCCGCGCCGAAATGGGCCCGGGCGGCGCCGCGCCGAAATGGGCCCGGGCGGCGCCGCGCCGAAATGGGCCCGGGCGGCGCCGCGCCGAAATGGGCCCGGGCGGCGCCGCGCCGAAATGGGCCCGGGCGGCGCCGCGCCGAAATGGGCCCGGGCGGCGCCGCGCCGAAATGGGCCCGGGCGGCGCCGCGCCGAAATGGGCCCGGGCGGCGCCGCGCCGAAATGGGCCCGGGCGGCGCCGCGCCGAAATGGGCCCCAACAGACTTATTCTTTAGACATGAAGCAGGTGACCCTGCTCACTCTCTAGGCACTACTGCACTTATGCGGTCAAGAGGCATTACCCCACTGTTTCCCAAGAACAACTAACTGGAAACCCCTCATAAACATGCTTCTAATATGTCAATTCAAGGACATCAGGACTAGAGGGCTGCAATTTCTAAGGACTCAACAGACAGCAAACACACAGGCAAAAGCTCCAGAAATATAACAAACTGTCCCTAAACCTGAAAAAGACTACCCCTTACATGCCCACTGCTGCCATTTCCAGATACATGCTCCCACAGGGAGCCTCCATCATACATTTCTCCTAAACCCTGCTCCATCACTTCAACAGCAAGGTTTTGCCTTTGATAATATTTGACATACAGGCAAAGACTCTCTAAAAGCCCCGTAATTCTGCAAAAATCATAAGGGACCCAGAAACACAAAGCAAACACACAAAGTAACATCACCATACTATCCATAAAACTGCTATAATAACTACTCACCTGAGGAAGAGCTGCGTGCAATACAGGTAACTATTACTAGATTGCTTTACTATGACAGATCCTACCAGTTACCACCTCAAAAAGATGTGCGTACCGGTTTCTACTTGAAAATGCATCAGTCCATAGACTCTGACCCACCTAAAGAACCCTGCAACTGACTGAAGGAACAACAAAGCACCTACCCAAAAGAGCAACCCAGGCTGAAGGAGCTCTCTGATGGCATACCTGCAATTGAGTTACCATTTGGTCCCACCTGGAAACGGAAGACAATCACCTGGGAAAGTACAAAAAAAAAAAAAAAAAAAAAAAACACAGAAAGATGAGGAGCAGTAGCTATGGTTTCTTTACTTCTTTATATGGCTTAGCTCAACAGCATGCAGAGTGCAGACAAGAGAACTGGGGTTTTTCTAGAAGCAGACTAACACAGTCCACCAAAAAACTCAGAGTCCCCACAGACATCCACTCTCCCTCGTGCCTCATTCAAATTTCCGTGCCTGTGCCCTGAGCAACAAGAAACAAATAGAGAAGGCCACATCCACAATGGACACGCGAACAGTGCAGCTCCTTGCAGAAAACTCAAATACAGAGAGCAGAGCTAGAAAAATAAATAAATAAATAAACAAACACCCTGAAGTCAACAAAAGCCAAAAGGCCATGAACGCACAAGAGCCCCAACAGAGGTAGCCACAGACTTACCCTTTGCAGATGAAAAAGGTGAACCTGCTCAGTCTCTTGGTAATACTGCAACTACGTGGTTGAGCCTCTTGTAGCATGTGATCAAGCTGGTTTTAGTCCTCAGGAGAGTTACACAAGTGGGTTGATTCATCTACAGATTAAAATACAGCTCAAAAACAAGCGTGTATCCCACCATCCCAAAAAACAGTGAGCCAGCAACCTTCACTAAATATTCCTCTATTAAGTGAATTCCAAGCACTTAAAATCCAGAAATCCATAGACTTCAGCCTGCCTAAACAACCCTGCAACTGACTGACAGAAAAACAAAGCACTTACTCCAAGGAGCAGCCCAGGCAGAATGAGCTCTCTGATGCCATGCCTGGGGCTCATATACCTTTTGGCCCCACCCAGCACCCAAACCCAATCACGTGGTAAAGGGGAGGGGCAAAGCACAAGAAAGTAGGAAGAGAGCTGGAACAGCAGCAGCTGTGATGTTTTTTTGTTTGTTTGTTTCTTTTTTATTTTTTTTTAATCTGCTTTATCTCAAAAACCTGCAGAGCGCAGACAAAGCAAAAATCCCTGTGCTTTTGCTGCAGCTTTTAATATTGAACTGACAGTATCACCAAACAAGTAACTGAAACTTTCTGAACTGGAATTAGTTTAAGCACGCTCATTCCCATCTGTAAACACAGAACCAGCATTCACTAGCCCTAACCGTAACCCCAACCCTCACCCTAAACCCTAACCCCAGCCCCAGCCCTAGCCCCTAACCCCAACCCTAGTTTCTGAGAACTACATTTCCCGGTATGCTCTGGGCACCCAACATGGCCTCCCGGAAGTCCGAAGTCCGAGAACTACATTTCCCGGTATGCTCTGGGCACACAACATGGCCTCCCGGAAGTCCGGAGTCCGAGAACTTCATTTCCCAGTATGCTCTGGGCACCCAACATGGCCTCCCGGAAGTCCGGAGTCAGAGAACTTCATTTCCCGGTATGCTCTTGGCACCCAACATGGCCTCCCGGAAGTCCGGAGTCCGAGAACTTCATTTCCCGGTATGCTCTTGGCACCCAACATGGCCTCCCGGAAGTCCGGAGTCCGAGAACTACGTTTCCCGGTATGCTCTGGGCACCCAACATGGCCTCCCGGAAGTCCGGAGTCCGAGAACTACGTTTCCCGGTATGCTCTGGGCACCCAACATGGCCTCCCGGAAGTCCGGAGTCAGAGAACTTCATTTCCCGGTATGCTCTGGGCACCCAACATGGCCTCCCGGAAGTCCGGAGTCCGAGAACTACGTTTCCCGGTATGCTCTTGGCACCCAACATGGCCTCCCGGAAGTCCGGAGTCCGAGAACTACGTTTCCCGGTATGCTCTGGGCACCCAACATGGCCTCCCGGAAGCCTGGTGCCGGAAAACTACAACTACTAGCATTCCCTGGAGAGCCGGCATGGCCAATCAAGAGAACCTTAGCCCTTACCGCCCTTACACAAAAGAGCCTGAAGCCCTAACCCTAAAAATCCTCGAAACTACTACAGACCTAACCCAACCTATTTACCACACTAAACCCCTGAAGACCTATGCCTAAAACCCCTAACCCAATAAATTTACACACTCAAATCCCAAACCTACAAAATTAAGACACTCAAATCCCAAACCCAAAAAAATAGGACACTCAAAACCCAAACCCAAAAAATGAGGATGCTCCAAACCCTAACCCAAAACATTAGGACACTCAACACCCAAACCCAACCCAAAACATTAAGACGCTCAAAACCCTAACCCAAAAAAATTAGGACACTCAAAACCCTAACCCTGGAGCACCTAACCTGAAAAAAAAAAAAAAAAAAAAAAAAAAAAAAAAGATCTTAAAACCCTAACCCTAAATAACTGTCCAAAAATAAAACCCTAAGACCCTAACCCTAAAAAGTCTTTCAACACTACAACACAAAAAACTCTAAAACCCTAACATGCTAATCCTGAAACCCTTAAAACCCTAACCCCCAAATCCCTAAAAACCTAACTGTTAAAACTCCAACCCTAAAAACCTTAAAATCCTAAACATAAACCCTGAGAACGCTTACCCTGAAACCCAACCCTAGAAAAACCTATCTCTGAAACCTTAAAACCGTGAATCAATCTGTAGCCAGTAACATAGGCTCAGGAGAGGATCTCAGTACAGTAGCATTTTTATTCGAGATTACAATGGCGAGCGTCCCGCAAGCAGGAGGGTGCCTACTAATTCCATACACAGTTTATATACTTTTTTTTTTTTCCTCCCAAGGACTGGGACCGTCCCGTTTCCCCATTAACTGTGCAATCCAGGTTCATACTCTATCTGGCGCTTCACAGAAAATACACACCTGCTGGCCTGTTACAAGTCACAATTCTTTTGAGGCTTTTACTCTTTGAGGTGGTAACGTTTCTTACACCGTGATTTCCACCTAATGGCGGTAAGGATTCTGGTTGTCTGCATTTTACAAGGTTGTCTGTTGTAATAAATGACTAAGTCCCAAATAGGATTACAATCAAAGTTTACAATTTATTAAACGAATAGAGGTAAGCAAACAGCACTGGGTGCACCAGGAGTCTCTGCTCCACCAAGACGCACATGAGTTACAACAGGCAGATGGTTTTTATGCTCCTAGGCTAATACATATTCATTACTGCTTCTAGAAAAGGCAGGGTTATTATAATTAGTTCCTGGAATCCAAACCCGCCCACTGGCGCATGCGTATCAGTCTCTGGTGGTCCCTCTGGGGGTCTCTCATACTGAAGGCTCATAGTCTTCCTCCCAGGCTTTTTCCTTGTCCTTCTCCTTTGTCCATCTTGGCTGGATGTCAGAGACTTGTGCAGTGCCCCATGCAATAGTCATAACAGTTAGCAGTTATTCTGAAATCCCTTTGTTCTCTTATCCCCTGTTGACCCGAATTGCTGGACCATTCCTTTGCAAGATGAGAAGAGGTAAAGAGAGGAGGAGGAACAGGAGCCCTGTTTTTGGTCTGGCTTATTTCAACAGGGTGCAGCACAAGCAACCAGGCTGTATCTCTTCAAAGACTTGCCTTAGCATTGGTGAAGGAAACTTACCGGGCTGACAACCCTCTCACCTTTTTGCACCACTCTACAACATGGGGACTTCACCTCTCCAAGGCTGCATGAGGGAAGGGCAGAAACAAGAAAAAAAGCACATCCTGAGGCACCTCATAACCACAGCCTACCTACTGCAATACTTATCTCTCTCTTCCCAGCTGCTTTACCTCTGCTGCTCTCCATCTCCAAACCACATTCTTTTTAACTGCCATGCAGAGTGGCAGTCCTCCGGGCGCCATAGAGCAGCACCATATTTTTATTTTTTTTATTAGTATTTTTTAATTTCAAAACAGCAGTCTGCTTCCCTCTGGAGATGGGCAGTAGGTCCAGCCAGTCACCAAGTTGCCAACACAGAGCTTCACAGTTCCAGAAGGCGCTCTTTCCTTTGACTGATTCCTTCTAAATGTTATCTACCACTGGCAAAAGCAATAAACAGACTGCAAACATGCACTGCCATCTTTGACAAACTTTATGTTTTTAATTTTATTATTTCAAAAGAGCAGTCCACTTGCATCTACACCTGTGAAGTAGATCAAACCAGTCACTAAGTTGCCAAACAAGAACTTGACAGTTCCAGACAGCGCTGTTTCCTTTGACCGGTTCCTCCTAATGTTTACCTACTGCTGGAAAAAAAGCAAAAAGACTCTGTGCCAGCTGCCCTTGAGTACTCACCCAGAGCTTGAGTATTCGCCCACAGACAGACCAGATGTCATTTCCAAAAGAGTCAGGACAATGTATTATTGCACTGATGGAACACCACTTTAGCTACCATCACTAATTGCCAGGCAGAACAGCTCCAGGCCAAGCACACACATAAAGAGACACGCTACAAACATCATGAATGAAACATGGGAAAAGAATTATTTATGCTGTAAGAATTACTCACCTGAAGAAGAGCTGCATGCAATGAAGGCACCTACTACTATATAGATTAATTTACTTTAAATGATCCTACTAGATGTCACCTTAAATAGACGTACTTATCTCTTTCAACTTGGAAACACATCAACCCGTAGACTTTGACTCACCACCAGGCAGGGACTAGGAATACTAAGTAGAGGAGAAAACGAGTGTTGTGAGCCTGAAGTGTGTACAACCATAGTAAAGACGGCTCCTGAGAGGATGGGGAAACAAAGGGAAAGCTGCTTACCTCTGAGAAGTCGTCCTTGATCTTTGTGCCACGTATATTTGTCTTAAATGCTCAGCGCACGAGTTTAGGGGTCCCCGTCCGTTGAAGGCTTACCTTGGGGAAGTCCTACATGGCTCCACCTGCATTACTGATTTTTTCTGCCAGCAGGCAGTAGCAGAAAATCCTGAGAAACGGCAGACACATCTTCCCAAACCATTTTCTCAATAACGGAAGTAATGCGAACCGCGCTGAAAACCTCAAGTGAAAACAGAAAAAAAACACACCCCATGTTGTCTCAGGTAGGAAACAACTGCCCTGAGCAACCTTCCCTTCCCAGGGTGAACCCAACGTACACAAGGCCTTAGGGGGAAGGCAGAAAAGGAACCCAAGACTTAGTACGTCTCCTGAGAATCGCGATTTCCATTTACTCCATGTCTTCTGGTCTCACAGAATGAGGCAGAGGTATAATTAATTCCCTCTCCATCTCTCTGCAAAGAGCTTTTCTCATATCTGTGACAAAGGAGAAAAATGTTATGATCATGGGAGTCATTCCACAAAGCCACACATGGTAATTTCACTATTACGGATAAGATCATTTTTAATCAAAAACACCTCGGCCACAACGTTACCACTGCAAACATAGCGCTGCACAAAAATTCAACTCAAGATAAAGGAAAAGGCGAGCTAAGAAGACGAATGAAGTTGACCAAAAGCATCTGCAACAACCATCTGGTAGGTGGTTGTCCACAGCCATCGGATTTCATGGTCATCTTTCCTGACGAATGAATCCTGGAAGAACAGAGAAGATACACAACATGTCCACAACAACTTCTGAGGAGATTACTGAAAAGAAAAACAAAAAAAAATAGAAACAGCAAGCGGCTAGTATGTTCAGTTTTGTTAACAGAGTAACATTAACATACTAGAAATTTCCACATTCTATGTAGCCCCAAAGCAGTGCTGGGTATATCCACTGATATTAATGGGGTGGCACAATGTCAGAGATAGTTAATAGACAAGGTACACCTGAGGTGCACAGATTGCACATTCTAGGCAAGAAAAAAGGCACAGCTTGGCACCCAGTTTGGATGAGCTTGCGTATGAGTCTGCTGATAGGAGAGTATATGCAACAAGCAGAAAAGTCTTTCACTCCACAGACTCAGTTTCATTTATATATATATACATACATGTATACATATAAACGAACATTTTAAACTTTTTAACCACTTGAGCAATAATCATTAGCTATGCCTACTTAAAGCCAGGACCACACTTAAGTGATTAAGTAAGCATGGACCCTTACCTATGAAAAGCTGAAAATGCCCCATAATCATTGCGCACTTTATGCACAATATACATAATTTTTGCACAAACCTGTATCATTTTTCACACAGAGAGGGGGTAAGGCAGACAAAGGTTTTAGAGATGCGTCAAAATCAGAACAACCACTAGGCAATCAGTAAAACATGCAAACCTCAGCTAAAAAATATTTATATATTTTTCCTGTGGTCATCTCCTAAAGATCACCAAGTCTGAGGGACAACAAACGGTGTAATTTTACACAACTGGACAATGCTCATAATAAGATACACTGTAGTTAAGAAGCCACCTGTAACAAAGGTTACTGTTAGAAAAAACACTAAATGAAGACAGGGATGTAGCAGATACCTTTGAACAGCTTTCACAAGCCCTGGCATTACTTCATGTGTGGGTTTATAGTACTTTTTAGATAACAGATTTTAGCAGAACTCTGGAAGTTTAGACTTTCTGCTTTGAGAGTCACAAGAGTGCCTGCTGTGCTCACACCTACATGATGTCAACTCAATCTGTCACAATTAACCTGGGATATTCTACGATTCTAAGTATTTTATACAATAAGACTAATTCTGCCCCTGAGGATCTGACAAGGAAGTGACCTTTCTCCTTCCTAGTTCCAAGTGAAATCAAATCATACAGCTGCTTTACACAGCGTCCTTTGGGGACCCAGAAGCTGAACTTGATGATCCTCATGGGTCCCTTCCAACTCGGAGATTCTGTGATTCTATATATTGAAGTAACTGGAATTTTGCTGCTTACCCCCCGTGATGCTGCAACCAGCATTAAAACACTCTTTGTACTAATCATAAATAGCTCTCAAAGTCATTTAAGTCTGCGAGATGTGATGAGAGGTTACAAGACAAGCATTACATAGGTTTCCCTATCAGACTAGTTTAATACCAGCTGCTTTTAAAAAGCTAGATTAAAACTGTTAAATATATATATATATATATTGCAATCTGTAGCTTCTGATCCTGTCCATCTCTGTTTATCAACTTCACAGTTTAATGCCCACAGTGTTACTCCACAGTTCATAAGAGTTCTGCTATTGCTTATTTGACATCTCCCAATCCTTACTCCTCTCACAAATGCTCCAAATTGCTACTCTTACTTCTATCTGACTTCTTGATCTTTTTTCACTTCTTATCTCAGAATCACAGAATCACAGAATTTTCTAGGTTGGAAGAGACCTCAAGATCATCGAGTCCAACCTCTGACCTAACGCTAACAGCCCTCCACTAAACCATATCCCTAAGCTCTACATCTAAACGTCTTTTGAAGACTTCCAAGGATGGTGACTCCACCACTTCCCTGGGCAGCCTGTTCCAATGCCTCACAACCCTTTCAGTGAAGAAGTTCTTCCTAACATCTAGCCTAAAACTCCCCTGGCTCAACTTAAACCCATTCCCCCTTGTCCTGTCACCAGGCACGTGGGAGAACAGATCAACCCCCACCTCGCTACAGCCTCCCTTGAGGTACCTATAGAGAGCGATAAGGTCGCCCCTGAGCCTCCTCTTCTCCAGGCTGAACAAGCCCAGCTCCCTCAGCCGCTCCTCGTAGGACTTGTTCTCCAGGCCCCTCACCAGCTTCGTCGCCCTTCTCTGCACCCGCTCAAGCACCTCGATGTCCTTCTTGTAGCGAGGGGCCCAAAACTGAACACAGTACTCGAGGTGCGGCCTCACCAGAGCTGAGTACAGGGGGACGATCACCTCCCTAGCCCTGCTGGTCACGCTGTTCCTAATACAAGCCAGGATGCCGTTGGCCTTCTTGGCCACCTGAGCACACTGCTGGCTCATATTCAGCCGACTATCCACCATCACTCCCAGGTCCTTCTCTGCCTGGCAGCTTTCCAACCATTCCTCTCCCAGCCTGTAGCTCTGCTTGGGGTTATTGCGCCCCAGGTGCAGGACCCGGCACTTGGCCTTGTTAAACTTCATGCAGTTGACCTCAGCCCATCGGTCCAGCCTATCCAGATCCTCCTGCAGAGCTTTCCTACCCTCAAGCAGATCGACACACGCACCTAACTTGGTGTCATCTGCGAACTTACTAAGGGTGCACTCGATGCCCTTGTCCAGATCATCGATGAAGATATTAAAGAGGACTGGCCCCAGCACCGAGCCCTGGGGGACGCCACTAGTGACTGGCCTCCAACTGGACTTGACTGGAGCAAGGCACAGCTTTGACCTGTCTTAACTCCCCAAGTTCAGGTAAGAAGCAATACAGAACTGAACAGAAAACCAGTGTATAAATAGTAACCATTAAGAAAACACAGAGCACTCTCCTTTAATCCTTCAATTCTATTTCTCCAGAGAGGAAAAAACAAACAAACAACAATGGCAAAAAAAAAACAAAACACAATATGTCCTCTCTAATACATGACAAAAGAGTCTCATTAAAGACCATCATATAATATTTGGAGCCTACTAGTGGCTTTAAATATATCTAAAATGCTAGAAGGAAAAAAACACATTAATTTAAGTGAAGCTATGGACATAAAATGTGCCAGGGCTCTGGAAAGAAGACTGGAAACAAAATATTTTCTACTATTATCTTTCCATAATTGTAAATGGCTTCGTAAACAGAGCTTTACTCTCTGCTGTACTTTTTCTTAAATGAAACACATTTCCTCAATACCTATTCACATAAGTGATACTGTGCTTTATCCAAATGGCTTTCCTGAACATAAGGCATACCAAAGTTAAGTGCTTAATACTATCAGCTGTATCTCTTAACTGGACCATTATACCCATTAAACATATAAATAAAATAATGTTCAACTTATGTACAAATGCAGTGTGTTTTTTTAGCAAGATCATGGCACAAATCATTCTGTACTATAGTTTTTGTAAGAGCTATAAAATATACATTTAGACTAAGAAAAAAAAAGGCTGTGAATTTCTACTTATGAAATTTTTATGCCTCTTGTAGCTGAGAACACAGCAATAGTACTCAGAAACTTTGTAGCAGTCATCCCTATTTCATCTACAATACTCAGAACGTCCCTTGTAAATTACAGCTATTGAAAGAACATATAGTACCCCTCAATATCAGAACAACCTCAAATATCAAAAAATGCACCTGAAACTCGAGAAGTGTCATGGTAAGTAGGGCTTCTCCAGAAGAGAGTGGGGAACGCAGAATTGGAAGGATCTATAGCCTATACTTAGCACTGACAAAATGTTAAACTTATCCAGTGGAGTTCACTTCATAAACTGTTATAAAGTCAGAAGCATTGCAGGGCTTTCAAGTTTTTCGTATTGTTATGGCAAATAAAAATACAGCCACAAAAGTACTACAGAAAAAAATCTAAAGTTCAACACATACTCAAACTCACTTGCTTCAGATCTTGCATCAAGTGCTGTAACAAACTGACCTTCATAGGCAATACACTGCATCAAAATATAGTCACTAGCAACAGCAACAGAAAAAAGCAAAGAGAGCCCAGGTCTTCTTATTATGCCAATTGTGGCTTTTCAAACAATCAAGTGTCCATCCCACTCTCTCCCCATAACTAGTACTAGCTATAATTACGTTTGCCTTTCTATCAACAACTAATGTAAAAGAGTGTGAAGCCTGGGTAACTTGATTGCCATTGCCCAGCCCAAGCAACAGAAGTGCTGCATCTGCATTGTGAACAATCTGGAAGCTGTGAGGCAACACCGAATATCCCAATAAAAGACCATGACCAAAAAAAAAAAAAAAAAAAAAAAAAAAGGACTAAAAAGACTATACAGTGAGCAAAGCATGAGATGTTGTTTCAACATTTGCACGGTACAAATAATGTGATAGTTTGAATGAACTATGAAGCTAGAAAAACACCATTGAACCATGACTAATATATGGAGATCAATTCACAAAAGAAGACATTGTCACTTTAACTATGCCCAGCTTCATAATATAATGCCAAAAGTTTTCAGAAACCAATTTCATATGGCATGTACTGCAAGGTAGCTACATTTGACAGCTATTGTACCCATGATGGACTGTAAATTTAAGCATCAGATTTTTAACACAGAGACATTGACTTGGAATGATACACTAGAAATGGCAAACTTACCCCACACATCCAGCAAGGATGCTGTAAATATGACACAGCAAGAAGTTGTTTTCTGCAGACTTTCAACAGAAATACAATTATCCATCGCTTAAATAGAATTTACAGCACTACAGAAAATGTCAGTCAGCATAAAGAAGGAATTCATAAGGCTGACTCCTTTAACTTCTCACCAGATATATTTCTTATGTCCAGCCTAAGTATTTTTCCACAGTGTGAAAAGACAGAATCACAGAATCACAGAATTTTCTAGGTTGGAAGAGACCTCAAGGTCATCGAGTCCAACCTCTGACCTAACGCTAACAGTCCCCACTAAACCATATCCCTAAGCTCTACATCTAAACGTCTTTTGAAGACTTCCAAGGATGGTGACTCCACCACTTCCCTGGGCAGCCTGTTCCAATGCCTCACAACCCTTTCAGTGAAGAAGTTCTTCCTAACATCTAACCTAAAACTCCCCTGGCTCAACTTAAGCCCATTCCCCCTCGTCCTGTCACCAGGCACGTGGGAGAACAGGCCAACCCCCACCTCGCTACAGCCTCCCTTGAGGTACCTATAGAGAGCGATAAGGTCGCCCCTGAGCCTCCTCTTCTCCAGGCTGAACAAGCCCAGCTCCCTCAGCCGCTCCTCGTAGGACTTGTTCTCCAGACCCCTCACCAGCTTCGTCACCCTTCTCTGGACCCGCTCAAGCACCTCGATGTCCTTCTTGTAGCGAGGGGCCCAAAACTGAACACAGTACTCGAGGTGCGGCCTCACCAGAGCTGAGTACAGGGGGACGATCACCTCCCTAGCCCTGCTGGTCACACTGTTCCTGATACAAGACCTGTGTGCTTCATCATATATAACACGGATTTTAGCAGGGAGGTGGTATTTAACACACACAGACCACTTTGCACAGCGATGCAGTTTATAACAGAGACATCTGATCAAAATCTTTTAGCATTCTTCTTGTGCAAACCTGAACATCCTAAGGTAGAACTCCACTGAAAGTCCTCCAGTAATGAAAGTCCGCTAATTAGCCCTTGACAAGCATACCATCATGCTAAGGTCAAGAACCCAGGAACGCACCCCATCATTCTGCTCTGTTATATGATGAGCAAAAGACCTTGTCAGTAAGGTCAGGCATGAAAGCAGTTACACCAGAGATCGATACAGCTGATGTTTTACACAGTCTGACAGTCACATGACAAATATCAGTGTTGCCTGAACTGGTTGTGTTACGCTTAAACAATTCCTTTGAGGTTGATTGAAAAGACCTTCCAAGCAACACCACTGTTGCTTTACACTAGCATACACTGTAAACTCTCTTCTCATTTAAATTAAATGAGCCTTATAATCTCCAGTAAAAAAGGATGTTGTAAATGTTAAATGCTCAGAGATGTGGGATTAATACTTATATAGGCATTTGACAACTATAATTACTGAGCATTATTCTTAATGTATCACTTCTCTAGTAGTATTTCTTTGGTATGAAAGGTGTCAAAGCATCTGAACTTAATATTGGCAAGGTTTTTCCAAAATGGAATGATTGAATTCAGTTAATATTAACCAGAAATTTAATTCCCAGCATATCATCCTGATTCGTTTTTAATTTCTACATGAGCCTAGAGAAGATTACACAGCCTAAACTGGAGGAAATACTAACTTGAAATTTAGCATGACTCCAGCATGGAACTACAGGATTGTTCTAAGTCTTGGAAAACAAAACAAAACAAAAATAGTGGAAGTATTACCCCAACTTCTTCCCAAATCACTGCTAGAATCTCTACATTTGGGGAGCTTTACATATCCAAGATTTTTATTATGAAGTAGCTCATTTGCTTCAAGTCTTAGAGTTTTATCACTTCCTGTAGTAAGGAAATGAAGTGTATTTTAAGATGAGGTACTGAAAGTGTTACATTCTGGGAGACTTTAAGATTCTGGTCAGTACATCTGTCTGTGCACATAAGAAACTGCACAACTGACCATTATCTACTGAGGAAGTAGCACCTACGGCTTGTATACATTACTAGGACTCCCCCATACAAGTAAAGATCAAGAAACAAGGTTCTTATTTTTACCCAAGTGGAAAAAAGAGAGAAAAAAAAAGAAAAGAAAAAAAAAAAAAAAAAAAGGAGAAATAAAGCCTCATTGCCTGCCCTTAGCTTCATGGCAAACAAGGGGTGGAACCAGGAACAAAACACTGCTTTCTGGTCCAGGTCACATGTCCTCATCAGGCCTTGTGGCCTCCTCCCCAGGATAGTTACTAGCAAAGGGGAACAGGCAGAGATGGAGTTGAGGACAGGTTAGAGAAAAAATACATGCACATATGCCTTGTTTGCCCTATTTGAATAAGGAAATCAAGCTTGTGAAATCATTTGTACATGTTTCTGTGTTCTCCAATTAACATTTTCAGTAAGTTTCATAAAGAAAGCTGTCAGAGATCTCATCATTACTACTTTATAGTACCACTTCATTATTTCAAACAATGAAAGTCTCTTTCACAACTGTTTAGATTCTGATTTCAGTTGTATTGTAAAAACTAAATTCCTCCACTTTAAACCTGGACTGAACAGGCCCACTCACAAAATGATAAAGGTAGGATGTAAATCTCTTAAGTGCTTTAGAAGCTTACACTTAACACAGTCTGGTTATAGAGGCAGCAGTTTTAGTTACTGCTATGTAAATCCTATTTCAAACCTACATCTTAATATTTAGTGCTTTGAAGCCATGCATGCAGTGATTTTCAAATATCTTTTTACTTATGTTTCAGACTTACTAAAAATTCAGTTGTTAAAAATAGGAAGTTCTATAATTGCAATGGTAATTTGATTTTTGTAACGTGCATTATGGTGTAATTTTCTAATTGCATGACTACGGGCTCGTTCATCATAGGACCTCATTCAGTGTGCCACCATTCGCCTAATGATATGCTAGGCAGCACTCTGCCCATTCTTTCCAAATGCTGTCTCTTATTCCAGCAAAATACGTTTCCTCTTACTCTAAAATTATCCAAATCTTGCAGTATGCTGAAAAGTAACACACTTTACCTGGATAGTTCCCAGCCCTGTACACTTATCTTTCACCTACTCCTAAATTTATCCTCCTTCGTCAAAACTGAGGCCAAGGGTTTTGGTTGTTTTTTTGTTTGGTTGGTTGGTTGGTTGGTTTTGTTTGTTTGTTTTTAATCAGCTTGTCCTAGGCTTAGGTACTTTCCCATAAAGAGGAAATCCAAATTGTAACTGATCAGCAATGGTAATTTGTGACTGAGGAATGATTTTACATGGAAGGCAAGAAGGCCTTACTGAAGAACAGGTTAAAAACTGTCTGGGAGCAGAAATGCCAGACAGAATGACTCCATCTAAGGGAGTAAAGTTTTCCTTAGTGATAAGAATTATCTGTGACTTTCCCTGGAGCAATCATGGAATGAGCGCATACAGGGGCCACCTTTGAGCTGCAGAACTGGTAGATGAACCAAATACTGAGCTAAGGCACCTGATGTGGACATTCACATGACTGATGCTGGGGCAAGTGTATATAAGGAAGCAGCTCATGATACATCTCTGCAAACTCCCTGTATATCCGCTTAGGACAGTACGATTGTCCAATACATTGATTGTTCATGAAACTTATTGTTTCTTCTATATTTAAGCACAAAGTGTTTAATTCACCTCAGAGCGTACAATAAAAATTCCTAAAAGGTTATCTTAGCCCTCATCTCATGACAACTTGTCCCAAGTATTTTTTTTCCACATTTTCCCTTTTATCTTTGTGTCACAAAGATAAATCTTCTCTTCCATTTGATCTAGAAGCCTAAGCCTATGGGACAGCTAATTCTCGACTATGTTCTTCCAGTGAGTTTGCACATCTGGATTGTGCGAAAAGAAGTGTAACCAGTCTGTATGGGGGCATGGATGCCTGTGTGAACCAGTCACACAAGTGAACCATAGACTTTTCATCTTCTCAACCTCAAACATCTAAAAAATCTCAAGTACTGTGAGCACACTGGGGTACGTGCTGGGCAGGGGGAGGGAGGAAGCATTTCTCCATCACATTTTCAAGCTTAACACTGACAAAGCTAGGCTGATTAATATTTTTTATTAATGACTCTCTTTTTTGCTCCACTTTAACACAATAAAAAGGGGCACTGGGAGGTGTATGTGGGGAGAAACTGATCACCAATAGTGGCTTTTCTGTTAATTTCTCAGAGAAAAAAAAAAAAAAAAAAAAAAAAAAAGGAAAAAAAAAAACTCTGCAAAGCAAAACTGGACATTTTCAGCAAAAAGCTGAAATGTTCTAACTAAAGACTTCTCAAAATTACTACCTGAGGCAGACAAAAACTATGCTCAACACCATCACAGCATGCCTGTCAAAACTGCGTACACCTGAAAAAGGACCATATACTGGCAAATGTTAATACTCCCTACTTATATACAACATTACCAGCATTGCCTAGAATTATGATTCACACATTTTTCTGTATGTGGTGTTTTATGAATTACTGTTAGGCTCAAAAAGCTTTTTTTGTTGGTGGTGGCGGTAGGGAGCATTTCCATGATTTTAGTATTTTAAAAGTAAGCAATTTGTTTTTAGGAAAAGTCTATGAAGACTGTCTCAGCTCAAACATAATTACCCATATACAGGAAATTCATTATGAGCACGTGTTTATTAAAAATGACAGTAGCTCTACTTATTTCAAGGTATTTTCTATCTGTGACAGGAAAGTTGTGAACTAAGAAACAACCTGACACTTCGCAGTTGGATTATCCCTCTGTAGTTATATCAAAGCACGCATCAGAGCATTTACCTGAAATCAAATGGAGACTTACACAGCTTGACTCTGATTTGGTTAGACTCCACTTCTACAGGTGCTTCACATCAAGTGAAAAAAAAACAGTGTTCACTAACACCTTTTAAACTGACCGATCTTAATCTCTGTGGGTTGGCTTTCTTTTAGTTTTTGATGGAAAGTAAGGGTTGAGCACTTTTAATGAACACAAAGTACCTCACAAACCACAAACGTATGCCAGTCATCTAGACTTGGTCTTGGGAAACTGGCTCTAGGTGACCCTGTTGAGCAGAGACCTGGACCCGATGACCTCCAGGGGTCCCTTCCCACCTCAGCCCATCCCATCTGTAATTCCATTATTATTTGCACTAACCCACATCATTGGTTACAGTAGCTTGTGTGTCTATGCCTTTCATTATTTGTCATCACCTTTAATTGCTTAGCTTTGATTACTAAGCAGAGAGCCACGTGACTAATGAAGGAGCTGCACTAAAATCTTAATATTTACAACACTAGCAAGGGTGCTAAAGGAGAGCTTACAAAGTTATTAGCACCCTTCCTATCTTCCTGAAAAGGTACAGCTTGCATTTCTGCAAGGACCAAACTTGAGGCACGAATTGATTATAGGTGCATCTCCTCTTCTTCTTCCCCCCTCCTCTGACTTTCCCTCTCCACTCTGTTCTCATGAGTCCAGAGGGCCACAAGGATGATAAGTGGGTTGGAGCACCTTTCCTATGAAGGCAGGCTGAGGCAGCTGGGGTTGCTCAGTGTGGAGCAAAGAAGGCTCCAGGGAGACGTTAGAGTGTGCCTCCAGTACCTAAGGAGGGCCTGCAGGAAAGCTGGTGAGGGACTGTCAGGGAGTGCAGTGCGAGGACAAGGGGTAATGGCTTTAAACTAAAAGAGCGCAGATTTAGATTCAAGGAAGAAATTCTTTACTGTGAGGGTGGTGAGGCGCGGGAACAGGTTGCCCAAAGAAGCTGTGGATGCCCCATCCCTGGAAGTGTTTAAGGCCAGGCTGGATGGGGCTTGGAGAAGCCTGGTCCGGTGGGAGGTGTCCCTGCCCATGCCAGGGGCATGGGGTGGGGGTAGGGAAGTGGAATTAGATGGTCTCTAAGGTCTAGTCCCTTGCAACCCAAACCATCCTGCAATCTTACCTAATGACACACACTCCCCTGAGGTGCCAAGCACCACCAACGGTAGCAGTTACAGACTCCTAACTGAGGCACGAGGGCATCAACCCCAAAGTGAAAGCTCCTCCTCACCCCTTGCCTAGGGCGGCCGCACTGGCAGCAGCACTGGCAGCAGCACTGGCAGCAGCACTGGCAGCAGCACTGGCAGCAGCACTGGCAGCAGCACTGGCAGCAGCACTCTCCCGGGCCAGCGGCGCTGCCAGCCCGAGCCGCGGCTCCGACCTTCCCTCCGCACAGCGGACCGTTTTCGAGGCCAGCGCAGCCGGGGAGGCCTCAGGGCAGGCCCCAGGGGAGGCACGCGGCCAGCACGCGGCCCCCACGCGCCCCCCTCGCCCCCTGCCCAAGAACCTCCCGCGCCGCCCGGGCCCGGCCGCAGCCCACAGGACGAGTGACGTGACGCTGCCGTTGGCCACCATGGCGGAGGCCCCGCCCCTCGGCGGCCGAGGGACCGCCTAAGGCGGGGCCTCCGCCTGCCGTCCAAAGACAGCTGGCGCGCGGCCCCGCCCCTATATAAGGAGAGGCCGCGGCGCAGAGCTCGGAGCGCGGTCGCCGCGTCTGCTGCGGGCGTCCCGCGGACCGGCACCATGGCAGGTCAGTGCCGCACCTCCCCGCGGCCAGCCGGCCCCCCGCGCCGCGGCTCGTGAGCGCTGCTGGCGGCGCGGGCTGAACGAGCGGGGCTGGCATGCCGTCCCCGGCCGCGGCGTCCTGGCCGCGGCGCGGGAGCAGGGCGGGCCGCGGCGGCCCCTATTTTTAGGCAGCAGCCCTTGCCAGCGGTGAGCTCTCGGGGTGGGCTGCTGACTGCGGCCCGCGATGCGAGGACGCGGCGAGCAGACGCCGCGGCCGGTAGGGGCCGGGGTTGCCCGCGGGGGGCTGTGGGGGCGCCCCGCCGGCAGCTCCGTCTGGGTTAGGAGGATGCTCCCGCTTCAGCCCGGCTCCGCACCGGGCCCCGTTCCCCGCCGTGAGGGAGGCGGGAGGGTGCGGGGAGCTCGCAGGGCTGCAGCGGCTCGCAGGAGGAAAACCTCACCCTCTCCTGAGACACGGAAGAGAGCTCGTAGTTTCCGGGCGTCTCGGCGCTCTGCAGTTCCTCACCACCTCTCGAAGTATGCCTGGCCTCTTCTTCCCTTTCCCCCCCCCTTGTTGCTTCTGGTGAAGCTGTCAGCGGCGCCGATTTCACTCTCAGATCTGGAAGGCTGCAGGAAATCATCTGATCTGCCTCTCCCAATGCATGCCTTGCTTAGATGCTCCTGTCTCTAGAAATCCTGTACTCGGCACTGAGAGGTACCAGTACCGAACTTGGAGAGCAGGGGAGTAGACAAACAACTGTGAGAACTCTGGATCTGTAAGCTGGCACATCTAAACCAAGTTAAATGCTCCCGGGAGAAACGTTCTAGTACTGTCCTCCATGCTGCCCAATGACTGCTCCTAGCTCAGGCTTCCGGAATGCTGCCCTTCTCTGTTAGGGGCCCCTGCAAAGACTGTGCCACACGGCTGCTATAGCCTACGGACTGGGCAGCCAAGCGTGTCCCTGGGCATGGTTCTGGCTGAGAGCTCAATTAGAATGCTGTGCGGATGTCTGTCTTGCGTTATCTCTTGCAGATTTCACTTCTATATAAAGCAGTAATTGGTCTTGCCTAAACCATAGTACAGATTCATTTGTAGCGTGTGAATGTACTTCTGCTGTGACTGTAGCTGAAAGAATGTGTGAAAGAGAATATGCTTTATTCAAAACTTTGGAAAGCTGTACTGATTTTGATGCTGTACAAGTTACTAATATCTTCATCCCATCAGACAGTCATAGTGAATCCTATTGCAGTTGAGATGTAATGGGGACTTCTTAACCCTTACTCCATTTGTAAATTGACTTTATTTTCTGTAAAATCTCTGTGTGTGCATCATGCAAGCTACCTAACCAGCAAACATGGCAACACAGAACCTGAATGCACTTAGTTTCAGGAAGTTGAGACTTGTTAGGAATATACAAGCTAAGTTAAAGAAAAAATACCAGTCTGTCAGTAGCAAGAATATGTTGCTGGCATAATCACACTTGGCCCACATTGGATTTTTAGTTAGCCATCCATCTACGTAGAATGCTAGACTACTATTTTTGAGCAATTGAGGAGTAATATGCAAATTCAGTAATGAACATACATCCCTATTAGAAGGGTGTTAATACCTGTGAAAATGTTACACACTTGCTGTTTGTAAAGCTTCACAGCTCTAAAGAAACAGGAGACTGTTCTACAGAATTGCTAAATTATATGAACTAATACAAATTAAGTGATTTGAAAAATAATTAATTTCTGGCATTATAGTGGCTTTTTTGATTTTTGCATTTGACCACTAGAATCAATGTTTCTGGGGATGAGCTGGTTTTGTTGCTAAGTGAAGTACAAACCAGCTATAAAACCTTCTAGAGCTTGCAAACCAGGTTTGCTGAGCTTATAGACCATTATGGTACATAACTTTGTTGACTGTTTAGATGGAGGAAAAAAAAAATGTAAAAATGTGACTGTTTCATGGGTTGAATAGTTGTCCCAAAAAATAATCTATGAAAATAGAGTAGTCAGTATTTTAATCTTACAACTAGACTCGATCTTAAGTCTCTAAGTGCACAGAGCCCTCATTCCCCATCCTGATCTAAACTAGTTAACTTCTGTAAAGAAAATAAATGTTTCAAAAATAAAATTTAATGTAAAAATCTACTATTGAAATTGTTTGGAAGAAACTGTTCTGCTCATAGTGTTAAAAATAGTTTGTTAGAAAAAAAGCATGCTTCTTTATAAAGCCTTGCAGCTTGGAAAGGGCTATGTAATGACAGCTAACAATGAACTGAAGAAATTTAAAAGCCACTTGTTTGCCTATGTCAGTCCCACCCTTGAAAAAGCTTGTGTTATATGGCCTCGATAAGTAGTATATGGCAAAATGATGCATCTTCTATTTTTTAAGGTACTGTTAGAGCAGAGAATTATAGTAACAATCCAGCCTTACCTCTCTAGAGAGCATTAAAGAGCAAAAACTGTTGCTACAAGTCTTGAATTGCTTATCGTATTACTAGATACTTCCCATTTAAATCTTGCATTCTTGTTACACAGCTGCAACCATGTCTTTCTAAAAAACTCATCTGCAAAATCCTAAGCTACTAAGACTTGCTACTGTTGTCCAAGATCTAATTCAATGCTTACTTTCATTTGAAAACAAAATATAAGTTTTATTGTGCTCTAGCTTCAGGGTTCAAAGCTGAACCCAGTGTAGTTTTATAAAACTCTGCTGTTACTAACTTAAAAAAAAAAAAATGCAAGCTTACTGCCTTTAGTACTTTTAGCTTAAAAATAGTATATAATTGGCTAAAATACATCTCTAGACCTTTCCGATCATCTGTAACATCTGGCATGACATACTTAACCCGTAGGGAAAACTGCAACTGTTTTTCTCTTGCAACAGTTTTGTTGTTTTTTTTTTTAACTGCTTCTTGCCATGTTTCAAGCTATTAATAGCAAGTAGAGCTATGCAACGCTAATATGCTTTGTTCTATCACATAGGTAAGTGCGATGCTGAGTTAGTGCATGTTAAAAGTCTTTAGTCTTAAAGTAGCAGATTGTGCTAACTTTGACCAAGTTAATTTCTTCCAGACCAGTCCTTTGTGACTCTAGCCACAAATGATTCCTATGTGAAAGGAGCACTCGTACTTGGTTCATCCTTGCAACAGCACAGAACAACAAGGAAGTTGACTGCACTTATAACTCCTCAGGTCTCAGATTCTATGAGGTAAGGTCACTTAAATACATTAAACTGCCACACCTGCTGCTGTTGTGAAGGCTGCAAAAAGTTAAACTTCTTGCTGGTAACCTTTCAAAACTCTGGAAACTTAATTAAGCTTAGCAGAATTAACGTAAACTATCTGGAATTCTGTAAGGGCTTCAGACATTTAAAAAAAAAAAAAAAAAAAAAAAAACATTTTTTTTCCACATGATAAATTTAAAAAATACTCTCTAGTTAGAGCGCTAAGCTGTGACATACTTCAACTAGATCTTTGCTCTTTTGTAGCCCTACTTAAAACTGTCTGACAATGCAAAGTTGTCCATGCCTTCATTAGCTGTGTATTTATGCATATGGAGATGGAAGTAGGGGATTGGTATTAGTATTCTGGATTGAGTTATTGTAACCCAAACTATTGAAATTTAGTAGATGCTTCAAATTAGATCTCCAGATTTTATCCAAACCAGATCTCCATGATTTTATCACGGAGAAGAAACTGAGTAGAACTACCGTATGTTAAATCAGCAGCATGGAGGCATTTGAGTATTTTCACAAATTGAGACAGCTGCTTTCTATAGCCTCTCTAGAACTAGTCTTGGCATGGAACTGACAAGGTGCTTTTTCAACATCTAAGGGTTGTTGCTGGGGAATAACTTACTTGCTATATGAACTACATATTATAGGTTAAGACTCTCTATGTGGGAAGTTCTGAAAAGATACCTTACAGGGATGGTAGTGGTTCAGTAACAAGTTAATCTCTCTGGAGTTCTGTGGGAGCTGAACAGTCTTATCACTATAAAGATGGTTCACATAGGTACATCTATTCTAACACATTAAGTGACTGTGTGCCTTCAAGATGAATCACATAAATGTGCTTACTGTGCTACAGCAATGCAGTTAGTCCCATGCCCTTAAAACAGCTATAGCAAGAAAACCAATAGATACACTACTTGATGGGTAGTTAAATGGAACTTCATACTTTGTGTCCTTAAATTCAGAAGCAACTGTCTGTATCAAACTGTTGGTGTAAAGACAGCCTTGCAAAACAGTGCTCTAAAATACATTTACAAGCTCTGTGGCTCAAATCGAATGGTCTGGAGTTATTGGTACAAAATACTCCATAGAATAGTGTGACTTTACAGATACTTCATGTTTTAAGCTGCATGACCATCTCTTGAACTAAATAGTGATGGTAAAGCAAAGGTTGGATATCTACCACAAAAATTTACTATGCTGTCTGAAAACTTAAATCACCCTCAAGGTGAAAATAATATTGAGTCAAAATGCTGCTGTATCCAGAACCACAATTAAGTGAGCCCATACAGATTTTTAGGATAAAGCAAGTTTTAGTAACTGGGTCGGGTCACATGGCCCTAGCAGTCACAAATCTGGAATGACGTTGTCATGATTACTGTATGAACTTCCCTTTCAGCTGTTTAGGATTCAGCTAGTGTCCTGCTCAAGCTACTCCAGCAGCTTCCCATTTCTTAATTGCCTACTGAAAGTAGACTGTTCACTCACCAAAAATTAGTTTGACTGTGGGGAAAAAAAAAAAAAAACATGTGGAAAGCTTGTACTATGTAACCATGGACCTGGTAGCAGTACCAATTAAAGGCCTGGCGGAGTGGGGAAGGTAATAATTCTTTGCTCCCTAATAGGTGCCCACTGCAAACTAGAAACCCTGAGGTTGACAGGTATATTTTATGCATCCCACCGTATGTAGTAAACTCTCACTGCTGGCACAAGGAATATTGCCAGGTGCTCTGTTACTCCACTTTTGTTCATGGAATCTGTTAAGTGGTTCAGTACTGGAACAATAGAACTAAATTTTGGCAACTAACTCTTTCCACAGGGAAGTACTACAAAAAGTATTTCATGAAGTGATTTTGGTAAACATCCTGGATAGTGGGGATTCAGCACACTTAGCATTAATGAAAAGACCTGAGCTGGGTGTCACATTAACAAAGCTTCACTGCTGGGAACTGACACAGTTTTCAAAGTGTGTTTTCATGGATGCAGACACAATGGTAAGTGGTCATGTCTCATGGTACCTCTTCATGACCTGGTATGAGGGTTGTTGGTTGAATTTTTTTGTAGTGTTTGTTTTGTTTTATTTTTGAGGGGAAGGAGGGATGACAGAGGTGGTCTCGCTGTTTGGACTCATAACTCTCTAAAAATACATGTGCACTTATGTCTAAGTAATTCCTTGTAACATGTAGTCTGTGGGCGCTATCTCCATATAGTCTTCCATAAGACAAGAGCATCAATATGAGAATTTTATGTCATGTCTTAAGATGGATGTCAAAATCCATTAAAACAAGATACCCCAATTCCTACGCTAGAAACCAGAAAGCAATTTTTTGCCCCCTACAACTAGGTTTTGTCAAATATCGATGAGCTTTTTGAGAGAGAAGAGCTGTCTGCAGCACCAGATCCAGGCTGGCCTGATTGTTTTAATTCTGGAGTTTTTGTTTACCGACCTTCCATTGAAACATACAATCAGCTGTTACAGCTTGCCACAGAGAAAGGCAGCTTTGATGGTATGTATTCATTTGTATTCCAATGTAAGTTAGACCACAGTGGTAATGGTGGTTGGGTTGGCTCAGTAACTAGATATGTATCATGGGGACTCTGATGGAATTCTGAACTCCAGTGTAACTGCACAATCATTCTTATCACAATAGAAGATATTATTTCGATGTAAAACAACTACTTTCATCAGGTTTCCTGGAATAACATAAGAGTTTGGCCTCTAAACCAGCAGCTATAAGCATTAACAAGGCAAAATCACGTAACAAGGAGTCTTGAGATACAGCAAGTGCAGTGAATGCATGAGCAAATTGAAGCTGTAGTGCTATGCTTCATGCATTGCTAAATAAATTCAGCTCTTCAACGCTCAAGGCCAGGTGTTCAATGTTAACTCAAGTTACTGTGAAGGAGGAAGAGTAGTACAAATAACTTGAGTGCACCTTCAGAGAAACTAAATTATTTGAAGATAAAACTGTCTCTTGATATTGTGTGATAGCTTCCTATCATTATAGGATGGTGACCATCTTTTTCCCAATATCAATTGTGTGCAGCATTGGCTCCTACCCACTGTAGGTCACTTAGGATTGCTCACTGTGCCAAACTTAAGTTTGAGAAGTCAACTACTGCTGTTCTGTTAGTCTTTGCAATCTATTACCACTGCAGTCAACACACGTTGCTTGAAATCTCTGTAGTTAATAAAAGCTTCTAAATGATGAGCTCTGTGTTTCAATCACTAAATTTCATTATGTAGCTACTGTGGCACAAAACCAAGTCTTACCAAAAAAGCTGCAGAAAACTATGTAATAAGACCATTAAATTGCACTCTTACTTGAAGCCAGTTAGTCAGCTTGTTGACTTATCTTCCAGTACTCTGTAAATGGTAAAAATTCTAGATGCTGGTCTCAGTTTGCAGAATCATCCCTGTAACTTTATGGGCTCCTGTGTGTGGCCTATTATAGAACATAAGTCTCAGTTGCATGCTTAATATTACCAGGTAAATAAGTAAAAATAAGTACTGTAACGAATGGTCTATCTATACCTCATGACTAAAGAGGCAGAGGTTGGTAGCTCTAGGAGTGCTCTCAAATGTTGGAGGTAAATTGATCCTCAAGAAATGACAAAAGCTACAGGATGGTACTGAATTGTTGAAATAAAAAAAAAAAAATTGTGGAAACTCACTGAGTAGCTCCAGGTATATCTGAGATGTATCTCTCTTGAGCTTTAAGCTTGACTCCTAGCAGGTCCATCTTCGAAGCCCAAGGCCCCAGTTCTTTCAAAAAACAGACTTGCTTCCACAGTGTTCTTTCTGACTTGAGAGCTAAGGCCACAAAATGGTGAAACTTCCTTGATGTTGTCAACATGTAGCCACTGTTGCAGCTGTTACAGCCACTGTTGCAGCTGTTAACAACAAAAATGGTGGGTTAATGGTTTCAGTACCAAATTTTTAGAACTATAATTTTATAAACTTACTCAGCTTTTATGAAATGGTAGTATTGATCTAAATAATGAGGCAGTGGAGACTTACCTGTCTCTACCTGTATATGCTGCTATTGAGCTTATGAACTTGGAGAGAGTGGATTTAAACTTGAATTGATATAGACAGTAATAAAAGTTCCTAGGAAACTTCTTAAACATCTGTGGAGGGTTACTGCCCTTAATAGGGTACAGGGATGAAAACTCTATCTACCAAGTTATGCATAACTGAAATCAAGCGCAAAGCACCACATCTACAGTAGTACTAACTAGAAAACGCAAGACCTTCCAGGGTGTTTCCTGATGATAAACTAGAGCAGATGGTTAGCTCCTATGTAATGCCGTTGTCCAGAAATGGTACAATGACAGCTACTTACGTAGTGACAACTACTTTATGTAGAAAGGTGTAGTTCAAACAGACAATAGGGAACTAGAGGAGGAGAAAAGTCTGGTTTTAAAAGAACTCTGGTAGTGCTGATACCTTAAGAGCTGTTGATAAGACTTGCACAATCCTCTGGCTTTTTACCCTGGTATGTAAAACAGTTCCTTTACTCTTAAAGACATAATGCAGCAGAATTCTATCTGTAGACATGTAGCTAATTAACTACTGCCTGATTTTATGTTTAAGGGCCAATTTGTACAAGACTCCTGTTGAAGTCTGAACTAGGACAGCTAAACTTTGTTTTCAGTGGCTGTTTTGGCACAAATGTATGCAATCTGGAAAAAAACTGATTATGTGGAACAAGTCTGAATGATAAAGTCATGTAGAGTAAGTTAAACACACTGCTACTCCTTTAATTGTGAACTACCTGTTCTGAGGTCTCCAAGACTTTATCTTCTAGATTATTTTACTGTTAGCATAAACATTCATAACACTGTTTTAAGTTAAAAGTTAAAATGTTACATAACTGAGTAAAGACCAGAAGTCTTGTCTGCTTTCTTTGACTCTGATCTCTTGTGACATGTGAGTTCAAAAGTGCTTTTCATCCTTAGGGGCTGAGAGGCAAGTCAGGGGGTTGAAATTACTGGACTGATTCTGTCTGCAGTGTCCCACTCTGCAATCTGCATGTACGCTCACAGCCGTAATGGGATACTTAGAATTTGTATTTGTCAGTGTATGTCCTGTAAATTTAATTGCAAAATGTCAGTGTAGGCACTTCAGTTACAAAAAGCAAATTCCGCTTAAATTGCATTGAGTGTGTAAACCTTTCTACAGTCCTGACTTTAACTATAGGTCACTCAAAGAAAAACAAACCTTTTTCCTGAATCAGCAGCAACTGAGTGCTTCAGAAAATTAAAGATTAAAATAAAACATACTGTCTCTTAATTATTTATCTCCTGTTCATCAATGTTATTTGTGAATGCAGTTACAGGTGGAGGGAAGACAGCAAATGCAAGTTGAGGTACTCTCTCCAATCTCCTTCATCAGAGGAACTAATTACAGTTCTTGAATACATTGCATACACTTTAGTCTAAGTATATTGACTGCAATAATGAATGAGAGGGTATATAAGTAGCTTTTAATTCTCAGTAGTTGCTTGTAAACTAGTCTGTTTTGGGCCAGGTGCCATTATAATTTGGGCCATTTTTTTTAGCTACCCTACTACTAACATACCAGACAACTTTAGACTCATTTGACCTCATTACAACTTCTACTTGCAAACTGACCCCTCCCAAAACTGTAGCTCTAGCCATGATTTAGGTGGTTATCCTCACTAAGGGGCTAGTCAGCAGCTTGATAGTACAGAACTAGGAACTTCTATTGCCTGTTAATGGATTTGATTAAGGTTCTTTTTTAGTGCTGTGTCTAAGACTGAATGTGCTTTCCTTATTAGATCCCATTATAGGTAGATGCATATTGGGCTGCAGGTTTAAAGGACCACTGACTCCAGCTCCAAGACCATGGTCATGTATCTGTAAGCATAAATAATAAAACTCATAGTTAGCGCTTGGTCATGGGAGCTACAGTTTTGCTGAAGCAACTGTTCAGTACCCAATTGTCAAGTCTTTTCTGCTGTGTTGCACTGCTTGAAGATAACACTAAAATAAACTGAATCTCAGTGATTGAGAGTAACCTGCTGTCTCTTAGAAACCAAAAGTAACCTTGCACGTACTACTACTCCCATTCTGTTTGTTGTTTTGTGTTTTTTTTATTTATTTTCAAAGACTGCAAGGTTTATAGGATTGTTTACAAATAGAACTGTAGGGATCAGTGCCAAACTCCTACTGGACATGACAAACTGCATTAGCAACTATTAATTAGGGAGGCCTGGTAGAGTGACTGAACAACTCTAAAATAACTGTATGCTTGTAGCTTATAAATCCTTTATCTTTCAGGTGCAGACCAGGGGTTATTAAACACCTTCTTCAGCAGCTGGGCAACAACAGACATGAACAAACATCTACCGTTTATTTATAACTTGAGCAGCACTTCTGTGTACTCATACCTTCCAGCATTTAAAGCGTAAGTTGAGAATTCTAAGAAGACCTTCAAGGGCATATATAAACTAATGTATTGTAACAATGAACAAGTACAATGTGAACTGAATGGTTGCCATTTAAAAAAAGAAACTTTTAGTGTGACTAAAATACCATATAAATTTATACTCTTTAAAATAAAGATTACTTTGAAGTTTTACTTTAAAGTAAGAACTGTAATAGGTAGTTAAGCTAATACTCTCCTGATGATAAATAAGCTTTGAAAACTATTGGTAGTTTAAACCTCTCATTCCTGGTGGTAATGTGCTTACTGTAAATCAACATCACTTGACAGTTTAAATGCAAAAGAGAATCACAACACCAGTATAGGATACTGTCAGCAAAGAGCTCTAGCCAAAGGCAATAGCTCTTGAATCTTCTTGAGCTGAACTTCAGCATGTCACTGATGGTATTTTTCCTGTCCAAATAACTTGCAGTCTCATCAGTTAAATTACTTTTGGTATTTAACAACTGGTAGCTACAATCAACCTATCCACTATTCAAATAAACATTATAAACAAGGACTTGCATAGAGGCAGAATTCTTTACCAACAGTCTTTCTAGATCTAAGACTGTTCCTTAAGTAATAGCAAGATGGAACAGACTATGGCCAGGCACCATATTGTTGCACACTTCCAGTGTAAGGAAAGAAGTCTCTTCCCTAGCAGTATTAAATTTGGCTTGTGAGTAAACCTACTGTCAGGGGTAAGGTCACTCAAAGTGTTAAACAGAAGAAAAGGGGGCAGCTCTAAAAGCTGAAATGTTACACTGAAACCCATATTCATTAAGAACTATGACAGCTGGGGGAGGGAGGAAAGTACCAACTGCAAAAAAAAAAAAAAAATGATCTTTGAATGACATCAATTTATTAGTGTCTAAAGCAGCAGCTAGCACAAGCAGGACTGTGCTGGCTCAAGGTCAGACTGTCTTGTGATCAAAACACCATCTGAAATACTGTCATGCTAAAAATGGAACACTTATTTAAAGAAATCTATGCAAGCCTGAGAATGACTAAGTAGTTGGACAACATTTGATAAGCTAACGTCTATTGTAAAGTATGTCTGTTTTCCACAACTGGTTGGTGGTTATCCACATGACCTTAAATTTACAAATGACCTTGTTGCTAGGAAAGATTAGTTGGACTGGGGACTCCTGATGAAGAAAATTCCATATAAGTGATTGAATTGATTGCCTAACTGAACTCAGCAGACCTTCAGACAGTGTAATGCTGGAAGTACAGCTTTTAAGTAGAATGCATGTTCTGTTCAATAGGTGGAACAACTTCCTTTGGTTAGATCAGCTACTCACAGTAAACAGCAGTTGACATAAACTGAAATTTGAACCTACTGACACTGATAACAAAGCTCTTTGTAGAAGGTTAGCAAGGCTAACCTTCACAGCAGTCTTGGTAAAGAAAATACCAAGTAATGATAAATGGTCTCTAACTTTAAAACATTGAATTTTGGGAGATGGGGAAAGACAGATCAGTTGCTGTAGCAAATGTGGACATAAAGCTTTCTAACAGTTCAGCTTAAACATCAGAATAAGTACTGCATCTTATCTAGAAAGCAGATATTGAGGGCATAGTAGAAGCCTGGCATCTGTCAATTGTTGTACAGGTCTTTAGTGGGCAGAATACTAAGAATACACTTCTCCATTTGCAGAAGCAGCGTAACAAAGTAAAACATAAGCTAGAGATTGTGTAAAATGTTTTAAGTAGCCTCGATTTTTAAACAATGATGTTTCTTGAGAGCAACATCAGCCTACGATGAAGACAACTCAGGTTGCTAAATAGCGCTGTCACAGCTAACAAAGCTACGATAGCCCTACTAAGCCAAATCTTGACATACGGATTTTGAAGTTAGAGCCCAGAAACTGACACACACACACCCCGTGTGTGTGTATTTATTTATTTATTTATTTATAACTTTTAACTACTATGATTCTTTACCTTGTTTCACCCATGCATGGGTTTTCATTTGGCAGTAAGATTAATAATGGTCAAAATAGTGTATGGAAATAGTCAAATACCACAATAGCTCAAAATCCCCATCTAAATGCATATTGCTTTGTTCTGAATATTGTACAGTCTTTGAAACATACCTGCACAGTCTCTGTATGTTGCATAACTCAATCAAATCCTGGTCCAAATGACCAAAGTATGCTTAAATAAAGCTGTTAGACAAACCAGTTTGGCATTATTATTCATTTCATTAGTATTTTGAGAAATCCTAACATGACACAAAATGAGCTAGATGAGACAGTCACTATTACTAGAGAGAGTAGTATTGCTTGTTCTCCAAACTGACTCAAGCTGAATGCTATTTCTGGAATCACAGAGGAATTAAATGAATGCTGTCTCTTAGTATAAGTTCTTTACTACAAAAGGGATGGATATTATCTACTCTTGTATTACAAAAGAACATAGTAACAGGACAAAAGCTTCGAGTCCATATTGAAAGGGAGTTAAAATTGTTAAAGAAATGTTTTAAAAAAACAAAGTAAGATTATTTAGAAAAATAACAGCTGACCATCTACCAAGATCCTGCAGCAAGGTTAGATGTCCTCTGAAATGTCTAGATTATAGCCTTTACTTTGACTATGTGTGTGTGTGTATATATATATATGAGAGAGAGATGAGAGGCGTTATTTTGTAGAGGTAGTCTTGCAACAGGGCCTTCTGATGTTCCTTTATACAGGGCTGTAGTCTATAAGGGTAACTATTACTGACCCTTCTTTACTTAATGCTTGTAATGCATAGTTATCAGGATTACTGACTGGAGTAGAATCTTTTTCACTTTTACAACTAGTTCCAATTGCAGTGGCTTCTTGAGACTGCTCTCTCCCAAGCTATGGACATCACTCTACCTAAAGACTTGACTGTAAGTACTTAAATAGTTCCGTCTGTGAGGCTTTGGCTGTATTCTGACTAGTGTAACATAGAATTGTTTGCATTTTTTTTCCGTTATATAGTGATGCTTTCAGTCCCAGTAGGCATTGGCAGTTTTATTATTTAGTATTTAGTTTTCTAAATATATTCATATTTGTTTTCTGGACACCTACAAAGACAGCAGGTTAAAAATTTGTTTGACAACCAAAACTCTTGTTTTCTAGACACCTGCAGAAACTGGGTGGTTATGATTTTTCTTTTCAACAGGTTTGGTGCAAATACTAAAGTGGTGCATTTCCTGGGAAGCACAAAGCCATGGAACTATACATATGACTCCAAAACAAAAAGCATAAAAGGCAATATGGATGACCCTAAAGTAGTTCACCCAGAATTCCTCAACATGTGGTGGGATACCTATATGACTAATATTCTACCATTATTAGAGCAGCATGGAATTGCTAAAGAAGCTACCACAGGTGTAAACATGGTATGTGTTTTAATGTTCTTATAGAAACTACCTAAGTATATGAAACAGATTTTGTGCTATCACTAATTTCCTTTCCTTCTGTCTACTTCAAAGCCTCGGTGTGGTTTAACTGGTGGGGTGCAGAGTTTTTTGGCTTTGTTCTTTTAAGCTTGGAATAAAGGATAACACAGATGGGAAGTATGCTATAGTGGTCTTGAACATAGCTGTCTGCTTGCCTAGAACTACTTAAGAGCATAATGGTGCACCAGAAATGATACTGTAGTAACTTCAGTAAATAAAGAGAAGGGCCCTAATCCTTAATGTGCTGTAGCTAGTAACATTCTCAAACAGAAGAACCCCAGCTGAGCATGCAATATACACATGCAGATCTTGCATGGTACAAGGTAGGCCTACAATAAATAATTACTTAAGTAGACTTGCAGTGATGAATCTTGATATTTATAAAGCCAAAATAATGCTTCTAACTGTAGTTCTTAATTACAGCTTAGTTAAGCACGGTTTAGTAGCAGGTGGCTGCAAACTTTGCAGTCTCAGCTTAGTACATGGGCCAGTTTAAGTTCTAAACCTTTCTAAGCCTAAGGTTGCTGATCTCTAAGATGTGCTCTCATTAATCTTACATCTTTCTAATGAACTATTTGCAGCTATCAGGCTTGGTCTATACTCTGGCTTTCTCTTGTGGCTTCTGTAGAGAGGTATGAAGAACTTAAACTCCCCTCCCCCCAAGTGACTTCTGTTACTCTTTGTTATTTTACCAGGAAAGCTGCATGATTCCTGCTTACTGGCAATGCTTGTTGCTGTGCATGAGAACTTCCATTTAGTTGTCCTGTTCTATGGCCTGCTGCTTGCCTTAAATATGCAAGGTATTTCTGTATTTTTACTCTGCCTTTCATTTTAGGCAGAGGTTACAGAGGCAGTGTCCCACATGTCAGTATCAACACCATCACCAGTATTACCAACCATATCTTCAGAAGAACGCAAGGAACGGTGGGAACAAGGTCAAGCTGACTACATGGGAATGGATTCCTTTGATAATATCAAGAAGAAACTGGACTCCTACCTTCAATAGAAATGCCAGTTTCGAGCACTGGCAATACAAGGACTTGTTCCAGAACTAACAGCTAGAAAGGTGGTAGATGGTGGTCAGTTAAGCTTGCAAGTAGTTTGAAAAAACTGTTGGCTGAAGGCCAGTGCAGTGCTACAGATGAAGACTGAGCAAAAGCTAGGAAGCAGAATTCCTTGGGCCAGATGTAATTGCCCAATATCCAGTTCTCTCTACTAGATAAAGGTATTTTCAGCTCACATTTTCTTCTGCTGCGATCAATTGGCTCAAAATATTCCTTGACACTGGGTTTGTACTTCACCACATGAAGGTGATTAGCACTGATTCCTTTGCTTGCTATTTTAGGTGTAAAATCTGATTGATGGGAGTGCTCATTCACTAGACAGATAGCTATTCTGGTTTACCATAAATGTATTTATGACATTAAGGATACATAAATATGTAACAGTAATAGCACTGCTTTGCTCTTCTAGTCACAATTGCACTGAAGTTTTGACCAGGTTTTCTTACACAGTGCATACAGCATGGCAGAATGCATTTGTTTAGTTCGATATTCTACAGGCCCTGTAAACTGAGCTTGATCTGTTATTTGCATTTGATGCAAAAATAAAAAGAAGTTATATTTCCGGTTTCCTCAAACTCTTGAGCAATTCTTAAAAAAAAAAAAAAAAAAAAAAGGGGGGGGGAGCTTTGAAGTATAATTTAAAATATTCAACAGCTATATCCCTAAACTCTCAACTCCATTCTAGCTACCATTAGCAAATATCCAGCTTCCAGTTCTGTAATTATTTTCAGAGTATATAATCACTTGCCAGGGAGCTGCTAGAGGAAATACCCGCTGAAGCTTTTCACACAAGCAGAATAGAGCTTGAGAAAAGGGAATTTTTATTTTGATTACTATGGAATAAACTCTAATGTAAGCCCTGTAGAACATAAAATTGTTTTTAAACACATAAACACAATGGATACTATTTGGGCAAGTAAAAATCAAGTAGCTGCTTGAATAACTGCACCTACCCTGATTAGGAAAACAACTCCTTCAATGTGTGCAGGGTAAAAGAATGCCACACGTTGTATTCTCAGACACAAAAGTAGTATAAACACCACAGTAACAACAGTGTTCTTAAGGCTGTATTACTACTTCCTGTATTAAGCTCAGATTCATTTGTTAGCTAGGAATTAGTTAGTTTTAACACCTATACTCTGTACTAGTCCAAAAGCACAAAATAGAGTTATTTCAGAACAGTTCAGTGCTGGGTTAAAACTAGTTCTAAAACTTGCTGGGCTGCTTTCCATGATCTATCAGTGGTCTTGGTCATCTGGAGAGATCCTGGATGACTGGAGACTTGCTAATGTGACACCCATCTATAAGAAGGGTTGTAAGGAGGACCCAGGGAACTACAGGACTGTCGGCCTGACCTCGTTGCCAGGAAAGGTGATGGAACAGGTCATCTTGAATGCAATCACGCAGCATATGCAGGACGACCAGGGGATCAGGCCCAGTCAGCATGGGTTCATGAAAAGCAAGTCTTGCCTGATCAATATCATCTCCTTCTATGACCTGGTGACCTGCCTAGTGGGTGAGGGAAGGTCCGTTGACATAGTCTACCTAGACTTCATCAAGGTCTTTGTGGTCTCCCATAGCATTCTCCTGGAGAAGCTGGCAGCCCATGGCTTGGACAGGTACACACTTTGCTCAGTTAAAAAAAGCTGGATGGCCAGGCCCAAAGAGTAGTGGCGAATGGAATTAAATCCAGCTGGTGACCAGTCGCGAGTGGTGTTCCCCAGTGTTGGGGCCCATCCTTTTTAACATCTTTATTGATGATTTAGATGAGGGAATTGAGTGCATTCTCAGTAAGTTTGCAGATGACACCAAGCTGGGGGGTAAGTGTTGATCTGCTGGAGGGTATGAAGGCCCTGAAGAGGAACCTGGACAGGATGGGTTGATGGGCAGAGGCCAATGGGATGAGGTTCAACATGGCTAAGCGCTGGGTCCTGCCTGTTGGCCCAAACAACCCCACATAGCTCTACAGGCTTGAGGGAGAGTGGCTGAAAAGCTGTGCATAGGAAGAGGATCTGGGGGTGCTGATTAATGCTTTTCTGAACATGAGCTGGCAGTGTGCCCAGGTGGCCAAGAAGGTCAACAGCATCCTGGCTTGTTATCATAGAATCATAGAATATCCTGAGTTGGAAGGGACCCTTAAGGATCATCAAGTCCAACTCTTGACACCGCACAGGTCCACCCAAAAGTTCAGACCATGTGACTAAGTGCACAGTCCAATCTCTTCTTAAATTCAGACAGGCTCGGTGCAGTGACCACTTCCCTGGGGAGCCTGTTCCAGTGTGCAACCACCCTCTCTGTGAAGAGCCCCCTCCTGATGTCAAGCCTAAATTTCCCCTGCCTCAGCTTAACCCCGTTCCCGCAGGTCCTGTCACTGGTGTTAATGGAGAAAAGGTCTCCTGCCTCTCGACGCCCCCTTACGAGGAAGTTGTAGACTGTGATGAGGTCTCCCCTCAGCCTCCTCTTCTCCAGGCTGAACAGGCCCAGTGACCTCAGCCGTTCTTCGTACGTCTTCCCCTCCAGGCCTTTCACCATCTTCGTAGCCCTCCTCTGGACACTCTCCAACAGTTTCATGTCCTTTTTATACTGTGGTGCCCAGAACTGCACACAGTACTCGAGGTGAGGCCGCACCAGCGCAGAGTAGAGCGGGACAATCACCTCCCTTGACCTACTAGCGATGCCGTGCTTGATGCACCCCAGGACACGGCCCTCCTGGCTGCCAGGGCACACTGCTGGCTCATATTCAACTTGCTGTCTACCACGATCCCCAGATCCCTCTCTTCTAGGCTGCTCTCCAGCGTCTCATCGCCCAGTCTGTACGTGCAGCCAGGGTTTCCCCGTCCCAGGTGCAGGACCCGGCACTTGCTCTTATTGAACTTCATGCGGTTGGTGATCGCCCAGCTCTCCAATCTATCCAGATCCCTCTGCAAGGCCTTTCCACCCTCATTCGAGTCCACAACTCCTCCAAGTTTGGTGTCATCAGCAAACCTGCTCAAAATACCTTCTATTCCTACATCCAGATCGTTTATAAAAATATTTAAAAGTACCGGCCCTAAAATGGAGCCTTGAGGGACCCCACTGGTGACCGCCTGCTAGCCTGACGCAGCCCCATTTACCATAACCCTTTGGGCCCTGCCCGTTAGCCAATTGCTCACCCATCGTATGATGTTTTTATTTAGCTGTATGGTGGACATTTTGTCCAGTAGGATCCTATGGGAAACCGTGTCAAAAGCCTTGCTGTTATCAGGAATAGTGTAGCCAGCAGGACCAGGGAGGTGATTGTCCCTTTGTATTCTGCTCTAGTGAGGTCACTCCTCAAGTACTGTTTTTGGCCCCTCAGCACAAGAAGGACATCAAGGCCCTTGAGCCCTCAAAAGAAGGGCTACAAAGCTGGTGAAGGGCCTGGAACACAAGTCCTATGAGGAGCTGCTGATTTAGTCTGGAGACAAGGAGGCTCAGGGGACACCTTATTGCTCTCTACAACTACCTGAAAGGAAGTGGGGAGGTGGATCTCAGCTCTTCCCTCAGGTAACTAGTGATAGGACTAGAGGGCATGGCCTCAAGCTGTGCCAGGGGAGGTTCAGGTTAAAAATGAGGAGACGTTTCTTCTCAGAAAGAGCAGTCAGACATTGGGACGGGTTGCCCAGGGAGGTGGTGGTGTCACCGTCCCTGTGGGTGTTCAAGGAAAGGTCGGACATGGAGCTTAGGGACATGGCTTAGTGTGTGACATTGGTGGTCAGGCCAGATGATCTTGAAGGTCTTTTCCAACCTGAATGGTTCTATGATTCTACGACTCCCTTGTCCTATTAGTTAAAACTAACATTATTGAAAAAGTGCAGCCAGCAGGTCGAGAGAGGTGATTCTCCCCTTCTTGTTGAGCCCCCACCTGGAGCACCATGGTCACCTCTGGGGCCCGCAGCACAACAACCACATGGAACCGTTGTAGCAGGTCCCAAAGAGAGCCATGAGGACGATCAGAGGACTGGAGCACCTCGCCTATGAAGGCAGGCTGAGAGCAGGGGAGACCTGAGAGCAGTCTTCCAGTACTTCGAGGGGGGAGGGACTCGTTATCAGAGAGTGTAGTGACAGGACAAGGGGCAGTCAGGGTTTATAACTGAAAGCGATTTAGATGAGATACAAGGAAGAAATTCCTCACTGTGAGGGTGGCAAAGCGCTGAACAGATTAGATTGCCCAGAGAAGCTGTAGATGCCCCATCCCTGGGACTGTTCAAAGCCAGGCCGGATGAGGCTTTGGGCAGCCTGGTCTAATGGGAGGTACCCCTGCCTTCCTGTGATTTTGTTAATACAGGGGAATACACTGAAAAAGATCAAAGTCTTGACTGTTACAAAAGAAGGAAAGAAAACAAGAGGGGTAGCAAGGCAGACCCTCCAGAACACAACTGAACGTACGCACTGCAAGGTGGATATGCAGAGCTGGATGCCCAGGTACCTGCCGTTTCTGCTGAGAGGGATTTCTCCGCCCGGTTTGTGGCTGCGCGCGGCTCTACTGAGAGGTACCGGCCCTCCCGCCGCCTCCAAATGGCCGCCGCAGAAGCCTGCTCCAGTGACGCCCGCGCTCTCGCAGCCGGCCCCGCTTCCAGCCATTCGCCCAGACTGCTGCGAGCGTAGGCGCGCGCGGCGAGCCCGCGCTTAGGACCTCCGTTGCTGCCTCAGCGCAGGGGGCAGTCCGAGCCCGCCCTGAGGCGACTCCTCGAGCCCCCAGGACGCGCTGCACGCAGCACCTCGGCCCGCGCCGACACGCGCACGTCCCCGCTCAGCAAAGCTCAAGCCCGCCCCCTGCAACCGCCCCGACTCGCGCTCTCAAGCGAGCACGTGGCAGTCATCACCCCCACGTGGGCACATCAGCACACTCGGCTAATCAGCGGTCTCCATTCGCCTCTGGAGCGCGCGGGTAACAGCCAATGGGAAGCCAGCGCGCGAAGCCGAGCGGATCGAGGCGGTTACTCGTCGGCAGTTGGCAGTGCTCGGCGGGAGGTGGCGGACGCGGTCTGGTGCAGTCGAGGCTCCTGAGCTTGGCCAGGCAACATGGTGGGGAGCGGGCCTCTCGCGGCTGGGAGGAGGCAGGGAATTTGGGAGCACTTCTGCGGCGGGTCTGGGGAGCTTAGGATTACGTCTACCATGGCGGGGCTTGCAGAGAGCTGCCCCGTGGAGTCCCCACGGTAGCAGTAAGGTGGGAGGGCTGGGGGGGAGGAGGGAGGTGGCTGTAAGTTAACACGTCGAGGCAGGCGATGTGCAGGAACTGGCCGGTGGCTATCGGGACAAGCCGCGTGGAAAAGCAATGAAAGGCTGTTTATAGCGGTGGCCTCGCTGTCGGCGCGGTGGAGAGAAGGTGACAGGTGAGGGATAGACTACACCCGCCCGAGGTGAGAGACGGCAGGAAAGCGCAAGACAACAGCCAAACATTTCGTTCTGCCGTTTCGTGGCGGCGGCGGCAGCGCTCAGAGCTTCCGAGAGTCGCAGGCAGCCACTCGGAGGAGAGGGGGCTGGCCCGTAACCAGCCATGCGGCACGGCTGCCCGCGCACGGGCGGGGCTGCGGGGTGGTGCCCGGCGCCTGCTGCTCCCGCTCCGAGGCGCGTGGTGCAAACGTGATAGGGAACTGGAGACAGGCAGCACAAAGCCTTTAGAAACTTGGTGCTAACCGAATGGAAGCAGAAATAAGTGCGGAGTCAGCCTTGCCGGCAACGGGTTAATGCCAGAACCCCCTGAGTGAGAATACAAACATGGAGTCAAGGATGCAAGCTTTGATGAAGCCGTGAAGAAAAGAGGACTATAGACACCCTACTGTTTATTTTACGTCTCTGCTTTTTCCTAGAAACACTGTAACACTAAGCTAGAATAACAGTTTATCTCAGTCTCAGTTGTAAGACAAAAATTAAGATTTTTGAGAGATTAAACATGTGGCATGCTTACACTGGTGATATAGCAGAGGAACTCAAAGATGTATGGATTTCCAGGCACTAGATAACTTTATTGCAAGGGAAAACATACTAAAAGGTTTTATGTGGGAAAGATTCTTGCAACATTGCCCAGTACATTATTGGCAATAAATCAAGGAAATGTGGGGTTATTATATAAAACGAAGTCTTTCAAAACCAAGGAAAGGTGGAAAAGAGACTAGACAATATCAAAGATAGAATACATGTGTAGCATGGTAAGGGATGATACTATTGCATTCACCCTACATGTTCTCTATGACTATGTAGTCTCTAAGGTTCTACAACGTTTTCAATATCATGGTCCAGATCAACTGAGGTGAGTAGAATCTTGCCAGCAGGAGACAACTTGATCAGTGTAATTTTCACTTGAAAGCAGCTGGGGAGGATCATGGTAACTTAACCCACAGATTGCTGGTTATTAGGAGAGTGAAATCTAGAAGATGGGTAGCTCTACATTTCATTATCATTATTCTATTTTTAATTTTCAGCGTGAATGCATATCTATCCACGTTGGTCAGGCTGGTGTTCAGATTGGCAATGCATGCTGGGAATTGTATTGTCTTGAACATGGGATCCAGCCTGATGGTCAAATGCCCAGCGATAAAACTATCGGAGGTGGAGATGATTCATTTAACACTTTCTTCAGTGAGACAGGAGCTGGTAAACACGTTCCCAGAGCAGTGTTTGTGGACCTAGAGCCAACTGTAGTTGGTACGTACCCAACATGTACGTCATTGTGAAACCACTCCTTTCCCTGCAGACATCTCTGTATCTTCAGAACACTGCAGATTCTAAAAGATGTATGCTTGGATGCTGCTTTGACGTTTTAAATTACTGTTACTTGGAAGAAGAAAGTAAATAATGATCTGTGGGGAACATTTGGGAGACATTAGAACTTTTTTTGCAGTCTGTGGATAATCTTTCCAAACTGCTGCATGACATCCAGAGCTGAGCTTCATTTAATTGCTATCTAGAATATGTCTGTCTATGCCTGTGATGTAGTTCTCTGAGTTACCTCCGTGTTCCCAGATCCATGTAATGCTCTGAGTGCTTGATGTTTTCCTCTATGCAAAGGGGCTGAAGTTGTGTCAACTTTTTACACTAGTCAGACAAGCTGCATGTAGTCACAGATGCTGTCTACACCCTTATGATATGTGTGTTTACATAGTATTTCACTGTTAGGCAGCATGCATAGAACTGAACAGATAGATTTCACGTTGGCATATTCTGTTTCTTTGTAGATGAAGTACGTACAGGCACATATAGGCAGTTATTTCATCCTGAGCAGCTCATTACTGGGAAAGAAGACGCAGCTAATAATTATGCTAGAGGCCATTATACCATTGGAAAAGAGATTGTTGATCTCGTGCTAGACCGCATTCGCAAACTGGTAAGAGTTCACACTGTAAGTCATGCAGTTATTTAAAATACTTGATACAGCCCTACAGCTATCTATAACTGTGATTTGACACTTGTGTTTGTTGTTTGTTTCATTTTTTTTAATCACTTATCCATTACAATGTTAAAAAAAAGAAGTCTTCCTGCCTCCCCCTTTTGAGGTAAATAAAAATTTGGTCAATAAAGCTTGAAGCTTCTTAGGGTCTGAAACAGCATTATTTGAAGGCATTCTACAGATACCTTGGAAACATACTATAAAATCCTTAAAAAAGCATGGTCATATTGTTGTACTTGTTTGTTTGTTATTTTCAACTTGAATTGCACCCTTATGTGTCAAGCAAAATAATTCCAGTACCCGAACCTCAGGTTTTGGTTGAAAGCTCAGAAATTTCAAGTATTTTTCTAGATTTTCATATCCTGATGCACTGTGAGAAACTTGCATAGTACGACCTGATTCAAAGTGAAATAGTGATTGTCTATCTAAAATTACAAAATACTGGTTTTCAATACTTAATTGATACTTGCTGCCATGTAGAGTAGAATCTGTTCCCAAAGGTGTAACCCAGCTGTGATTTTATAATAACTTCACAGTGGTATACAGCTGTTCTTGCTTACAGTAGTGTTAAAGTGGCATCAAAAACAATGATGCTACTTTTAAATGTGAAAATACTCATATTCGGAATAAGGTATGCAGTGTCACTGGTAGTTCTGAGTAAAAGATATGCAAGGAAAAAAAAAGTTCACATTTTAAAACTAAAAGAATTAGGAAGTAATTGCTTTGGAATGCTTATTTTAATATTACCCTCTCCAGAATAATCAATAACTTCTCTTTCTCTCCCACTTTTTTCTACCCCATTATAGGCTGATCTGTGCACAGGGCTGCAAGGTTTCCTTATCTTTCACAGTTTTGGAGGAGGCACTGGTTCAGGGTTTGCATCTCTGCTCATGGAAAGGCTCTCTGTTGACTATGGAAAGAAATCTAAACTAGAGTTTGCAATTTATCCAGCACCCCAGGTTTCCACTGCTGTAGTAGAACCTTACAATTCAATTTTAACTACGCACACCACACTGGAGCATTCAGACTGTGCATTCATGGTAGATAACGAAGCCATTTACGATATATGTCGTCGCAACCTTGATATAGAACGTCCTACTTATACCAATTTAAACCGACTAATTGGGCAAATTGTTTCATCCATCACCGCTTCACTGCGTTTTGATGGAGCCCTCAATGTAGATCTCACTGAATTTCAAACTAACCTTGTTCCATACCCACGAATCCATTTCCCCCTGGTAACATATGCTCCTGTCATCTCTGCTGAAAAAGCGTATCACGAGCAGTTATCTGTGGCTGAAATTACCAATGCTTGTTTTGAACCAGCTAATCAGATGGTAAAATGCGACCCTCGCCATGGCAAATATATGGCCTGCTGTATGTTATATAGAGGTGATGTCGTACCTAAGGATGTTAACGCAGCTATTGCTACTATCAAGACTAAACGTACCATTCAGTTTGTGGATTGGTGCCCAACTGGATTCAAGGTACATAAATAACTTAGGAGGTGCTTGATGTTTAAAATACTAGGAATTGCATAGTATTTAGATGTGATGGTCACTGTACAATGTTGTAATGTCCCTGTTAGCAAACTGCTTGCGTTTCAGATTACATTCTTAAGTATAAATCCAAGATACTGCAACACAGGTGAAAATTCTGTACCAAGTTATAGACAAGCTATCAGTTTTTATAGCAACAGGCAATATCGAGTATCTGAAAACAATTTAAAAACAGGTGGGTAGAAAAAAACTGTGTTACATTTTTCTGCAAGTCTTCAAAAACCTAGGTAATTCTGTATAGAGAAAGTGTAGGTAAACCTCAAACAACTGTAGAAACACCATAGTAAGTTATCTTGTAGTAAAGTGCAGTAACTTCCCAACAACATTTTTGAGATACCTTAAAATGACAGATGCTGTCAATTTCCGGGTCTGTACTGTGATGACAGATGTTCTATGACACCTGGCTTCTATCACTAGGGCAAATCTTTTGTGCTGTTGTTTACAATGTCAACATGGCTGACAATGACACCTTGCAGATAAGCAATCCATCCTTCTAGCTACTGTCAGTGCATTCAGGACTTGAAAGGACCAGATTCTTCTGTTCTATTTAGAGTCCAGTAAGCTCTTACTACCAATTATTTCTTCTAGGGCCCTTCCACAGTCATTTGTGTGACTTATTCATTATGATCTGGTAAAAAAAAAAAAAAAAAAATCTGTAGTGCAGCCTACCTAATACTGTCCCAATATTAATTTGATCTGATCCTGAATTAGGATTTAGTCAGATATGCTCATGAAATGCAAAATAATTCTAAGCTATTTGTTCATAACTGCGATGTTTGTTCATTATTAACAGAAATGTCTTTAACCCTTCCCACTCAAAGTTTTTATTTGTTTCTTTGAAGGTGGGCATTAACTATCAGCCTCCAACTGTGGTGCCAGGTGGTGACCTTGCAAAGGTGCAGCGGGCTGTGTGTATGCTGAGTAATACAACTGCTATTGCTGAAGCATGGGCTCGCCTTGACCACAAATTCGATCTCATGTATGCTAAACGTGCCTTCGTACATTGGTATGTTGGGGAAGGAATGGAGGAAGGAGAATTTTCTGAAGCCCGCGAAGATTTGGCTGCGCTTGAGAAAGATTATGAAGAAGTTGGGGTAGACTCAGTAGAAGCAGAGGCTGAAGAAGGGGATGAATATTTAGAAAACTGAAGTCTGGAAAAGTATGTTCAGCAACAACAACAACAAATTGCAGAACCCTGTTCACTTGTTTGATTGTTTTCAAATAAAGTTTTAAAGGTTCTTTCTTTGTCTTCATTACTATTTACATCTATAGTCACTATGTAAGGACCACTTGAAACTGCAATTTTGGTAGCATCTAATCATGTGCAAACTAAAGATAAAATCAGGAAATTATATAGAATTTCCTGTGATCCTGAAGCATTTTGTGACAAACTTATTTTTGGTTTTGCACAAGCAGGAAATTTCTTTTTGTTAAAGGATTAATGGGTGTTATTCCAAGCCTGTCTGTACATAATCGACAGAAACCTGATATTAAGGATATCGTTGCTTTGAAGCTAGCTTCACAGAAGACACACAAAAAAATAATATACTCAAGTAATTTCCCTAATTGTAGTTATGGCACATACAATTACAGTATTGATTTGAACTTAGTACCAGTATACTAGCTAACAGGACAAAACTTGCTACCTTGAAAAATAAAAACATGAAAATGGAGAGACTATGCAGACAAAACGTAAAATTTTCTGACAAGTGTGCCTCCCTGCATTCAATTCCCTTTAGATGAAAATTGCTAAAAATACTCCTATTTTAAATTCCTCCATTAACCTATTAAAAATACATTCTTTTGTGGTACTTTCAAATGAACAGAACTTTATAGACACTTGAGAAATTGCTAAGTCATGAGACACAGGTAAAAACTGCTGACCTACTTGCTTAAAATTGTTCAATCTTGAGTTCTGTAAATGAGAAAAAGTTCTTGTTTGTTTGTTTGTTTTGTTTTTTTTCCTCTATAAAACCACGAGGAAGAAAAGATTTTCTACGTGTGCTGAAGATACCCGGGATTAAGTACGTGGAAGTACTTGTATCTAGAGCATACCATGGATGCACAAGTTACGAAGTTCTAAAGAACTGCTGTTTTCAAAACCAAAGGTGTTTTTGCATCCAGGACGCTGGAAGGTCACAGATCCCAGCAGCCCAACTCGCTAGGCACGATACTGCTAGTGGCACCCACTCCAACTCGGCGCCTGCTCACCTCCGACTGCTCGGCGCTCCGCCGTAACTTACATTCGAACCGAGCAACGCGTAACGAAGGAAATGTACCCAGGTCCTTTCCAAGCTTTATGATCCTGTGAGTGGCGCGCGGGAATCCCCAGCGCCGCCCCGCCCCGCGCCCGCTGCGGAACCGTGGGCGGAGGCGGAAGCCGCGGGAGGCACTGCGGCCCCGCGAGCTGTGGCAACTGCTGTAGTGGGGGGGGGGGCTCGGGGGCCATGGTGCAGCTTTACAACCTGCACCCGTTCGGGTCGCAGCGAGTAGTGCCCTGCGGGCAGGAGCCGGCGCACTTCTGCTGCGGGCCCGATGTGCTGTTCGTGGCCGGCGCGGCGGCCAGCTGCGGGGTGGAGGTGTTCGCGGTGCGCCACGAGGGCCGCTGCGAACCCCTGGGCTCCTTCGCCACGCTGGGATCCGTGCTGCACATGGTGCACAGCCGAGCAGGTCAGTGCCGGCCGCCGCTGGGCCCGGGGAGACTAAGGCGTGTCCGGGCCGGGCGCGGGGCGGCGCAAACGGGCCCTGCTGGGCTGGGGTGAGCGGCGAGCGGAGGCCGTGGGGCTCCGCCGGGGCGGGCGGCCAGTGCTGCGTGCGGGAGCGTGTCGCGGCCCCGCGGCAGGTCGGCGTGGCGGTCCCCGCCCGCCCGGCGCGGCCCCTGGTGGCGGGTTCAGGCGCCTCTCGGCGGAGCCGGGCGCCTGCCGCGGGCGAGCTCGTAAAGCGGCGGCTGAGGCGCGGAGGGGCAGCGTGGAGCCGCCCGGCGCCCGTCTGTTGTCGTCTTCCTCCGCTGTGGTGGGGCCTTGCGCTCCCGCCCTTGGCCGCTCTGATTTCAGAGCGCGGGGCGGCGGGTGTTTGTGTCTCTTCTCCCCAGCCGATTCCACAGCTGTTAATGACTTGTTTAAATTAATTGACTTTTTGTTAACGGGTATTTGGGGGTTAAAAAAAATACCTTGTCTGCGAGCGCTGCTCTTAAAGTGGGTTCATTTTAAAGTTATATCCGGGACTTGACCTGTATGTTAGGTCACTTTATTGGTATGTGAATTGTGCTTCATCTAGCAAAGAAACTTGTGCTCTGGTTTTCGTTAAAGAAACATTGGTGAAGACTTCTTTAAAATTTTATGTGAGAGTTGAGAATTTAAGATATTATTTGAAATGTACTTTGTTGGAATAGCAGCTAAACAGCTCAAAAACTGTCATCTATTCTATATTGACGTTTTAGTACTGCTGCTTTGTTTTAAGGAGACTATTTGGTGACAATTGAGGAGAAAAGCAAAGCAACTTTCCTAAGAGCATATATGAACTGGAGATGCATGTCTGCGGGGAATTCTCGTGTTTGTGTCCGGATGGTTGGTCACAAGATGGAAGAGTCATACAGTGAAACCTTAAAAGAACAGATGTCAATTGTGGAAATGCCACTTTCAGATCCTCCGCTGTGCGTTTCATGTTGTCCTGTAAATGGAGATCTTCTTGTGGGCTGCAAAAATAAACTAGTCATGTTCTGTTTGAAATATCTGGTCATAAACCAGAATTTGACTGTATTAGACTTTGAACGCACCTTAATTTTACACATTGATAACTTCATTCCTGCTGAAGTTGCATTCTGTGCCAGACATATAGCCATAACAACAGACTTGGATGTTCTGATCCTGAAACTGGAACTGATCCAAAGTGCAGACAGTACAGAGCAATACACACATCGAGTTAGTACACTAGAAGAACCTGGGAATGGAAGTAAGTAGAGATATTTTTTTTTTTTTCTGCCTCTGGGAATCTGTTAAGTGATTGCTATTACTCTTGAAGTAGGCTCTAACAAGGTAATTGCCCTTCAGAAAGTATTTTAAGATAATTTTTGGGCCATTAGTTGAAAGTTACAGTGCATGAAAAGTTCTGCTACATGTAGTTGGAGGTAACACTTAAATATGCTGTTGTTCTGTGGACACTTTCAGGATGGTGCAGCCACAGAACTAGGTATCTGTTTTGGGGTACCACTACTGGCCAAATCAAAGTGATAGGAAGTCAGTGTGTTGTGTTCAGAAAAAATTCTTCTGTCAGTGTCACTGCCCAGATAAGCGGGTCTCTTCTAAGGGACAAGGAAGAGGCTGAAGGAAAGAATCATCTCATGAACTTCAAAATGATAGAATATCTTGAGTTGGAAGGGACCCACAAGGACCACTGAGTCCCAACTCCTGAATCTGCACAGGATCACCTGAAAATCAGACCTTATGTCTGAGAGTGTTGTCCAAATCCTTGGGACCTGCTACAACGATTCCATGTGGTTGTTGTCCTGCAGTCCCCAGAGCTGAACGTGGTGCTCCAGGTGGGGGCTCAATGAGAAGGGGAGAATCACCTCTCAACCTGCTGGCTGCACTTCTCATGCAGCCCAGCATACAGTTGGCTCTTCGGGCTGCAAGTACACACTGCCAGCTCTTTCACTGCCAGTTCTTTCAGAAATCTTGACTCTGAAGGAATGAGACAGGTGAGGCCTTGTCCTGGTTTCAGCTAGGACAGAGTTAATTTTCTTCCTAGTAGCTGGTAGAATGCTATGTTTTGGCCTAGGATGAGAAGAGTGCTGATAACACTGATGTTTTAATTGTAGCAGAGCAGTGCTTACATAAAGCCAAGGACGTTTCAGCTTCTCACTCTGTCCTGCCTACGGGCAGGCTGGGGGTGCAGCAAGAGCTGGGAGGGGACAGACCCAGAACAGCTGACCCAAACTAGCCAAAGGGGTGTTCCATCCCATCTGGGGTCACGCTGAACAATGTATAGGGGTGGCTAGCCAGGGGGAGGAGGGCCGGACTACTCGGGGTTAGGCTGGGCGTTGGTCAGCGGGTGGTGAGCAATTGCATTGTGCATCACTTGTTTTGTACACATTATTAGTAGTAGTACTATTATCATCATTATTGTTGTTATTTTCCTGTCTTATTAAACTGTCTTTATTTCAACTCACAGGCTTCACTTTCCCATTTCTCTCCCCCATCCCAGAGAGGGAGAGGGGAGGGTGAGCGAACGGCTGTGTGGTGTTTAGCTGCCGACCAGGTTAAACCACAACAGGCCTAAATGAAAGATTGTTCTTGTCTTCTAGCAGAGCTCTTCTGAAAGTCTCGTGGTTTGAAGAAGCCATTGCTTATTAGGTAGCTGTAGTTACAATGTTTAGTTGATGTTGTGCCAGCATTTTGTTATTACTATATGGAATGGTTTGAATAATTAATGCATTTCCGTTGTTAAGGTGTAAAAGATGAAGACCTTTCAACACATACTTTGCAGCTTGAATTAGATGAGTTCATCATATGTCAGAAGCCAGTGGAACTACTTGGGGAAGAAAGTAAGCTATGTGAGATACCCATCACACTGGAATCCACAGAGTTAGCTACAGAAGACACAAAGCACTTTCAAGTGCGGTATCTCCTTTTCAGGTATTATAAATGCATTTTCCCCTGTGTGGGTTAACTGTTACTTTAATAATACCAAGAAGGAAATATAAGCTCGTATCTTGATGAAAGAAATACCCTGGTATTTTGACTTCTGAGCTTCTTATGCGCTGTTTCCTAAGCAGACCAAGAACACTGTGATACCAAAGATGCCATTTTTGGCCTTGTGAATCCTAAGCTTTATTTAATTTTGAGAATGTGGCTAGTCATTACAATTAAAATGGAATTTATCTTTGATGGTTTTGCAGTACTGGTGATGTGTAGTGTCTGCTTTCTTCATACAGCCATACATATTGAATGCTGTGAAGACCGTACATTAGAGCTTCTCTTGTGATGTATCAGAGGAGATGTTTTCTTCTAAGCATACAGAATCATTTAGGTTGAAAAAGATCTCAGGTCATCCAGTCCAACATCCTACTCCCAAGCAGAATCAGCTGGAGTAGGTTTTCCAGGACCTAGTCTAGTCAGGTTTTGAGTAACTCCTGAGATGGGGTAGACTTCACAACCTCTCTGGGAAGCCTGTTATGGTGTCTGACCACTCAGGTTTTTGTACTTTGATTCTGAACTGGCCAAACTAAGTTTTACGTGTCTCATTCTGAAGCAGCTTGTGTCAAACTCCGTTATGGTTTAGAGAAGCCTACTGTAAAGTATAAGACACAAGACTAACCATCAGTCCTGGCTGCGTGACCTTGATCATGGTACTGCCTTCTCTGTGTCTATTCTGCAGGTTTCATCAACTCCAGCTAAAGTGATACCTTTAATATTTATATATATATACCTTTGATATTTTTATATATATATAAAACTTCCCTTTGTGCAGCTGGCAAAGAAGAGTTTACCAAGTATCTTAAGCACTAAGAACTTATTTTGATTTGATTATTTTTTAATAATCAAAACCATTACGCTTCTATCTAAAACTGAGTAAGAACTGATATCTCAGTCCAGTTGTGAATTTTGAAGCAGGGCAAGAAAAAGGATGACTCATAAAAGGAAAGAAAAGTAGGATTGAGGATGAATTTTGTTCAGTTAAATAAAAAGGAAGAAAGATGAAATCAGGGTTCAAATCAATTGCAGCACATCTTCAGTGATCCCAGACTTTGGCACATGGCTTGTAGACAAGCAAAGAAAGAATTTTTGGTTGCAGGAACTTGTTGTTTCTAGCTGTGCTATGTTCTTAGCATTGCTAAGCTAATTGCATTAGTAGTATGAAGGCAAAATAGCTGAATATTAAAACATCAGCTATGGCTGTTAGAACTATCGCTCTTTCCTTGCTCAAGGTGAATGGTAATAGTTTCTCACTGATGTCCCGTGTTGGTTTGGATATTTCCTCTAGGCATTTTGCACCTGACCAGTCGCCTTTTGGGTTTTGTGAAGACATGAAGTTGCACTCTGTTCAACTGCTTCCTATATACCAGACAGGTAGATGCATATGCGGGGATGCATTATGTTCTGTGTCACAGGAGTCCTGGGAAAGGAAGGAACATGTCAGTATAATCTCTTTTGTACACTGTTCCTGTATGATTTGTTTTAAAATTAAGGTATTTCCTCCCTTTTCAGTGATTTAAATTGAGCTTCATTTAACAGACATGTTAAAGTTTCTCTAAGTTCTGTGTAAACTTCGAATGAAAATACCAATTCACAGCACCATAAGAGTAAGTCTGTTCAAAGACAGTTCTTACCAGTTCTCTACTGACAAATTTTACATCACAAAACAGGTCACTTTTTATGTTGCATAAATAAAATTATCCTCAGTGTCAGTGTAACATTCTAGGCTGTCTCTGAGAGTCAACACTGGAAATCAGAGTAGTAAACCTTAATAATGTTAAGGTACAGGTTACCTTTATGCCAGACTTTTTTTAAAATGGCAAGGGATGAAAGCAAATTTCAGGGATTCATCAATAAACACTAGCTAACGCTTCACCATGACCAGGGGAAAATTTAATCCTTTGTTATGTCACCTTTACTGACTGCTCACCCAGTTTGTGGTTGTCTGTTCTTTTCAGTAGCAGAGTCTCATTTAAGTTGCAGCTGACTCAAGAGGATGAGCTACTTGCTGTTCAATTCCATCCAACTTATTTTCTCTTGTGGTTTACAGACCTTGACAACAGGGTCTGTAGAATCTGAACACACCCTTTACCTGCCAAAGTGGCTTTATAAATAATTCTGCCATTCTCTGACTCTGTTTCATTTAAATGAGGATCTGCATTTTGGTGCAGTTCGTCTGCAGCTTTCGATGAGCATTCATCCCAGGTCACAAGGAGTTGTCTAAGACCAGACTGATCATTCGAGCTATGGGTATTTAGTTGTGATGAATCTGCCAGGACTCCCACATACTGTTGGTTCTGTGGAAATTCTTCACTTGGTGATTCAGCCACGCTTTTGTTAGAAATGCCTTGAAATGTGAACAAGGCATACAGATTGGTGTATTACCAACTGGTATGGTGTTCTTCATGTAGTTCTCCTTCTCTTCAGTAGCTATTAACAAAACCAGTTGGAACTTGATCAGGTCTGAGAGTAGCTTTTAGGAATTGGACTTACAAAGGAATTGCAAGGTTTTGGTTTACGAGATGTATATAAAATGCCTTTCTTATTGTTACATCTAGGAAGTTCTGTGACAGCCCATGAGGAAACTGAGAACAAGAGAGAACTACTCAGTCTCTTTTGCTTTTTCTCTTTGCCTCATGTTGGATATCTCTACTCTGTTGGGAAGGTAGTAGAACTGATTTCTACTTACCAGTATTCAGAGAAGTCAGAGCAGGCAGTTCTCACTCCACAATTCCTGCACGTCATTACAAGGTACTATATTTATGCTTTCGCTGATTGTATTACTATCTTTCTCTTTGTGCTTTATTTTTTCCTGAAGCATTCTGGGCAAGCTCATGTTATGGTGCAGAACATCCTCCTGCCTAGGCCTCAAAGCCCGTTTCTGCATAAGGAGAAAGATCTGATTCTCTTTAGTCTTGGCTTTTGGATTATTGCATGTCTTCATTTTCTTTGTCATCAGTGTTGTTTCTTCTTTCCCTCTAGTGAGAACCTGCAGTGTTTCACAGTGCGGTGCAGTGCAGCAGCAGCTCGTGATGAGGATCCATACATTGATACTACTGCAAAGGTGCACATCTCATTCTTTTGCTAAAAGAATTGGAGTAGCAGTGTGACGCTTTGTTCCCCTATGTTTCCTTCTGAAATCGTGTTAGTTTCTATTGGCTGTGACCAGAAAAAAAAATCAAAAATGAATACTTTAGTTCAATCTGTGGCATATTCTAAAAGTCTGCACATGTATCACTGGAACAATCTATTATTGTTGTTTAAGATTCTAGATAATTAATAGAAAGTTTTCAAAAATGTCAAAAACTATGATATCATAAGTTTTCAACTAAATTCCATGCTATTCTGAATGGAGGGAGCAGTTTTCCCATATGACAGCTGATGGTGCTTGTAAAGCATAACTGTATTGAAACCTAAACTATTGTTCTTTGTTTTTGTTTTTGAGATGTGCGTGTAATAGTAAGTTGCAGACACTCATGGATTTCCATATTGCAGCCTGCCCTCCACAGGCCGCAGACCCACTCTGGCAAGGGTCCTTCATGGGCCACTGTCCCTGAAGGACGCCCCTGCTCTAGTGTGGGTCAGCAATGGACTGCAGTTGTGCAGGGGTGCCTCTCCCTGGTGTGGGTTTCGCACAGGCTGCAGTCCTTTAGTAGAATTCCTTCTCCATTGTGGAGTTTGACATGTACTTGTTTTTTGTGCCTTTTCTGACATCAATTTCAGATCTGACTGGTTCTGGTTATGACAGGCCCAGGGCAGTTTATAGCCTCCAGATCATCACTGCAGCCCTCTGCCTCTTTACCAAAGATTGAGGTTTCTTCAAAAAGTAGTGCACACATAATACATGATGCTGTGTTGCCTTGCTTCACCATGTATACCAATTTGTAAATGTGGTATTTTATCTTTTTAGAGTTACAAGTGTAGAATATTTCTGGGCAAATGAGGTTGCATTTTTCTATTTTTAGTCCAGCCTAGAGGATATGGTATGTTTTGGCTGAAAGATGCATGTTGAATAAATCAAGGATGTAATACTGGATAGGCAACGTAACAATAAATAGTGCAAGCAAATATAATATTTCTGTCTGTATTTTTTGTTTTTTATATAAAACATAAGCAACTGAAATCAGGACTTTTGCAAACACATCAGGCAGTCTTACATCTCAGCCAAATTCAAACTATTTGGGATTAAGTTTTCCACGTTAGGTAACGTTTCCTTTTTGATTTAAAGATTCACTCAAAGCACACACTAACTGAAATTACAAAACACATGTGCTTTTCTTTATAGGCTTGTCCACCTGTTGCTCTGGATGTCTGCACATTACGAATGCAGCTTTTTATAGGACCAAGAGCTATCTGTCATTTCAAAAACCATATAATTCTTCTGACTAAGGCTAACACAGAAGATGTTACTGAAAGACGGAAGCCCACAAGAAGGATGCTGTAAGAATTTGCATATTTTGGGGAGATGGGATTTATAGCTTTGTATACAGTGCTGAATTTTCAGGTGTTGGAGTCGGACAGGATCCTCTGTGGAAAGACTGTTAGGACATAATTCCCTAGCTGATAGATGAGAACAGAAATCAAGCATTGATTTTTGAATTCTACTCTATTAAATGACATGGAAGAAATGGAAAGTTGAAATTTTACAAAATAAGTTACTCAAGATTGTCAAAGCCAACTTCCGTACGTAATGTTAAAATAACGTTATAAAGAATGTAACTGCTACTGAGAAGAAAAAAATACTTACCCTGGCAAAAAATATGTAGGAGTTATGGGCCTGCAGGCTAACAAAACGTGTTGTAGCAAAAAATGAAAATTTCTTAGAAAGAACCTTTAACTAAATATAAGACAGTTGTGAACATTGCTATATTAATGACAAAAGAAGCACTGGACTTTGGCCTAAGATAGTGTTGTTGTATGTATGCAGTCAAGGTTTTTCACCAAGAGGGTGGTCAGGCGCTGGAGTAGGCCTCTCAAAGGAACCAAGCCTATCAGAGTTCAAGAAACATTTGTACAATGCTCTCAGACACTTGGTTTGATTTTTTTTGTATGGTCCTTTGGTGACCCAGGAGTTGGACTCGATGATCCTAGTGGGATCCATCTCAGATATTCTATGATTAATAAAGAAATGGAACAGGAAGACACTGTTTTCCTAGTGTTTCAATGTTCGGGAATTGAAGACCTAGCCAATATATCAAAAGTAAAAGCGTTCAAGTACTTTTTTTTTTTTTTTTTTTTTTTTCTTTAACACCTTGACAAATGTGTGAATTGAGCTGCAGGGGCAAAAGTGCAGTAAATCTTTATGGAAAGATTTACTTTACTTTAACTGAACATCTTAACTGATTTGAATTACTCACTTTCATGTATGTACATGAGACTATCTGGTGTTAAATCCAGGAGAAGATGTACTTGATGTTTTCTAACAGTGATGTTTCTGGTGTACGAACGTGGCTATCTATTACTAGCCATTACAACTTAAATTCACAACTGAACTCTCAAACGTCTACTAGTCTGCAAACATACCTGTTTATGCATTTAAACTGTCAAATTTTTGTTTGTTTTTGGCTACAGAATGTTTATTTGGACATTGGCAACTTAACTCTTTTCCTTTTCTCTAGTTCCAGAAAGGCTAATAGCATCAAATCCAGAACAAATTCCGAGTCAGAGCCTGGGTGGAATTTATATATTATAAACACTGTTTCAACCATCCAGCTGTACAGAGAAATGGTATTTCCCACTCCTGCTTTTGTTTATTGACTAAAAATAGGTACTGTTAATCTCTGGTGCTGAATATACTGTAATATATCTCTTATGAATAGCTCATAATTCTATTTCAAATACCTGCTGCCTTCTCTAGAATTGTTTCTGTATATTCTTTATTTTTAACAGCATCCAAAGTGTATCATGTATCTGTTCTAGGTAGATTATAGTAGAACTTACGAAAATGCGAAAACTGAGAGTTGCATCCACCTCCTAAGTGAGGCTCACTTACTAGTCAGAGCAGCTATAATGGACCCTGGTTTCCTTAAATCAGATGATAAAGAAGAACTTCTAAGAGCATTCGGAGAAAGTTGTGCCTTTTTAGGAGACTGCTACAGCAGGTATGTTTTAGATGTCAAAGTGATATAGATGAGCATTTGTTTCTAATAATGTAACCTTAAAATGAAAATCCATTATTCCTTGCTATTTTGCATTGGCATGGCATATGTATTTCAAAAACTTACATTCTACCAGAAAGCTTAATCTGGTCCTCTGTTAAGTGCCTGGTTGTTTTTATTGTCAGTTTAACACAAAATACGATGTTACCTTGAGTATTAGCTATGTATTTGCAGATACTGGTGTGCTTGCAACTTTGATGAGTTATTTTAGTTCTTAGAAACAGTGGTGTCAGATGTGTTGCTCTTAATTGTTCATTTTCCTTCCCATCTGTTACTTTCAGGTTTGACACAAAGGATTACCACCTTGCTTTGCCATACTATAGAATGGCGGGTTTATCCGTGTCTGAAGTTTTAGAGCGACTAGTTTCAGAAGGTGATGAAATACAGACATATGAAAGAGGTTTTATATTTTATTTAACTCACTCTCTTAATGAAGACATAAATGAAGAATTAAGCAAGGTAGAAACAAGTATTTTTTTCTTAATCTGTTGATTTAATTACAATTTAAGAACTGCATCAAATATTAAGTAAAATTTCTCTTAAAATGCTGAACTGTTTATTTGGTATTACAATTATTCTTTTTCATACATTTTTTTATTTACCCATTTTTGACAAAAGAGCATGCATGTAACAGCTGTGATGCTTTTGGGCTGCTTTCAAGCAACTTACGGATTTGGTTATCACAAGGCATATTGATAATGATGGTTCCCACTTGCACACAGAGATACTGTTGTGCTAGAAAAGTTCTGTCTCAAATCTCTTTAGTTTCCCATTTCTGCAACAATGCAAACTGTTTTTTGAACCTTGCCATATTGCTCAGATTGGTAAAACTGACTCAGTGGGGTAGAGAGTTCTCCTGGCTTTTCAAAATAATGTGCTGAATCATTCCTGGTTAGAGTAACTTTACTTTCACTAGTAGGGATTTGGTAGCTAATCTGTACTTGCCTATTCAAAAGAAGAAAAGGAGTGCTTCTTATGCCAGAAAAGATTACGTATCTGGAAACGTTAAAACTGTCAAATGGATTTTATTTTAATAGGAATCAGCGAATAAAGTTCTCCAGATATTCAGTAGTGCTGATCCCATGCAGCTGCCTCATATCCTCTGCAGTCCCTGCATGAGAAATGCATGTCCTTTGACAGCTGTGAAGTATCTTCATAAAGTAGAAAACAATATGCCATCAGTGGTCCTCACACTTACTAAGGCTTTCATGGCGCTGAAAATGGGAGACCTGATGATGTATGAGCATGAGATGGGCTCCCATAAGGAGGTAAAGTATGCTGAAAGCACGAACTGTTTGCTTTTTACAATGCTCAAGTCATTAAGTTTGGCTAGTGGCTCTGTTTTACAGTAAAACATCCTTTCAGTTGCTCTTCTTCCTCCTGGTATGCATTATAGGCTCCACTGAATGTCTGCAATAACAGTAAGATCCAGGACTAGTGTACGCTGGGATGGTTCCATCTTTGCAAAGCCTTATCAATAAACAAATGTTTTAAAGGCTTTATTTTTTTTTTTTTTTTATAAATTAAATGCAGTTTACTGGAGCATAACAGGCTCCGCAGAGCCAATGCTCTTCACCAATATGGCGGGGTTGCATAGTAGCATTTTTCCGCCTCTCCAGCTCTCCATCTGTAATTAATACATGATTAACATGCAGTGTGCCCATGAAAGCCTACCATCTGTATATAAACAGCCCTTATAAAATTGCTTTTGTAGCAGAATGTCCGTGGTGCATACAAGCCAACGTTTCTGTGTACAATCTCCTTATACAATTTCCAATCTTCTGTAGAATCAAAGTACTTAACTTTTATTAAGACTAGATCAGAACCTACTTCAGTGCTATCAAAATCAGAATTCCACATCAGTTGGGAAAAAATGTTAGCTGATCATTCTCTGCCATAGGTGTTCACATGTGGATTTAGACTGAGCCCAGTCTGTAAATTACTTCTTGTTAAGATTCTTCAGGAGTGTTGAAAAAGGAATATTCAAAGTTTGTGGAGCTTGAAATCTGAAATCTTTCTGAGTGTGAGCTGTTAGAGGTCTAAAAGGTTTTTAAGATAAACTGATAGATAGTCCAAACTTTGGTACCAAGCTTCAGCATGAAAAGTCCTTGGAGAGCTTTCAAGAGTTACTAGGTTTTGAATTGCAAGTTGGGAACTGTGGATAGCTGTTTCAATTATTGTATTTAGGACCACCTGCTTTCTAACCATTTGCAGCAAGATCAGGTGAAATTGTGACATTACATACAAGCTAAGAAATACATACTCACAGAATCACAGAATGGTTGAGGTCAGAAGGAACCTCTGGAGATCATCCAGTCCAAATACTCACCACCACCAGTCCATTGCGTACCTCATTTAAAGGTTAGGGACTTGGTTGTGTATGTTGTTTTTTTTTATTATTTTTAATTGATCTATTACAAAAATGCTTTACTACATCTCACCTTTAAAAAGTATTTTAGTGCAAATTCTTAAAAATAATGCTTCTAGAAAGATAAAGAAAGGAAAGATAGTTTCTACATACAGGGGTTGAGAAATGTTTACTTTCTTCCTAGGTCTGCCTTATATTTGTGGTGTATTTCATTTAATATGCTCAGGCATCACTTCCCAGGTGTTTTTAAAATGGAAATAATATTTTGTTATATTACCTTCAAAGGCACTCAGATGCCCAGAAACAACTTAGAGTTGTATATTTTGCAGCATGTTTTGGTCATTATTTCAGGTGTATTTTCAATATAAAAATTATATTTCAGCTAAGTAGTTAATTGAAATTTCAGCCAGTGATTTTTCAGAACACCCCGTATATTTAGTGTCTGTGATTCCATAGTAAAATCTTTTCTTACGCATACAGTAATTCCAGATTTCAACAGCACATTTTTTCCAGTGTTCAGGCAATTGTCATAGTGCTCAGGAGTCACTGATCCAGCACACAGTTTGGACCTGGATCTCTGGAGAGCTACTCTATAAACTGTAGAAAGCTTATATTTCCATCCCCTTAGTTTTCTTTATTTCATCTATATAAACTTGACTGCCTGAGAAAATACTGAGTTTGCAGAGTTGAATTGTACATGGTTGAGTTCTTTACCTGATTTATATCTATGTTTGTAGACAGTACTGGCCTCTGGCTTCACTGAGCAACCGAAACTCCTGAGACAGTATAAAGAAGGAATCGTTATTCCAACTGAATTTGCTGTTCACCTGAAGGAGATGCAGCCTGGATTACTGGTGGCTGCCATAGTGGCTTTACATGAGAACAGTAAAATTGAACTGGAAGAAGCAGATGTGTTTTTCAAGGTTGGCCTCTGACAATTTTTTCCTTTTTTTTTTTTTTTTCCCTTCCATGTACTGATGTTATGTTCAGCTTTTTTTTTCTTTTTTCTTTTTTTTTTTTTTTGAACGAGAGAGATGAAGGTTGGATATGTTCCAGTTTTGATAGATGACTACATCAGAATCTGGAACTTCTGGAAAGAAATACTGGTCAAATCAAGTAAAAAAAAAAATCCATTAACACTTGAATGGAAAATACCCCAGTCTGAGGGATCTTTCAGTGGCTTCCTAACAGTTTGGCTTCCTAAGACTATTGAAACTTAACAGAATTTGGATAAACCACTTCCATAGGCTCCTTTTGATGAGACATATTTCTAAAGAATGAGAATATTAAATACACATTCTATATTAAATATGCTTCAAATATGAAGGTATATAATGCTCTGATCATCTGTATACACTTCTGAAAGAAGAGTGGGTCTCTGCAGTTTATGGAAAGGAAAATAGAATTATAGAATGGTTGGGGTTGGAAGGGACTTCAGTGATAATCTAGTTCCAACCCCCCCTGCTGCGGGCAGGGATGTCACCAACTAGATCAGGGTGCCAACGGCCCCATCCAGCCTAGATTCGATCAATTGGATCAATTCAATACACTTGTTACTGTAAAACATCTAGTTACTGACGTTTTCTTTGTTTGGACTGGGAATAGACAAAACTTTTTTTTCTACAATCAGTAATGTTGTTTGGATTAAAACCACATATACTTCAATATTGGTATGTTGTGGTCTTGCATCTGTTACTGTGAAAGACCTATATCAGAAACACCAAATCATGAAACCTGAAATAGAACAAATATGTTTTTTCAAAGTCAGGTGTAAACTGAGTAACAAATCTTTTCCCTGCCTGACACACGAGGCCTTAAAGCCCAGAAGCATCTCCCTTGTGGGACCTACCATTATACCTGAGCTGCACATCATTTTGTTATCATTGGCCTTTGATTACATTAAGATTCTTTCTTAGAAGACATCTGTTAGGCTGTTGGTGTATATAAAAGCCTCTAAAGTAGCAGTCAGTAAATCCTTGCTGACAATGTGCTGACATTTCTGTCAGTGGAATAAATCTTCAAGAAGTAATCAAATCTATACGTTAGAATTGATTGCTTTAAAATCGTTCCATGAACTTTATACTTTGCCAAGCACTGTATCATGTAGAATCACATCTATCACCTCAAAACAAAAAAGGAACCAACATCCTGCCTCTAGTAAAAGTAAAAAAAAAACAGTTCCTTTTGTTTGTTCTAACTTCTTCTACTAATAATTGCCACATTCTATACTAAATTGCTGTCTTCTAATGTTTTTGTTCTTAGATATTGTGTAATAACAGTGAAAACACTGTTCCTCAGCTCTTGGTAGATTTCTGGGAAGCTCTCCTTGTAGTATGCTCTCAGGAAGATGTACTTCAGGAGCTCTTACTGAGGGTTACTTCTCAGTATGTTTGGAGAATATCGAAGAAGCAACTTCCTGAAACTAAGCCATTGAAAACAACAGAGGATCTGGTAAGTGTACTACTCATATGTTTTATATCTGTGGTGTTCATCCAAAGTCTATCCAAATATTTTGTATTTTAATTCTGGACAGTTTATCACTTAAAAGAAGCAAGACTGAAAGTAAATGATGTAGTGTGTACTTACCAGACAGATGGTTCTGGGGAATCCTATTCTTTAAGAGCATTTGCAAATATGCAGCAGGAATCTGAGCTCTGGGCAGAAATAAGGGCTAAAATGAAACATTGAGAGTTTGTCAGGTGGAGGTTTTTTTTCTTCCCGTTAATGGAAAACTTACAAAGCTGACTAAATGAGAAAACATAGGAGTAATTGATTGTAAAATATTCTGAATAGAGAGTCTAAAATACAGAATTAAATAGAAGTTTCCAGTTTATTTGTTATTCAGTTATATGAACCGGAAGAAAGAACAGTTGCTATTCCAAGTATACTATTTAAGAACAAAATTTCTTCACTTGTGAGGGGGTGTGGTATGGGTATGTTCACAAGAAACTGTCATTAACAGAAATACTTCATTTATTACAATTTTTATCTCTCCATCTCACTTGCTCTTCATTTCTGTCTCTCTCTCTCTCTCTCTTTCTCTCTCTCTCACTCTCTCACTCCCTCTCTCCCTGTCTCCCTCTCATAGATAAACTCCTGTAATCGTTTTGGGTTCATTTTCCCATGGGTTACTTTCATAATGTCAATGGGATCTCCACCTGATAAAGATTACCCTGAAGATATTTCAAAGCTACAGGTATGAAACACTTAAACTTTGTCGTTTGCAACTTAGATCCATTCTGCAAATGTCTGTGCCTGTAGATCTTTCTCTAGCAGCCTCCTCTCCTCCTTCCCTGCCCACTCCCTGAACTACCCAAGTTGAACTAAAAGACCCATTGAAATCGTTGAAGAAAAAAATACCAAAATGACACATCAATAACTGTGATACTTACTTTTCAGTTAACTCTAAACTTAATCAGTTTTCAATAACATTTAATAAAATAAATATTATTTCAAATATACTATGATAAATACAGGCCTTTTGTTCTAAGGTTATGGTTAGCATTGCTTTGCAAAGTTTGATTTAAATCCAAACAATACTTTTTCTTTCTGTCTCTAGTCTCTTTTATGTAGTCAGTCAATCAATATAACTGCTGCTCTGCCTATCTTGGAACCTCTGATAGAGGCTGGCAATGTTGGCCTCACCATCCATGTTCTCTGCAGTACTCATCTAGCCAAGTATGAGGATTCCATTGACCAGCTTCTCAAAAGGTGTCCTGCTGCAGCTGTATTATATGCTCAGCATGAGCTGAAGGATGATAGTCGGGTGAGCTACTTTGGTTAAACTCATTCAGATTTTTTTTCCCACTAACTACACTGTTATTGTATACATACAGATGGACTCTGGATGGATCAAATAGCCAAGATTTCAGACACAGTAAATTGCTTAGCTTACTTTCACTTGCCTGGCCTTTAAATTCCATAAATCAATACCACTAATTTTAATGAAACATTTTTCCCTGTTTCTTCTGTGACTCCCTGTATTCATTCTAGTAAGTTTCCTCTTTTCAGAGAACAGAGGACCTCAGAAAACAGAGTAATTTTTTTCCATTATAAGTGGAAAACTGTCTAGTTTCTTACTAATCCATGTTCTAATTTGTTTGATATTATTGTATAAAGTGTCATATTTTACTAATAAGCTAGGAGAAGATTCTTCAAATAATATCATATTTAAGTATGTTCTTCTTGTGTTTTTAGTGACACCTTGTCATCAAAACGGTACTGGTATAGTACTGAGAAATTTCACATTCTTTATGTCCCATTTTTCACATAGACCTCCATGCAGTTTTGATTGGTGTAACTGATTCTATTCCAGTGTTTTGGGAGTACAAGATTTTACTTCCATTGCCTATCACAGCTACTTAACTGTCCGTATTTTTGTTGACCAAACTCAGTGAAGGTGATTTGTCTACCAGAGGGAAATACTATTGCTGCATTCAAGACCACATTTGTGCTTTATGTTCAGATCTAAAAATGGTTTCATTGGTAATTTTCATGTTAGTTATAGAGTTGTGAGGGTACAATAATGAATCAGAACACAGGTGGTAGAAAAGGGTTACCATGTTTAAGAAAAGAAAGAAAGAAATCTCTTCTTCCTCTTTTCACTCTTATTGACAAATTGACAGTAAATAACTCACTACTTTAGCTGTTGGAAGCAGATTAGGTCAGGGCACAGCAGTGTTCTTACAATGGTGAATAAAATTCACCATGCAAGGAACTTCACCATGCAAGGGACTCCTTGCATGGAGCTGCTTGGATGAAAAAAAAAAAAAAGTCATCTTACAGGCACTAGGGGACACTGTTTAACTCTCAAGTATGAAAAGATCACACTGAAAATTGGAAATGCATCTGCAAAAACACTGCATTTCAAATAATTTTATAAATTGCTTACTGATTCCACTGTAACCTATCTGCATATACGTCTGATCTTAGTTCAGTATATTTTTAGCAGGTCTTTCATACTCTTAACTGTAGTCATTGTTAATTTACACTTCTGCTGTGGGTTTTTATGAATTAGGCTGTATGGTGGAACAAACTGCTTCCAGAACTTTGCAAGAGAACCAGACTTACTGAAAATGACTATCCTGTTCTTATTTCATCACTAAAAGGTAAATCAATTGGTTAAAACTTAACTACAGAAGCCTTTGTATAGCATCTGACATTCTAAATATTGTTCAGCCTTACAGAATACTGACGTGATATTTTCAAAGAAAGGGGAGTAAGTTTCTATGTTTAAAGCTAATGAAGTTCAGCAGGCTTTCTCGTAATCAGAACAGCATTCTGCAACATACAGTGTTGTCTCATAAAAAAAAGGATGACATTCATTATATATTGCAAACAATTGCATTGTGAGAATCATTGCTTCTATATTGGTCAAGAATATATACTATTTAAAGAACTCAGTTTCCCTAAAAGATAGGGATTGTTTGCTTTTTTTTCTGGGCTAAGTGACTATATGGTTCTAAGCAATGACAGCTAACTGGCTACTGTTGATAACCTGGTGGGCATTTAAGTGTATACTCATGATTAGGTTACAGACTATAAAAACTACACTGTGTTACTGATAGTTGGTGACATTAAGCAGAAGAAAACATTTGGCAAAGTGGTGGTGGGGTTACAACTCTTTGGTTAGTGGAAATAAAGAAGTAAAACCAACCCTAGTAGCTGATGTAGTCCTGTTGTTATATGTTTGTAGGAAGTCAATAATACTGCATAGCTAAGCAACATACATGTATGCATTTGTTTTTGACAGAATAAGAAGGCTGAATAAAATAAATGTATTAAAACAGAACAATGTGCTCCCTGGGGTCAGAACAACAGCAGCACTGAGTTGCGTGGTGCAGCACTGGTTGCTGTGCTGCACTATAAAGTTCTAGTTTGAAGTGCTAGCATGTTTATTTGTGGTTGTTGTTTTTTTTTTGTACTCGTTTTCATGTGATAACTGTGCTATAATAAGGACTTAAGAACATGTTTAACAGCTTCATCTTAGAGGCTGTTTGCAGAACATCTGTTTTAACATATAGTGCTGTTTTAGAGTACTGGTAGAGTTCCAGGGCTGCTTTTTCATTTGCTACAAAACATGTAGAGTACTTCATTAGACTTCCGTAAACATTACTGCCACATGCAGACCTGATGAATTAAGATAAAGGTTTGGTTTTAATCTAGGACATAATTTTTCTGTAGCTGTATTTGCTCTCTAATGGGTGTGTCTCTGATTTTTATTTGAGTTACAATACTTACATCACTTGATAACTTGAATTAGTGACCTTGTTAATGTTTTTTGTTTCTTTGTTCTAACCAAAATACCTTAAACGTGACTTTCTCCTCTGCTTTGGGCAGAAACTTTATCAGTTGTTGCAATGGAATTGGAACTAAGGGATTTCCTGAGTCTTCTACCAGAGGATGGAACTGCAGCATTTTTCCTGCCACATCTTCTTCACTGCAGCCAGAGGAAACTGCTGACCTAGACACAATGGATGTCTACTATGCATTTAAATACCACAAACGTGCTGGAATAAAAAAGTACATTTAAAAAGAGAAATACATAAAAAGCACTATGAGTACCCCTGCATATAAATCACCTTATTTCTGAGCTAATACCTTATGACAATTATTGAATGACAACTTACTTGAGGCAGAGCATCTCCTTTGAAGCTAACACTATTGCACTTTGTCAGTGAACCAGAAGAACTGAGTAATTGTTTGCCACGTTAAAAACATAGCTATTAAACTACTAGGCATAGGTCACTAGTCCTGTAAATAAGGATGAACTTATGGCCAAAGCAGCTGAAAAATACAGACTGTACAGTGTAATTGGACATAAAATATTCACTGAAAGTAAAACAGGGAGTTAGTTTTAATTGTACGCTAGCTAGTTGGATCACTGACCTAGAGAGGAAGTTACGCTTAGTCATGTATTTAATTGTGTAAGTACCTTACTCTTGTAAGTGTTACTGGATTTTGAAAAATAGACATTCCCTTGAATTCCATCTGGAAAATCCAGTCAGCTGCTCTGTCATCTTATATACATACCCCTGCAAGTGTTACAGTGAAAGTGTTATTTAGCAATTTACAAGAAAATTTAGCATTTATTTATCATTTTATCAATTTATCAAATTTATTTATCATTTTATCAATTTAGCATTTATTTAGCATTTAGCAATTTACAAGAAAAGGCTGTAAATTAAAGACACAAAAATGTTCCTAAGGGGAATGGAAGATACATACTACTGCTGTTACATACTTGATACATACTTGCTGTTTTTGTATGCTTTCTTCTGTTGTACTTGAATAGTACTTGCGAGTATTTGAAGTATCACTAGGTCACAAATCTAGCTGAAATATGTTTCTTCCAGGTCTTCTGGTAAGTGTCTCGTGCATGTGCATGTATGTACTGATATTTGTCTTCCTTTTGGGCAGATGGCATCCTTCTACTCTTTCAGCTCAAATTTAGTAATAATAAACTATCACAGTGTTTATGGCTGTCTTATAAATAGTTTAATGTACTTCGATAATCTACTACAAATAAAACAATGATCCTCTGATCCTGTAAACAGCTAAAGGCCTAATTAGTTGATATAGTCTCTCAACTCCAATTTCACTGAAGCTGTAACATTACGTAAACTAGTAAAAAATTAGAAGAGATCATCTACATTCCAAATAAAACATCCAAGACAAAACAAAACAGAGTAGTTTTAACTTCTTTATGTGGCAGGTCTGATACAGCCAAAATCAGTGATCTAATTTACTAGCAGGGAGTCATCTGATTTTAACAGAAACTTCCCGTTTTTTTTTTTAAAAAAAAAAAAAGGCAGAGCAATTTAGACTTGGTACAGAGAAGAAATGTCCTTTACACTGGTAAGCTATAAAGCCCCAGGTATTTTGCTTTGTCTGTCTGTATAATATGTTCTTCCCTGTTACATGTTACAATCTAATGATGAGCCAAAGGGAGAGCTATGCTCTAACTTGGGCAGTCAGGTTTTTAAAACACAACTGGATGGTACAAAGATTCCTGTTCTTGCTGCTTACGTTTTTGACCAAGAATCAGTCAAGCAGTAGTACTGTTGCTTCCAGCTGTCAAGAAGTGCTTAATTTGTCTAGCTATGTACTACAACAATAGAAGCAAAATGTAGCTATTCAGGATTTGGGGCAAAGCTCTTAGGTATACTAGTCACCATATTTTACCCTTCATTGTCTTAATTTTATCAGGCTTATGTCATCATAACTGTCTCTTTTGTAATTATTTTCATAACAAAAAAACACAAACAATTATGAACTATGTGCAACTGCGGTAAGTCAGACATTGCATCTTTTAAATTCACTATCTTGAAATAAAATTATAAAATAATTCAAGAACCTGGGGATAAAGTGAATAATTGGATAATTGAAGTCCAATTCTCTGTGGAATAGCTACTAAGATGTCTAGTTACTAGACATAGCTACTAGATGACTAGTAAAATGGGACATCAAAGCTAGGAAAAATACCTAAAATTAATTTTGTTGTTACGCAGTTACTAATTAAAAATAATAAACATAACATGGAAAGTACCTTTGATTTAGCTCTTAATGTTTCTCAGCACTTAAATAATATGCATTAGGCATCACCTAGAACATGGTTAGCTTGCAAGGTATGATTTTTATTTAAGGAAAAATATAAGCTATTATATCGTTTCATCTATCTCAGTCTATGGTCCTTCTGGTAACTGTGGGCCACCAAATGATGTCTTCTAAAACACCAATAGATTAGATGAGTTGTCCAGACTTCTCAAGCAGTTCTTCACTGAAGGCAGACCTCAGAGAATCATTGTGGTAAAATGTTTTCTTCATTCTTGCATGTCTGTCATACCTTTACGCTTGATCTGATTGAATAATTTTGGCAACGAAGACTGTTTGTCTGTAAGGAGGAAAAATAGCTTTTGTTATACCTGTTCCATCAAAAGAAGAGCCTGTGCATATAGATAACAGAGTTGAAGATGAGAGCAATGGATCTCTGAAACTTTTACACATCCTGAGTTAGATTTTAAAACAGTTTTAAAATGCACTGATGTGTACGTTTTAATGCACTGGACTATACTTAGCTGATACTGAAAAATCCAACATACTGCTTCTAGACATAGAAGTCTTCTTATTCATCTCTTTCTGTGTAGTCTGAGTCAATTTTTTTATCATCTGCACAAGTTTGGCAAAATGTATTCTACAAATCAGGCATATATAACTAGATGGTGTTTAACAACCTAATTTATGTGTATAAGTATAGTCATGTATTATATTGTATATATATATACACATAGACATACACATTTTGTAGTACTGCTCTCTGTCTGTCAATTAGCATAACTCATACCTTGTGCTCTGTCTTTTTAGTACATGAAAGTTGCTTTTAAATAGTATTAACTTTGTAGATACAAGAATGTTCAGAATTCTTTTGGATTCAGATTCCTAATTAATGTTGCTGGGGTAGATGAACTGACCTTCTTTTGGAAGCACTGTATAGGTTGCTTCCATTCCTGCATAGATGTGATCCGTGACATGGCAGTGCAGTAGCCATATTCCAGGGTTCTGTGGGATCATTTCCACGGTTTGAAATGTCCCCGGGAACAAATCAAAGACATCTGCCCTGTAAACTCCTGTTTGCTTCCAGATGAGAACAAGCAATCGTTAAACAGTGTGGCATAACCAGATGGCAGTAAAACAAACTACCCTTTACTCATACTCCCACCAAACTTTTAATCACACCTGAGTAAAAAGATATCTACTGTATGTCATTTCTATAGAAGAGTTTTTCTATACTCACTTTGTGCTTAAAATATGAATAAAATAGAAACTAAGTGGAAATGAATGTTAAAAAGTGCAGTTGTTCTCATATCACAGTCATGAAAATACTAAATTTCTTGTTTAATCTAGAGTGTAGATTTAGGTGAGATATAAGAGAGAAATTCTTCACCATGAGGGTGGTGAGGCCCTGGCCTAGGCTGCCCACAGCAGCTGGGGCTGCCCCATCACTGGTTGTGCCCAAGGCCAGGCTAGATGGGATTTGGGTAGCCTGGGCTGGGGGGAAGGATCACTGCAGGGCATGTGAGTGGGTGGGCTTTAAGGTCCCTTCCAGCCCAAACCAGTCTGTGGTTCTGAAATTCACAGCTGCTTTGTCAAAGCAACTTGTGAAATTACCAGCCAAAAAACGCTACTGGCAGATGGATCTGGTTTTTGTGTCTTGATCAAATACAGGTTTGGGGCATGAAAAGACTTGAAGGTCAAATTACAAGTCTGCTGCTTAATATTGTAACATCTGACTTTTCAAAAACGGTGATGCTTCCTGATATTTGCTCTACCTCTTATACTTAACATGGCAAGAAATGAATGGAAAGAACCAGTTACCTTATAGTCAAAGCTGTGGCCATGGAAATGTGCTGTGTGAATATCTATTTCATTGCCCATTCCCATCAAATACCAGCTTACTTTATCTCCAACGTGCATTGTAAGACCATGTAAATTTCCAAACACTTTTCCATTAATGGCTAGAAAGAAGGAACAAGAAAACAAGAAAAATAAAAAAGATTTTGTTTCTTGTTATTCTCAAGGCTTTAAGAGAGTATGAGAGTTGAAAGCTACTGCCAGGCAAAAGAGGCTGCTTTGAATGGCATGGTATGTATATATATATATATATATATATATATTATATTATATTATATAGATAGATAGATATTTTATATATCTATCTATATTATATTATATATATATCTATATTATATAGATAGATATAGATATAGATATTTTTTTTTTAACGAATTAATGCATTGTTATCTTACCAAAAGAGAGAGCATATTATGATTGGGTCTGTTTGTAACTTCCACACATAACTAGAAAGCAAGAGGTAGTTAAAAGTAAAATGATTTACTTTACACCAATACCTGTGCTACAGTTCTTGAAGGCCTGCATTTCCTATGGCTCTCAAAAAGGGTAAGCATTATGAGGACACACTTTCAGGACGCATATTACCAACCTATTCAGATTAGTTGCTGGCATTAAATTTCAAATTTGCTTTTTACTCTTTTTGTCCTCAACATTTCAACATGGACTTTTTATTATTTTTTTATAGATTAAAAAAGGTCATTCACTGGCAGCAACAATATTTTCAAATAGTGTGAGTGAAATTTTTCAGGCCTTCCACCCTGTAACTGGAAATTCAGGAAGATAAGAATGTCAAATTTATATGCAGTACTTTCGAACGCATAATTTTATGGTGTTTCCAGAGTTAGGCCAACTAAATTGGGAAACGTACCATGCATTTTGTTGCTTTCAAGGAATTCCTCATCCTCTTTGTCAACATGGTGTGGGTTGGTAGAATAGGTTTTAATGTTTTCATCCAAGTACCATGACTCATTTTCATCAAAAATCATAAACAGAAGAGCAAATTGAACTTTCTTTTTAGTATGAAATGATGGCAAATAATGCCTATGACACACAACAAGTGTGCCTATTAATCCACTGTAAGTGTCCTGAAATTAAAAAATAAATAATTTTAAGACTAATAAAAGCAGAAACATTTTTTTTTAATGACAAACATGAATCCTCTTGTTATTTTTACAGCTGTTGTTACCTGACAATAAAGGTAGTCAGTGCCAGACAAATAAGGTTATTTAATCATTGTTACGTGTGGGTTAAGTACAATGGACTATGGAGAAAAACTATCTTTTTAATTTCTTGCTTGAAATAAGCATTTATTCCGTTTTAATTTCTTTCTTTTCTTTTCTTTTTTTTTTTTTTTTTTAAATTCTTTTTAAGCTTTAGTGTTTTTCAGCTGTTTTCCGTTAAAAACATTTCACACAGTTGATATTAAATAACCTGGCACTCTTCCATTTCTGTTTATTGAGACACCACTGTGAGTAAACCCTGGCTTTCAGCTGAGCCCCATGTGGCTGCTCACTCATTCTCACCATGGGATGTGGGAGAGAATTGGAAAGATAAAAGTGTGTTGATATAAAGACAGTTTACGAAGTAAAGCAAAAACTGCATATGCACACAAAGCTAAATGAGCAGTACATTCACTACTCCCCAGTGGCAGGCTGATGGTCAGTACTGCCAGGACAGCCGGGCTCGTTCATAACAGGCCCGGCAGTGCCTGTTATGTGTGGAAGACAGGCACCATCGCTCTGAGCATCCCACCTCCCCCTCCACAGCTTTTCTTACAGAACACAGCCCCATCTGATACAGAATCTGCTTTTGGTCAGCTGAGGCCAGCTGTCCTAGTTGTGTCCCTCCCAGCCTTTTGTGCAACCCCAGCTTCCTGGCCGGCAAGGCCGTGTGAGAAACAAACACCTCTGTAGGTAGTTCTCAGCAAAAGCTAAAACATCGGTGTGTTACCAACACTTATTTTCCATCATTACTCCAGAACAAAGCACCATGAAAGCTACTGTGAAGAAAGCTAACCGTATCCCAATCAAAACCAGGACAGACACACAGGAAAGAATACATTACTTTCTATTAAAAATGATTGCTCATATTAAGTTAATGGATGCTTGTGTGAAAAAGGCAGATTTATGTTCCGCCATTCTGTTAGTTTTTCCACACATGATTGCTGAGATATTGAGGGAGCTATAAAGTGATATCTTTAAAAATAAAATATTCATGACGTGATCTGTATGAGTAGCAGGGGACTATGACTTTCAAATTCTGCCCTTACTTTCTTGCATTATTCAAGAGGCCTTTAAATTCAAAGGTATCATAATAAGGGAACAACTTTACAGAGAAAGCAGAGAAAGTGTCAGACTTGTCTCCCTTTCACTGTAAGTATATGAATGCTGAAGTCACGGACAAAATATTTTAGACTGATACTAGTAATATACCTTAATGATGTCCACCGTTGAATGGTATGCCCATGCAATACATTGTGGATCACCTCTCTCAGAACCAGATCTTGCTGGTATTTTCCAGATGTACATTTTTGTTTCACCTGAATTAAATAAATAAATATTGATGAATTTTAGAATTTTTCTGTGTGCTGATCTGTAAAAAGTCCTGAAACAGGTATTATCAGGTATTATCTCCATTTACAGTTTATATTGGTCTTGATCTTCCTCTTCCCAGTTACTGCATTGCCTAGCTTCTTATTGTTAGTTGTCTTCTGCAGATCACTGAAATTTCTTCCCAATATTCTTTTGTGTGGCTGCACTGTCCAGTTTACCATACTGAATAATAAAAAAAAAAACCGTATCTTTTGTAAATATCACAATAACTTTTAAAATAATAGCCAGCACAAGCCATGCTCTCCCTCTGTAGACAAACCTGTTTGCTGTCTTAAAAGGTACAACAAAGTCATGTCAAAAAATTACTGATTTGTCAAGGAATAGGATATATAGCAATAGTTATGAAGGGCATTTTAATTGCAGACGTATCAGCTTCAAAATGTAAGAATCTGAGGTAAAAACAAAACAAAACACAAAACCAAGAAAACCAGAACTCCAAGGTATTTCCTGCTGTCCTGAAAGAAAAGCTTGCTAAACCTTACTAGAAGGCTTGCTGTTACCTGTTGGAAATAAACAAGGGTGCTTTGATACCTGGGTTGGTTACAGCAACAACAGAACTGTCTGTTTTCACTCCATGAGCATGTATAGAATAAGGTCTTGATGCCAGGTTCTTAAAAACTATTGTAATTCTGTCTCCAGTATTGGACATAAGCAGTGGCCCTGTTGTATTGAAAAGAAAGATTAAGCTGGTTTTACAAATGATCAGACCAGAGAGAAACAGTTTAGGGTGTTGAAATACACAACAACCTTGATATATAATCGTAATTCAGCTACAAACTAGACATGGATAATGTGCATTCACTATGATATTATAATTTGAGTAGTTGAAGCTAGGCATCTAATTAGAGGCCTGCATCTTAGAAGCTCTGACCACTTTCACAAGTACTATGTATTTGAAGTCAGCTTGGATGTTGGTGCCCAAAATGCCAGCTTTGAAAACAATGGCCTGTGATCAGGCAGCAAACCAGATTTTTTAATTTATTTTTTTTTTCTTTTGTAAAGCAAGCAATGTTATCTTGCGAGAAAAGCACTGTAATATGTAAATAGCAATTCCATGTGGCTTTAGGCACTTTGTGTGGCTAGGACCATACTCAGTATTGTTCAAGTAGTGTCTGCTTGTTTCGTTCCTCTGCATTTTTTCCTCAATTCTGTAACTGAACTTCATGATGACTATACCTTGAATTTCCAGGTGATGCTCCCCCTCTGCTCTGTTTTTGGGAGTACTGAATGTCTGATCAGTGTACTCGCGATATACTACTTTTTTGTACTTTGAGCCAATGAACTTGTCTTCTTTATTTAAAAACGTATTGCCAGGGCTGCAAACCAAACCAAACCAAAATAATAATTAAAAACAAAACAAAACACAGAAAATAGACATGAGAATATATCTTACATTTCTTCATGTATTTTATACCTTCTTTTGCAGGTTGTTTAATTAACCATCAAACAAAAATCTAGCTCAGTGGAACAGTACTCACACAGGATCTCACAGGCCACTGGTGTCTTCAACATGAAAACACTCTGTTAGGCTGGGAGGTCACTTAACCCACAAGAGAATAAACACACCGTAGATAGACTGACTACAGTGGTTGAGAGAATGCTGAGTGGTTGGCCTAGGAGATGACTCAAATGACAAGGTCATCCAACAACGTGCATACTGAAAAATAAAGTCTTCAGCAACTTCTATTGATCTGAAATGAGGCCTAAACTTGTAAAGCGTACATGCCTTGCTGAACTGAAACATGAGGGATTGATTCTCTGCTGAGATCATGGCGTTGGAGAAAGAAAAAAAAAAATAAAAAGCCAAGTAACAGCATAGTCCATACTACTGATGTTTAGGACTATGAAAGAGTTCTCTATGGCATGCAGGACAACGAAATCTTCTGTCAGGCTGGACATATATACATGTATATATAAACACACACATAACTAAGTCAATAAGCAAATATAGACAGAATCTACTTAATGCTCAGTTGAAGCTATATAGGCAGAAGGGTCACACACAAACTCATCAGTTAATTATTTATCCTCTTCTGCTAATTGGCATGAATTATTAGATCCTATCATTTCACTCTCAGCGAGATGCAAATACTGGGAATAAAACAACAAGTTTACAAGCTTCACCGTAAGTAGATTCTGTCATGAACTTAACATCTCATCTTGTGTAAGGTAAAGAAATAAGGGGAGTGAAAAGAAACCTTATTCAGAGTTCAGATAAACATGAGACAAACAACCATGACATCATATAATTAATCATCAGGCAAAGCTGTCATCTTATTTACAACTTATTGAATAATTTAAGCATTCCACAGCAAGGACTGTATCAGCATCAGTAAGTAACAAACACACATGCAATATCCAGGATCCAATAAATCCTGCAGCTGCCACACATAATATTTGTGCTGGACCATTTCATGAATATTATGATGTCTGTCTTTCAGTTATATGACAACATTACTGGAAGGACTACAAATTCAAGTGAGCCCTAAAAATGTATATGCAAAGAAAATGTGTATGGAAATGCTTGGATTGCAAGGAGGAAATTGTTCACAGGATAAGTTGTTTGCTTTTTCCCATCTTTTTCCCCTTGTGTACGTTCCAATGTACCTTTCCTGATGATACTGGTGCCGCTCAAATTCCCATGTCCTGTTAGGAGAATAGTCCCATTCAACTTCCACTGCAGCAATATAGTAAGTCTTTTCATGCAGATATAGGGATGGATTCACATTCCACCAATGGCATTGTTTCACTTCATATTTCTGTTTCATGCCCCCTGTGTAGTGATCTGTCGTCAGGCATGACACTTCAAAAACTCCTAGAGATTGTACCAGAAACAAAGACTTGAAGACAAAAATCTGTTATTGTAGCTCTTGAAACTGCATTATCTGTTTTGGTTTAAAATTTAGAGACCAAAACACAGGCTATTGATAAAGGAAGATTGAGATTCTTTATGTAACATGATTACTTGTAGCAACATAATTCAACACAGACATAGAAGCTAGGAAAATCAAGACTTTAGCGTTAGAAGCTTACATACAGTTTACACACTATGCTGTATTCCAAGGATCAAAATACCTCCCACTTAGAGTTTCTATCTAAGCATAAAATGCTCATAAGAAAGTACTTCACAGTACCATGGAGGCAAAAAAATGTTTTTGTTTTTGTTTTTTTTTTTTGTCACATAGTTTTATGTACATAGACAAGACTGTCACCAACATGTGAAAGAAAAAAGGAAGAAATAAGAGCCTGCTTTAAATTGTTTGAGTCCACCATTCTGCAACCTTTGGCACATAAGGACACCTTCCTGCAGGTAGGCATGGCACACCAGAGCTGGAAGAGTGACTGCTCCCAAAATCTGGCAAGGTTCAATGGGAAAACATGATCCTTCCTATTTGGCAGCAGCGCTATACAAGCACGTCAAAGTGCTTAGGGTAAAGAACAGGTGCCCTAAAAGGGCTGTTCTGGGCCTCATTGGGAATGTTTGCCTATTGCAAATGAGCTGTGAATTGTGGCAAGAGAACCTCTGCCAGGCAATGGCCTCCAGCAACTTTTAGGCCAATCGGAGGAAGTGCTGCAAGGAACTTCTGTAGCAACATAATACTTCTGTGTCTGGGATACAAGCTAAAAACAAACAAATAAAAACAACTAGACATTTACCTTCGGAATCAGGCTTCATAATAGCTGTGAGAAACGTATGTGGAAACAGATTTGCTGTATCCCTTCTTGTTCCTTTTGTTACAAATGTGTTTTCTGAAAAGTATATCCCATGAACATCCACTTCTGACCCCAAGCCCATCAAATGCCAGGAAACAACATTTCCTTTACACATCTCAAGACCAGGCTGATTACCATACATATAGCCATTAATAGCTGTAGAAGATTTGAGGAAGCAAAACCACTTTCATTAACACAACTTAAATCTGCAATACAAATTAAATAACACTTAAATATAATACTTAAAAATAAATAACCCCTAACATGTAATGTGATGCCTTAGACTCACAAAAATACCAATAGTAAAATACTTTATCACAACAACAAAACTAGAGAATCAAATCAAGCAAAACAACTTTCAAAAACAATTTTGAACTGTTCTCACTTATTCTCGCTGTGTCTGAAGTTCTCACTGTGTCTAAAGCACAGCAAGCTAACTTGGCCACCTGCAACTTCCATTGCTTTATACCCTGTAAATGTGCTACAGCCACACAGTGGAGATAATCCAAATTGTTGTTTGTGTTAATTCTTACTAGGCTCTCCTATGCAAACCTTTCAAAGCCTGGGCCTCACAGGTACCACTGAATTCTCAGTACCAAAGCTCTGTAAACAGTAGAAATACCAGAGGGAAATTTTAGGAAGTTCACAGGCAAATGTGTTTAAAGGTTAGAAAGTATTTGCAGGACTAGGGACTAAAGATAAAAATGTTCTTTCATGTGAAACTTCAAATAATTTGCTGCAGTATCAAAAAACTCACTGTGAAGCTTGGTTCTGCCCTATTAAAGCAGTAAAGATTTTCATTGTAAGGTATCTGCAATGCTTGTAAGGGAATCCAGAATCAGCCAGACACAAAATCCTCTTTTCAGCCATGTCATCTATAGGGCAGAGGTCAGTTTTCCTCTTGCTGGGGGGCTGCGTTTGCAGGGATTGCACATGGGCTGCTAAAAGTGGTACATAACAGTGCTAAATATATGACTGCTATGCAAGACACTGAACAGCTGGCATTATGTTTTGAATGGATGACCACACTGAGCTGAAATTGACTTGCATTCAAATACAGGCTTGTTCCAATGGAAAGGAATGAAGCATCTCTGCTGATATACAGTCTCCCAATCTCCACTATGAAATCACAAAACTGAAACACAAAACTGTAGAAAAGAAGCACTTGACTAGCTAATTGTAATAAATAATTTTCTTACAGTGCATTTTGTTAGACTCCTGGAAGTGCTCATCATCTTTGTCAATTTTACTAGGATTTAACGTAAACATCAAAATATTGTCATCCAAGTACCAGCTTAGATTCTCGTCAAATACAGTGGCAAGTAGAAAAAACTCCCTGTTCACATTTTTCTGTTGAGAAGAAATAGCACAAAGAAAAATAGAAATGAGTGAACAGACGATGTCAGGAAAAAAAAGAAAAATCTGTGGAAAAAAAAATAATCAAACGCATATAACAATTTGAGAATAATTAAAAAACTGGAGAAGATGCATATATTGATTCTTCATTCAGACAACCTCAAAGCTATCTAACTGCTGTATCTGGTGGGTAGGTATCTTCTGCTAATGCTCTTTCTACCAGCAGAAACAGCGTCCAGAATTTAATTCATATTTTGGCCTTGAAAGCCTCTAAACTTAATTCATTCTCCTCCTAGTTAAGACTTGAAGGCTGGTGATTATTCACTGTGATAATGTTTTTTTACAGTACAGTGTCTACTTAACTGGGACCAAACTAATTTTCCTTTTTTTTTTTTTTTTTTTTTTTTTTTTTAATTAAAACAAAATGCACTTCGTTTCATTTTATGTATTCCCCTCAGCAAATGAGTGAGATAGTGATGTGGAGGGAGGTGGTCATTAGTCATTAATGTGGCAGGCCCTGTGGGCCCAGTTTAAGAAGATAAAACAGATTCAGTTATGATGATGCAAATGATTCCATTTTTTTTCTTCTTTGACTGACCTGTTTCCCAGAAGGAAGTAGAGTTCCTTTCCTGCACACCAAAAGTGGACCCACAAGGCCAGAATTGGTGTCTTTGACTGCATCCACAGCTGAGTAATAGAGCCAGGTTAAACAGTCAGGATCTTGGTCTGTGGGACCCACATCTTCTGGTATGTTCCACTCATATGTATATGTAGTACCAGGACTAACATGGGAAGCTCGAGATTCACTATCTGTTATAAAAATCAATATTAGGATTTAAGCCCAATAAAACTTGTTTGTTTTGCCACCTTTAATGCATTAACATATATGCCAACTTGTTCTCTGGTGCTTGCAATGTCCCTGTCCACAGGCGCACCTCTGGAGGCAGCACGGTACAGTGCCCCCTCGTTGTTCTTGCGGTAACTCACACCATGAGGCTGGATGCTGAATGGGCGGCTGGCATTGTTTCGGAAAGTCACCCTGATGCTCTCACCCACTTCTGCCTTGATAATGGGTCCTAGAAAAGAGCACATGGTCTAATTACAAGGTTTTCGTATCAAGTGATGTAGTGATTAACACAAACTCATAGGAATGACTGTCTGCTTTTCCTGCCACAAGAAACTGCCCCTGAGCTTATGCAACCACAAACCAGGTTCCTGCCATATGGCCCCAATCTCATGGCACCCCAGCTGCAACTGGAGTGCTCACCTCCCAGTTTCTCATGAAGGCCTGATACAACACAGGACAGTTCCTCCCTTTCTAAAGGGATCTACAGACATTAGTACCAACCTCAAACTCATCCCAAAGCCCTGCCAGAATCAGGCAGGTTATAAATAGGGCTAGATCTCCATAACCTTGCCTTGAAATGCATACCTGACCTTTGGTGACCATGGCATATTCCCACAGACATGGGGCCACCTCAGCATTGTCTTCAGGAGCTTTTCTTACACCCTGAGATGTCTGTTTGAGGAAGCCACAGGCACCAGTGTCCACAGGAGGAAGGGAATGCCAAGGAGGGAGAAGGTGGAGGGGCACTGTTGGCCAGCCATTGGAAGCGATACTTTACTGTGAAAAGCTCTTGATGTGAAATCATTCTAAATGTCTTACCTAAGAGTCCAAGGTGTACTTCCTCTGGGATCCTTTTTTTCTGTTCCGTGAAAGTACCATCTGTGTATTCCTTGTAAATGGCTTTTTTATAAGAGCCACCAATCCGTGTCTCACTTTGCTCAAAAAAAATCTGAGATTCACTGTGTGAAAGAAATTGTAATGGATGCAAACAGTTAAGTGATAATGCTCAGCTTTATAAAGGCAGTCAGGACCTCAATCCTATTCTCTAACATATCAAATACTGAGATTGTCTTCTGAGTCTCCAGTCAGTGATCTCAGCATGCACTTATACATAGTTCCATATAAGGATGTGCAGGAATCCATTATTCTTCACCAATTTTTCTTTAAGGGAAAGACATTCTGCTATGTTGCCCTTATAAACCAGCATGAGAGTCATCAACAAAGATTTCTAACTGACATTTTGTAGCCTTAAGTCTACTCTTCCAAAAGTTCTTTTTATTAACAGTTATACATACTTCAACAGTATATACAAACACAGAGAATATGTAACATCTAAGCAGAAATTATGGAGATTTAGTGTACACTTTTACTCTTGAAAAAAAAAAAAAAAAGGGACCTTTCAGTGTTTTACAAGCAGGTCAGGTGTGGAGCAGATAAGTATTACTAGTATTACTTAACTCATTTCAGTGAATAAAAAGCAGAGGAATCAATATATTCAGTGACTCCATCCAGACCTTAAACATACAGACAGAGAGCAAGTGGCAAAGCCACCATGTACAAACGATTTGCTGGTTGAGATGAAGTTATCATGGATTTTCATCATGTAAGGTGCTGACCATGAACTCCAGCTCTCTAACTCAGAGTAATCAACCAACTTGAAATGTCAAAGGTGACCGTCTACATATGACATTAATTTTAATCTTTATCCCAGTGAAATTACTAACATTACAGGAAGATGTATATTAAGATTACAAGGGAAGGAATGGTCTTGATTTGTTTGGATATTTATCTCAGCATTAATAATTAAGCAGAGCAGAGAAATGAGAAATTCTGGTTAGAAGTAAATTCTAGCATAAGGCTTACCTTGTTTAGCATGCTCTATCAATTCTGCTTGAAAGTTAAACTTCTCCACTAGAGACATTTACCTGTCAGTAATTAATTCTTGTCCTGTAAAATGATTCATTGCAGATGGGCCATAATTCCAGATAATCTCTTCAGCAGCAATGAAGTACTGTCTTATCTTTGCACTCTCATTCTGATCTGTTGTGTATTTCCTACAATCTTTTACTGTAAAAAGGGCCTGCATACCACCTGGAAAAAAGTAAGGAGGTAGAGAAAACTAAGAAGAAACTACACTTTATTTTTCTTCCCATGCTTCTAATAGTTTCTTCTTTTCCCTGGAGGATTCCCATACCATTGATGGATATACAAATCACAAATAAAGAACAGGTGAATGATATAAAAGCATGTAGACCAGCTGAGCAAGGCTATAGAGTTATGACCATAGTGTCTATGGTAGGTAGACAGGTGTGGTGAAGGGAATTCTGCTTGTAAAGATACAACTAACAGGGTAGTTACAGAAAAGATTAGGTCAGAGTGAAAACAGTGTACTGTTAGATGGCAGTGAACCGAGGCTAAGTACTACAAGATGAACCACGTTTCCTTTAACTCTAATCAATGGTTTATTTGTGAAACTCCTGGGTCTCTGCACTCTCGGAGAAAGATCCATTAACAAATGTCCTTTACAAATAATAATAAAAAAATAATAATTTAAGGTACAAATGATACCAAAAAAATAAATAAATAAATAAAGAGAGAGAGAGAGGCTTTTTACAGCTATATATTGAGCTATCTATTGAGATATCTATCTATATCTATCTATTTAAGTATTGCCTATGAAGTTTCAACCACTTCAGGATACTGCTTCATGTGGTAGTTAACTCCAAACTTATATCCCCTGTAGTTGAAATCGTAGGTTAAACATACTCCTTTCTATATCAGAATTTTCAGATCTTGGAGCATGATTTTGAGTTCTGTGTTTATTTCCACTTTTGTGGCAAAGACTTCTGTTACTCACTTAGAGGGATATAAGATTATATATCAAGATCATATGGAAGCGTGGGATTAGCTTCTAAGTATTTCATAATGTTAACAAACAGTGGAAATACAAGAAGATACAAGGAAGACAAGTGCAGATCATCTTTGATAATTAGCCAATGTACTTTCCAGAACACGTCTTTGTCAGCAGCTAAGTTAACCTGTCTGTCCTATGCCCTTGCCCAAATATGGGATTAGTGCCAACTTTTTTTGCTGGCAAACAGAAAACTGTGATCAGTTACTTTCAGTAAGAGGCAAACATTATGATATCATTTGTCTAAAGCTTAAGTTTGCAAAAGTATCTAATACACTTTTAGGCATTTCAGGTGTTATGAGAGAGAGCTTTGTTACCTAGAGAATATAATTTGGCATATAACCATGTCAGGAGTCATGCTAAAAAAAAGACTCATTCAATTGGTAGCTCAAGCTGGGGTAAATAAAAAAAAAAAAAAAAAAAAAAAATCCCTGTAACTTATTCTTTACCTTCAATATGGTCATTCACTTGGCAACTCAGCAGCCATTCCCCAGGACTCCTTGGTATCATGACAGCATCAATAAATGTGGCTGGGAAGAGGTTGATGGTGTCAACTCGATGATGCCTTTCTATTAAGGTCTGTCCATGAAAGTAAACTGAATGGATATCAGCTTCATTACCCATGCCAAAAAGATGCCATTTTACCTTATCTTCCACACACATTGTGAGATCTGGGAGGTATCCATACACATACCCGTTGATGGCTTGAAAACAAACAAACAAACAAACAAACATAAAAGGTTATTTATTCATAGAGTTAAGAATATTTAGTTCAAAAATGGGTGTCATACAATCATTGCTCTTCAGGATAGAAAGACGTTCAAAACAAAATATTGAACCTTTGAAAGTTAAGCATATCAGACACACTTTATCTTCCCATCTCTCTGCAGTTCTTGCTGTCATTCTGGAATCCATGTCAGAGCCATTTACTGTTAGTTTCTTTGTTGAAACTAACAGTAAAAACTGTTTTTCTAAACTGCAATGTTATATAGCATAGAGTTTTGGACTTAGAAAAAAAAAATCTTATAACTGTTTAGAATTGCTGGGAAATTATACTGCCAAAAAAGTACTGGCAAAATTTTTAGTATGTATGAATTTTGTATCACAATTCCAAAGGCTGAATTGTAAAATACCTGACATCATTTTTTTTTTTTTTTTTAATTTAAAAGAAGCTTAATTCTCCAAGAAAGAATTGTTCTGCTTAAAAAAAAAAAAAAAAAAAAAAAACTTTAAGAGGGACAACCCATAAAAAACAATACTTCATATAAATGACAAGTGGCATTAATATAAAGTTCTCTCACAGTGCATTTTATTGCTTTCCTGGAAGTCCTCATCATCTTTGCGAACTTTGGAAGGCTCAGAACAGTATGTCTTGATATTATCCTCTAGATACCAACTGAGATTTTCATCCATCACAGAGAACATAAGGATAAACTCAGCATCAATGTGTTTATCACTGCCCTCATTCATTGTACCTGAAAAAGAAAGCAGTATATTCTTTGGCAACTGACATCTTTTCAGTTTTAAGTGTAGTATCTGTAAGGCTGGTTAATGTTTACTTGATATTTTGTCACTTATCTTGAGTGCACACATTAACTTACAGACATGTTCAGAAAATAAAAAATGGTTTTGGTAGATGCCATAAAAGAACTTCACTAAGAATAAATATTGTATATGATAACATTACAAAACATTTGTTCTTCCTATCGGTATGATCCTTTTACATTAGTAGCATGAACACATTTCACTCATATACATTCGTGGACAAAACATTCTACAAATTATATTTACCATCACACAAAATCAAATCACATCCTGTAGTATTAAAAGACAGTTAATGGTGAAGACAATAAACTGCTCTTTCAAAATTAACTTTAATCTTTTCCTCTTCCAGTAAATTATTTCATTTATATTTATCAATAGTTATATGTATTTATTTATTTGTGTTTTACCTTTCCTACAAATTATTAAAGGCCCAACAAGCCCCGAGGCAACATCTCTTGGAGCATCTATGTGAGAGTGGTAAACCCTGGTTATGCAGTCTGTATCTCCCTCAGCTGGACCTTGATCTTCGGTTACATCCCATATGTAAGTGTACTGGCTTCCAGGCTTCACAGCATCATCTCTTTTTTCAAAATCTTTGGTGTTGTCAGGATAAAAAGCACCTGAGGAATACCACACAGCCAACATTAATAGAACACATTTCATGCTGAGATATAAGAACAGCACCTTTCATGCTCTAAACTTAACTGCATGTTGCAATACCATGGATTGAATGTCTGAATACAGGTAAAAGAAATCCTTAAAACCAAATGAGTAGAGCTTTTCCTTCCATTTAAGGGTTCCCTTATTTGCCTTTGATTTCCATGGGTGTGCTTTGACTAACAGAACTTTAAATTAGTCCTTAATTTATTAGGAGGGCACCATGTACTTCTGCTAAAAGGACAACAGTTCAAATATTTGTAAAAACACTTGTTAAATATTAATCTTGGAATCTGTTCTAAAACATTGCACATGGACCTAAGGAATTCAGGTGTTGCTGAAATAACAGCAACAGAAAAAAAAAAATTTGAACATTGTTGCAAAAATTGCATATATTACTACATAACATGCTGTTCTGCTAACAAAATGTGTCCATATCAAGTCACATATTAGATCTAAAGAAAAACTTCAAAAAATACTAGAAGTTAGGCTGCTATTTCATATTTTTTTCCTACTGAAAAATTTTCAAAAACTACTTTTGGCATAATGTTATATTCTCAATAATTCACACCCTGCTTTTAAGGCCTATTAACAAGCTTCTAGTGGCTACGTTCTGGTGCAGTCTTGTTTGCAGTTAATAGTATTGAAATAAATAAAACTCTCATTGGGGTGCAGAGTGAGTTGTCAGGCTGCAGCCTAGCTACAACATGTACTCACACTATATCTAGTAGCTTTGAAGGAGGAAACTAGAATCATCATAGTATTTCCTCAGGATGGATGAGTTGCTGTCTCTGACAGATGTCATTTGTACTTACGGTTTGCTGTATGTATAAAAGATGCTGCAGAAACACTGTTAGAATTGAACAGAAGAGAATGCTGTATATCTGCCTATAGATCTCCAAGGAATCTACTGATTTCAGTGAAACTAGAGCAATGCTCCACAGCCTGAAATTTCCCCACTACTGCCAACAACAAATCACCACTAATCCCAATAGCATTCCTACAATACATCTTAAAGTGTGTCAGTCTTCTATATCATGAATTGTACAGCTGTACACCATTGTACAGTTGTAGCTGTTTCTCCGTCAGGTGCATCTTGTATAAAATTTATACAAAAAGCATTAGGAATTTTGAATCATAAATTATCACCTTTAACAGCATTTTCTTTATAACACTGTTAGTTTTTCCTTCAGATACCCTCAATACCTGTGGCCCTACATTACCCTTAGTTCAGGTGAAATGTTGATTTAAAATTGCCTTCTTTATGAATTCCACTTTTGGCTTTGTATTTCACTCTTGAAGAAATACCAAAATTCTTAATCAGCTCCTATTTTAAACTGAGTGTGTTTTGTTTCAAAACTTTATTTAATTAAGCACTTGTCTCTTTAGTGATAGACTATCACACTCAGAAGAATGGTTAACTTCTGATAAATTCTGACACAAAACGGACTCAAGCTTACCTTCATTTTCCTTTGTGTACCTTACACCATGTGGATGTAGTGTGTAGCTTCTGGAAGCAAAGTTTTTCAAGTGAATAATAATAGAGTCTCCAACTTCTCCCTTAATAACAGGGCCTAACAAACCCAGCCAGGAAGGTTTCTCAACTATTACATCATATAAACTATTTGTGTACTGAGTGTAGACAGCCTTCTTATAAATGCTTCCTATCCTATGCGGTCCTTTTTTGAGAAAGACTTCAGCCTGCCTGTAAAGAAAATACACAAACACATCTGTAGTGTCAGATATTAATTTTATATTTAAATGGTGTTAATTAATAGGGTGTCAAACAAGAAAAGGCCTCTATAGCGCTGTGCACAACTACATCTGTCTCTAGGAGCAAATGCGTTTCTTACCCTAAACTCAATGTGATTTCATGTTCCCAGCAGTCATACTGTGAAACAAGTTAATAGTGCACCAAAACGCAAAGTGTTCCCCACAACGGAACACTTGCTCCTCTTGAGCCCACAGGGATGCATTATTTGTACATATGCAAACACAGATCTGAAGTGTAATTAAAAAAAAAAAAAAAAAAAAAAAAAAAAATTCAGTGCAGAGCTCTGTGAAACTTGGAGAGCATAAACTTGCTTGCAAAGGCTGTTACTGAAGTCTGAGTGCACCAAGATTTCCAGCCACAATTTAAATCAAGGGAATATATTATGACCCTTCTTGGACAATTTAAACAATTACCATTTAATTGTAGTGTTCCTTCCAGAAGCTACACTGTACTTGTCCCTTTTACCTTTCCCTGCCTCTATAAATAACATCTTCCATGCAAGCACAGCCTCATAGTTGAAGGGTTCATAAGAACAAGAATCAGAGAATCTGAACATTAGGGTAAAAGGGGCCAGCTCCACTGCAGGCATACAACCACTGAAAAACTGAATGTTTTGGGCACATTGCAGGCTGTCACAGAGCACAGAAAAGCAGTGAACAGTGAGGGCTTATCATATGAAAACACTGCTCTTCACTTTTTAGACAAGATGCCTTGATTCCACCATTTATCAGAATTACTAACCTACTGAATCACTGACGTTGTATCACATATCTCTCCATTTGAGTAAAATAAATAAATAAATAAATAAAAATAAAGAAAGAAGCATTGACTGCCTTGCCTCATACATGATGAAGTGGCAAGTTATGGCTGAGATGTTGGCTTTCACCAGAGAAAACAAACCACTGGAAATCTAATCCTTCATCTACAAACTGAGTAAAACTGTATTTTTGAGATTTTTTTTTTTTTCATTTCAGATCTATTTCTTCATTGTTTTTACTTTAGTACAGTCCTACTTCATTTTAAAGGCACTGAAAAAAAATAGAAAAAGGAACATTTTTTTCTATCTCAAAATTTTCTTTGCTGCCTTTTACATCTCAGTTTTCTTTATTGATGATCCATGTCTTCTGGGTGTTTCCCACCTCTTCACAATACTTACCCTCTGTTTCTCTTTCTCACGGACCTTCCTTGCCTCACAAGAAACACCCTACCTATGCTGCTGCACCTCTGACAAGTGAAAATGACCATTGCCAATGATGAACAACTAAAAAGGAAACTTGTGCCCAATAGGAATGTTTCAAATGTGCCAAATTTCTGAGTTTACAAGCATAAAAGAAAAAGCCTTACCATCAAAACTGATACTTTGTTAATTCAAAGTAAACATCATTAGACATTTATAGCCATTTCCTTGTCTCTCCTTACTTAGTAAACATTTAATTTCAATTGATTCACAAAATAGCTTTGTCCTAGTATCCAAAGCAGGCAGTGCTGTAAAATAAAACTTGATCAGCATAAACGGTATTACTTACTCTTCTTCTGCAAAAAGCTGTCCAGAGATGATATTTGTGTTGCCAGGTGCATAGTTCCATGTTGTCTCTATGATCCCAATGTAGTACTCCCTGGTCACTGCCCCAGTTTGGCAACAGCAAGAAAACAGCATGAAATTTAGGAAGAATAACTTCATTTTTAATTCATGAACTTTGTGGAAAATGTGAAATGATGGGCACATGCAATTTCCCTTTATATATTCTGTCTTTCCCACCCCCCACCCTTTTTACTCTCCCCGTTTGCTTTGGTGAATACAATAAAAAGTTGCACAATGTCTCTCTGTGTCAAGAGTAAACAAAACATTCTGGTAACCTCGTTAGTACACGTAATCTTCAAAGGAATTTTTTCAGTTTCTGCCAACCTAGTGTAACACAAATTGCTGCTTAGATTGTTATCAGATTGTAAATCTTTCAGCTGAATTGATGATAACTAAGTTTAATTACATTATTTGTTGTCTTTATCATTGTCTTTATAGCTTGTATACTACTGAGAAAATAAGTTCTGTTAAGTCTGTCTGAAGAATGCAACTTTTTAAGTGCACTGTTAAAAGCTCTAAGTGAAAACAGCTGCCCCTAGTGTGTCTGCTCCTTGTTGACATAACTAAAAGAAAGGCAGGCCCTTTAAATGCAGACTTTCTTTTGCCTGTTAAGCTTGTTCTTTCCGAATCTACAGATCTCTTTGTTTCCCCTTTGTACAGCATTCACTAAACTGATGAGAAGGAGGACTGAGGTTACTGCTATCACGGAGGCATTTGCACACCGATGCATACTTGGATAAGCTCTTCTAACCCACCACAGTTCCCTTGTAAATATAATTTTAGCACAAAGAATGGAAAATATAGCTAGAGATAAAATGGTCTTCCAGGATTTCAAGGACTGGTCTTCAAGGATTGGAGCTGGGGGGTGGTGGGAGGGGAAGAATGTTTACTTTTCATTCCCAAGCAATTTCAGTACTACTCAAATGGAAATGAGGCTCAGAAATTCCACAGAATGAACTTTCTATGTTATCCTTCTCCTGCCCTATCACTGAGCAGGATAAGACACATTCTTCAGTGATTAAAAGCATAATAGATACTCAAAGCTCAAGATAATCTTAACTGTTACCATTATTTAAACTGACTACTCAGTGCAGAAGGCTATACTTCTGTTTTATTCAAATTCTGCATATCTTTTGTACCAGCTAGTTTAATTGAATAAAAGCAACAAAATTGGACCTGAAACCTAGGACTTTTAAAAAGCACCTAACTGAAATTTGCAATAGCATTTTTTCAAGCATACATCCATTATATTATGGTTATGTCTGAAGCTTTAGGAATACCAGGCCAACTGTAAACTTGCAAATTGTAAAGACTTCTATTAAAAAAACAATTGTCAGTCTCTTGGGCCTTCTTTTTTTTTTTTTTTTTGAACTCTGAGTACACTCATTCAAAATTATACATTTCATTGTACAGCTTAAAATATCTGTAATAACTACAATCTTCTTTGAAGCTATTTTTTTAATGCTCAGAAAAATCTTGATTTTAGTTTTTGATAAAATACTTCTATCCAGAACATAGAAGATTCAGAACATAACTAAAGTGAAACAAGTTTCCTTTAACAACATACAAAACTAAACTTTATTTACCATGATTGTGTTATACAGATAGATTACCAATTGTAATCGTAATTCCTACACAAAAGTTCAGTTGCTGACAGAAAACTGAAGTTCATAATATCACTTTTTGAAACTTTCTAAATAGCTGCATTAAATGGATAATTCTGTTTCTGTCCAAAAGACTTGAACCAAAGCCAAGTTTTTAAAATATGACCGAATCTATGATGAAATTTATGAATTTCCCAGATTGGCATCACATGCTCGGAACAGTTTCTGTAAGGATCTTTTTTCTTTCCTTTTCCACATAAGAAAGTCAGTGTTCAGTGGAAAGATTGTTTTGCTGAGGTTGTGTATGCCTCATTTGTAAATTAACTGAGGTTAAAAAATAAAATATTTACATCCTCTTATACTACTGAAATTCAAAGCCATTTCTTAATACTCAGCTAACAGTTATTCATGTACACGTGGACTGTTTAGTTTATGTGTGTTCAAATTGCCATTGAACAGAGGAGCAGAAAAAGTACATTATCAGTATCCTTGAAATCCTCTTATTTACTTGAGGGAAAAAAATATGAACTTTTCTTTGCCTTAGTCCCTTGACAACTGTGAATTACTGTTTTTTGATTTGCAGAAGAAATGCATGTTGCTTCTACTGAAAAACAAAACAGAAAGTTTTGTGTGCACAATTTTTCAATTACACCTTTTTATCAAGCCTCACCTGAACATTTAACATATGCATGTGCCTGAGCATACACCTATTATCTTTCTCCTAAGAATCTCATAAATAAATAAATAAATAAATTGATGTGACTGAGTTTCCCATGTCTGCATTAGTATCTTCAGAGAGTGTTTGAAGAACAGAAGCCCCTCTCCTCTGGTAGACAGGGCCTAAAAAAACTGAGTACCTATCTTAATTGCTTAAGTAACAAAGCTACAGTTTGCTGTCATTAATATTATCTTGTTTTAAACCACAATACCTCATTTCTCATACTAAAGGTGTTGAAAACTTATGACTGTTATGACATAGTCCTCAAAGTTGCATTGAAAAATATAAAATTGATTTTTTCTTCAAAAATTTTCTAAAAGTGGAAATTCAAAAAATTAATATTCTGAAAAAAAAGAGGAGTTTTCTGAAAAGAAGTCTGAACGAAGGCTCACAGGGAGATTGAAATGAAACTTCACAATTTCATGATATTTCCCTAATACAAGTGATGTGTTTAGTGCTCTAATTGTGCTGCTATTCTGACTTTTAAAACCTTTGCAGGTAAATACCCTTCAAAGTTTGGTGGATCTTCATTTTTCCTCTGCCATCTAGTCTTTTCCAATGTGGATTAAAGCTGCCATCCAACATCTGAAGAATAGGGAGGGGCATTAGCAAATCATACTTCAGTGAGACTCACTTTTACCTACAAGAGGAAAATTACTCCCCAAAATGCAAAGGTGGGTGCACTCCACTGTCTTTTACTGCAAATGTTTGCCCACAATTATTTGAGGTCAAAAATGAGTCTCTAGACCTATTTGCAGTTGCAATGGGTTAAACAAATGATATTGCTACTCCAGACACAGCATCTTAATATTCTGACAAAATGTATGGGCTGTAATGAATAATGCTGGCATTCCTACCTCTACATTTCAGCATTAACTCCTCACTAACAGACATTTATAAATTCAGATCCACAGCTTACTTCTGGCTACACCATGGAGTATTTTATGTGTAGGTTTGAGCAGATAGCACATGCATAGGAAACCTTCAAAAGAAGGGTTACCTATCTGCCAGCAAGGTGTGATCTTTATCCTGGCTCTATGGCTTGCTTCCTCCATCTATGGTTACGGTAAAGTCTGTATTCTGCAAATGGAGAGTCAGACAGTTCTGTTGTCTCAAACATCACCATCAAAGCAGTCAGGTATGTCTGGATTTCAAATCAGTTAATATTCCTTACAGGAATCCTGTAGGTTTTTTGTTTGTTTGTTTTTAGCTAATAGGCATTACTTGTTAGTGACAGCATATTTAGAACTGAATAAGGTTTGACTGATTTGATTAAGTAATTAAATTTAATTCTGCCTTAACCCCTACAAAACACACACACACAAACAAACAAACAAAACACTATTAGCCTTTGGTACTAACACCATCAATTTCAAATGAATAATCTGCCCATTTAAAAGCTGTGTTGTCAAGTTGGCCAGGGCGATGAAGATTCCAATATCTGGATTATGGATAAAGAGGGTTACAGATTCAATATGTTCAATGAAAACATCTTTTCTTTTCATTTATGCCACTAAAATATGAGACACAAGCCTGTGTTAGAGAAGAAATGTAGATTCATATGACACAATCACAGATGAAGTAGAGACAACTGAACCTTGTCAGTGTTTAGGTAAAGCCAATAATAAGATTACTATGGAAAAAGCTGTGAAACCAGATACTTTGTGTCTTCTGTCAGCTACACTCAATATTTTTCATTATCAGAGACAGATATCATTCGAAAGTGGAGAGGGCAGATACAGGAGCAAGAAGAAGGGTTAAGTGTTTCCAGGTGTAACTTTCAGGTATTTCATTGCTCTTATCTAGCATATTAAAATCTACCTCAATAGATTCTGTTTGCCTAAAAATAAGCCTGTGTTTTTCCCATGACTGAGATGGAGTCTGAACAGAATAGTTAATTTATTTGATTTCCTCAATGAAACGGAGCTCTTCACCTTAGAAACATTTTACAATTTTAGCGTTTTTCTGCTCTGGACGTATACCCCACACATACTAGTTTTTATCCAAATAACCAAAATCTTTTTTCAATCCTTAACAAAATAAGCAGCTCCATGGTTTATAAGCATGAGCTCAGCAAGATTTTCCAAGATATTTGGTAGGAATTAATTGTTAAGTTTTTGTTTGTTTGTTTGCTGTCTGTCCTCAAGCAATATCCATAAATCCATAAGAATGTGGGATAATCATTTAAGTTGTGTTATAATATGACATATATTTAAACCTATGGAAAAAAATGTGTAGTTCCACAGTCCCTATTTTGTCATCATGCCTTTTTATCATTTGCCTCTGAACATCCATGACACCCTGAATTGTCACCCAAAAGACTAGATACATTCTTAACCATCAGTAATTTCTTTATTGCTTCATTCAACTTAATAGAAACTAAGCAATTAAGTTTAGCTCTATTGTTCAAATCCTACAGGAAGAAATCAGTTTTCCAAAATATTTGTCAGAGGAATATAAAGGCAAAATCTCAAAGTTATCTTGAAATAGAATTAAATTACTTAAATGTTCTATTTTTTTTTCCTAAATATTTTATCCAGAACTGTTGCTTATAGTATGGCTTACACTTCTAACAGTGCAAATTTAATATTCAATTTTCATATGCCTGATCTCCATTTGTTCTGATGTAACAAGGTTACATGCATTACTGCTAGTCTGAAGCATGTCGTTTGCCTTCTGTGTTTTCACTCTCTTGAAGATAGAGTGCAAGATCAAATGTTGCCCAAGCAGCTGTAGATGAACCATATGTCCACTTTATTGTGAATCCCTGAATTTCCACGAGGAATGAAACAATAATTCTTTAGCTGCCAGTTTTAAAAAGATGATTTTTTTTCCCTCTGATTATTATTGGCAAGAATGTTAGCCTTCTCTTGCAGCAAAGTCAGGGTATTCACAAGAGTACTAATAAACTAACACTGGGTGCTCCCAGTGCAGGGTACCTTCCTATATTCCCTCAATTCCCATAATGCTTGACTCCTTCCCCCTCTCCAAAAAAAAAAAATAAAAAATAAAAATAATAATAATAATAATAAAAGTCTCCCTCCAGGTAGAAAAGAAGAGGCCCAGTGCACCTATTAAGCCATACTAATTAGCATATATGACTTCAGAGTGGTGTATCTGATCTTTAAATCAGGCCTGGATGTCTTTCTAAAAGCCTTACCTCAGCAAGACTTGCTAAAATTTTTCAGTGATTGATTTGTGCAGTTAATAAGCTTCTAGGACAGAATAGGATAGACTACTGCCTTTCATGACCATTATGGTCTGTCTGTAACTAAACTTAACCATTTAGAAACTTGGCTTCATCCAATAAACTAATTCTCAAGGTAGAATTCCTCCAGATATAGTGGAATTTGAATCAGGCCGTATCATAACAACAAATACTCACATGTTCTAAACAAAGACAGGAGGAGACTATAAAAGTAGTTTTACTGCAGTTTATTAAAAAAAAAAAAAAAAAAAAAAAAAAGGCAGGCTTAGGACAAAAGCAGTTCCATGGTATTTAAACCTCCCTATTGTCAGAACAAGCTGGAAGGTAAGAAGTGAAGAGTCGTGGCTATGCACAACTGGACAGGTTAGAAAACAGCTTTTCTTTAGGAAATTACAGATGTCCAGTATTTAGTCATCAAACCATTCAAATACCTTCCTCCACAATACAGACATTCTAGAAAGAAAGACTGAAGACAAAGATTTCACTTGTCTTTGCAGCAACTAAATCTGCCATCTTAAATGCTGGGGAAGCCATTTCTCTCTCTCTCTCTCTCTTTTTTTATTTTTATTTTTTTATTTTTTTTTTGGTGCTTGTGTGGCAGAAGCAATGAAGATTTCCTTGCCATTTTCAGAGAATCCCAGCCTGAAAACAAACAAACAAAAAAAAGGAATGAAGTGGAAGACTTGCTTTTTTCAACTCAATTTAGAAGTTGTTTGACTCTTAAATATCCATATCCAACCTAAATTCAACATACATTCAGGGCACAAGAGGTGACCCTGCTCTGCTCCCACGGGAAGACATTCCTTTTGACTTCACTGAAAGCTAGGTTGGTTTTCAGGTTTCTTTCTCTGGCAAGAAACATGTTTTTGAGAGAAACTGCCTCAGGCCATGACCTCATTATAGGCTGCTGTTATAAAGTCCTACAAGCAATGCTTCCTTGTCTGCTTGCCCAAGGCCCTCCATGGCACTCACAGCTTCTCTGAACATGCTGCTCAGCACCGTTCAAGGATGCTTGCACTATGTAGTCACTGCCATCCTACCTGCCCTGGCCTCCCCACACTGCTTCCCAAAGCATTTGCAAGAAAGCTTACATGTTGAAGATACCCCCCCCCACTGTGTGTGGTGTCAGGTGTGTATGTGTGTGCGTGTGCAAGTGTACATATATGTGTGTGCATGTGGGTGCACATACATGTTTTTAGGGCGTTGTTGCTTTCCCTGACCCAGAAATCTTTCTTGAATGTTCTATCAACACTGATACTGTTAGCTACATAAAAACCCTGAAGGCTCTTTCATTCGAGTGCAGATGGACAGGGAGAAGTAAGCATCCCTCATTTCACCTTACCTCCAAAGTCAGGGAAAGTGAATGACAGTAGAACACATCACTTAAAACTGGTGTGCATCAGTCACTTGAACTCTGGAATTTGAACTAATTCTTGTACCAAAGCAGAGCCCTCTCAGTTATCATTTCAATAACCTAGTGAAAATACAGTAAATACTGATGCCTGGACTGTAGTAAGTGCTACTTACTATCTCGCATCTTCTTTTTGCTGTGAGATCTACACATTTATAAGAATGACTTTATATTGAATGCTAGAAGAAATATGCTCAGAAGCCTCTGCTGACATGGGAGTAAAATTTTATTTTTATTTTTATTTTATTTTATTTTAATTTCTATTTTTAATCCCAGCCTCAAAAGTTAGAGTGAGCAGACAGTCATCCCTGTATAGCACAAGGATGCAGCAGATCTACTGTCAGTATATGTTGTCTGCTCTTAATATACAGTGGAACAGAGAATGCATTAACCGGAAGACTACGTCTTCTATTGAGAGAAATTGCTGAAGCTAAACTGACCTTGTAGATGCTGAAAAAAGAAGACAGCCTCAGGTCTTTTGTTACCTGAACAAAAACAGAATAGGTCCCACAGAGTGTCCGTTTCAACTCAGCAGCCACTTTGAGAAAACAGATGATCAACTGCAGTCCACTAAGAGCTATCAGAATAGAGAGTAAAATGATGTTCCATTCCACTGCATTAGCAGGTTCAGTGCACTGTGACCAAGCAGAGTAATCTGTGAGGTACCTATTAGAGAAACAGCAATGTGAAGCAAATTAAATATGGTGTATGCAATTATATTTAAATACACATTATTTTAACTTTCCTATATAGAAAACCCATACTGGACTTTATATGCTTAAGCTTTAAGAGCCAGACTCTGGTCTTTCATTACACCAGTGTAAATCCTGGATAGGTTTGCCAAACACAGCTGAATAGAGACTTATGTACCTCACATACACCTGTTTCATTAATTTCTCTGTTAGACACCCAAGTGCTTAGAAAGACACTGCATTTTTGTTTTTCCAAAGGCAGATGTCGGTCAAGGGAAGCAACTGTCCCGCTTTACTCTGCGGTGGTGCGGCCTCCCATTGAGCACTGTGTGCAGTTCAGAGCACCACCGTACAAAAAGGATGCAAAACTGTTGAAGAGTGTCCAGAGGAGGGCAACGAAGATGGTGAAGGGACTAGAGGAGAAGACGTATGAGAAGTGGCTGAGGTCACTTGGCATGTTCAGCCTGGAAAAGAGGAGGCTGAGGGGAGACCTCATCACAGTCTACAGCTTCCTCACGGGAGGGAGTGGAGGGGAAGGCGCCAATCTATTCTTAATCACCAGTGATAGAACCCGTGGGAATGGTGTCAGGCTGAGGCAGGGGAAGTTTAGGCTAGACATCAGGAAGAGGTTCTTCACTGAGAGGGTGCTCACACACTGGAACAGGCTCCCCAGGGAAGTAGTCACTGCACCAAGCCTGTCGGAGTTCAAGAAGCATTTGGACTGTGCACTTAGTCACATGGTCTAAAATTTTGGGTAGACCTGTGTGGTGTCAGGAGTTGGACTCAATGATCCTTATGGGTCCCTTCCAACTCGGGATATTCTATGATTCTAGAATTCTATAACAGCTTAGTAGGTAGTATTGGTGATAGGAGGACGGTTGGACTAGATGATCTTGTAGGTCTTTTCCAACTTTGTGTTTCTATGATTCTATGACTTTCCTTTTATTAATTTAATTTTAGCTCTAAGTTAAGTCCAGATGAACTCCCAAATTACATCATTCTGATCAGTGCATGCAACCTTGTAAGTGTCACTACATGCAAATTCCAGTTGTTTTAGAGCCACACTTTGCATCCTTGAGGATCCTGTATGTGCGTGATTTACATGTGCTAGTTATGCCCTTTTAACTGTGAGACATGCAGTAGCCTGGGGTTTAATTGCAAGAAGCTTTGTTAGAATCACTTGCTCAGTGATGCTGTTTTTTTCCCCAACCATTTGTAATTGAAAGCCTCTGACAAATTTAATCCTCAGTGCATTCATCTGCAGCTGGAAGAGCCTGACAAATATAACTTGAAAAATTCAAGTCTTATACAACCTTAATCTTTTAAAGGCAGAATGTAAAATCTTGTGGAAGCATTGCCAGAGTACACATTTGAATAAAACCTTTCATGCTTCTAGGAGTCTGGGACACCAACAACACTTTGTCTACCTTCCTCAGGTGTTTTGTTTTGTTTTGTTTTTGTTTTTGTTTTTGTTTTTTTTTTGTTTTTTGTTTTTGAGACATAGCAGCTCTCTGCAAAACTTTCCAATGATCAAACTGCAGACTTTTGAGTCTATTGGAGTTAAACAGAAACCTACTAAATTATTAAACATAAAAATTCCATCTATAGTCTTTGAACCAAGAACTTGAGGAATTTGAGACAATATTGAGGAAGTATCCATCTACACTGAATCTAATCTTACATTCTTTACTTCACATGGTTGTGACCATCACCAGATAAAGAATGCTTGGCTAGATGGACCTCCAAGTTTGATCAGTACAAAGATTCTTATATTTAAGCTTTTGTTATAGGGAAGCAAATACCTTTCTTTGAAGGTTCTGGTGCTCACTGAACAAGCTGAAAAACTTCACTCTTACAATATAGGTCTTGTGTTCAAGAGATTGTGCCATTTTATGTAAGGTTCTGAGAGAATTTGTCTGACTATTTTTTTGATGAACAGTTTCTTCTAGGAGTTAACACTGATGTTTCTTACCCTCCAACAGTATTTTTGAAGATGTAGTCCCATCCATTTGATGAATTGCAGAATGGGCCTTGGATCAATCCCAAGGTAAAAATGATGCAACTGTATCCAGAGAAAGCAACTCCAAGCAGGGCTAACACAATTGAAATAAAACTCTAAAGTAAAGAGAGAAAAACATTACTATACGGGCAGTCTCCACAGAACATACACTCATTCTCCCTGACCAGCTTCTTCCTTGAGGTTGAATTTCACATGTGGTTGCCCCACTCTTCAAAATTCAGAGAGAAAAATACCAAATAATGAACAGTAAACATACATATGCAGAAGAAAGATTAAGGCAGAATTTATGACAGTTTTACAACTCTCAGTTAAATTTTGTTTGGGGATCTTTTTAAAACTTGTGTATTTGCAAAATTGTATCTCAGTATGCTAGAGGAATACATGCCTGCATTAAACATATTTGCATCCCAGACAGTATATATTGACCTGTTACTAGAAAAAATAACTTCCATATAATACAAACAAGGGGATGAAACTATTTAGAAGGAGCATTCAATTAAAATTCTACTGCATTTTATGTTTTTATTTTATTTTACAAGGATTTTTGTTTGTTTTTCTTCCATTCTGCATATGCATCAGTGGGATCAGCTGCACATTCTGTGACCTCTCAACCTGACTTAGAATCCTTCTCTGTGAAAGAAAATGGAACCAGAGCAGAAGAGAGCTAAGAAGGATGTACTGGAAACACAGGAACAGGAAGATGCCAAGAATAAATGTTGATTAGGTACACAAAAAATAAAAGATAGACTCACCCTGTAGGTTTTATTACAGCTCTCACTCTGGCAGCACTGATGGAATGCACTACACTCCAGAGCTATGAGAATTACTGCCAAGAGAAGAATCTGTAAGGGCACATTATAAAGTGAGTAAAACGACTGCAGATATATTGAGCCAAATTCTCTCTGCCCTAATCAAGATGAGAACTGTATCTCTTATGCGCTGCTGAGATTTTAAATCTGCACTAGGAAAGCACCAGAGACCTGGTCTGTGTTCACTAGATTTAATAATAGTGTCTCCCATCCCAGTGAAGTGTTACTAGCATGGACACAGCTATACTAGTGAAACTGAAACAAACAAACAAACAAACAAAAAAACAGGCTCACAAATGAAAGATTTAATAACAATGAAAGTAAGGATATCTCATTGATCTAGTCACATCAGTTCAACAGCTTCTTCCTGACAGTTATGTGGATCAGGATGTCACTTCCCTTACCAACGCAGCTATGCTAGAAGTCAGTAGTACAAGCCTAAGTTAGATTCAGCTGGAATTTGCTTTTCTTTCTTTGTAAAGTACGCATACTGTTTTTCTCAGAATATTTAAACCTAATTATTTAAACCTGATACTAGAAACACAATAAATAGGATTTGGACTCCAGAACCAAAAGTTGCTACTCAGAAAGGCACTGGTTTGAATGGATAAATATAACAAGGAAGAGTTTCTGAAACTGTTTGAAAAAACAAAACAGATGGCCCTAGATTTGTCACTTATGAGGGTTGGAAGTTAGGAGAAAAACACAAGAAGAAAGAGCTAGGAGTTAACTCAGAAATGTAATGGTATCAATCACAGCAGCATTTTAAGTAACCCATTGTTTGGAACTACATAAAATGCCATGAGCCACCAGAAGCTTTGCTGACATTAGGGTTTTTATCACTGGGATGAGCTCTAGCAAAACATGCTGCTAGCACATGCATGCTAGCACAACACTATCTTCTCACATGCTGCTGCCCTGTTTGTAACAGGAAAATATATACATCATTAATAAATTGGTAATGATCCCAAGGCTAAAAATATTTCAAACTATGAATGTAGCTTTTGCAGTTAACTTTTTGTTAAATTTTCAACTATCCTTTTGCATTCAAATTCTTTCCCTGAGAGTTTTTTTCCCTTTTTTTTCCCTATAGGGAAAAAGATTGTTTTTTTCTTCTGCTTTAGGAAGAATACATACTTTTAAATGAATACTTCATGTTTAAATACCTCTCACAGTACAGGAGCTTCATAAAACCACCTTATTCATGCACGTTAGCATGGGTTAATATGGGTTGTGTAAACAAACTTTTATCACATTACTACTTTCTGTTCCTGAGGCTACAGTTCTTTATGAACATAGTGAACAGCATAAGTAGTAGGCAACTTTATGTTAATTTATTACTGAAGATGAGCACATTACAAATATAATGGAGAAAATCCAACTATGCCAGGCATAATGAGACTATCTTCTGTATTTAACCTAACAACAGTGAATCTTGATGTACTGTGAACTGTAATCAGTCTTCTAAATACTGGACTGTATACAGATCTTAAAAACATCTGAACAGTCATGACAGGCTTTTTTTCAGATTTTTGTTTTGCTTTGTCTTGCTAAAAGAGCTTTAATTCAAAGTCCATAGAGGATTATATCAAAATAGTTCCTGACTCAATAATTTAAGTGTAAATTACATATAAACAAAAATCAAGCAGGAAAACAAAACAAAACAAAACAAAACAGCCTTGCAAAATCACATATATGAAATTAAATAGCATATGTAGCATGTCATTCAATATAGTCATAATTTATTCAGTTTGATCAATTTTTTCTGTCTGCAGTATTTTGACAATGAAATCCATTTTCCCTTTAAAGACACAATTACTTTGCTGCCCCTTAACCCAAGATTATTTGCAGTTGAATTGCAATTCATTAAAAAAAAATCCATAAAATCAACACTTACCATCACACCTGAGAAACAGATCCCTTCAAAATACCACACATAGTTGGGAAGCTGGAAACTGGTGGCATATGAAGCATTCCCGTTAGGGAAGTATAATAGGACATTAACAACAATACTCCAAAGTGCAAGAGGTATCAGCAGACAACTCAAACAACTTCGACATGCCTCTAAAGCCATTTCTCAAGAATATTAAAAGTTTTGCTCTTCTAAGCTAACAAAATGTTACAAGGTTTTAATTATGAAAAGCGTTCTGGACCTCCTTAGTTTGACTCAGTCATTTAATATACACAGGGACCTGGTGATGGGTATAACTCCAGTGCTAGAGAAGTGCTTAACTGTTAGCAGAACAATAGACAAATATTGCTGTCTAAACTTTTTGAGCAAATGTCTTTAAATACTAGTTTCCTTTCTCAAAGATCCGCCTTAGTGATCTTCCTAATGAACCATGTCTAGAAGTTAGACTCAGGAAGGAACATCAAAGATCTCATTTCCTAGAGACTGCTTAGAAACACACTCCTCCTGAGAACATGGATTACTGTGTAGCTATTCTGTGACACGAGGCAGATTTCTCAGCTGTACTACAGCACATTTTTTCCTACTTTAAATGGAGCAGGGAGCTGTTTGATGAATATGTCAAGCCTCTGCACAGAAAGGCAGCTGAACTTTTTTTTTTTTTTTTTTTTTTTTTTTTTTTTTTTTGTGTGTGTGTGTGTGTGTGAGATAAATTGCGCTTCTCTTAAAAAAAAATAGTTATTTTATTCTGTGCTTATACTTGAGTACATCTGGCTACAGATCTGACCTAAGTACGTGTGATTTCTTGCACATGACAAAAGGTCTGGGTTTTTGAAATGTGCTTGTGACTTTGAACTGTGAAAAGCAAATCCCAGGCACTTTCCCCGTTTTCATACGTCATCATTCTGATAGCTCTAAGCAACTAAGCATCCTTTCCAGTACAATGGAGCCAGACTTGTTTGAATGCTTGAAGCATGACCCAGACCTTCTTTGCTTGCCCTGGTAAGTCATCAGAAAAGTAATTCAAGGTCAAACTTAGGGTTTACTCAATGGGGATGTCAAGGTCAGAGAACAAAATCATTGGGGCTCAATCAAAACTGAAAAGGCTGATTTTAGAAGCAATGATGTCATGACATATTTTCATTCTGATTCCCCATGAGCTGTTTTAGGCCCTACACGTGTAAGGCTTCTCTCATGATCTCTTAAAAGCTGTTTGGGTTGCATGTTGTAACTAATTCCTTCCTACTGCTTTGAATAAGGTCACCCAAAGAAATGGGCATGGTGTTACTCATGCAAACAAACCATTTTTTTCTTCTATTCATTATCCGCTGTATCTCTCCCTTTCCTCATTTTCCTCTCCCCCTTCTTTTTCTAAGAGGTTTCACTTTGAAGTCCTCAGACTTTATTCTGAGGATCTTCCTATACTTTCTGTTTTACTCCTTGATCATTGTGGGCATGTTTTCAGGCCTCCCTATACCTGAAACCAGTGAAAAACCTCACCTGGCAGACACACATGTGTGGCATTAACACTTTCCCTTACAGAACAGAGAAAACAGTTGAATTAACAGCAGGCACATCACATCCCAGGATTGATTTATATTACAAAATTCATAGATCATTGAATAGACCAAAATCTTTTTTTCTAAGAGCAAAGGCCAAATTACAAAGGCAGGTTAGTTTATAAATAAATTTGCTACTACTTCCTACAGAAATATGTTCTACTAAGAAGAAACACAGAAAATGACACCTGAGACAGTATTCACTTTGCAGTATACCAACAAATGGCATGACTTATCCTGTATTTAAACCGAGCTCTGCAAATAACAAAAATGACAAACCATGGTATGTTTTGTTGCTGGCAAACTATACCACTAGAACAGGACACCACAATTTTATACCAAGTAGTAAGCAAGCCTGGTAATTAGTTTCTCAAATATCTTACTAAGTGTTGCAAGAACTGGATTTCTCTGTCAATATCCATGAGCTGATGCTGAGCCCTTTACCGAAAACCCTTGTTTACTTTGGACGAATGACTTCTCTGCTAACTGAAATGAACGTAACGTAAAACAACTGCTTCTCCCCAGTGTAATTGATAAAACTCCCCAGACTCTATCTTGTCCATTAGGCCTTGAAGGAATCCAACAGACTTTTTTTTTTTTTTTTTTAATAACAACATAAAGGATGAGTAGTAATGCTGTGCTTTCATGTTACATGGATCTGAGCTATAGTTTTAATTCTAAACTCTGGCCTAATAATTCTGCCCATTGGAATTCCTAACCTTGTTTCAGCTCTCTAATTAGTTATACAAATCAGAAAGACAAATAACAATTATGAAAGTGTAAAGGCAAAAAACTTTGAAGTTTTGTGGGAATTATACCTTATTCCATCAAGACCTTTTTTTCCTCTTCCTTCTCCCCCTCACTCCACACCCCATGTAGATCCTCTTTCACAGTGTTTTTTAACATACAAAGACATCATAGCTCACAGCAACAAGGAATTGTTTGTGTGTGCATGAGTACACTTGTTCTCCTCATTCCCATAACGGGGCAAGAAAGGGATAAGTACAACAAGCAGAAGCTGTACTAAAGAGTGCTCTCAACTAATTCTATGTACTTTATGTATGAAAAAAGGTATCGCAAGAAGTACTTATCCTGAGTTTCTGAATACAAATTCTTCCCATCTGGGAGTTCTTTTGTGACTGTGGAACCATGTGTGCAACTTCAGATTTTCACAGTTGATTTATTTTTTTTCAGAGACATATTTGTACAGGGCAGACTTGGAGGGGAGGACTTCATTCTAGCCTGAGAAACTCTTGAGTTTTGGGTTGCTTTAAAGACTGCCCTCTTAGTTAAAATTAGTACTAAGTATACACTGACACCTGTAGAAAATTCTTTTTGATGCAAACAGAAATTAACTTGACTGTTTTCAAAGAAGACATTAACTGCTACATTCCATATTTGAGCACTAATGATAACCAGCTTCATTTTGTTTAAACAAATGGCATGTCTAATTTTTCCTTCAAAAAATGCCATTGCCAGTAGCACAATGACCCTGCCAGCAATGCTGTTGGCAGCATATCATTCAGGTTTACTTTGCCTGATGGTAAAACATTCACTGCAATATTCTGCAAGATAAACTTCAGAAGGTCTTGCACAGATTCTTTGAAAATACTGCCTCCGGGCAGCTTACGGGTGAAGTCTATTATTTCAGATTAATCTCACTGCTGCCCTGAATTTGCACTATACTTTTGGAATGCTGCCATGCCTGGGGGCCTGCTGACCAAAGCTAAGAAACAGGAATTCAGACCCAAATTTTCTTCTGTCTCAAGACTCCAAGGGGGTGAGCACTCCTTGGGAGAAAAAAGCATGAGGGCCAGAAAGCAGTGGCTCAACTGTGCAGGAACTTCCCTCCAGTGCTTGGAATGGCCATCAGAAAAGTGCTGCTAGCTCAGACCTAGAACTACTTCTCCACATAAGGTGAAGAGTTTCATTTGTTACAAGGATCTCACTAAGTCTCCACAGCCTTGTTGATGCACATTTGCCTGGCTCAGCTAAATAATCTAAAACAGAGTGAAACAGTTCTCACTCTGACAGGGTCTGATGAATGGAAGAAGTAGGTTATAACCTGGCAGTTTTATATCTATATTCTTATGTCACCATTGTGTTTTCCTTTAGGACTAGGAAAGAAGTTTCAGCATGGGCATGGAAAGAAGCATCGACACCTGCTGGGTATTTTTAATAAAAATCTTTATTTGTGAAATACAGGAGAAGCTTGGAAAAAACTCAGTTTTATTATATCTCAATTCTTTGACAGTTCTTGCTTTAAAAAAAAAAAAAAAAAAAAAAAAAAAAAAGAAGTACATGTTCCAGTCCTTGGTCACTCACATTTTACTGTTGCTTTATTTTTGTTCCAGCTGAGAATTCATTCATTTCCAGGCCAGACTAGATTCAGTTTGGTTTTTCCAACATCAGAATAACAGTGCAACTATATTGGGAAAGTGGCATGAAGTACAGAGCTGTTGTGTCAGAAAAAAAATAAAAATAAAAAAATAAAAGGAAAAAAAAAGCATATTTATTGACCCAAGGTCAGGCAGTTGCCTGTACTACTATGAAATGAACCAAAGCTGTCCAGCTTTGACTCCATACGTATGCCTACATGCATATGACTCCAACGACAAAGGCTGATCCCAAGTCACTTAAATTGATGGTGACAACATAGTTGGAAAACAAGCAATGTGCATTTCAGTATGCAAGTAATATAAAAAACAGAACGAAACAGAATACTCAATACATGATGCATATGCACTGACATCAACCCATTTTCAGGTTTTCTAGCAAGCAAACGTCTGTGGGGAAACAAAAAGAAAGAAACACATATTAAGGGGAAGAATGTTAATGCTAATATTATATCTAAGTGTAGGAGACCAAATTAACCTGACCACATTTAGACAGTCATAGCACAACTCTTCTGTACTTCAGTTACAGCATAGAAGACAGGAGGTAGAGGACAGCAACAGCTTTCAAAGTGCCACAATATTCAACTATTTCAATTCAAAATGTGAAATATTCTTAGCCATAATATGTGTGTGAAATAAACCGTACCAATTTCATACTTTAAGGCATTGCAATTCCAACAATAACTCTGTGGTACTAATTTTAAAAACAGACTCAAAGAGTATAACAAGACTAAAGAAATTTGGAGGATTTCCCCTTCCTCACTCACAAAAAGCAACACCAAACAAAAACAAACCTTCAAAAATTCCTTCAGATCTCTCTGTCAGTTTTGTTACCTATATACAATTTAATTCTTTCTCTTATCCTGCTTTTACTAAACAAGGTTTTTGCTGCAGATTATTATTATTTTATTTTTACACATATGGCACCCATAAGCTTAGTAGTTCACCAGCTACTGTAGGCAAAATGTGAGGCTAAAGTTACGCATTTTGACCAAGCAGCCTGCCACAATACCGCACCATACTATGCAACAATACTTTAGGCTATGGCAAAGACTACCACCAGCAGGAGATACGTATTTTGATTGTAACACCTACATTGTGCTGATGACTGCATGTGCCACAGTGGGAGAAAAGACCTCCCAGTTCATGTGCAGACTAAATTCACTGCAGACAGCTGAGCAAACAGCTAAAAACATGTGATCAAATACTATATGAAAAAGCAGAATGCAATAGGGCCATATAAATAATAATAATTTAAAAAAAGTTTTATACTTAGCTGTTACTTAAGAATGCCTGAAAAATAGCTGCTAAGCTTCTACAGTAGCATCAGTAACAACAGTGTTTCATATTAGCTTTCTGGGAAGTATGGTAATAACTAGCTGAAAAAATGGCTTACCTCCTCATGACTGCAGCACAGCCTACATACTCCTCCAAGAATGCCATTGATTATCTGTATGAAGCACAGGATGAACTCTATTCCTCCCAGGACAAGAAGAATGGAAAAGAGAGTGACATTCCACTGAACGATGTTTTGAGGTTCTTGACATTTAGACCATTTGTTATACTCAAACAGGTATCTGTACACATCAAATGCAAGTATAATAAAATTGTGTCAGAGTGGGATGCTTACCACACACTAGAACCAAATTATATCTGGCTTGTAATTGCATCAAGGATTATCATTCTAAGTAGGAATAGAAAATATAGTGGTTTACTACACTGAAATCCAGCTCTGTTTAAGAACATGTTCAACTATAAGACTTAACAAAATTTGTGTGGTTCAATTTATTCAGAAAAAATCTAGGCTAGAAAGGCAGAACTTTCTATTATTGATCAAAGCAAGAGACAAGCTAAAGACAGTTGAAAGAGCAAAATTATTTCTCAAAACAAACACAGAACTTTCCATGGATCTGGGTATGTGGCTACTGAATACTGCTGGAAGGTTATAGAATAAAACCCATTGTACATGCAGAAAGAATTAATATACTCATGAATACATATGAAGACAACTTACCCTCCAGAAGATTCAGTGAAAGGATAGATCCAGTTTCTTTCTAAACGAGTATAACAATACGGTCCGTGAGACAAGCCCAGTGCTGAAATGATTATACAGTATCCAGAACCAAGGATACCAACAAAGGCTGCCAGAACTGAGGAGAGCATCTGCACAACAAACACAGATATGAGTTTTCAGCACAGCCATGAACTTCTCCTGAGGACTATCAGGGACTGGGACATAAAGGATCACTTACCGCACAGCTTTTCCCACAGTTCTCATGGCCAAAGCACCCACAGCAGTCATCATTGTGAATCCCAATGAATACTGCAGCTGGAATGAGTACCTTGGTATGGGGAAAACAAAACTACACTGTTCTTTGTTCTGTTTTGTTATACAGACAAGGCAGATAAAACACACTCCTCACATTGCATTCATTTCCATACTTATCGGTGTTGTGTATAGATTATTCAGTTTTACTTCCCACACAGTAGGCTTATCATATTGATAGCAGTATAACCAGCAACAGCATAGGTATATTTCTGTTTCTACATTGTGTATACATAGCACTTAAGTGCCTAAAAAGCCTGTTGATAAAGACCATGCTGTGGTATTGTGGTATTACTGCAATTTGAGATGCTTCAACTTTAAAAGGTGTGGTGGTTTTTTTGGTCCTACCCCAACCCTACCCCCCCCAAAGGCTGTATCCTGCAAATAAAATACTTTGGGAAAACAAAACAAAACACACACACACACACACACCAAAAAACAAAAAGCACCACCACCACCAAAAAAAATGTATTCACTTTCTGTCAAAGGAGGACTACAAGGTAAGGCTCTGAAAATTGTTTTCTTATTTTAAGAAAACCACCACCATATTTGTTACTGAAGAGTAGTTGTCACTGTCTGTGTGACAAAACAAGTCTTAGTCTAGTAAAAAGTCTGGGTATATTCTACCCAATTCATGCAAACTTCTCATTACAGACATCTAGCTTCTTCTAGGTTTTCACATCCACAGAGTTTCCAGTAACAGAAATGCAAAGCAATGGAGGGGACATTATCTGTACAAAAATTAAATTGTCCATACTCCAGAGCTTTTGGCATAAAATCAAGAAGGAGGAACAGAGAGCTGGTTAAATAGAGTATACTCCCCACCAGCACTAATAGGACTTAATACTAGTTTGCACTTATACAAAGACACCACACCCAGGAATAGCTTGGAAAAACACATAAATGAGCAAAGTGTTACCACTGAACAGCACAGATTTACAATACAGTTGAGCAGAGTCACATACTACTCAGCCCTTACTCAAACCTTTTTTGAGCCCCAGTGCTGCAGGCCAGAAGACGTAGTACAAGAATGTGTTTCAGGAGCAGTTCCATTTGTTTAATTTGGATTAGCCTGCCTGTAAAGCTGGCTTTGCAAATCTCAGTCTAGGTTCTAATGGGGCTGTAACACAGCTGTAAGAACCTCTCACAAGACAGAGGGCCTTATATAATGCTTTTCACCCTGTAATTTGCTGATAGCTTGAGATTTGCAGTCGTAAGAGGATGGCTAAAAGTGAATGAAAAAGGAAGCCTAGAGTCAGGAAATGTAAATGTGCTAAACTGTGGTCCACAAAATTGAAAATTTAAAAAATAATTGCTTCAGATTAACAACCTCTTATATTGAACACACTCGGTTCTTCATCCTTGGCTATTACTCTAATTCAAAACTTTGGTAACTGTTATTTGATTCCTCTGAAAAAAAGAGCTAAACAGAGCTGTAACAGCTGTCTTTCCACATCTCAGATAACATACATTAAGGAATTTCAAATAAATACTAGTTATCTACAGACATTAAAAAGGAGAAAATTCACTAATGGAATAAAAATGTAAGACTTAGCCTTTTACATAAACCATATCCTGCTGAATGCCTGGTTCCATTTTTGCATTTGGGTTCTGCAGCCTATACCCTCATTCTCAGCTCTGAAGTGACATAATGTTGAGGCTGTGATAACCAAAGTAACTAATAATACTCATATTGCAAAATAGCTTCTTTTTATTATTATTATTATTATTTATTTTTTGATATGATTCCAGAGACTCCTCCTGACAAGATATTCAATGAATAAGTTAACGTACCTGGTAAAGAAACAGTAATACCAAGTAGCTTTAAAATACATTTCAAAGAAAGCAGTAGCTTATTACTTACCAAAAGGCCTCCACCTAGAATGCCATGAAGGCACTCTACATATTTGCTGAGATGATGCTCTGAAGCAAATCTTGTTTCTCCATTGGGAAAATAAAGTAAAATATTGGCCACAATGCTGAGCAAGGCAAGAATGAGCAACTTACAACCAATACACCTAGTACACCTTCCAAAACACATGTCCTCAGCTTTTCAAGTCCTTCTTTCTCTACTCCAACCTATCTCATATTTGTCCACACCTAAAAGAAGACCAGTCTTTAGTCTCACCTACTTAAATACTCAGGGTTTTCTAGTTACCTGGATGACGTTTACAATGTCTTCATACCTATCATTCCAAATTGCCAGGTGAGGAAACGAGGATGGTAGAATGTCACCACCCATTTTAAATGAAATAATTGTTGACAAACCAAATGCAATCAAGGAAATACTGAATGCTAGGTAACTTCACTTTAATATATGATGCACGGAATGATCACCATTGAACATGATTAGACATGAACAACAGGCTCCACCACAATATAAGTTCTTTTAGAAATTGAAAGAAAAAGATTTTGTTTTCTTTGTTAGAAGCAGCTTTGGCTTTTAGGTCTATAGACTATTTCAGAACAACCTGAAGCCATGGAAAGATTTGGCTGACTTCAACAATACTGAGTCAGAGTCTTGGGTACAAATAGAATAAAGTCTACAGCAATGACAAGTATGTAAAGCAGCCTCTTTCCTTGCTATTCTGTTAATGGAATAAGAGTGAACTTTATCAGTTCTGCTTGTCTCTTGAAAAACAAACAGAATGGGCAGGCAGGGGTGTACCTATTCTTGCCATTATAAGACAAGCTGTATTTAGATTAACAATGATTTCCTAAAGCTAAATCAATGAACACTGCTGGAAAAGCAAATGCATCAAAAAGCAGATCATAAAATGCAGTTTTTGCAATGAAAATTTAAGTACAGAAACACACACACACAAAAATAAAAGCCCCAAACAGAGGGCAATATATTATATCAAGTGTTCCAAACTGTGGTACATGTACTGGTAACATTAATTTGTATGGTAAATCAAGATACAAAGTGAACTGGAAAAAATAAGATATATCTAATTCTTTTCCCTCATGTAATTGTTGCCAAAATAGCCAAAACTTTCCTTGTTCACATATATACTGCTCAAGACAGAGGTATGTGTTGCCAGGCCTGGTACTATCACAGAAGATATTTCAGCAAGAACTTCAGCAAGTCTACTGTTGACATCAAGCTGTGTGGTGCTGTTGACATGCTGGAGGGAAGGGATGCTGACCAGAGGGACCTGGACAGGCTTGGGAGATATGCCCCTGCAAATCTCATGAAGCTCAACAAAGCCAAGCACAAGGTCCTGCACCTGAGTTGGGACCATCCCAAACATGAATACAGGCTGGGAAATGAGTGGATTGAGAGCAGCAACCCTGAGGAGAAGCACTTGGGAAAGCTAGTGGACAAAAAAAATGAACATGAGCCAGCAGTGTGTGCTTGCAACCCAGAAAGCCAACTGTATGTTCAGCTGCATCAGAAGTGCAGCCAGCAGGTTGAGAGAGGTGCTTGTCCCCCTCTTGTTGAGCCCCCACCTGGAGCACCACGTTCAGCTCTGGGGACTGCAGCACAAGATGGACCTGTTGGAGTGGGTCCCAAAGAGGGTCACGAGGACAATCAGAGGGCTGGAGCACCTCTCCTATGAAGGCAGACTGAGAGAACTGTTGTTTAAGGAAAGGTTGGATGTGGTACTTAGAGACATAGTTTAGAGTGTGATATTGGTGGTAGGGGGATAGTTGGGTCAGATGATCTTGGAGGTCTTTTCCAACCTTAATGATTCTGTGATTCTATGATATCTAAGAGGTCCAGACTAGATTCAGGAGATGTTGCTGCTGACATCACCGTAATACAATATAAATCACATTTCAAAAAACAGTCTGGACAAACTGAATTTGGGAACGTACAGGATATTAAGAGGCTTTCAGCTACTTGGGGAGAATACTCATTTAAGTTATCTTTCTTTCTTTAATTTTTTGATACATATATATATATATGTTTAATACCTAAATCACACTGTAAATAAAGTCCAATTTAAATCCATACTATTCTGGCAAGTATTGTGAAGCTTATGACACTGAAGCTTAAAGAGAAAGAAAGGAAGGAAAAAAAAAAAAAAAAGAGAGAGAGAGAAGCGTTGCACAGATGTGGTTCTGTGATGTAACCTCTCCGGGTATTGTAGCTGTTGACCTTTGAGACTTCCTTCATTATGAGAAATATCCTCTTATTGTAGAAACATAGGCTTACCATTATTGTGCACTTCAGCTTTGATGACTAAAATGAGCACAAACATCATCCTGCATGTTTCCTCTGCAGAAGGAGATGACTTCTTAACTGAAAACTCCCTTCATTGTGTTATGCTAAAAAAAACCCCACACTACCCCAAATAAAACATGACAACCTCCCTTACCCACCACACTTGATTTGATATAAAACTTCACATAATTAAGAATTCATATATTTAAAATGGATTTTTTGATTGATTTTTTTTTCCAGACAATGTAAATAATAGTAAATTTATTTAATCCCCCTGAAAAGCCCCAATGAAATGAAGAGCTCTGGAGTTTAAATGCTATTCTATAAAACCATTTAGAGGCTAGTCAAAAATAAAGAACCCCACTCTTTCTTTGAGGGAACAATCAAGTCAAGTATTTGATTAGATGGACAGCTAAGTGTCCATTGTGTTAATTTTGTTAGTGGATGTGGTACATAGAAAAATTCCCTTATTCTGTATACAATCAAGCATGTGCGTCATTGCAGTTACTAAAAAATAATAATTTAAAAAATAGTAGTAGTTCAAGTATCTCTCCTGTGTAATTATATAGGTTAAAAAATCTTGAGGTTGTTCACTTCTCATGCCTGTTTGCTCCATAAATCCTACGGCTACTGCTTGAAAAGTGAGCAACAGTGGATTTTTAGCATTTATCATGGGCATGTCCAGATAAAACTGACCTGTGAATGAGCAGGAGCCAAACACAAGCTTCTCATCAACCTGAGGAACAGCAGGGCCTTAACTGCATCTCATGACTTGCTCCAGCACCATGAGCAGAGTTTACACTAGTTTAAACAAACTCAGAATTGGATTTTCAGTCTTTTGTTTAAGAACCATAGTGTTTGCACTTACAGAGGTGAGATAATTGCTTACACACTCACAGATGCTTCCCAACAGCCCATGGAAAGCTCCACTATTTCTCTCTCACAAGAATATTTCTGTAGCTCGGATGTCCACCCCGGATGAAGAACACGTATGAAAAGGAAATTGATCCCCCAATATTATTTGAGGAAATAAAAGTTTAGTTCTAGGCTAAAACCTAACTTTAGACTATAGGTCTCATCCTCAGCTATGTCTGAGAAGAACCATGACAGTCAAAGAAGGCAGTAAAGCACCCTCTGGCTTCCAAATCCTGGTCTGTTTGACAGCAATGCAATCCTGATTGCACATTCTAAGGTCCAGTGGGTAGGACTATTGTGAAAAATGTCCATAACCTCTCCTGGGAGAATGGGGCTGGTTTATAAAAAGTTACAGCAATTAGATTGCATCCCTGAATCATCACTTCTGCAGGATAAAGGCTGTCAGCAAACCAGTGCTACACAGGGCAGGATACAGAGAAGTAGCTAAAAGTAGCATCACAGGTGCCTTTTCCAGTTTCTGTGATGTCTAAAGATAAGCCTAATACCACCTGGGATCCAAGGATCCAGCAGCTCCTATATAAAACCAAAAAAAAAAAAAAAAAAAAGCCTCAATAGTCATTGTTGCTCTGGCTTTTCTATTGCAAGAAGAGGACAGAAGCATGCATCTTTCACAAAATAAAGATGTTAGAAAGTGACTGGTTTTCTTAATGTCAGAAAGTGGGATATCTCATAACTATTAGAATAGTTCTTTTTACATTCCAGCTTTGAAAACCTGACCATTCTCCATCTTTCTGTAGCTGTTCCTGAACCAGGATGACAGGATCAAAAGAAATTACTTTCTCCAGCTCAGTTATGTATTGGAAATCCTTGCTATATATTCAGGCAAGTTCTAAGTTTAGGTAATGCAAAGAGGAGCAGTGTATTGATGATTGTCAAAGCTACCACAACAAAAAATACTTTCAGAGAAAGTTGAAAAATATTTTAAAAATGCCACAGAATTAGCCTTACAAGAGAAAGAAAACCATGAAGTACCACATTTCTCCTACGAAAGAAAATTACGTTATCTGCAATTACATCTCACACCTTTGCCTTAAACCAGATTCCCAGGGTGATCCATCATAACCAATGGAAGAAACAGAGTTGTGACAGTAAAGAAAAGTACTTTACAAAAAATATCTCTGGATTTCACTAATATATTTTTATACCCACCGTAATACTGGAAACACTCATATACCCTACTAGAAGGGAAATCAAGTACATGTGTGTGTGGATTGGGAAGAGGAAATCTAACACATAAATAAACATCATGTCAGATTGAGTATGCTGTCAAGATCAGAGCACATAGTCTGGGCTCAGTTTCCCTGACTGGACATGGGGCGTGCTACCACATGCTAGCTATCATGTTGGAACTTGTTGCATGTGTATGCTGTAAGGCTTCTGTGCTCTCAGGATGTCTCATTAACTTCTCTCCCTAGCTCTCTGGAACCTGGTCAGGATACAGTCTGTCTGCTATTCCTTTCATGGGAAGGAGATTTTTATGGCCCAGTTACTTAGTGTTAATTCTGCTAATCTTCCCTAAACTGAATGTTGCTCTTTTATTTATTTATTTATTCATTTAAATAATGTTAGCACCATCCCTCCCAAGAGGTTCTTGTTCCTTGTAACCAAAGGTTAAAACACAGGTAATAGTTGCTTCTGCCATCAGTGTTTTCAGAGCAAATATAAGCAATCTCCTAGATTGATTTAAAGATTCCAGAACAATGAAAAAAAAGATGACACTCTTTACGGAAAAATATGATTTGCTTCTTCACAATAGTTTCTTCAGACACTGCAAATTGTCTGTCTTACTGTTCTACATAGCCTTCTAGCCACCCCTACACTGGATTTTCTCAAAGACACAATAGAGGGCAAGAGACACATCTGAAACAGACATATGACAAATGACTTCCAATTACCTCAAAAAACAAATTAAAAAAAAAAAGTCTTGAAGCAAATAAAATTTCTTACATTTTAAAAACCTCTCAGATGTGAATCAACTGGCTTTGCAAATATCATTGCCATTCGGACACCCTATTCTACAACTTCTACCAAAGAGCTCATTATAATTTTTCTTGCTCAACTTCTGGTCCCATGCACCATCAGGGAGTGCAGTACCTCCTGTGTAGGTATGGGCAAGGTGCAGAAATTGTATAACACCAATGGATGAGACATGGCCTGGGATACAATAACATGGACTGCACAGATGCACTTGGAAAGACTGGACAACACAACACGTGTACCAATGCAGGTTAAGAATTCACATTTGTATTTCCTTGGAAGCTATTCTATTCATTATGCCTTACTGTTTTGTAGCTTATTGCTCACAGGGGCGAATACTAGCTCAGACAACTGCTAGGAATGTATAATGAATATGCAGTTACCTGTTAGCTAAGCTCCAAGTGAAGCCTCTTGGCCAGCTGTTCAGACAGAGCTCACAGTGACCCTAGCAACACCCACAGCTTCCCTTTAATTAAATGAAGAAACACCCATCTACTCTACCATCTATTTCTCAATGCCCAAATGATTCATTGCTCATGTTTTCCAGCCATTATCTGCAAAAGCACTATTCTGTAGCTGCAGTTGTCCTCAGGCATGCCACCTCAGAGGTGCATGTCAGTCAGCAAACTCCACCTAGACAGTCACAATAGGAAACTGCTCCCCTTAAGTCCTTTGTGCCTGTGGTCTCCTGGCCACAGCCAGAAGAAAGTTGCCAGATTACCTTTATTAATTACACAACATCAACTGGATGAACTAATGAGCTACTTCTGAGGAGGATGCAACCACCTGCTACCATGAAACAGGTCACTGAACATAAAGGCAATCCTTGCTCAGCTGTAATATATGCACATTCTTGCTTGCTGTCTCTGCCATCAGTTTGAGACAGAAAGCTGCTCTGAACTGTAGAAGTCAGCTTGAAACAAGTGCTTACACTTAATGCAACAGCACCTAGAACTACCACATTGACACAAAGAGGTCTGTTAGCAATAATGCTGACCTAAGAAAGTCAGCAATGATGCAACAGAAGCAGCTTTGACACTTAATGAACAAGCTCAGAGAATTGAAACTTCACAATCAGAGTGCAACTACCACTAAATGAGTATAGAAGTTCCTCTGTCTATAGAAGAGCTGACAATTCTTACTTAACAATAACTATTATTAACCCAAGACTAGTGATGTTATTGCAACTTCACTTCGCAATCAAATAAGCCACTTCAAAAAAAAAGTTTTCTGTTGGCATATAAAAACCATAATGTATCCATCATTCATTACTACTTGCAACCATGTTATTATGATAAAATTAGGATATAATACAAACAAGTTCTATTCCTATTTCTGTCACAGCCTGGGGGTGAAACCTTGGCTATGCAACATGACCAACAGAAGTTTGTTTCCCTAGCACTGTGGTATTTATACAGGCTTGCTGTCTTTCTTCCTATTCTATCCCTAAATTTGTGCTGTTTTTCAAAAGGTACACAATCATGAAGCATTATCGTCACTGTATTGTAATTATACACTGTTCTGTAATGCGTGTATATTATAGCTGTACAGGTTAGAATCATAGAATCATAGAATGGCCTGGGTTGAAAAGGACCTTAAGGATCATCTAATTTTACCCCCCTGCTCTGAGCAGGGTTGTCAATCACTACAGCAGGCTGCCCAGGGCCACACCCAGCCTGGCCATGAATGCATCCAGGGATGGGGCATCCACAACCTCTCTGGGCAACCTGTTCCAGTGCCTCACCACCCTCTGAGTGAAAAACTTCCTCCTAATATCTAACCTAAATCTCCCGTCTTAGTTTAAAACCATTCCACCTTGTCCTATCGCTATCAACACATGTAAACAGGCATTCCTCCTCCTGTTTATATGCTCCCTTCAAGTACTGGAAGGCTGCAATGAGGTCTCCCTGGAGCCTTCTATTCTCCAAGAAAAAATGGGCTTAGTATACATATCTCTGCATAGCACAACACGAAGAACAGGCTAACATACTTCAGGCTTGAAGTATGCCAATTTTGTGACGCCATCCCCAACCATGTTTAACAATGCACATAAAACAGACATCCAATGAAGGACATCCATAAAAAGACTTTTCACTAACTCCCAAGATTTTAATCAATTACACTCCACCCAGGTGAAGTCATAGGGCTTACTACTGTCCTAACTGAGAGCTACTCAGTGTCATACAAAAGGATGAAGGAAAATTAAAATATGTCTTTAGAACCATTGCAATTATAAAGTCATCACACAGTTTTTCACATACAGACTTTGGAAGTGGGTTGCTGATTAAGCTAGCATATGTTTAATGGACAATGAATATAAGAAGGCTATCACAACAGGAATGAGATTCTATGCCAAAATTTCAGATTATTATTTCAGATTATGGTCTAAAGAAGCAAAATACACCTTTACTTGCTCTTTGAAGGCCTGTCGGTTAAAAAAAAAAAAAAAAAAAAAAAAAAAAAAAAAAAAAAAGCAAAGATCTACAATGAGGCAGAATGTACATAATGCAGCAAATCTCCTTAAAAATATTCCTTCATAGGAAGACCCCTGATTTACATGTAAGCTGTTTTTGTGAAAATTATTTTAAATTCATCATTAGGGGCTATTTTTCCTTGTGGAAGTTTAACTCAGAAATCTGGATGTTAGCAAGCTCAAGGACTTATCAACATCTACAAACAGAGGCTGAAGCAGCAGAATTTTGCTTGCATTTCCTACATTATACATAAATTATCCTATCCTTGAGTCACTATGTTCAATGAAACACATCTCTAGAGTCTGTAGGAAAGGCATGTGCTCATTCATGCATGATATAACAGGAGATGTAGGAGAAAAAGGGTTTTCCTGCAGCCCCTCAGAGCATTGCAAAGGAAAGGAAACAGGAACAGGATAACTGTTGTTGAATAAAACAGATGTACAAAAAGCAGACTAAGCTTAATCCAACTCTTCACCATATATTCTTTGGCTACCTGTTTTTAAAAAACTATTCACAGGCCTGTATTACCTCTCATTTTTCATCAAACAAAAATTATCAGTAGGCATACTAAATTAAAAATAAAGACACCTACATCTAAGAAGAGCACAAAAACAGTGACATAAGTGGTTACAGACTCCATCCAACAATTTAACTGATGAAGGAATACAGTTCTGACAGCTCCAGCTCATCATCCTTGCATTTACACTTTCTATACATCACTAGCAGATTACACAGCAGTAACTAAGCAGAATAAAAACACCTACAAATCACTAGAAATTACTTTCCTTCTCATGTTTCCCATTGGAAAAGCACAAATCTTAAAGCTATGAATGTTAAATTTATTTTCAGAAGTAGTCTGCCCCATCTATGTAGTGTTTGACAATTAGGAGATTTGGAGGCTCAAAGAAAATAAATAAATATACCAGAAAACAGAGGTCAATTGGCTAAGAGAAAATACACAAGGATCAAAGTAGGAGGACTCTGTGTGACTGCAGGTTTCTACTGTCTGCCTGGAAAGGCAAACAACTCTCCGTAGCTAAAGAAGTGAAACTATCCATCAATCAGTAGATTGCTGAAAACACAAGTGTTACCTGCACCTGTCCTTGGGGCTGCCTGAATCCACCCATCCTGTTGAAGGAGCACAGAAGTTTCTCACTGTCTGCAGCAGTCACTAGGGTAGGAAGGATAGTGTGGTATGTATATTTCCTTGGTGCAAGGTATTTTTAGTGACTACTAGAGAGGGAGAATTTAATTCTTCATCTCTGAAAAAAAAAAAATAATATACCATATATAATTAAAGTGGTGAGATGGTTAGATACAATCTATGTGGTTGAAGGAACAAGTAGTTTACAGTAATCATGCATGACAGCCACCAAAACTGATCTGATAGCTAATTGGTGATAGTAACAACTCAGATGGTACATCTCTAACTGTGCTGAGAACTGGGCAGGATTGAGGGAAGCCTGTGAAATATTCACAGGAGGATGCAAAGCTCAGCATACACACAGTTAGATATCAATGGTTAAAAGGGAGCTATGAATACAGACAGGCCCATGACTAATTGTGGCCACTCGCGCCGCTGAAGGAGTACGTTTTTAGCTGTGTGCCTCCTTTAAAAGCAGGAGGGAAAAAAAATCCCAGTAAATAAAGTCACACTTCCAATGTTTTTGGAATTAGATGCTTTCTGCAAAGCAACATAGGGAGCACACACAAATGTAAAATACAAATATAGCGAACACATCTACACAAGCATATAAACATCATTTAATATGCTGTCATTTTTGCCCTTATAACAGTAACATGTATGTGCAACTTAAAATGGAAGAGGAAAAAAGAAAAGCATGTGGTAACCACACCAAGGGATTTCTGTGAGTTATATATTGCATTTTAACACCTACAGTTGTTTGGTAGTGGAACAGGCATCCTGTCTGCTCAGCATAGCATGTATCCAAGAAAGTACCATCCCATCGGTGTATCTGCATGCTGCTCTTCAATGTCTGCTGTTTGTGGCTAAACCTGCCATTACTGAAATGCGTGTTCAGGAGCTTATTTCTCCCAGTTGCCACCAGAGCTCAGACATACAGACAGAAAAACTAACTTACTAGCAAGTATGGTCACTACATGCACAAAACCAGATCTATGCCAAACAACATTGTGCACACTAGTGTCTATGCTGCTCAGCTTTACTGAAGTATTCAGGGCATTTCTTAAATTTCTTAAATATTTATTTTGGTCTGATGAGGAAGCTGTAACTCTAGCAACCCAATAAGCACAGAGGAATTCTTCTTTCCAGACTTTTAGTCTTCCTATCCTATTTTTTTTTTTTTTTTGGCCTGCCATAGGCTACTAGCATAAACACCGTCATAGAAACTGGCTTTCAAACTGCCAAATGAAATTTGAACTGCATCAGTTTTTCTTCATCATACAATAAATTATAATGTTCAAGTATGTAGCACCTCTGATCTCAAGACAATTTTTTTAGAGACTTAAATGCTGACACTTTTTGGTCCTTCTCAAAGTTACACAACATTAATGTTACACTCAACATGACACTATAATGAAATATCATGCAACTGGATAGTAGGTTTTCATACAAACATTCTTGTGGATTGCTCTCCTTTATGCTTTCTCTTACATAATGATGTCAGTTGTATTATCAATTGATTTATTGAGTGGTGAAAGAGATTTCTTTTTTTTTTTTTTTTTTAACTGAAAATTATTTAGTACTATTTATACTGTTTAACTCTACAAATAGTTTTAAAAAGCTGCTGACCTGCTTAAAACAGTATTGTCTCCCAAATACAGATGACTGTGAAGTTTATATATTATGTATGCATTTTCATTAAAACTGTACAGAAATTCTTTGTGAAATAAGTATAAGTGTATTGTCTACAAGCCATGATGGCTTTTACAAATAGCAGCAAAAATTAACTAGCTAATAGACAAATATAGTGAAATGCATACAGTCATTTCCCTCTTGACACAAAATAATTTTCTCTACAAAAAGGCCGAATTCCTTCACAGATTGACTGATCAATTCAGTTATAAAAATCACATTGATGCAAACAAAAACATCTGGATAGTACACTGCTAAATAACATAGACAGTAAAATGTTATGAAAGTTTATCATTAGTAACTCAGTCTTGATATTTCAGGATTGTGAGTGAATGAATGAATGTTGCCAAGGCAATCTAATAATTTAGATTATTTTTTCCTCTCAAGTACAGAGTTTGAGAACTTGCTGTCTATGCCAAACCTATATTGGTATTGATCTTGGACAATGAGTGGTTGGATGCAATTTCTTCTGCATTTCAGATTTAAAATTAAAGCTTACATTTAATTATAATTGACGAAAAAAGAACCATACAACCTGCTATGCCTAAAGTTTTCAGGCCACCCTTTTAGCTGTGCAGAAGGGTAGAAAACAAGGAAAGAAAAGGATGGGAAAAATATATAAATATCAACAGAATGCCCACTCCAAAAAACAAGCAACAGATCAAATCCTTTTCCCATATAGGTGGTTAACTGGTGCAAAGACTATAAAAAGTAATCCAGGAAAAATAAGACATTTCCATTTTCCTCCCTCAAAATAAATTGAAGAACTAGAATTTGCAAAGACATCTTGCAAAGAATTTAGAAAGAACCTCCTTAACATTTTAAATTATGTTTATGAAGAGCAAAAAGAAGAGTTATAACCACTGGTTACATGTAAGAAAGAGTTCTATGTACACAGGTTACAAGGTGCACAGTGTTCATGGTGATATAACCTTGCATTGCTGAAGCAATCATTTTTAGGTATCTTCAAAGCTGTGGGAAACCTTTCTATCTTTATTTGCTTCAAAGTAAAAAGACTCAACTTTGGACATGGCACCCCAAACATAATTTCACCCGCACTTCATTTGCATAGTTCTGCACCTGCATAGACACCAGGCTGACCTCCTGAGGCTAATGAAGGGGTATGACAACCTTGCTTACTGGACTCAGCAAGGACTAACTGATGTCAGTTAGTCCTCTCTCCCAGAACATCACACCTGCTATGAAGAGTGAGAAGACAGGCAGAAGGGGCTGCAACACCATCCCTACTCTCTTGCTGCACCAAGAAGGCTTTGTGTGAAACAAAAATGAGATCACTTAGTCAGACAGAACTTAAAATGACCAGGAAAAAAAAGAGGAGAGGAGAGGAGAGGAGAGGAGAGGAGAGGAGAGGAGAGGAGAGGAGAGGAGAGGAGAGGAGAGGAGAGGAGAGGAGAGGAGAGGAGAGGAGAGGAGAGGAGAGGAGAGGAGAGGAGAGGAGAGGAGAGGAGAGGAGAGGAGAGGAGAGGAGAGGAGAGGAGAGGAGAGGAGAGGAGAGGAGAGGAGAGGAGAGGAGAGGAGAGGAGAGGAGAGGAGAGGAGAGGAGAGGAGAGGAGAGGAGAGGAGAGGAGAGGAGAGGAGAGGAGAGGAGAGGAGAGGAGAGGAGAGGAGAGGAGAGGAGAGGAGAGGAGAGGAGAGGAGAGGAGAGGAGAGGAGAGGAGAGGAGAGGAGAGGAGAGGAGAGGAGAGGAGAGGAGAGGAGAGGAGAGGAGAGGAGAGGAGAGGAATCTTACTAACCTATCCTGAAAAAATAGTACAGTTTCATCATCATACTGATCATCTTGCCAAATATTCTTCATACATATCAGAACTTGTTATACTAGGAAATATCTTCTCACTCATAGAGTAAATCCATAGCCATCTGTAACAACTCCTGTGACAAATTCCATGTAGTTACTACGTGTGAAAGAGCAGGCATTGTCTTGAGGATCCACCACAGTGAAGTATACTGTGTTACTTCCAAAGGCAAGACATTTTCAGAACTAGATTTTTTTTACTCCTCTGAAAAGCAGAACATAAGCAAGATTAGCAAACATCAAAATTCAGGTTCAGTTAAAAATAAACCATTGTACACCTACAAGACATAACTCACCCCCTCTTGTGAACCATCCTACTGGAACCAGAGGAGATATTCATACAGCAAAATGACAAAAATACCATCCTGACCCTAATCTTTTTTTTTTTTTTTTTTTTTAAATGGAATCTAGGGGCCAAATTAGCCTAGACTCCTTACACTAGCATGAAACTAGAGCAAATATAAGGAGAGTAATTCCAAGGTGGTAATATAAAGCATAACCTGAAACAAACATAATGTAACAAGCTTCAGATAGATACTTTGAAATGACAGATGTTATCACACGAAAGATAAAGTAATGGATGGATCCAAAGTCCACTTATAGCCACGTAACGCCTATATCAATAAGACATTTCAACTTTATAACTAATATTTGGTTAAGTTCAAGCACAACCCTGCCAATAAATTAAAGTAAACACACCTATCTAGAGTACACAAAAACAGACTAACACAGGCTGGTACTTACACACATCGGAATTCCTGCATGTGCATGAGTAATCACTGTGCTTGGAGGACTTTCTTAATTTTCCTTCATAAACTCAGCATTGCACAACACATTAAGATGACTTTTAGCTACAAAATCTTGCTATGTGTGGACCTAACTGAGTTTCATGAGACTGCAAACCCCATCAACCTACAATAATTCATTTTTGCCCTTCAAACGCACTAATGAAATAGAATCATTAAATATAAGGAATAGTGTTGGAAGGTGACTGGAAGGGAGGCAGATCCACACAGAGCATCTCAGGAGGGCTTTACTGCAGTGTTCACCTGTTTTCAGATTCACCTTCACATGTAAACAGATGAATGTAATTTCCTGCCACACTGAACTCTCAGTTGGAGGCAGAAATTCAAGGCCTTAAAGTTTGTTGTGGAGACCTATAGAGCTCTTAAGAGTGCTGCAGTCTCTGACAGAAGGTATATCCCCCCCTATCCCCTTTGCCTAGGGGAAGATACTTCTTATATAGCATTTATCTGCCTCCGTGTGATATAAACCAGTACTCTAAAAAATCCACTGTTGAAAGCAGCACAAATACCTACAGGTATACAAAGATTTAATAATTTGGGGGTTGTGCTGTAGCCTCCATAAAGTTTTTTGATCACACTGATTGAGATATAAAGTTGGAGGCATTTCTCTCTCTCTCTCTCTCTTTTTTTTTTTTTTTTTCTTTTTCATGACTGTCCAAGCAAATTTTTTAGTTTTATTCTTAGGCAAGAAGGAAATATGATGTAGTTCATTATTTTTGAAATTGAATATATTAAATGATTTCATTTAAAGCTAGAGTAAGACATAAGTGCACCTCTTTGATTTCTACATTTTTGAGCTTAAACAATTATAATTATTTATAACAAAACTTTACTATAGTTTATCATTTGCTATTTGCTCTTTTTCTACTCTTTTTCATCTTTTAAATGATACAATGATATATATGGACTAATGATATAACAACAAATAATATTTTTTAGCCAAGTTATTTAACAGACAGACATACTTCAAACTAAATAATTCTGAAAGAAGTCAGATGATCATAGATGTAACGAGACAGTTGAAGATTTCTAGTAACAGAGTTATTCCTTTTGCTACAGAGTGTACCTCCATGCAAGCAAGGGAAGAGAAAATATCTTTGTAGGTTAACTACTTGAGAACTTACTCCTTAGGTTTTGGACAGACTTTTTTTTTTTTTTTGTAGGTACAAGAACTTGGTCAGGGTCAGCAAAGACTGAGAATGCATCACTGAAGCTGATTTTCATGGTCCCAGTCTGCATGTGTAGTAGTAGTCAGTTGTATTATGATAACCCAGATGTATTACTATAACCCATGCCCAGCAACATCAACAACAAACATACAGTTGCATTAGATTTACCACACATTTTAAAACCTCCAGTGTTACTGCATTATAAAGTACTGTGTATGCAGGCATTATTCACATAACTTATTTAAGTTATTAATTTAATCATATTGTTCATAGCATTGCACTGTAGTTAGCAACTAGGAATTTTGAAATGGTATAAATCTCTTGAGAAAAATCAGTTAAATCGTACTGGAGATTTTCTCTGAAGTATACTGTAGCTTGCAAAACAATATTTTCAACACGTGTTGAATACGAAAAAACTCTCTCCAATAAAATCCTATTTTACTCTGTACTATACTTACTAGTAGAAAACTATTCACTGTGCAGTTAAAGTCATGACTTCTGATTGGCATCAGTAAAGATTTTCTTTGAACTGAAAAGAGCTGAAAACTTTTTCAGATTAATTCTTCTGTTCCTGAATTGTACTTTTAAAGTTGGCCAGATTTGAAAAAACAAATACATGTCTATCAAAATTCTTATATAAAAGCCATATCTTTAACATTACAATTCTCCATAATGTTTAGGGTCATCAAAGCTGTAATTCCTTCCCCATCTGGAGGTATTTCCCAAACATTCACCCACTTCAGGAAGAAAAAAAAACTTTTCTCCCCTGACCTAAGCATCAGAAAAAAGTTCATTATTATAAATCTATATTAAAAACAACAGAGAAGCAAGGTATTTCTTCATCATACACAACAATCCCTCAAAACAATAAGGTAACGCCTTCTCCCACTTCTCCAACTCCATATTCCAGAAGATATAAACATTATAAATTAACACTCTATTCTGCAACGGTAACCCAATGCACTGTCATAAGGCCAATGTAGAAAACTGCCAATACTATTATTATTACTACATGAAGTAGCTTTCACACAAACTAGACAGCTTTCACACAAACTAGATTTCAACTGCAGATTAATTAGACACAAATTTTTCATCATGCACTTGAAGGGTACTTAATTCTTTGCACATTTATGGTCACATTGTGGCCTTTGTTTTTCCCTAGTATTTCCAAGGGCCAAGTAAGCTCAGAACCTTCCTGCAGCAGAAATGTGCCTGTCAAAAAGGTTTCTGAGAAGCATGTAAAAACATTAAAAGCACTCCTTTGTCTTCAGTGGAATCTGTACCTGTCTAAGAATAAACACCTAAATCACAAGGCTACTTGCCCATAAGGTGACATCAGAAGAAGAAAGATGCCCTGTAAATCCTGTCAAATATGTATGTGTCCAAACTTCTGCTTTGTTGGACAACCATTAGTAGAGTCCTGAACACCAGAATACAGCTGTCTGGAGCAACTGCTCCTCCTCTGCAGCCTACCATGTCTTGAATCCTTTTGCTCCTTGAGGCTGCATGCAAGACAACAGGAAGGCACTCTCAGAAAGATCATCCCACTACCTACTGATAAGGATCTTCACATGGAGTACGAGATGTGGTTTAAAATGTCCTCAGGCTGAGGAATGCCTGTAACTTTTGTCACACTGGGGAGGCATTCTAGTAATCTACTTTTCAAAAGTAGATTAGTACTGGACATCCCACATTCTTTTGCAGCTGGGCTCCAAAAGGAGTGATCTTTGCTTGTTTTTCAAAATGAGCCTCTTAACACTGCTTTGCTACAACCTCCTAAATTCTCTTTCTTCTCTTTGATGGTATCAGTGCATGATTCCTTATCCTGGCCAACAGCATACTCCCTGTGGAAAGCACTCATTCCCCTCCCACCTCTATCACCCAACCACTGTCCAGAGCAAGTGTTGCAAAACCTATCAGTAAGATAGTGTTAGTTTTGAAGCCCCTTTGCAGTAAACATGTCAAGACAGATCAAGAACTTTCCATGGCTCTTCCAGCACCCATCATCTGGCTCAGCAGAACATGTGTACAAATATATCTAGTGTATCAGATGCCACACACATACCTGATGAGCATTAAAGCAAACACCTCCTTCGAACATTGAGCTGACCCAAATTACCTTGCTAAACCTACAAAAAATCTTGTAAAGTTTTAATGTCTGCTTCCAAAGCTGCTATGCATCTGGATGTTTTGGTTTCAATATTACTCTGTACACAGATTTTCCCACTTTCAAAACAGGAAATTCACTAGTCCAACAGGTAGCTCATTAGTATGAAGAGTCTATCCTAAGTTCCTTTGTGTTGGAAGCAGCTCCCATTGATGTCATTAAAAAGTTTTCTTGAGTAAAGGCTACAGGAATGGGTGTGCACTTAGCCACATATTTCAAATTAGTCTCTGTGAGCCATGCTATAGACATCTGCTCCTTTCTAAAAACATTTCTCAATAGGCAATGGGTGTGCTACTGAATGACTAATAAGTTTTTGCTGCAAGCCCTGGATTAAAAGGAATGCTTGTTCTTGGCAGGGAGAAGCATTATGAAACTATAGTATACCATGTCTAATAAGTGGGTGTGCAGAGTATGCCGACCTATCTGTTGAGATAATGCAAGTGGTAACTTCTATGGTAAGAATAAAAACCACCTCCTATCTTTCTCCCCCTCTTCCCCCCTCCCCCCCCCCCCCCCCACACTTTTCCAACCCAACTACCATTCTATTAGATAGACTACACAAGTTTTAGGAAGTGTGAACAATATTAGAAAGTATAAAAGTATAACTGGAAAAAGCTTGAATTTATGATAAGCAAGAAATTAAAACTGTAACTGTAACTTTTTTTCTATGCATAATACTTATGAGGTACATTTATACACATGATCTTATCTATACTTTTTGAGTAAAAACATTCCAGCTGAGAAATACTTTAGGAGAGACCCTTTTGTCTAAAAAATTCTAGAACATTATGCAGAACTAAAGAAACAATTTCTCCCCCCCCTCCCCAGCCAGTGTTACTATATTGTAACAATTGCTGTACATGTGACAGAGGCATGTTGTCAGTGATAATTATTGGGACAATCAAGAAAACAGAGATCACAAAAAAAGGCCTTGTCTTAAATTTTCCATTTTTTTTTTTTAACTTTTTAATGATTAACAACAGTTCTGAAAACATCTGCCTGCACATCATTACAGATAACACCAAAATGTAACACCAACAAGAAAAATCATTTCCAGGGTCTATCAGCAGCATTAAAAAGATCCCTTGTTTCCAAGCTGAACAGGGGTGACAATCACTGAGTACTGATCATCGAGGCCTCCATCAGAGAAGGGCCACGAAGACGATCAAGGGGCTGGAGCACCCCTCCTACAAAGAAAGGCTGAGAGAGCTGGGGCTGTTCATCCTAAAGATAAAGACCTTATTGCAACTTTTCAGTGCTTAAAGGGAGCTTACAAAAAAGATGGAGAGCAACTGTTTGCTCAATCAGATAGTGACAGGAGAAGGGGGAATGGTTTTAAACTAAAAGAGAGGAGATTTAGATTAGAGGTTGGAAGGAAATTCTTCACTCAGAGGGTGGCGAGGCACTTGACAGTGTTGAGCAGAGGGAAAGGATCACCTCAACCTGATGGCAGCACTCTTAACGCAGCTCTGGTTGCCAATAGCTTACTTTGTGGCAAGGACATACTGCTGGTTCATGTTCCACTTGGTGCCACCCAGGATCTCTTGGGCTTTTTCTCCTAAGCTGCTTTCCAGATCAATTTGTCTAAACCATTTCTGAAATAGCAGCTGCAACCTAACCTTCAAAACAATATTTTCTTGCCAGATACTGCAAGCTCCTGAAAGGGACTTAAATGTCTCCAGGTGAAAATAACCTTTGAGGATAATATGTGCTAAAAACAGTATTATTTTATAATTTTAGTGATTTAAGTGATCTGTGGAAGACAGATCCATAAATCCTTAATAAAGCAGTGTGCCAATTTTAACTCTTGGGTAATAATCTAAGCAAATGATCACCATGTTACTGAAATAGCATTTTCTTCAAAGAGGAAGTACACTTAGTGTGTATAATGTATTCAGTAATAGTTCAGCTGTTTCTGAAAAATGTATAGATGTTCCAGTGGCAGTTAATTTGGAAAGTCAGTTGCAGTTCACTTACAAAATCCCAAAGACTTTAATTAGAGTACTAGGATATTTAGCACCTTGAAATTTAGGTCACTTACTCTGTTGCCTAAGCAGACATTATAGGTGAATAATTTTAGAAATTCAAGTTTGACAATATTGCCATTAAATTCCACTTGATTATAAAGAAGAAATGCAGCCACAGAAAGGTGGGGAGATGTTTATACTAGTTTGTGATGCTTTAACAAATGGTTTTCTATGAAATAGAATGGTTTATTAAAACACTAAAGAAAAAATAATGCAGAATAGTAAGTAAAGACAGACAAAACATGAGAATAGCATACTGTTAAAAAACACTGGAGTTTTGACAAAGACAGAGCACAGATCTGCTGTGCCTGGAAGCACTCTGTTCTACCTGTGACCATTTGTGTGTCTGTGAGCATGAAAGCTCAATGCACAAGCTGAAACAGCTGTGCATCCAGATCTCAAATAATTTCCTCCTGCTTGAGTTCTGGAGGAATGGCAATTATATCCCATGTACATACATACATAGTATGTCTTAACATGTTTCAGCTCTATTGTCAAATGTACAGAATGAGGTCTATATTCAAATTAAAGAGACTTGTAAGTCAGTAAAAACACCAATATAAAAAGATGAAACTGGATATAAAGACCTCATTGCATTAAGAGGAGACTTCATGTAACAGGTCAAGTAGCTTGTAGTTACTCTGACTACATTGTGAGAATACAAAACACTTTTATTCACAAAGACAAGGGTGTGACAGCAACTGAAGCTCTTCTACAAGGTCATGCAGTAATGAGTCAGAAGAGCTGAGGAGAATCTCCTGGTGAAACACAAACTGGTGTGCTATTATGACATACTAGTGATTATCTAAAAGAACATATATTGCCTCAACCAATCTGTAAGGGTTACTGAGGCTTTGAACTATATTCACCATCAAAAAGCATTTTAATTCCCCCAACCCGAATGGATATAAGAGTAAGTAGCTGGTTAAATTTGAAAGCAGTTATTCTCAGCTACTCTAATTATGCAATGATTTACCAACAAGCTACCAACAAGACAGAAATTGAAATCAATAATTCACACATGTAGAACTTGAAACTATTTAAAGAAAACCTTAGTATCATATATAAAAAGTTCCTTTGGTTCCCAAAATCACCCCACACTACTCACAATACAACAGGGAAAACAGAAGCAGATAGCACAAAAATAATTTAAAAGATGTCTCTACATTAGGCACACCAGGGCAGAAAACCCTACGGCAGTGAACTTCTTGCCAGTTTCCTGCTCCCCACACCTCAAATGAATTTTTCTAAACCTAATGCTGCTCTTGGCAGAGAGGTTAGAATTAGATAACCTTTAAAGTCCCTTCCAACCCAAACTGGAGTATGGTTCTATGATTTTAAAGGAACTGAGTTCCACCAAAGTCAGAAACATCCTCCTGACTATGCCTCTTGTTAATTAGACCAGATTCACACCTTTTGTGCAGAACAAGCTGCAGCCAATATTATCTTGTTTTATCTTAAACTCAGAGACCATAGTCACAAAGTAAATATGATCAAAAAAACCTTTGTATATCGTATTAATGAATACATCCATCTATGAAATTTTAATATTACTGATTACTGACTAATTACTGATTACTGACTAATGTTATGTCATGGAGAGGCCCAATAATACAACAGTCTTCACAGTCTCAAGGTGTAATCTAACAGTTGACTTAAGTGATCAAAAAAATCACAGAACCATAGAATGGCATGTGTTGGAATGGACCTTAAAGATCATCTGTTTCTAAACTGCCTCCCATAGGCAGGGATGCCACCCACTAGATCAGGATGCCCAGGGCCTCATCTAACCTGGTCTTGAACACCTCCAGGGATAGGGCATCCACAACCTGTCTGGGCAACTTTTCCAAAGGCATTTATCTAAACTGATGCTAGTAAACATCTTCTATATCTGGGGCAAAACAGTTTTCTTTTCTCTGGGCAACCTGTTCCAGTGCCTCGCCACCCTCTGAGTGAAGAATTTCCTTCCAACCTCTAATCTAAATCTCCTCTCTTTTAGTTTAAAACCATTCCCCCTTCTCCTGTCACTATCTGATTGAGCAAACAGTTGCTCTCCATCTTTTTTGTAAGCTCCCTTTAAGCACTGAAAAGTTGCAATAAGGTCTTTATCTTTAGGATGAACAGCCCCAGCTCTCTCAGCCTTTCTTTGTAGGAGGGGTGCTCCAGCCCCTTGATCGTCTTCGTGGCCCTTCTCTGATGGAGGCCTCGATGATCAGTACTCAGTGATTGTCACCCCTGTTCAGCTTGGAAACAAGGGATCTTTTTAATGCTGCTGATAGACCCTGGAAATGATTTTTCTTGTTGGTGTTACATTTTGGTGTTATCTGTAATGATGTGCAGGCAGATGTTTTCAGAACTGTTGTTAATCATTAAAAAGTAAAGAATCCATTGCTCTCCCCTTTACAGGGAATACATTTTCATGCTTAAAGTATTAAAAACATAGCAAAAGCAGAATGGGAAAGAAATCAAAGTTTAACTAGCTGGAAGGAGAATAATTGTCTATAATTCACTGTGAGTTTTTTTTTTTTTCCCCTGTTTCTGCAATGCGAAGTTACCTTCAGAAGCGTTTCTCTCATCAAGTTCTTTTGCTCACACAAAGATTATGGAGGGTTGGCCTCCCTTACCTTGTACAAAATCTAGGTCCTTCTACATCCAGACACCAAGGGCTGGGACTACACAGAAGCAAGCTGTTTCTTTAATTGCAAAAACATGAGTGAGCAGATCAGTTCATCATAAATCAAATCCTATAGGTTTACATCAAGACCATCATCCCACAGCTTTGTCCCAGTTCATAAAAGTGCAAAAAAGGGGGTAAGCAGCTCTAGTTTGTTTGTTTCTCCTAACTGTTTGGACTGGCCTGTTCTGGAGCTCTTTTAGCAGATTAAAAGTGGCAAGACCTGCTGCAGCCTCTGTCTGACAGGCTAAGTGGTCAGGTCCACAGCAAACCAGTATGAGCAGGAACTCCAATCCCACTGTTCCCAATTCTCATTCTTTAGCCAAAGAGCAGCAGCCAGCAGAGGATTTGAGGAGAAAGCCAGTGACAGGTGAAGTCCAACCTGGACAGGTCTGCATCACCACCAGCAGAGACAGGACAAGCATGGGCAATGGTGACAGCCAGGGGAACAGCTTGTGGAACAAACCAGTGCCTGGGGATGGGAAAGCAGCAGCAAAAGGAGTGTAGAATGCAGCAGATCTCAGGCACTGGTGATAGATGGAAATGCAGGCAAAAGATGGTGTGAGAGACAGGGGAAATGCAAAGTATGAGATCTAAGGACTGCTACAGTCCCTTAACCTCTGTTTGACTTCAAAAGGGTCAGGATATTTTTCACGAGATAGAGAAAATTACTAGAATTATTTCAAATTTATTTATTTATTTCCTGACCTATCACATTTTTTTTTTCCTAATCGTTACCAGCAAGACTAGAATTGGGCTTTCTGAATCTTAATGTTTTCAACATTAGGATTCATCACAGACTTTACACAAAGGTGAATGCAATAGAAGCACCATGCCTTTACGGACCACACAGCACAGTCTATCCTAGATACCTGATACTGCAGCAGGAGATGCACCATCTCTCAAAACAATGTGGGAGTATTCTGAGAGTAACAGGGTACAGCCTGGTACCATACTGTTAAATATTAACACAAGCAATAACTGATTTACTCAAAGTGAGTCAACTCTTTCCTGAAATAATTTTATCCATTTGGGTAAGAAAAAAAAAAAAAAAAAAAAAAAAAAAAAAAAAAAAAAAAAGAGAGAGAAGAAAGACGTGAAAAAATCAGAAATTTTATTTCATGGTTTGAAACAAAATGTTTTGTATCCAAACCTAAGCTTTTAAATGTTCCAGTTATTTGGACCAATCGAGTCATTTGCATTCAAACTGGGTTACTTCCATGCCTTTGGAAAACAAAACAAAGCAAGAAAAACCTTCAGCCTACACATGATATACCTCTGAAATAAACAGTGTCTCTCTGGGCCTTCTAATTGCATAGTAGTTAACATCAAATTTGAAGCAGAAACAGGAGCAAGAGTTTATTTATAGAATAGATTAACAGTTACCTAGCTTTAGTCACACTAGTAAACACAATAAAATTTCAGAACACATTTCTAAGAAAGAAAACAATAAAGCAATGCATTATGTTTCCTACAGCTGAGATCCTGTATGTGCTTTTAGTATGGATGAACTGGCACGATCAATAGGCTCTCACTCTCATTTACTTATTTATTTTTACTGGCATTTGGTTTTCAGCAACCAGTAACATTACATTCCCTACACAATGAGGTTAAGGGCCTATATTTATCTGCTCATAATATGGAACTTTATTGTAGTTCTCCACTTATTACTACGCAGAAAAGCCTATCTTCCACCCACTTCAGAGTTACACGCACTGAAACAAAGTTATCCAGGAAGCAGAAAAAGTTGCCATGGATATAAACCCAATTTAACAGAGGCTGTTGCAAAACCTCTACTAATTCATTTATGGAAAATAAATAAATAAATATATATATATATATATATATATACACATACATACATATACGTGTATATATATACATATATATATACACACACATCTCCTCTCATTAAATGTAATCTGTATAATTCTTATTATGCAGTAAAAATTAATCTGCTCTTCATTTCTTGTATAAATCTTACTTCAGCAAGAAATTCATCAGCATGCAGTCTTGTACCTTTTTTATGCCTTGTAATAGAATTTAAAATTAGAGTGGTGAAAAGGAATTCATGATTTGTGCCAACTTTGAGCACACCAGTGTTACAGTCCATCTGTAAAACTGAGCATAACCTTTTCCTGAAAAGGAAATCAAGATTTTTGTTTCAGAAATCCAGATTTTGAAGTTTTTTCAGAAAAATGTATCTTAAATATTTTCAATAACTATATTCATAAAATGAAATGGCTCATGTCAAATCTCAGGAATAAAGGAAACAAAGTATAGAATATAATAGGAGACAAGCCTGTGAAATAGTGAACACATTCCAACTCTGCTCGTTATAGGATATTTGTATGTTATACTTGACAACTATGTGCTTTCAGTGAGGAAATAGCTAATTCTTTTTCAAGCTGGGACAAACTTTACATTTAAGAAAAGGGCTTTGGGGGAAAGTCATAACTATAAAAAAAGAACAGCTAGAATATCCTTTTGCTTTGTTTCAGCAACAGAGGCTTTGCAAACAGATTCTGCATAATGACAATGACTAGAACTATGTTAGAAGGACAGATGGAGCATACAGAGAGGCAAGATTTTCAGTGCCAAGGATCATTTGAAATTAATGTGGATGCTGTTACCAACAATGTAAGTCTACTCTTAGCCTCATGAATTTGTTAACAAATCAATAATTACCAGTCAAACAGCATGTAGTACAAAACAGTTAACATGCCTTATACCATCTGGATGTCTATTTACAGAGCAACCAATTTGTTGCTGTACCTAATGCTAAATTCACTACTGCAAGGTGATTTGGCAGAGATAGAGGAATATGAATAATGCACCCCTCACATGAATGCTCTGAAAGCAGGAATAGATTGCTAATTATTTAAGCTTGCAAAAGCTGCAACAGCAAAGGAAGAACTTAAGAGGCAAAGAGGTTGGGAGAAGCTGTAGGGGGCATTCTGTCCTCCCTCCACACTCTAGCCAAGATATGTGACCTAAAAAATGTGTTCATAATCTGATAGCAGCAGTAGCATGTAATGTCCTTGCCTCCATGGGATTTTCTTTGGATAGCATGGGGCTATCTGCAGTGAGTATACAGCTATCCTAACACCCAAGATTTTATACTACCTTTTTCAACTGGTTCATAAAAAGAACAGTTCAACTTTCACAGAAATGGTGAGAAATTAGACTTACTGTTGCATGATTTATCTCATTTCTTAATTTTACTTAGTTGTTAATTAAGAGATCAATAAGCAGAGATGAATATGCTCGTGTTTTGCTCTCAACTACAGAAGTGACCAAGAAATAAATTCACTGCAGATAAGGATGCAAACATGTAGTCACATATCGTCCATAATGATAAGCGCTACAGGAACCTGTGGAGCCTAATGTTGACATCAGTAAGCACAGGGACTACAAGATCAAGCTGCTAGCAATTTGAGATATGGTGGGAAATATCATGCACTGTGTTAATGACATGAAGAAAGATTTCAGTAAGTCAGTATAGTTCTGTCTTTCTTCTCCAACAAGTCTTCCCACAGAAGCCAGTGGGAACTGACATACATGGAGGATATGTAATTAGATCTTCAATGCGTAACTAAAAATTAAATATATTTATCTGAAAAATAAGGAAAAAACTCACAAATGCTTCCTTTAGCATTTCTTGATTCTAGCCATCAAAGGAGCTTAGCATGGAAGAAAATACTCTTCAGTCATGCAAATCTCCCTTTTGAACAGAATTCAAATAGAGGGAAGTTAAACAAATTGACAAGGAAATGTAAATATGGACTCTGACCCCTTTCTTAACAAACATGTCTCCAGTGAAATCAGCACAGGAGATGGATTAGCCAGCTGGAAACATGGCTGTAGTTAAGCATATGATAAATACAGAGTATTAAATGTCCCAGTGTCACAGCAAATGAATTAAATTTAATGTGCTATATAATAACATTCTTATCATCAACCAAAACCTATACAGAATTGCCTTGAAGTACACAAGACATATAGCTTGGAAGATATGATCTCTTAACCAACTCTAAAATTTTGATAAATTCAAAACCATAGCAGTCTTTCAAATTTGATCCAAAATGGGAATGGTCTTTACCCACTTACACAGAGGAAAAGACAGTGTTCCCCTCTTTTTCCACTCTGTCTCCCTACACAGTCATCAGTTTATGATCCGTAAGAAGTGTCGTCATTTCAGACAGGTGATCTAAAAGTAGGACTGAACCTATCCATGTCATCCAGGTATCAATAGCATCATATAAGATAAACATATTTTTCAGTGTATGAACTGTTTCTGGGGTTCATTATTTTGCTCTGTGACACATGAACCGTTTCTATGTAAGGAATTTTTAAGCAAGGATGTCCTTAAGGAAGATGCATCCCTTATAGAAAAATGGGTGGGAGAAGCAAGAGACAAGGAGCCACAAGTGTATAATTTTAGTGGAACATGTGAACAATTGAGCTGGACAATGCAAATGGAGGATACAAAGCCAAGAAGCTGAAACATAACTGGAGAGAGGCACTTGGTTCAAATAATGTGCAGTTCACATCTGACTGCCACAGTAGCCCAAATGGTGGTGAAGAGCCAGCATTCAGGAAATGCCATTTATCAGCAACACAGACAAGCAGCAGGAATTATTCTAGTTCCCCTTTGCTCTCTTCTCCACCATTAAGTCTAGAAATAAAGATGAGAAAGAGAGATGGGTATTCTATGACAGGCTAAAAGCAATGCAACTCCATATAAATTTGTAGTATTACTCCTGCTTTATGTCTGGGGCCACTTAGGCCACAAGTTATTCTCAGGTAGAGTGAGTTAATGAATTCACAGGAGGATTTTCCTCATAATTGCTTTGGTATCTAGCATGGGATAGGAATGCCCAGACTTTTTCTTTGACATTTACCTTCTGATAAGACCATGCTTGCATTATGATAAAGACAGGAGCAATCTCTAACTTCATGAGCACTGTCAGGGTCAGTGATATTTAGAGTAACAGCCACAGCAGCACCTGCTGCATTGCCACCATTCTTTAAAGTTGCTATATGAGAGAGACCTATCAAAATCTGAGCAGTTTGAATGTGCCCTTGAAGGGAGAGTAGAAGGAGTAGAAGAAACAAAACAAAACAAAACAAAACAAACAAACAAAAAGAATAAACAAGCAAAATAGTTCAGCCACTGCATGACCAGATAATAAAGATTTGAGTGTTTCTAGATGCAAAGAAGCAAATACCACATTCAGAAACAGAAGTTGTGAAAACTTCCTATTTTAAAGATGTTTGTTATTGTAGAAGACACAAACGTATGAGAATTTAGGTACATAGGGAGAAAGCAAGACAGAGGTAAAAAAAAAAAGTTTGAAAAAAAAACAACACAAGGATTAAAATCCACTCTTTGATGACTTTGTTGGAACTACTGAAATATTTGAAGGTATAGCCAAGATTTTACTCAATCAACAGTATTTTCAACTTCTCATGTTTTCAAGGCTTTACAGAACTTGTACAAATGTTGCTTATAACTTAAATTTTCTTGTGAAACAACAGATTCTATGACTGCTAGAAAAAGAACTAAAGTAGACCAAAGCATGTAGGACACTGATTTTAAGAGGGGTTAATACATATGGAGGCATGGTGTATATTGCTTCATTCTTCAGAAACATACAGTGTCACAGTGAATACTACAAGGCTCTGAAGACATGTAATAAGTGAATGACAAATTATCACTCTGAGAAAGAAGCTACACAAAATCAAGAGGAGTGATAGCACCCAAAGAAGCTTCTCATGCAAGACAGGAAAGACATTCACTAGAAGAACAAAATTACCTGGAAAAAAGATTAATCCATTTTGCAAAATTAAATGAACTGGACCATTTTTTCCCAGGCTTTTCTTGCCTGCTTACCTAATTATGTAATGTCAGGAGGAAAAAGAAAACCTAAATGATGCTCAGCAAGAGAATGAAGGTGCCAGACAGGAATTTGTAATTGTAGACAGTCACAAAACTGCAAATGGTTCTGAATTTGACACACACACACACACACACACACACACAAAACAATCAATCAACAAAACAAACAAAAACCTATAAGGTACATACATCCCCACACAGAAATAATTAACTTATATAACCCTAAATAAAATGGTTCCTTTTCCTATTTTGGTAATCACCCCTGGTGTTTACTACTATCCCTACTAATTATTAAATGTACATGTGTTTCAGTGGTGTTTAGATGGCTTATGGCAGGATTAAAGTTCTTTTATTTTTTTGCTTCAGGCATTGTGGTTTACAACAACAAAACAATCAAAAACAAAACCAAACAAACAATACCCACCCCCCAGTTGTGATTAATTAATCACAAAACACCAAAACACCTGTTCTGCAGAGGAACAAAAATATATACCACAAGACTCAACAACTATAACAGTAGTAAAAAGAAGTTTTACATAAATGTAGTTACATAATTTTTACCTACTTAAAAGTAACATCATAAATCAGAGAAATATCAGAGATTGTTTAATGGCCGCATGCCTACTTGCTACTGGTTGACAGTTACTTTTGGTCTCATGGTTAGATTATACCTTGAGGAGAATGAAGGTATGAGTTTATTAAAACCTTAACAGAAGAAGTTACATGTAGAGGAGAAATCTTGAAGACATTTGTGGGAAAGGTGGTGAAGTGGCAGATGAAGCAACTTTATCTTTGGTAAAATGGAAAGCAACATAACATCACTGAAAAGAACAGCAAAACAGCAAAGAATTATAAAGCTGAGCTACAAAAAAGCTGTAAAAATCCAACTAGTTTCTGTAACATTTCACTTCTAATGTGAATGTCAGTAACACAAATAGTTCTGATATTGATGGAAATGAAAACTTCTTTTCTAATATCTTTATTTAATGGGAAAGGACTAGGCTAACAGATATCAGAATGATAGCAGGGAATAAAAACTTTACATAGAATAGGACATTAAAATTCAAGTTTCTTCATCTGACTTATTTCCATTCTCAAGCACAGGAATCTCTTACCCTAAGCTGGCAATTATCTACTTATAGTTTATACTCAGTCTAGGTCCTTAACATCAAGCTGAAATCATAACTAAATTCAGAATACTGATGGCAGAACTGCCCACACAGTTCATGAATCCAGGCTTATTTGGTTCTAGTATGCCCTCCAGCCCACTCCTCTTGTTTCTCATTAGCATACTTTGCTTTTCACAATGATATTCACAGTGATATCAATTTGCAACTTAAAATACCACCTGTGCCAAGCTACTTCTGTCACAAGTTCTTATCTGAACAGAAACATCAGGAAGAGAACAAAGGTCAAACAAGATACGAGGGAAACTGTATGTTACCAGCCTGTCCTGATAGGAGAGCTGAGATGGAAGTTCAGCAGCTGGGCTGGGACAGGAAAACATTGTGAAAGGGAAGCCTACAGTACCTAGTTTCCTCTTGTCTACTTTCACATACCTCACCACACAGCTAGATGCCAGGACTGACAGAAATCTGTAAATAAAAAAGTGAATGTATTTCTCCTCTGTCAAAGCTGTGTACAGAGTTGTGATGATGTTTTTTACTTTGTGCAAACATGGCCATGGTAATTAAGCCCTGCACTTGTAGCATCTCCCCACTGTGTGTTCCATATCCACACATTTCATATAGAAGGGGTGGCTGCTTTGTATCATCAGACAAGAGGAATGGAGTCTGTCCTCTCTGCATGTCTACAATGACATCAGAGCTGAGAAGCTCCCTTGTGTTCTCTGAAGGAGGTTGTGCTAATGCAATCAATCCCTCACTGCAATTAAGATAGGGGTAATGCAAAGGGAGACATTTCTCAGCTCATTTTCCTTCGTATCCTTTCCAAAGAAAGGGGACTTGGTCCACAGTCAACCAGTCCTCAATGGAATGGCAAAACACAAAAGAAAACAGAACACCATGTAAAGTGTTTCTGTAAAATGATTGTTTGAATCATTTAATGCAGGAACTTCCTTCAAGATTTCTTGCTTGTGATCAGTGTTTCACCACATATCTATATAAATACACACACACACACAAATTTACATGCAGCAGCAGAGGCTTGAACAATCTTGTTTTCAGTTATGCTACTGCAAATCTAATCCTACTTGTAAATTCTTAGCAAAATCCTCCATGGTTTAACTGAAAGCAGAACCAGAACTTCTAGTAGAAGTTTATGAAGCTCCATGTAGCCAAAACTACATTTAAGATATGGAAGTAGTAACACAGATCACAACAGCAAGAACTCATTGTCATGGGTCATAACCTTCTAATGAGATTAGTCATCAATGCAAGAACTGATCAAGACACGCTTATCTACAATTAGTATATCAGTAAGATTAGTAAGAAATGCAGAAATGCATGGTAACAACAGCAGAAAAAAAAAAAAAACAAAAAAAAAAAACAAAAAAAACTTCTTATGATGATTGTACTGGTGATACCCCAGGTGGCTACCCTAGGTACCCAAGACAAAGGTGTTTAATTAGTGTATGCTGCATACAGGATAATTTACACTACTATTCAGGTTACCATCTAAGCTACATTTATTCCTGTTTCAGCATCACTCATTCAAATCCTTTAGATTTCTCATTTATATCTACCATGTACTGTGCATTTTTATACATAGACACTAGGCATGTAGCTGTATTTACATGTATATTTATCCTTCACATTTATCAAATTCTCTGTTCCAGTCATTTCTCAGTCTCCACGTACTTTGCAGATCATTGTCTGACTAATTTTAAGAAGCCAGGCAAAGAATAAATATCAGCACTGCTTACAACTTCCTGAAATAACCAAAACTTTATGAGTAACCTTTCATTGTTATTATTTTTTCCATAGGAAAATATGTAATTTCATCTTTCTCTGCATAGCATGGACTCTGTATGACTTTGAAGATAAGGAAAGAAGGAAACACCCTCTCACAGGATGTCAGAAAGGAGTGCCTTCCATCGTGACTCCACAATTGTTAGGAAAATGTGTTGCATGACACAAAATTCAGACTGGCTCCACCCCAGTTGCCAGGCCTCAGAATCTCCACAATGGAGTATTGAAGGACAAGCAGCCATGGCTAAAGCTGGACAATGTGTTTACTGGTCCTAAACCTAGATAGACGGACAGAGTTAAAAAGAACATGGGCTAGGATGGAAGGGAAAGACCTCCTTGAGGACCTGAGTGTGCAAGTCACTCAATTTTTCAATGGAAAAAGACTTGAGCCAATGTGAGTGTTTTCCAGCTCAGGCTGAATGCCATTTCCCCTTGAGTCATCCCTGCTGACACAGAAATGTAGCTTAAAACCTCACACAAATTTTGGCAGTGCTTTAAAAATGCCTGGCCTAAATAAAAGTATAGTTGAACAGAGGAGTCTGCCCAACCTTCTATGCTATTGACCATGTTGGTGAGTAGAGTGAGGGTAAGAGTAGGACTGTTGCCCAGGTCAGTAGCCTTAGCTTGGAAGCGTGGTAAGGACTTCGTAGAAGACACCTGAGGTGTGTTGGGGTGACAGGGTGCTGGATGCAATACAGTTTAAAACTTCTCCCTTTACTACAAGCCAGAATTCACAACAGGAAAGAAAAAAAAAGGCCACATTCTAGTCTGACAGGAAAAAGCATAGTAAGATTTATGTTCCAGCTACAGCAAATATTTTCCTTATGTCTGCTGCTGAGTACATATGCCATAATTGGGAGCCAAACTACAAATACTCTCTACTCACTGGGAACATCATGAAAGTCTGTTTAACACAGTGCATGAAATATGGAGAGTTTTCAAGTTCTGAATATCTTTGCCACAGAGGCAATGGCAGGCCATAATAAATAAATGAATACATAAATAAATAAATAAATAAATAAATAAAAATAAAAATAAAAACTGCCTACATTGGCCTAATTCTGACATCTGACTGACCAGCACATGTAGACTGCTGTCTGTCATTCAGGACTTCATTTGTTCCTCTCTCTGCTTTTCTGTTGCGTAATAGTTGTCTTTCTTGGAATGAAATGTTCAATTAACAAGCAGGAGCTTTTCAAAATGTACTCTTGGGAAATTTCTTGACTAATAAAATATAAAATGGACTCTGTGATAACTTTGCTATTAGTTGTTTGCATATAAGTTTGTATATAAGTCATAATGCCATATCTACTACACAGGATACAGTTTCCTGTATACTGCAGTATAAAGCTCCAAGCTGGTGATAACCAGTCTAGTTTATGTCTTTTTTTTTTTTTTAATTATTTTTCAGCACTAACATCAGTAGTGTGTGGTGTGTCTCTTTCTCATTCTACTGCAATTCAAGAACATTTCTGGATTTATGGATGAGTGTCTTTACCAGCCTATAATGTCTCATCTTTGTGTCAGTTGGTTTATCTACTATTTCAGATACAAAACCATCTAAAATATTGTGTAAGAAAACTTTGGACTGTTAATACCTAATTGTAACAGAAATAACTCATCAGTGGAAAGGAAAGGAAAGGAAAGGAAAGGAAAGGAAAGGAAAGGAAAGGAAAGGAAAGGAAAGGAAAGGAAAGGAAAGGAAAGGAAAGGAAAGGAAAGGAAAGGAAAGGAAAGGAAAGGAAAGGAAAGGAAAGGAAAGGAAAGGAAAGGAAAGGAAAGGAAAGGAAAGGAAAGGAAAGGAAAGGAAAGGACAAAAACCCCACCACTAGCCTTTATTCTAATATGTATGTACTTAACATAAATTTGACTCCTCTAAGACCTTTGATTCAGGTTTGTGCTAAAGGCAGAATATCAATTGAGAAGTATCATTGAACTGAGAGCAACAGCTAATTTTATACACCCACTAGCAACACTGTTACACAAAAATTTTTACAGAACCTCAGGTGCTGTAGTTGAATGCACGTAGCTAAACGAATGATAAAATCTCCACCTTGCCTTCCCCTGTGTGATTCACAAAAGGCCTTGTACAGTCTTTATCTCACAGTCTTAGAACATATGACTATGACAGCTGCCTTTCAATAGCACCCAGGATAATCTCCTTTTTATTTATTTATTTATTTATTTTCAGGATTGAGGTTATTTTAATTAAAGCAATAATAGAAATATAAGGAATTATTGATTAACCAGTCAAAGCCTTTGACATTTGTGTGGTTGATTCTCTGTATCTAGAGGAGAACTTTTTGGAAAAAGTAAGATTTAACTATAGAAATTGCTCTGCTCAAGGTGAATAATAAATGTGTGAGCTGTTGTTTTGTATCATATTTATATCAAATCACAGCGTGATATTTTTCTTAGTCTAAGATCAGGCTCCCTGAAGTAAACAAGAGCATCAAAAGTTTAATATTGTCTGACATGAAAATGGGTTTCATAGTTTCATCTTTTTATCAAAAAAACAAGACCTTGATCCTTTCTGCCTGAAGTTATACAGAATTAAGTTGTTAAGAACAATAGAAATATACCAAGTACCCATCTTGATTAGTAATAACTGATTTTCCTAAATTTTGGTGCTTATTTTGCAGCAGAACCCCAAACTTGCGGTCTCTCAGGGGCAGTACCTGTCTGTGTTCAATCATACTGGCACCTTTAAGAAAAATGTCAGTTAGTTCTCTCAGAAGTTAACCACCCTTCTAATTGCACTTTGCAACTCCTAGAATTATGTACAGAGATAAATATGATTTCTAGTATTACTACTGTCACTTAAAAGGACATTTCCCTAAGAACAACAGATCTGATGCTCCACTCTGATACAACTGCTTTGTATCTTTCTGTTTCGGCAGAAAGGTAAAGTTAACTGGCCCAGGTTCTGGTTCCAAATACATTTCTTCAGCATCAGTAAAGGTTCAAGAGGTCCCTGTCCCTGTATTTTTTTTTTTCTCTAGCTGCACCATTTCTGTAAAAAAATGGTGGGCTGCTTAAACCACCTTATTCAGCATTGCCACTTAACCTGAAGCTTCAGCTTTGCATATTTCCAGACAGTTTTGGACAGTTCAAGATGATGTACTTCATCATAGCACAAGTTTTGCAAGGCAATATACCAAGTCTAAGCATCCAGTGTCCATTAGAGAGCTGCAGGACTTGCTTTAACAGAGGTACTTGCTTGAGTAAAAAGCTGCATGCTCTGCTTGAACTCAGAAGTTTGTCTGCCGCACACAGTACAATTTTAAATGTAAACTTCATCTGAGCACAGATGAAATGTTAGACTTTGATAGAACAAAAAATGACAAACCATAAGAAGCAGGTCCGCTGAAACTTTTCTGACGTTTATTTTTATTCAGAGATACCAGCTGCAAAGCACAGCTTTCGTATTAATTCATTATATATTGAAAATATGCAAGCTGTCTGTTTCAAAACATTAAATGACTAGCTCAAACTTCCCAAAGAAAAGAAAATTCACTAGAACTTTTCTATTATACACAGTTGTTACTAACATAAGCTGATTCATTATGTGTTTCCATGTCAGTCTCTACAAAGTAGTTTGTAGAATGAAGGACACTGTATTGTAAAAATGATGATCCTGAACTAAAAAGAATTTCTACCCACAACCTGAGCCCAGATAACCAAGTGTCTCATTCACATTAGTAAAATATTAACAAAGGTCATCGGTTGTCATAGTAAAATGAGCAGTTGCACTGAACGTAATTTCATTTATGGAGGTTCAGAAAATTGACATCATGGCTGTGAGAATGTATAAATAACCAGAATACAGCATTTCAAATCAAAGGCAGCAACGTCTCTGAAGGGAGCATTCTATAGGTTAAGCTTATCAAGAGGCACAGCAGAAACTGGATTTTGCAAAAGAAACTGAGAAGCTTTTTAGAAAACATTTCTGAGAACATCTGAGAGATTTTTTCCTCTGTCTTTAGCTGTGTTTGCAATTTCTTTCTTTTTTTAAAAACAACAACAACAACAACAACAAAACATGTGCACTGGAGGCTGTGCTAAGTGCCTAGGAATCACTCTTATCCCTTTGGCTGTGCTATGTACACTTGCTAATATTTTGCTGTTTTTCCCTGGAGGAAAAGTGGTTGAAAACAATCAAAATATTACAGATGAGGTTTGGTACTTCGGAGGGATCTTAGGATCTGGTGTACTGGTGAGTATATAAATTCAGATATTACAGTCTTTTTTGTACCACCTAAACCATGACTTTTTATTGTTGAATTTTCTCAAACGTAGGCTCCAATACTGCAAATTCTTCTTTGATAAGCAAATAAGTTAAAAGTCACCCAATAGTTTAGCAATAAGTTACTTAATTTAGTGTCAAGGAAATAAAGACATAGAACTATTGCATTTAAAAGCAATTGTAATTTGAATTCATCCCAACTCAAACTGTATTTCTGCCTTTGGTAGATGATCTTTCCTGCTTTGGTGTTTTTGGGCCTTAAGAATAATGATTGCTGTGGATGCTGTGGTAATGAGAGCTGTGGAAAGAGGTTTGCGGTAAGTGAGAAGAAATGTGGCAAAAAAGTAAAAGATGTATTATTATCAATAAGTATATATACTTCTTCTGCTCGCAGTCATTGAGAGACTAGACAGATGCTCTCCAAATTGTAAGATGCAAAGCCTTATCATTTGGCTGAGCGCTTAAAGGTATAAATAGCAGGTTGTCAAAATGGTGTTGTACCTTTAATGTTGTGTCACAGGTACCAAATCTGTACTGCCTTGATATATTTAGCAATCACAACATACTAACAGTTGTGATCACAATTAAAATGAATTTCTGAAAGATCTGCACTTGGTTTTGCACAGCATAACAGTTCTCTCTTCAGCCATTTTTTTGCTGGCAGTTTTAAAAATTACTTTGACAGTTGTGCATTATATTCCCAGCTGATTGCAGGGCCATGCGGGAGGCTATGAATATCTTAGGTTCATAAGAAACTTCTGGTTGGAACAAGCCTTGGGAATTTACCTAACTCAACATCCTGCTTAAAACAGTCAGCCCTAAACTGGGCTCCACTATGATTTACATAGTGGATGTAAATCCTTTCTCCTTTCACACCACAAGTGAAAAGTTTCAAATGGATACATTTAGCCATTAGTGAACAACACATGCATGTTATTTAAAAGATGAGATTAGATATAAAATAGGCATATTCCTCCTGGAAAGTCTGTCCTTCTGAGATAAATTGTTTGGCATAAATAGATCATTACACTCTTTTACAAAGGAACAGATATTTCACTTAAAAAAAAAAAAAAAAAGAGTCATGGCTGTGAGATTAACAAAGAGCCTTCCCTAAATTCCCTATGATTCTGCCTCCCTGCAATCCCAAGAAAACTCTTTAGGAAAAAAAATGGAGGCACATATTTCTCTTTGTCACACTGCATTACCAACTTTCTGTCAACAGTGAACAAAGCTTAGCTTTCAAGACCACATATAACTCGGTATCTACCAAACCACTAATGTTTTGCTGCCAGACTTCCACTCACCACCCTGCAATTCAGAAATTCAGATGAACTTGGAGAACATCTATAGAGACAGAGGTGACCCTCTGAGCTGTGTGTGCTCTCCACCTGTGGTCATGCTGGCAAACATAAGATAAAGCATATGTAAGGATATTGCTGTCCATACAGCAACCTCCATTCCTCAGTGCCATACCTTGCTGATGAATCCTGCTACTGCTGTAGCTGGCTGAGAGACTGCGAATATTAGTACAGTCACAACACTATATTAAAGTGTCCTGGTGGCCTTACCACAGCATGACTGAGAACTGAACTTGCTCTTGTATTTTAGCAGAAGTATCATTACTATGATGTCTACTGCATTAATATAATTTTTGTTAGCCTCATCAGATATGCCAACATAAAAATGCATACCTGTCCATGTTTATGAACCATTTGGACAACTCCCTCATTAATATCCTTTGAGGCTGGTTAGCCCTAAAGTGGTCGGGCAGTTGGACTTGGTGATATTTGAAGGTCATTTTCAGCTGAACGGTTCAGTTCTGTTCTATCTCAACACTCACAAAAGATCCTTGTGCTGACATCTGTATAAGCACTCAGAGACTGGAAAGTGCATTTCTTTTTTTCCCCCCACCTATATCACTTTGATCCAGTAAAAGATATCCCCTGTACCTACAAACTGTTGTGGCTACCTCTATCTACAAACAATTAGGGTTTGAATTTTAAGTGATTAAAAAACAAGTAGGGCATTTTGGATATATTTGGACAATTTGCTTACATATTAGTGTATGCGAGAATGTACTAATGGAAAGCCAGAAAAATAAGGAGAGCCTTCTATTAATTCCAATTGCACTACTAGAGCTTATGGTGATAAGTACCTGTAAGAAGATAAAGAAAAATACACTAATACAAAACCTGAAGGGAAGTCTCAAGAAGGAAAAATAAAATTACTTGGTCCAAATATGACTAAGATAAAAATGTTAACTAGTAAAGGGTACTGTCGATTTTTATTTTATTTTTTTTAATGCGGTAAGTGGTCCAATACTTCAGTCTTGCTTATAATCTTCTGTGAAAGACAGCTTCTTCAGTGAAACACTGTACCTTGAACAAAGAAAATGCTTAGATAAATACTGTATAAACGTGAAGAGTGCCATCTACTGTGTAGGTACCAAGTCCATGAATCTTCAGGCAAAGACTGCCCTCACCTAACTCTTTCAAAACTTCTAAATACCAGTGCCAGTATACATTATGTATTTATCATGCAATTGCAAATTAAAACATTTCAGCTATTTAGCAGCTGACTGTTTTGACCATTAAGAGCTGAGCTTAGGGAATGTACCTTTACATTAATAGGGCACATTTCATTGTTCGAATGAGAATAAAAATAACATAATTTTTCTCTGTCAGATGTTTTCCTCTATAATATTTGCTGCAGTTGGAGTTTTGGGAGCTGGATATTGCTTTGTTGTGTCAGCAGTAGCCCTAAACAGAGGCCCTAAATGTAGTGATGGAAAAGATTGGCTCTATCCCTTCCAGGACGGGTAAGACAAGACAACAGGGAACAAATAAATAAATAATTAAATAAATAAATATTATTTAACTTTGTGAAACTTTGTGTAATTGTTAAACTTCCAAATCTATTGTATAACAATGGGAATTTTACTATTAATCCAAGAAATATGCTCTTTGAAGACCCAGCAATGCACAGTAATACTAATTAAGCAACAAGAACAGATGTGTAAAGAATACAATGACCAATCAAAACTATTGAGTTTCAAAGGAGCCAGTAAAGAGTACAGCACTCTAGTTTATTCTTGGGATTATAAACAGTATTCGAGGATAAATTCAGTCCATTTGATTAGCAGTGACATCTTTTATTGAAATGCAATGTTTTTCAAGTAATTAATGTTTATATCATTTTTATCGTGCTTATGGAATTTCAAAGTTGTCTCTTCCTCCCACTACAAGTAAAACGTTTGCTATCATTTTTATTTATCACTTCCACACAGACAGCAAGAAGGAAAAAATCTAATGCTGTAACCAAAGAAAAGCCCGGGGTTTCTGCTAGAGGGGGAATTACAGAAGATGCCATATTCCTCGGGAAACCCTACGATTCTTCCATGCTTTGTAGGTCCATTTAATGCACCACTAGATGTCAGCACTGCTTCGTGCAATATCAGAACTAAACCGACAGTAGGAAAGCCACTTGACTTCAGACAAGATATTAATAGGGATGAACATCATTTTGGCACATACTTGGCTATGGTTTGGTAATGTCTTCTTCCCAAAATACCACGAACGATTAGATTGTATCTAACACATTATTATCTTTGATTGTGCCTTCTCTTTTCAAATCAATTACTTCAAATGATCTAGAAACTACAAAAACTAATGTTATAAACAAAATGTGCTGTAATGGGAATACTTTTTTACAATACTGAAGGTAACAGAAATTCAGTCACATATTACAAGAGTCACAGCTTGTCAGCCATAACAGGTCACCACTCTGGGAGCTAACATCATATCCATAACTGTTGTTTCCCTTCTGCACAGGAATTATCTAGGTAACCACACAGTATGGACTATGTGTAAATCACCTGACACTATAGTTCCTTGGCACCTGACCCTCTTTGCCTTGCTGCTAGTGATGAGTGGGATCCAAGCAGTGCTCTGCGGCATTCAGGTTGTGAACGGACTCTTTGGAACAATCTGTGGGGACTGCAAATGTTGCGGATGTTGTGGGGTAAGCAACTGATGTTTTTTGCTCATTATTTTGTGTGCTGATAACAGCTGTATATGCACTTGACTGGCTGACAGTTTGAAAAACTAAACAAGCCTTCATTCACTTCACGGTGCTTCACAGCACCGTGATCATGTTTTCTAAAGTACAGTTAAAATCTTACAGTGTTGTCAAGTGATGAAAATATGATCTCAGTCCTTATTTGTGGGGTTTATCTGACAGCTTCCTGTAGCCACTGGAAAATAATAAAATCCTTTGGACGTCACAAGAACATTACCCACTAAATAATCTCCATATTTTTGATCTTCCAGGGAGATGGAACTGTCTAAATAATATGAACAGTGCAGAGAACCTTCTCCTCTTGGGAAGCTCCCATCTGAAACTGCTCTGGAGAGCAGCCCTCAAGATGTGTTGCCTCTGGCTAAGAAGATCAGAATGAAGGCCACTTCGCTCCACTGATGTTACGAAGCCCTGACTTCCCTTCTAGCTAGCCTTCCTGAAACCTCTCTTCATGGAATAAAATAAGTGAAATTCAACTCTCACAATCATATTTATTTTTGTAAAACAGCTTCCATTTAATATTTTGCCTGAAAATACTCTTTTTATTTTTCTCTCCTGAATCAGATTTCTAACTTTGGTCACAAAACAGTGCTGGTACAAGTTCAGTTGTTATGCAATTTCATCTAATTTCTTTTGAGATTTATCAAACGGCAATGTCACAAACAAGTGTAACTGCTCATGATTATATGTTTATGTACATGGAAAAGCAAGGACTTCTCTCTTCCAGACTGCTATAATTAAAATGCTTTTTATAAAGAGACTCTGTTACAAAAAAGATTCATTAATCTCATGGTGAGGTCTCTTTTCTTGAGTGTGTCTCACTGATGCATGTATTTAGCAGCACAACTGTGCCTGTCAGCATATGGTCAAAGCAATAGGCTGAAGAATAGACTGCTGTGGATCTCTAGTTGGCAGCATTATGAACCTGCTTGGACACAACTGTACCCAGCTTCAGAAATTCATTGAGAAAGGCCAATGCATAGCCTTTTTCTTAGCATGACAGGGTAATGACTTCTCCCAGCATTTTATTTCTCTGACCCATGACCAATTTTCCTGCTGTCACCCTTGAAGGAGGAAATATAACAACACAGCATAACAGTAGAAGATGAAACTGAAAACTGAGAGTATAAGGAAATTTGTAGAGAGACTTTCCCAGAGTACTTCCACAGACTAGAATTCTTTGTATTCCATGAATATCCTGAGAAAAAGGTTCCATCTCTGTATTTAACTCTTCTTGACAAATTTCTTCTCCACAAAGCTGTCCAGTTGTTTCCTGAATCGCAATATCCCTTCTATACCTGAACTTCATGTTGTGGGAAGAATCTCCTTTGCTCTGACTCTGCTGTCTGCTTATTTCATTTACTGCCTCCTAGTTCTTGTCTGCAAGAAAGATTATACATTTTCCCCATGACACCTAATTTCACAGGTTCTCTCATATTTCTTCTTAGTTGTCTCCTTTTTACCCTGAGCAAAGTTGGTTTATTTATCCAATCATATAGAAGTTGTTTCACTTTTTTTTTTTTCCCCACTTTTAATTTTTTTCATCTTTCCCCATTATACTCTGATAGATAGAAGGGACAGAGCAGCAGTATTTCTGGTAGTCACACTGCCCTATCAAATTTATTCCGTTCTTTTTAGAACAAATTATTCTTTCAAAACTTAAAAAAACATTTCCCTGAGAAAACAAGAAGAAAATATGGGGACTGAAGAAGACACATTTTTTCCCTAAAATTTCCTCCTGCAATAATAATTCTGTGCCCTGTGCTCAGGAGAAAAAAAAAAAAAAAGTTTTACATGCATTCTGTATCTATGCTAGAGATGTACAAAGAACTTCAAGGATTTAAAAGCAGTAAGAGGTGGTGAACGCTATGCACAAATGTTAAATAGCTAGATATATACAAAGAGTTACATTAATAAAGGCAAAGGGGCCTTAATGATACGTTGTGAAAGGTTAAAAAAAAAAAAAAAAAAAAAACTCTTTAGAAACAGCTGTCTCTCCCACCTGTTCTACTGCACTGCTAGGGAATTTGAGGGTACACTTTATATCACCACCCACTGATGCAACCATCTTACATTTACTCTTTCATCTGTGGCTAGCAGCTGTCTAGCACCTCATCTTGCATTTGTCTTGTTTTATTTATATGAAGCCTTTGGGAATATGGAATGTTTTAGCATGTGCAATTGTCAACTGTTACACTGAGTAGAAATCCTGGTTGCTTAAAGGAAAAACACTATTGTTTGAGAAATCTCAGTGATGCATCTGTTATTTGAAACTTCATTACTCACTCAAAAACCTGGCTGCTCAGTGACTTGAGTGCTGAGAGTATGGTGATTTTGACATTGTGAGGCACAGTTTCAACTGAGAGTTTACATAAAAAGAAACATAGGTAATTTAATAACTCTGATTACATCATCTTGAGCATGTGCATGTGATTTTAAGACTGAACATTTCAGCTTTCACCTGACAATACCGGTGCCCCTGCAGGGCTAAATTGTGTACAATTGGAGCTCTCTTTATTTATTGTCTGCAACAAATGGCTTGTAACAAGATGATCATGAACCACATGACAGTGTTGCCTGTCAGGGAATGATGCTCTAGCTGACAACTCTTAGCAAAAAAAATTGTTTCTAAAACTGGGAAATAGCACACACAAAGTTAAAACTTTTGTGCTTCCTTTATAATGTTCACATCAGCTGGGTGCAAAGGATGGTTTCTAGAATCATTCTATCCTTGGAACATTCATCACCTGCCCTCAGTTCATCTTTAGTTTCCCCTTAATGGCTTCTATGTTACTCAGTATAACTATCAACAAGGCAAACTGTTGGTGCAGCCTGTGCTGCCCGAGAGTGGGGAACAATGATTTCTTCATGTCATAGATATAGGTGGGTTCTTTACCCCAGAGACATCACAGTGATGGCCATGAGTGAAAAGCCACTACCTCCCACCCCCTGTATTTGTGCTGCCTCCCTCATGCTGTGGTTCCATCTTTCTCCCTTCTCCATGGGCAGTTATGAGGCTTGGCAATGCAAGTTCCAAAGCTGAAGCTGAAATGAAGCAGCCACTGGGGATGGGAGTGTTCGTTCATGCCTGCAGCTGACACCATCCCCACAGGACCCCGTGTGTTGCAGCCCACTGGATAGATCCAGGCACCAAGAACTTTGGGCGAGGGAAAGGGTGCCATTTACCAGTACTTGAAGAAGTGCACAGGTGCACAAGAGGGTTTTACATGGGCTCATGGCACCTCTCAAAGAACTGAAGGCAGTGCTGTTAGTTTGCTCCAGAACTCTTGCACTGTTGCAAAAATTGAGAAGATAAATATTGAAATTCTGCAAGACATTGTTTACAATATTGTTAGTTTTTAGAAGGAAACAAAACAAACACCCTAACCACAAGGTCTTGATTTTTCTGGACTACTGCACTTGAAAATAATAATCACATCGTAAAGAGTTAAAAGACAGCTGGGGGAACGGACACACATTGCTGATGACAGAGGATAGTGTGAGCTTTGAGGACAAGATAGAAAAAACGCCTAGGAAAGATTTTAACTTAAGCACTGCACTGAAAATAACATTGTCAGAATGCCCTCCTGACAGAACTCTATGGAGACAATGTTAGAAGTAAAGCTCCAAGAAGACACATGCACACTATTTATTCACCCAGTAGAAAACTGGCAGCAAAGTCTTCTGTAGATGTGCAGCTGTTGGTGTAGCCTGAACAGGCTTTCTGAACTTATGCAGGAAAAAAAAAAAGAGAACAGAGGGCCCACCAGTGGCACTGCTACATTAAATTGTTGTCTAGGAAGGTCAGACTATTGACACTCTTCCTGCAAAATGGCTGGGCTCTTGAATTCATCACAATCACAGGAAGTTCCTCCCTAATGAATAGTTTTATTATAGCTCTTATATGACAAGACGCAGGGAGTGGCAATCTGCACAGAACACTGCTGACCAAACTGGAAGGAAGGCAGAGATAACTTACCAGCTGTGAGTCAGCATCATTATGAAAAAACTGAATGACCTTCATAAACAAACACACACTCAGCATTTCTGCCAAAGAAACCTGATTAATATGCCTGAGTAAATTAAGAAATGTTTCTCAAAACAGGTTCACAATCTAATGCAGTATTATTGCCTAGGGACATGGTATATATCACTTATGTTCTATAAAATTACATACACAGAAGACTCTGGTTCTGTAGTTGATCACCTAAAACATCTCTTTAAGTCATCTTGAGCTGCATCAGCAAACCAGAAGATACATATAAATCCTCTGTAGATTTACATAAACTTCTTAGTCCTTCAGTGTTAAGAAAAAGGGCCCTGCTTTGCTGCAACTGATAGGGAAAAAATGCAGAAAGAGAGCAAAGAGTCTAATTTTGGATAAACACTCATTTTCAGTTTGGAGACTAGATTCATACACTTTCATGTATAAGAAGGCCAGACAGACCAAAGTAAGCTGATAAAACATTACATTTATATTTACACCTGCTAAATGTAGGAGATCCTCAGAAGTCTGTGTGATGCATCCTCCATAAAATGGGTGATTTCAGACACTATTTCTGAGAGCTTTGGTGCCCATATATAGCATACCAGTTGGCATAGTCCTACATTGGGAGAGTGCTTTCTCTCCACTGACCAGTTCACTTGCAAACGCACAACAGTGAAGTAAGCGTATAAACAAAGTATTCCCATTTTATATGTGGAAAGACTCACTCAGAGGAATGACACGAACTGCTGAAACCTCAGTAGTAAATCTGCAGCAAAGAGGACAGAACAGTTTCTTCATTTTCCCTGCCCTTTGCTCTTTGCCCCAGTCTGTGGCATATGCCATACATAACCTTATCCAAAAGCACATTTTCATCCAACTGGAAAGCAAGTATTGCCCCATATTTTCTTACCCTAAAATGGGTGAAATATTTTGGCTAATACTCGTCTTCCATCTTTAAGTTTTTTTTGTTTGTTTGTTTGTTTTTGTTTGTTTGTTTTAATGAAGTAATACAATGTTCCCTTTGGAACAAAAAAAAAAAAAAAAAAAGGCATCTTAAAATGGAATTGTTTATAAATATTGCACATACTATTTATTATGAGGACCCCCAAGCAAGAAGCTGCAAATAGTTGTCCTTTTTTTTTTTTTTTTAGGTTAAAACTAAAGTAAAATAAATGACTACCTTTAAATTTCTGTTTGGTGAAGATTCCAGGGCTTTTTCACGTAGTAAGCAGAGGATATTGTTACAAGCATTCTAACAATTGATTAGAATAAATTGTGTTAGGAAATGATTCTAGGAAGAGTATTAAGTTTACTTAACAGTGACAGTTACATTGAATCTCAAATCACCTAAGAGCCAAATAAATTTTTTCTACACAATATAAGAATTGCTATATAAGTTAATCTGAATGTTGCTATTTTAGATGGTAGTTGTACAAAACTATTCTCAGGTAGGTTAAAAACACTAAGCAATAGACCTGCTTTCAAGAGTGTATTAGATTACTACCTGTATGTGGACATAAATCACAGCATGTGTTAGAGCACAGTAATTTATAAAATATACAGTGGCACACAGCTGATGTCTTGGGAACCCCAAAATGCCCATATTGGGTCAGCCATCTATGATTTAAAAGATTTTAAACCCAAAGACTGCATGTAGAACTGATGGGCTTAATAACCATAGGTGGGTGGCCTTGAATTGGGCTCTGTGGGAACCCCTTTATGGCATCTATGGGTGATGGATGTGTGCGTACATTGGCACATGCTGTAGAGTGGATCTATAGAAAAAATCAGTACCCGAGGCTCAATGTCCATGCTACACACATTTTGGTGGTTTTGTTTCAGATTAACTGCAGCTTGGGCTGTTGGCCTGATTTAGTTGTAAGGGCACAGTAGATGCACTCCTGAATTAAATGTTCTATATAAGTTAAATTTGTAGTGAATCCCATTAATGCAAACAAAGTAGATAGTTGAGAGATTCACTTCAAAAAGCAGTCTCCTGATCCAGAGAAAGGTACTAAAGTATTTGCATTCTACATTTTAATTACATGCTATGGGACAAAATCCCCCTTTTTTTGTTGTCTAAAATCTACTACCAAACAATCAAATCAGGTAACTTTCATTCTTCATTGTTACCTTCCCACCGCAATCATGTTAAGGGCCTTCCTAGTCTTGTCTAATATTGAAAATGTGTCATTATCTCTGATCAGATTGATGGCATTTTTTTAAGAACATAATTGTATTTCCTTTTCCTTCACATAATAAAGTATACAGTTCTGTAATTTGCTGTTTTTAATCCTTCTGATAACAAAACTAATCTCTTGCAGAACTAGACACAGTCACTTCCAAATTTCTTTACCAATCAATAATGGATACTTCAAAGCACAGCATTATTTATGCCTTGTTAGGCCTAATTTTTCCCTTAGACATTATTGCAAATTTATTAGTACATTTCAAATGAAATACAATGCCATGTCATTCTCTATTACGGAATACTTCCAAATGTCTTTGTGATAAGATTTAGCCTTCATTATACTGCATGATTTCATACCATCTGTAAACTTTTCACCTCACTCTTCACCTGTTTTCCAGATCATTGCAAGTACATTCCATAGCATAACTCCCTGTGCAAACTGTGGAAGAGACTGATACTACCTCTTTTTCACAGAATCACAGAATTGTCTAGGTTGGAAGAGACCTCAAGATCATCGAGTCCAACCTCTGACCTAACACTAACAAGTCCTCCACTAAACCATATCCCTAAGCTCTACATCTAAACATCTTTTAAAGACCTCCAGGGATGGTGACTCCACCACTTCCCTGGGCAGCCCATTCCAATGCCTCACAACCCTCTCAGTAAAGAAGTTCTTCCTAATATCCAACCTAAAACACCCCTGGCACAACTTTTTTGAGACAACATATCCTTTTATTGCTGCTATTTACAGTGTTTCAAATCAGTCATCAATTCATAGGTGAATATTTCTATTTATGGTGTCAGAGTTCTGTTTCTGCAGCAGCCTTTTAAAATTTTACTGAAAATCTGAGTACACTTGATTGATTGGATCTCTTTTTCTGCATTTCAACTCTCATTAAAACCATTAGGCATCAAGAGACTCAAGTTTAGGACATCTTCAGAATTATTCTGTAAAAGTAAAGAAAAGATATTCAAATACAAGCACATGATATTTAGGTTTCATGGCTGTTTCCTAGGAAAGAAGACTGTAATTTTCTTTATGCAGAATTTGAGAAACTTCTTGTTCTTTATCAGAGTGAGACCAATGCACTATTTAAGTCCTCCAAACAGAAATTAATGGAAATGGACTCTGTGCTGACTTTTCTGCTTAGTGAAAATTTTATTAAACAGATTGTAACCAAGCCATTGTGTTAGTGAATTACAAGGGACCACAAAAAGAAACAAGTAGTGGTGGCACTGGGAGCATGTTGGAAGTATTACATGTAAAACTGTAATTGTAACCAATGTCCAAAACAACTACTATTAAACTGAAACCGTAAAATAACATTTCTTTTGCTAAGTGCCAATCATTTAATTTAATGTATATCTTTTCCACAGAATAGATGCCTTTACCTTTATTACAAGCATGTACAGTTCTCCAGGAAGCATACAGTAAAATCCTCAAAGGAAAAAAAAATAATAATTAATAAACAAATACGTATCCAGAATTTTAAAATTCATTTTATTTTTCAGGTACAACATCAAAGAAATAAAATAATAATAATAAAAAGCAGATTCAAACCCTCAATACAACAGTTTGATCTGATTGCTTTTGATACATACAATCGGTTGCGAGGTACTCTAAATTAATAACAAATATAACACGTCATATAACAAGATGGAAAAAGTAAATAAAAAGTTAAAGTATTAGCATGTACATGGATGCACTATATTAGGAAAGAAGTTTATTTGAACGCTCATGTTTTTCTGTATTCAAAATAGACATTTTAACCCTCTCCTTCCCCCATATAGCATTTGTTTTCAAAAAGTCAAACCCAATCCCTCCCCAAATTACATTCTTATGGTATTACCAAAAACCAAACTGTAATTAACAACACTCCATTACTCTGTATCATCAACACTTCTGTATGCCACCCTCAGTGATGGTGCAGCTATACAGCTGGCACATATACTGCATTTATTCTACATGTAGATGGCATACATTTAGTGAAGTAACTGTTCAAAACCTGAAATAGTACAGTAAAATATTGTCAACAAAAAATTAAGTTTCAGAAGAATTAAATGTGCTTTGAATAAAAGTTCTACCATAAGCCTGTTTAAAGCTAGAAACTGTTTTTAAAAAAGAACTTAAAATAGATTTTGCTGTTGCTGTGCTTCATCTTATATATCCTCTCCATTACAAGAAATAAAAGCTTACAGTATAAATAATCACTTTTAACTTAACCATGGTTTGGCTCATGACTGAGTAAAGATCCAACCTAAGATTCTGGTAGTTGCTTTACACTGACAATAATGTTTCACATAGTAGCACCTTCTTGTTTTATTACAGAATATGGAAGACACGGTTTCTGATTTTTTACCTCTTTAACTTTTTGAACATAGACACCTAACCACTTGAAACACTTGAAAGAGGAATCAAATTTCCAGCTTTGTAATTCTGATAAACGTATGTGACTTCAACAGAAAACTGTATCAGTTTTCATTGTAAGAGCTGTCGCCTCCATTTGATGAGAATCAGTGTAGCCAAACAGAAGCCAGTACAGGCTAGCTAATTCACACCAGATGAAATCTTGACCTGCTTGGAATATGATGTATTATGACAAAACTTAAATTTACAGTAGTACTTACTTACTAGCAAATTAACAAACTGCGTTTTCTAAATATAATCTAATGATGAGCTTTATCAACCGAATCATACTGGAGCATTGATCTGCAGCTATTTTAAATTGTTCTAGCACTGATGTCTTTCAGTCTGTTAGGCAAATAATGCAGTGCTGAAGAGCTGACCTTACAAGTTGGCACCACAACCAGATGCCAAAACACCAAAAATTCTTTCACCACAGTTTTTCATACAGTGAGTTATGCCAAAGAACAAAGCCATTTTTCACTGTGGCTGACAACCTGAAGTAATCTTAAAAGAGATTAATCATAGCTACAGCAACATTGGTCAGCCCTGCCCGGTCCCTTGTTTGTGGAAAAGAAATTTCTGTTACTTCAACAGCACTAGCAGAAATTAAAAAAAGAAACAAAACCAACCAACAAACAAATGAACAAACAAAGAAGACCCCCCGAAAGAATGAAAGAAACACAGTGACCATTCAGTAATTAAATTCTGTGCACACATATCTCTGCTGTCACATTGCATTTTATATTAGAAAAAATATATATATACAAAAAGAGCTACTTTTCATTATGTAATACAACTCCATGACTGTAAGATGTTGCCTTCCCTCTCCTTTTTCTAAATTTTGATGTGAGAATTTTAGGTTTCAACTTTTGGTATAATGTACACTCATCAGTTCATCAACTGCAAGGTAGTTTACTGTATCAAGTTCTACTATGTCTTCTATTGAATGCTGGTGACTTATTTGGTGTGTATCCCATTTTGCAGTGACCCTTCCCAATATGGATCAAATTTTGTTACATAATCATTCTACTTCCAAGCCTTTTCATGCTCCCATAACTTCATCTCTGACCTTTTCACCTACGTTCATCCCACCAGATGGAAAAAAGTCTTTAGTGATCAATACTCTAGCTCATTGGTAATATCTTACTAAGTGTTGTTAGATCTGAAAAACACACATTTACACTGAGTGCTACATCTCTTCCTCTCTCTACACAACCCAGATTAAGCTCAAAGAAAAGTTTTCACGCTTTTCATAAAAAGACATTTTTCAATATAAAAAGCTTAAATTCATAGATTATAAATAATATATCCTCAAAATATTTAAGAATTTTAGGACTTCATTTGCATTTCAGGGGAACTAGATGCTTTATGTCCTTGATGCCTTCTCAGTCCCAAACCTCTGAGAAAGAAGTATTTGTAGGATATACAATAGGTAGAAGTGCAAAGAGAACATTATGCCTTGTGTCCTGTACACAAATTACAGTAACTGAAAGACTTAAGAACTATGCAACTTTACAAGACAAGTAACAATACTGCTTAGCTTTGCCCTGATAAAGTTACCATCTTTTTTCATGTATACAACTACATGTACAGTTTGACATTGTCAGTTAAGCACATTACTGAAAACAGTATGAGCGAACACTTTTTCCCACTACATATGATATTACCAAGTTGTGCCACATTTTTCTGTCTTGATTTCAACAGCAGCTTTTTGCATTATTTGCCAGATTTTTATACATAAAAATTGTTTGTTCATGTGTTAATTTACAAAATTGTAGTGTTTAATATAATAAACATCAAAATCTAAGATCCATTAAAAATTGCTTTTTTGTAACACATTATTTTAAAAAGTGTGCAGTTAGTACCAGTCTGTTTTATTTTACAACACTATAGCAGTGTGAAACTGTTGCTGAACAATCCTGGTACTTTAAAAATGAAAGCATATTTACTACCTGAAAACTATACAGTAATATACTGAAAAAACAAACAAACAAACCTGCAATAGTACTGTTTGTGCCTTTACAAATATATAATGAGAATTACTATGGCTGATATGGATCAGATTTAATCTATAGTCCACACAGCACAGTTTTGCTAATAATAAAAAATATTTTTAAAGCTTAAAGAAGTTGATAAAAAAGCCTCTGATAGTATTGTCATAAATATAGTAATAAAACTGCTTACATGGTCTGTTGCTGTGCTGGTTTTCTGAACCAAGTGACCTAGTAGTTAGCTTTTGTGATTCATTAAGGGTTTGTGATGTTAATCAATACCTAGAAGATCAGTCAAAGACATGCACAAATGACACTAAATTTCTGTCCTTAAAGTGAAACATTTCTGCCTGATCTGAAAAGTAAAAGAATTATACAAATGCGTAAACTAGTGTGTGCTCTTCTGAAGAGGAAGAAATACATATTTATGTATGATATTTATGTATGTGTATCCATATATGTATTTTACATTTAAGTTAGTGTCAATCAAATCCACGCAGAGATTAAACTAACAAAAGTCATTAACGCAGTAATCTCTGAGGATTTTCAGATATTCTACCTCTATCTAAAGAGGAAAAAGAAACTCTGAATTACATTATAGGCTGAATCAGCATTGAATAATGGATGACTACAGCCATGTAAGGAAGGGCTCATTTTTGTTGAGTACTGACTCCACATCGTTCAGGATAGGGATCAAGTCTTCTGACTCTAATGTCCCAAGATCAACATTTGTTCCTGGAAGACAGTCGAGGAAATCAGGGAAACGTGTTTGTTGTGTATTTATGTTCATTGTTGTCTGTGCTATAGTTTCTCCTGGGAAAAGTAAAGAAGAATTTTTATACCAAACTCTTCTTAGAAGTAATTTAAAACAACACACTTAATATAAAAATTACCCTCCCTGTTTCCCATAAGCATTTAAAATAATGCCTATCCTCTGCAAATGTTACCTTAAAAAATTACACAATTATAAAACATTATTAGCTATAATAAGACATTGTTAATATCATTATACTTTAAGGTAAATCAGGTTATTCTACCTGTATCCATCTCATCTACGTTGCTGAGGAAATCTTCAGGTGTTGTTGGTATACTGTAGCACCCTAATCCCAAACCACTGTCTGTACTCTGTTCCCTGGAATGGTATGGCCCACTATAAATAGAAACAGAAATTGCTTTAGAGAGACAACTTTAAAAGTGTAGATTGTCTAATATGGAGGACATGAACTTGCCTGTTCAAGAAAGGATCAGATCCATTATTTGTAACAGGTCTCATGTCTTGTGTCATGGCTGCTGTGCTCACAGCTGTTTGAACTGGGGTCATGTTTTCTGAGTCCATGGGAAGTTGCCTGCACAGTGCAGCTTCCTGAAAAGGCAAATAAATAAAAGAGAAAGGTTATTCCAACAGCTCAGAATCACTGCAGTCTCACAAAAGAGAACCTGCAATATATATACCTCTTTTTATTCAGGAAAGTAATTCTAAACAATGTAACTGATGACAACTCTACAGCTTTGCAGCCACAGAGATAATAGCTACAAAGTCAAACTACCTATGTTGTAATTTAGGACAACTTGTATGTTGCCCCACCATAAACACTGATAGGTCTGCACATTACCACCAATTATTAATTGCCTGTCCACACTTCAAGGGCCAGCTAAATCCAATTGAGGGTTTTCACGTGTCTATGAGAGCTGTGCAACATTCAAATTATAATTTCAGTTTACTTTTCAGTGAGGTCGGCTACTCTGAGAGCTGGAGTAGGAATAATAAAACAATTTAAAACATCAAATTTAATCTCTCATGTGTTTCTTCTAACATCTTACCTTAAGTGAAATTGCTCTCAGTATAAACTGCTGGGCAAGAGTTAGAACTATGAAATCACAGAATATCCCAAGTTGGAAGGGACCTACAAGGATAGCTGAGTCCAATTCCCAGCTCCACACAGGACTAAGTAAAAATTAAACCCCATTCCTGAGGGCTTTGTCCAAATGCTTCCTGAACTCCAGCAGGCTTGGTGCAGTGACCTGGTCCCTGGGGAGCCTGTTCTCGTGTCCAACTACCCTCTCAGTGAACAACCTCTGCCTGATATCCAGCCTGACATTCCCCTGTCCCAGCTCCATGCCATTCCCTTGGGTCCTGTCACTGTCCCCAGAGAGCAGAGCTAGTGCCTGCCCCTCTGCTCCCCTTGTGAGAGAGCAGCCCACCACCACAAGGCCCGCTCCCCTCAGTCTCCTCTTCTCTGGACTGAACAAATCATGGGACCTCAGCTGCTCCTCATACATCTCGCCCTCCAGACCCTTCGCTATCTTTGTTGCCCTTCTGATGACAAACTAGATGATATAATTTGCTAGATACCAAAGCAGAATAATCCAAGTTGGAACCATAAAGTACTTAGCAAATTAGAAGAAAACCACTGCAACCAAGAATTTAATCCAATAACAAACCCTCTGCTTAATAATAAGTATCTGCCTAATGATCTGTCTCTTGTATACTGTCTTAAAAATGACAAACGAGCAATTAGAGCCAAAGGAAACTTTTTTCAACTCTTCCTGGAAGATAAATCCTCCTTGTTGTAGCTCCATGAAACAACCATGACATCTAGTGGTACAGAGTTCTAATACAATTATTGTTTGGCTCCACAGAGATGTTCCAAACATCCCAAGACCTTAAAAATACTGAAGCTGTATCAGTAAACCTGTTTCAATCAACCTAATTATTATTACATATTTTTATGAAATAAGGAAAATAAATGTTTTATTTAAAGTGTAGTACAAAACCTTTCTCTGCTGAATCGGTCACTCAATCATTCTCCCAAATACAGAAAAATAAACAATTTTTTGAGGCTAGAATGTAATGCTTTACTATGTTTGCAATTGATTTGTTCACTAAGGAGGACCAGTCTGGTCTCTGCATTAATAATGCAACCATTATGCATTGGGAACTAAAATCTATTGGTGCCCATTATCATAATGCTTCACTTATAATCAAATTGCCAGTAACTGACTGATAAATAGTAATCTCCATTAGATTATGTAATTATTTAATAAATGCTAAAAATACGCAGACTGAATAGTTTTAATAGTTTACACATGATAGCTTATGTATGTCTGTGAAAATATACAAATCTCAGAAAATGGGCAGACCTGCTTTTTTAACTGTCTACATGAAGATGGTGAAAATACTTTTTTAAATATAAGAAGTAAATAGCAACTGCAACAACACAAGCAAAACTAACACTAGCAAGACAGAGAGAAAGAAATAGAGAAATAAATAGAGGAAGGAAGGAAGGAAGGAAGGAAGGAAGGAAGGAAGGAAGGAAGGAAGGAAGGAAGGAAGGAAGGAAGGAAGGAAGGAAGGAAGGAAGGAAGGAAGGAAGGAAGGAAGGAAGGAAGGAAGGAAGGAAGGAAGGAGGGAAGGAGGGAAGGAAGGAAGGAAGGAAGGAAGGAAGGAGAAAGAAATACAGGAAGATACAGGAAGAAAGATGAAAAGGAAGACAGCGAAAATGATGCAGGACATACTTTGCCAAGATTTTTTTTTGTTAAAAGTCCAATCCAGAGATAAAGTTCATGTCTTTAATACTTAGGCATTGAATTTTCAAATCTTACTGGAGAGAGTTCCACGCTAAAAAAGGTAAGAATGGAACAAAAAGAAGAAATAAAAGCCTTTCCCCTAGTTTGACAATATGTAAAATACATGTTTGTTAGCACTTGGCTGTCATTTCTAAAAATCAAATGCTATTACTAAAAATAAAGTAATAAAATTTTTCTGTGCAGGCTGTAGCATGCAAGTGACCTTCTATTCTTGAGCCACAAAACCGTGATAAATTTTCATCTGTGTCCCCATACACCACTCCTTCTACAGCTGCTTTTGAGCCCCTGTACCTTTCCATACACACATTTATGGAATAGGATAAGGGGATTAGAAAGCTACCTATGAGATGCGTTGCTTTTTTGTGACTATTCTTGCCCTTCCAGATGAGCTGAAAGATGGCATTTGTACATGAAGAGAAGAACACTTGGATATCTTTCCTATATGACACTTTCAGAGATTTTTTACTGAAATCAACTCTAGTTACTTCAACTTCCAAGAAAGCTCTTCGGCAGCAAGCAGATTTCTCCCATTTCCTTTGGAAAGCTGAGAAAAACAAACCAGTAAGAAAGAAAACTCTTTCCAGAATGACAAAACTGAGCAAGGAAACTTTTAAATGGAAGTTCAGTCATACTGGCTTGCTGAAACACAACGCCCTTCCTGCATGCACTGAGTTTGCTGTTCTAGCGGCTTTACCAACTAATGCAGAGAAGGACAAAGCAGTAAACAAATCCCCTAAGCAGAGTGCCTCCAGGACCACATGCTCCTTCAGGCTGGGTATGCTGCTCCACCCAAGCAGCTGCAGCCAGGAGTGGCTACAGGGAGCCAGCAGCTGCTGCCAGGCTGAAATCGGATTTGTTGAAGACTGAAAGAATTCCTCCCATCTTGCTCAAGCTCTCTGCACCTCCTTGGAGTCGCCTAGCAGCAGTGCACACTTTTAGTCAGCATTTTTCCCTTAGATAGGTCACACTAAAAAAGCAAAAACAGTAGCAAAGGGTCCTGTTCCAGAGTGATTTGCCACATTCTTCTCAGATGCCAGGGTTCACTGCTATTCAGGCTAATGGCAGGAAGTGTACAAAGTTCTGTTGCAAAGGATAGATTTTACATCTTACCTTCCTCGAGTTGCAAATATGTTGTCTCCTAGAAGCTAACCCAGTTCTGGAAATTTTAGTAATGCAAAGTGATACTGTCCTGCTTTATATCTTAAACAAAGAGCATCAGTGCAGGGTGCTACACAGCATAATAAGCATAATAAGTTGAAGACTTTATTAAGCACAGCACAGCTGCATAATGTTTTACACGTATTAGTTTCAAAGTAGAACAGTCAGCAGGGCAGGGAAACCAGCCATTGTGTTAATGGTTCAACTGTTCTGAAGCTTAATTTGCTCTTGCTCTGGAGCAAAAACAGGTCCAAAGAAAGTAGAAATAGCTAGCTGCATCATTAGCATGATGACAATATGACTAAACTCAGAGCAAATTAGGTCCACTCTCTTCCTATGGCCAGCACTATTACGTTCTGAGCTCTTGATAGTAAAGAATGTATGTGCAAGACTTGGGATTACTGATCAGGTCAGAGAACACTACCTTGAACGCAGTTATTCTGCACACACAGGTGATATAATGTAATGTAGTTCCCAGAAATTAAGGTAAATGGAAATTGATCATGGGCACAAGACATTGGTGTCGGCACAGTTTTTAGACTCAGGTCTGAACCATAAAAGTCAAATTCAGCCCTGAGACAAGTAGATAAAAAATTTCAGAGACATTAACGGACTTGTATCTGCCTTTCACATGCCTGTTCAGCAAGAGCACTGAGCACATGCTTAACTTTGAGCATGTACAAATATTCACCAAAGATGTTGGGAATAATCACATGCAAAAATAGGTGTTTCCTCAGGATTTATAAAAGGAACATAATTTAATTTTTTTTCTTTTTTCCTTATTTTCAAATGCTGTTAGATAGTGCTGTACAGATTCAAAAACTATAAATGAATTTTAATTAATTTTGTTAAAGAGAATTTCTTTAAGTTCTTATACATACATTTAGAGGAAGGAGATAAAAGAGTAAAAATATAAATGTTGCAAATATATTATCATAAACTGTTTTTACAAATACTCTCACTAAAATTTTTGCAATTCTGCTTTTTTTTCCTGTTTTTTTCTTTTTTTTCTTTTTTTTTTTTCCGAGAGGAAACCAAAACACTGGTCACTAATTCAAGATTTTCATGACTGCTGCTTATAAAATAAAACAAATTATTTGTGAGTATATTTCCCTTTTGATAGATCTGCTCTGATCATCCAGAACTCTATTTCACACCCACTAAGTGGGTATGTCCCCTTTTCTTTGCTACCCTACAATGCCTACTAGAGGTCATTTAGATGTTCCAGTCTGTTTTCAACACTGATATATTTTTTCTCACTAATTCTCCTCCAACTTGTCAGAACAAGAGTGAGTACCACTCTTCACTTACTTGTGGCTACCCATCCTTTACACAGACTCTGCTACTCTCCCTTAAAGGTCATCTAAGTGTGAGGATTTTTCTTAAGTTTCTTTTTGCATTCTACAGAAGTCACTACCATTTCCAAAAATTACAGCAACTTAAGGTACTCTAACACATCAGAAAAGTTCAGCCTATTGTCATCTTTATCCTGGTCACAAACATGTTTTTAAGTGCTGCCAAGACTGGTCACACTGTATTTATAAATACAGTATAAACAATTGTTACCCTGAAATGACCCAAAGGCAAAAGAGCTGCAGACATGAAATAGTAATTCCACAGAATTATTAATTTCATAGAGGCTGTCAGTGAGGACGGGTGACCAGGGAGGAATACAGAGACATTGTCCAAGCATGCAAATATGACATCAGGAAAGCTAAAGCCCATTTAGAATTGAATCTGTCTAGGTATGTAAAAGACAACAAAGAAGGGCTTTACATATGTGACAAAAGGAAGACCAGAGGAAATACAGGCTCACTGCTGAATTACACTGGCCACCCAGTTACAGAGGACCTGAGAAAAGTGAGCTACCAAATGCCTTCTTTGGCAAAGTCATTACCAGAATGACTGGCCTTCAGGAATCCCAGGTCCTGGAGACCAGAAGAAAAGACTGAAGCAAGGTAGATGCACCCTTGGTGGAAAAGGACCAGGTCAGGGAATAATTATGCATGCTGGACATACTAAATCCATGGGCCCTGATAGGATGTAGCCATGAGTGTTGAGGGAGCTGGCAGATGTCATTGTGAGGCCACTCTTGATAAGCTTTGATCAAACATGGTGACTGGGAGAAGTGGCTAAAGACTGGAGGAAAGCAAATGTCTCTCCTAACATCAACAAGAGCAAGAAGAAGGACCCAGGAAACTACAGAGTGATCAGCCTCGTCTTGATCCTTGAGAAGATGATGAAGCAGCTAATCCTGGAAAACATTTCCAGGAACAAGAAAATCATCAGGAGTTGTCAGCATGGATTCCCCAAGAGGGTCATGCTTGACCAACTTGATAAACAACTATGATTATGTGACTGGCCTGGGAGAAAAGGCAAGAACAGTGAATATTGTATACCTAGGCTTCAGTAAAGCTTTTGACGCTGTCCCCTATATTTTCCTCACAGAGAGGCTGTTAATGTGTGGGCTGGATGAGGTGAGGTTTGAAAACTATCTGAATGGCTGAGCCCAGAGAGTGGTGACCAGTGGCATGATGTCTAGTGTGAGGCCAATTTGTGATTCTTTGATTTTTGTGAAAGTCACCATTTTCAAAGCTACTTGGACCTGTAACTGTAGCGTTTACAAGGTCACTGGCCATAATGGTGATATCCTTGGTAAAATTTACTTAGTTCACATTGTTCCTAATGGAAACAGGTTGTTTATTTTCTCTAAGGAAGCTGATTAATATACTGTGCAAAGCACAATATCATCAGTAGAGTGGTCTCTAGCAGAATAAAAGACTCTGTTTATTTCCTTAAGGCAGTGTAAAGGAAACTACCTATCTATTTTATTCAATATGAGTCATTATACAGAGCTAAAACTTATGAAATAGAAAAATAAACAAAACACCTACAGAAACACATCTCTGAAAAGTCAGCAAAATTGAGGTACTCATGTAATATATGAATGTGTTTTTATTTCAATTAAAGGTAAAGGTTGCAAATTATAAAACTGGGATCAGATTCAAGAACAAGCCTGTATGTTCTGCCTTATCTTCAATGAAGCATGAACATGGTCTTTTACGGAAATCAAAGTAGACTGAGAAATAACCAGTGATAGTTGTTCTAGATTTATAAACAGCTGTTAAACAGAATTTGGTCTTTACATTGCCATCATAGAGAGTAAGAAACAGTTGAGGCCTGTGACTCTTGAGTCTCTTTCCTTATACTTTGTTTTCCAAGAACTGCTATATGACATTTTGTGCTCTGCTCAATGCTAGTTGAGAGAAAAAATGAAATGTTCTCTGTTCATGAAGACTCTATTTGTATTAGTTTTTTGGTTATCCTTACCTAAAGCAATGTTTAACCTTGACATAAATTAACAGTGCTACTAATTGTACCTGCTAAAAATTTGGATGCATCGAACCAAAAGCTCTTGAACAGAATAGAAGCGTATCCTCGGTGTTACCTGTCGCAGTAACTCCTCCTGACGCATCCTAATTCGCTCCCTCTCCATTTGGATTCTCTGGAGCCTCAACTTCTGCTGCTGCTGCTGCTGTGTGGTCAGTGCATTGGGCATGTTCAACAGCCCTGGCTGTGGGGTCTGGGGAGGACGACTTTGCTGTGAGATAGCTGTGCTGTGTGTTATTTGGTGTTGGTGATTCATAACTGTGGGAAAGAAAAGAAATCAAGTCTGATTAAGAACAATTGTACTTTAAGGTAACAGAATGCCTACGACACATATTGCTCATCTACAGTGAGTAGAATTATCATCATTAGAATTATTTACTTCTAATGATCGAGAGAACTATGCTACCTGGCAAGATCTGATACTAGTAATTGCTTAATAAATAATCTGAAATATTTTATATGTGTATGAAATTTAAATACTTAAGATACAACAAGTATTTAAAGTCATATTTTGAGTAATCTGATCCAGTGGAAGTTGTCCCTGCTCATGGAAGGGAGGTTAGAACTGGGCGATCCTTAAGGTCCCTTCTAACTCAAACCCTTCTATGATTCTATGATCCTGGTATGTTCAAATATTTACCTAGTCATAGGTAGTAAATGATATGCAAACTTTTTAATTGAAAACTTCTCTATAAATGTGTACCTATAACATGCAGTGAGCTAGCTAGATGTTTTTGGTAATCATGCCACAAAGCCAAAATAATCAACTGGAACTTTCACCAGGAGGTATCACTTGTACATAGAAACAGAAACATCCCATCTCTCTGAAGATGTTTCCCTATTTGTAGTGGGAAAAAAAACAGGAGGAAAATGAGACAAAGCAGGGTGGCTGCACAGCCTCTTTTGTACCTCCATTTTGTTGATAGTATGTGACAATGGTTAGTATTGGTAGAAAAAAAAGTAAGTTACTCTAAGAGTTAGGTTTGATTGGACCTCCATTTTATTTTTGAGTAAAATACATCAGTTCTCAGCAATGCAATGCCTTTTGTGTGCCATAGAATGAACAGTTCTTTTCTTCCTCCACATTTCCAGTAAAAAATACATACAGTGCCTAAAGCCAGTCTGGATAACAAGTGATACCCACATACTGCTTTAAAATTGACATTTGTGCAAGGATTCTTTCACTAGTGAGGCAATAATGTAATTAACAAAGCTCTACTGTTTTAACAAGAATATCCCAGGTACTAAAATACTTCCTAAAAAAGGTACAATGTCTTTCTTTCCAAAGGACTATGATTTGTATTTTCCTTTTTGTCTTTCACTCATTGCTCTTACCATATGAAAACAGAAATCTCAACTCAGTTCTCTGCTTCTCAGACCTGGATATTAATGTTGTGCATATCACTGACCTTGAAGGATATGGTAGAGCAATCCCTCTTGAAAGTGTGCATTGAAAGAAATGGGTTGATGATTTTAAAGCCTGGATCAAATGTATGATACACATACAATGCAAAATATTGATCTTAACTCACTCTACTAGTCCCAAGTTAAAAAATTAAAAGAAAAAAAAAAAAAAGAGAGAGGTTGACTTCTTGCTAGTTAGTTTTTTGCCAAATTGGGTGTTGCTTGTTTTTCTGCAGTTGGAATAAAGCAGGTACACAGGCATTGGGCCAGCATAAACTTTGCCTTGCTTCATTTGACAAATTTATTGACATGTGCTCACATAGATCTGAACTGACTTTTAAATTCTGGGTGATCCAGCAACACGTAGGTACAGCACTATGGAACCACTTGGGAGTGCAGCTGCATGACATTTTAGCTTCAGAAGCAAATTCAGCTCAATAAATAATCCAAGCTAAAAGCAGCTCTGCAGCAATATAACGTTCTTACTGATTCAGTGTATGTGTGGCTCACAAACAGCTGCATCCACACAAATGACATCATGCTTCCACATGAAACCAGGGTTATTGACTGCTATCACCTCTTGCACATTCATCTGCTTCCTCCTCCTCATGTTATCCTTTTTCTGTGGTTATATTTCTAAGAAACAACAAAAATTCGTGCTACTTCCAATAAAAGGGACTTACATCATCTGTGTTTGATAAAGCTACAGCTATGAGAATTTTTTACAAGTTTCAGTACAGGACATATATAGAAGGCAAAGGACTAGGTCGGAGCGATCCTCAACCAACTCCACACCATTTGTGTTATTTGGCAATGCTCCTGTTCCTGTCAGTGCCTTTCTTCTCAGAGGTTTGTAGGTCTGAAACCTCTGGACATACGTCCAGAGAGAAACAGCTCTGTTCAAAACTGCCACTAATTGGAATGAGTTCTAAAAAGCCATTGAGTTGAGTAATAGGGACAAATTCACCAGATGTCATTTGAACCTGCTGACACCACATTTTTCTCCAGCATACGCTGCTTCAAGAAAAAAAGGGATTCAGGTAACTCTTCGTTCACTTTCAATACCGGACACCTATCTTAGCAGCAGACTTTATGAATAGACTCAGAAACAGCAAATATAGAGAAGCCATGTGTCTGTGCTTTCAAATGAGTACAGATAGTTTTGTTAAGGTATCTTCTAAAGTACATGTATGACAAAATCTATCTTAAAATGTAGCATTGATACAGTGATAAAATCACTTTTTTTTTTTTTTTTTTTTCAAAACCAGCTAATAAATGCACAGATGTTAAGGCCCAGGTTTTGATCTTATTAGATCTTATTAGCCACATAACAGCACTGTGCCACTTGAATTATTCTTGAGTGCATCACGATCACGTTGCACAGGCAAATTTAGGACTCATGTAGGACCCAGGTGGTCTACTTTTGCAAAGACAGGTCTAGTTTGTGTGTGTGTGCATGGACACATAATGCAAATTAATCTAACCTAGCTCAAAACAAATATTAACTGGAAATAAAAATAGTGTAAAACTGTTATGCAACTCATTATAGAAAACAAAATGAAACTAAAATCTGGGACATTCCACAGCACTTTCCACAGCAACTGCTGCATTCAGCTGTTCTAAAAATATATCTGAAGGGTCAAAATGTTACTTGTACAGTAATAAAACAGCTGAGTCTGGGAATGAACTGATGTGTAATTAAATAACAGCAGGTTTGCAAGTGTTCTTCTGCTTCAGTTCAACTGAAAGGCAATATACATTGTTATGAACAAGCGTTTAACGTGTTAGGTTTTAGAGCTTTTCTATACCAGCAGTTCAAATGCTATGGCATGTGGAATGTGTCTTCAACTTCCATGCTTAGCTTCTTCTTGTTCATAGTGTTAAGAATCGCATCCAGCATTGATAACATCCAGATAGGTCCGGAGTGAAATACAGTGAATTTTGAAAGTGCCAACTGTAAGGTTTAGTCATGGTGCAGATTTATTTTATTACTTCTGCAGATCAGGACTAGCCATATCTAATAGGCATGGATTACTCATGTGCTATACCTAGTTTGGGTCTAGAAAGAGCTTTATTACCTGTAGGTGGTGCAAAGCCCACACTAGTAAATCCTTCCAGGGCCTGTGGAAAGCAAGCAGACATATCTAAACTTTCTTTGCAATGTGCTTCCAGAATCAGAAGTTCTGGAGAGTATAGCACAGATATGCCAGTGTGTCCTTCAATGTGATTTCTCCAGAGGCAATGTAGATGTCATCTGATCCCCAAGTAAAGCCTCCTGGAACCCACAGACTGCAGCACAGAGCCACCCACTTCATTCTGTGGAAGTGCATTAGCACCAGCTTTGAGAGGACCATAAGAGACCTGGGCTAGATCTTCACACAGTTTCAGATTTGTGGTTCGCTACATGATGCTCCTAAGTTAAAGACAGCTATACTACATGAATACAGACAGGCTTGTGCTGAAAACTGCAGCTTCCTACATCAACAGCTATTATCTGTAAGAAATTCTGACATGAGAAAATCAGGAGACCTAAAGAAACATCCAGGTCAAAGAACATAAATTAAGTTTACCAACAATAAGTGATCTTTCCAGGTTCCCTGCAGACTTAGTGGTAGCTGGAATACTCAAGATAAATGATGCACAGAAAGGAAATGCCATCATGTTACAGACAAATCCAGAGGCAACAGAGAGAGGCGCTGGCAGAACTAATGCAAAACTTCCAGCTCTCTTAGTCTTCCTAAATGAACTAACAGCCCAGAAATCCTGCAGTTTGGCAGAGCAGTTAAAGCTACTGAATGATTGATCCATCAGAAAACCTAATGAAGTAGTGCTGTTCAAGCTGCAAACAATGGCATTTGCCACTGGAGTTTTGACAGATGAAGAAAGGGTAAAAGGACTTCTTAGTGGACTGAACAATTCCATTACACAAATAGTTGGATACAAAGCTTTGAGATGGTTGGCAGAAATGTGCATATGTTGCACATTGCATCTGAGTACATGGGACAAATACAACAATTTGGAGTTTACTGGGCAGGGGTTGTTCAATGTGTTCTGAATGTGCACTAAAGCCATCCAGAGCTTTGAAAATCACAGTCACCATGCTATGGTGGGTTGGCCACCCCCAGGCAGCAACTAAACACCCACCCTGTCACACCCCAGCCCCACACAACGGGGTGGGGGAAAGGATTGGAAGAATTAAAGCATGAAAAAAATGTGCATTGAGATAAAGACAGTTTATTAAGTGAACCAAAGCTGTGCATGCAAGCAAAGCATAATAAAAAAAAAAAAAAAAAATCAGTATTTCCCATTGGCAGGCAGTTTAGCCACTTCCTAAAAAGGAGGGCCTCAGCACTTGCACAGGTTACTTGGGAAGACAAATGCCACAACCATTAATGTCCCCCCCTTCCTCCTCCTTTCCATAGCCTTTTATGGCTGAGCACAAGGCCACGCAGTATGGAATGTCCCTTTGATCAATTCAAGCCAGCAGTCTCCTCCCAGCTTCTGGTGCATCCCAGCTTGCTGGTGGCGGGGCAGCTGTGTGTGGTGGTAGGAAATAGTGGGGTTAAGAAGAAAGCCTCCATCCACACTGTGCAAGCTCTGCTCAGCAACAGCCAAAACACTGCTCTGTTATCAGCACTGTTCTGGTCAGGAATCCAAAACACAGCACCATACCAGCTGCTATGAAATTAATTCCATCCCAGCTAAACACAGTACAAAAGCACAGCAAATGCATTAGACACTAAATGTTTCTGTCAAGTGCTGGACTTTCAGTTCAGGTACAATATAGCTGATCTGGTGTAGCCTGCAGTACCTTCCAGTCAGGACGCCGGAACTCATAATTCAAAACAAATATAAAAAATCTTTAAGCTCTACCCAAGTGATGTCTGGATAAAAAAGGAAGCCAGATCTAGAGACAAATGGACATACTGCAACTCCACTGAGGCAGCTTCTCCACCGGAGATGAGGTTGCAGATGTTGTCTAATATCTCGAACTTTTTGACTGCACACAGTAAACAAGGCAAAACAAATCTGGGCATAAACCGAAATAAACTAGCAAGTGATTTGCATTTTGCTAAATATGAAAAATTATCACCCCAAACCAATCTTCTTTGTTACAGAAAACATCTTTATACATTGTAAAGCTAAACAATCTGATCATACTGGTCCTGTGTATGCTTCTCAACATTTTATGACAGAAAATATGACTGCCTCCTTTCACTGCGGCAAAAAAAACTATGGAAGCTCTGAAATGATACATTTAATATGGTTGAACCTTCTGTAGAATAAATTAAAAGCAAGATTCAGTTTTGCTGGAAACTCTTTCTGTGACCCGTTTTGTGTTGAGCATCATCACGTATTTTTACCTAATTTATGCTTGTGAAAATGACACTGAGGTTTACAAATCCATGCAAATTAAAACTGCCTTAGACAGGGCAATTCCGAAAGTCTCAACAGACTATTTGATTCTTGCTATTATTACACCCTAGTTAGTACAGTAATTAATAATTAAGCATGCATGCTTTCATATATAATTACTTGCATCCTTCTAGACATTTTCTTTACAGAATCAATACCAACAAAATCTGTGGTCACATTTATCTACCATACAATTGTGGCAACACTTATGATCACTTAAAAATACTTCCCCCTCTTTTTCCTCTACAGCTTCCCTTCCCTACCCTCTTCCATGCCTCATATTTCCTGTTCAAAACACTGTATGTAACACCAGGTAGGTCTTATCCCACAAAGCTATCTACCTGGGCAAAAACCACCATCCAGACAGAATCTCTTCAAAAGATATGTGGCAAAGTATGATCACATATTACAAGACCAAGAGTTCTCACTGCTTTCAAATTCTTACTATGTGAGTTCTTCAAACAACAAGAAGAAAAATATTTTTGAGAAGAAAATAAGTTGCTTTTCTGAAAGGCAAGCTACAATGATATGCATAGGCATAATGAAAAATTATAGTACCTGAAAATATCTTCAGGCATGTTTGGTATGTCTTATATTGCCTAGATTTAAAATTAATAGCGAATCTGTAAATACACAAGTTGGAATAAAAATAATCTCAACAATGGAAAAAACACCCCTGGGTGGTATAAATGCAAGCTTATTTTGGGAAAAGTCTTTTACTTCACTGCTTTTCCTGGAACTAGCCCAAACTGTTACTGATTCTCTTTTACCATTCTCAAGTGAATTCCTGTACTGAAAAGTCCGGTAACACTTTTTTGTATGTAGCTGATAACTCTTTGTCAATGAAGGTTTGAATGAGCCCAGCCAAGTCAAAGGAAGGTCTTGTGCCAACTGCTGTGTGCAACGTAACAGTACAACAACATTCTACAAATCTCTGTTCCATAGGATATAATCATACGCCACATTTTTGTGCTACTTACTTGGCTTTATTATTGACTGCTCTGTTATATTTGAATTCTGAATTTACATTAGAATATTATGAGGAACATAACAGAGTTTGAGTTAAAATAGAAAAACTTGCAGTTTAAGCTCAGACTAGGTTGCCCAATATGAATACCAATTTCAGTTCAATGACACATCTAATAAATAAGTAATGCCTTAACAGCTCTTTTCAGCCTGTGTTTTGGGAGGCCTTAGAACTTCTGGACTGATTCCGAGGGGTCCAAGGATAACTAACGTCTTCAGAAAGCTTAAATTCCCTAGGCAGGGTTTGCTATTCCCACTGGAAGATTTCTAAGGTTCTGCAAACAAACAAAAAATTTAAGAAGAAAAATTCTACCACCATGTGGTAAAGGAGATTGGATATAACATAGCAGATCAAAAGTAGTCATCCTTATAGCAGACTGATTTAAGGTGCCCTTGAATTCAGTTCTCTTGGGAGAAACAAATTTGTTTTGTAATATGAAATAAGTCTCTTCATTAAACAGCTGTTACACAACTTTCTAGCTCAAATTAAAGTGAATAAAAATGTAGAGCTAAGTTCCAAACCTGGAGTATTTCGTCACAGTCGCACTGCAGTCCATGGAATTATGAAGACTTATTTCACATCTTGATTAGTCCTATGTAATTCCCTTTTTCCAGTTAGATGAAACATGAAACAATTATTTTATTGGTCTTATTTATTTTTAAATTAATAATGGTATTCTAACAAATCAGGTTTTCTGGCATTGTGTGAGACCTTTCTGTTACATACTAAGTTCTGGGTACATACTAGGCAAGGATTATTTTGTGGGCAAGACAATTTGCAAGTCATGGAAGCCAAAACATGCAAGCATAAATTGTTTCTGACACACGTGTTGAACCGATTGTAACAACTTTTATGATTTTAGGGTCAGAAGTGTCTCGATGCAATTCAGGATCTTTTTCTCTACGCTGTTTATGGGCAGTCCAGAGACTAATTCATATGAGCTGGCCAGTGCCTGGTGTCCTTTACACAACACCATTTGATGAAAACCACGTCTATAGAAGTGAAAAAAATAAAAGAAAAAAAAGAAAGAACCCAGCCATATTACAATTTTGACTTAGTCACGATATTGTGAGGAAAAAAAGACTAGGCTCCCCTCCTCGTCTCTCTCTCTTTCTGCCAACAAAGAACTGCTTGTTTCACTTATTTCCCAGAAACAGCATTAGCCTTCCAACAAGGTCAGCAAAAAATGCTGCTTTTCAGTTCTAGTGCATTTTGTTCCAAAAATCTGTGAAGTATTAAACCAAAAAGTTGTACTAAGCAGTTGTACTTTCTTTATGGACCCAGTACATATAGAGTCCATTATTCAGATTTCTGGGCAGAAAATAGCTATGCAGAAATTTCTCTCAGTTTGAATCGTAATGTTCATTTCTATGATATGCACATGTAACTACTTTTTCCTGTCTTCAATGTGTCAAGATTAAAAAAATAAAATAAAATAAATGCAGGTGCAGCATCAAAGCTATGATTTAGCAGGAAATTATTTCGAAGTTTACAGATTGACTATGTAGGAACTTAGGTACTTCCTTTTAAATCACCTAATAAAAAACAACAAATAACAGTGGGGAATGCTTGACTGAGGAAGGACAGCATTGATGTTAATGACCAATTATTGATAACCTTTATTATTTAAAATATGTATTAAATATTTTTTTTTGCTTTCAATTGTTTCATGAAATCTTTAGCTTTTACATTCCATCTAGTTTTCAACTGTGAAAATGACTAGTCTTTCACTAGCACATGTTTAGATTATTATTAACCCTGAAGGGAAATGCTTACAACAACAGGAACCTCTTGATGTTGAAATTAAAAAGTGCTAGATTTTGAAAAAAAATACCAACATTTCTTAAACACATCAACTTTTAACGTTTCAGATTTACTAGACAGTTGGCTGCTGGTGTAAAGGTCTTTATCTGTGTAATAGGCAGGAAAGGTTTATCTCACAGGGGCAAATGGGTTCTGGGACAGGAATTAGCAGGGTTCATTTGGAGAACTTTAAACCAGCTTCGAAGATGGATAGGGTTGTAGCTGGGCTTGCACCAGTGGGGCCGTGCTGTAGCACTGAGGGAGACCATGAGGTCTTAGGACCATGCAGTCCCTAGGGTGAAATCATCGTGCTCAGCTTACTCCCTGAAGTGCCTGTACACCAATGCATGCAGTATGGGGAATAGGCAAAAGGAGTTAGAAATCCCTGTTCAATCAGGAAATTATGATCCCGTGGCAATTACAGAGGTGGCGATTACATGGTGGGACAGCTCACATGACTGTCATAGATGGGTATGTCCTGCTCAGGAAAGACAGGCCAGCAAGCAAGGTGGTGGAGTTGCTCTTTATATGAGTGCTTACTTGTACTGAGTACTGTCCAGGGCCAGATGAGGAGTGAGCTGAGAGTCTGTGGGTGAGAATTAAGGGACAGGCTGGCATGGGTGATACTGTTGTGGGTGTCTATTATTACAGACCACGAGATCAGGATGAGGAAGTTGACGAGGCCTTCTACAGGCAGCTGATAGCAGCCTTATGATTACAGATCCTGATTACAGATCCTCGGGGATTTCAACTATGCTAACATTTGCTGGAAGGCCTACTCAGCCATCCATCTGCAGTCCAGGAGGTTCCTCCAGTGCATTGATGAAAAATTCCTGATGCAAATGGTGGGTGTGCCAATTAGGAGAGGAGTGCCGCTGGATCTTGTCCTCACTAACAAGGAAGGCCTGGCTGAAGCAGTGAAGGTTGATGGCAACCTTGGTTACACTGACCATGAGATGGTGGAGTTTGGGATCTCATGTGGCAGAAACAGAATACAAACCAGAATCACAACCGTGGAATTCATTAGGGCGAAGTTTGGCCTTTTCAACCAACTGCTAGGGGAAATCTCATGGGACAAGGTACTCAATATATTCATTGACAACTAGATGAGGGAATAGAGCGTACTGTTAGCAAGTCTGCTAATGATACTAAACTGGGAGTGGCTGACATGGCGGAAGGCTGTGCTGCCATCCAGTGAGACCTAGACAAGCTGGAGAGTTGGTCAGGGAAAAATTGAATGAAATATAACAAGGGCAAGTGTAGAGTCATGCACCTGGGTAAGAACAACTCCAGGCACCAGTATAAATTGGGAACTGGCCTGTTGGAGAGCAGCATAGGGGAAAAGGACCTGGGGGTCCTGGTGGACAGCTAGATGACCATGAGGCAGCACTGTGCCCTTGTAGCCAAGAAGGCCATTGGCATCCTGGGGTGTATCAGAAGGGCTGTGGTTAGTAGGTTGAGAGAGGTTCTCCTCCCTTTCTGCTCTGCCCTGGCGAGACCACATCTGGAATATTGTGTCCAGTTCTGGGCCTCTCTCAGTTCAAGAAGCACAGGGAACTGCTTGAGAGAGTCCAGCACAGAGCCACAAGGTTAATTAAGGGGGTGGAGCACCTCCCTTATGAGGAAAGGCTGAAGGTCTCTAGCTTGGAGGAGACTGAGGGGTGGCCTTATTAATGTCTATGAATATGTAAAGGTGAGTGTGATGATGGAGCCAGGCTCTTCTTGGTGACATCTAATGATAGGCCAAGGGGCGGTGAGTGCAAGCTGGAACACAGGATGTTCCACTTAAACATGAGAAGAAACTTTTTCCACAGTGAGGGTGACAAAACACTGGAACAGACTGCCCAGGGGGGTTGTGGAGTCTCCTTCTCTGGAGACATTCAAAACCCACCTAGAGGCATTCCTGTGTGACCTGATCTAGGTGTTCCTGCTCCAGCAGACGGATTGGACTAGATGATCTTTCAAGGTCCCTTCCAATCCCTAACATTCTGTAATTCTGTGTGTCATACACACATCTGAATTTAATTTACCTGATACTGAAATTAATTTCTGTTAATCTCTATAGCTGCTAGCCTCTGTCTTCAAAACACATGCAAATTCTCAATTTGAAATCAGTTGTTGGTTTTAATTATAAATAACAACAAAGAAAAGTCTTTCCCAGAGCTGTGTTGTAAAACTGATATTCCCACAGAATGTACTAGTCCCCTACAACAAATCCAGCTCTCCTGTAAGAACTATTTTATTAACCAGAAGCAGGTGCCAAAATTATTCACATTGACCATAACTGGGTTGTGTCAGCTTCTTTCAGGATGTCCGGTAATTAAAAATGACCTGAAACAGGAAGCCTTTCCACCATGTAGGTGGTGTGTGGGTATGGGCTACTGAGGGGGAAAATGTGTTCCTGTCAATGTTACCTACTTGTTGCCACACTTCCAGCCAATGCAAACGATGTATTGCAAAATCTAGACCATTTAATGTATGATAGTTGTCACTAAAATACATACTGACTGTTTTTAAACACCTTAGGGGTTTCCTATCTCCAGATCACTTTGACACAATAACCAGAACTGTATTTTATCATCTTCAAACAATAGTAGCTACACCTCTTTTATCCTGGCAGGATATGGAAACCTTGCTTCATGTGTTTATTGCTTTTAAACAGGTATACTGCATTGTTTTATTGGTTGGATTTCCTGACTGACTCAAAAAAAAAAACAGGAAAGCAGATGCAAAGTGCCATAAAACCTATTTGTCCAGACCCAGTTCAATTACCTAGAGCAATACAGCTGAAAGCTAAACTTTTTAGATTTGTGGATGAATTTCTAGAACAGAAACAGTTGTCAGTGTGTAAGAGATTCTCCACATTAAACTCTATTGTGTAATACATAATGGCTTTCACATTACAGAACCAGTGTATTTAATAGTTAAAAGTATCCTGCTCATATCACTTGGATCGTATCTACTGGTGGAATTTCATCACAGAATCACAGAATGGCTGAGGTTGAAACGGACTTCTGGATCACCTGGTCTAACCTCCCTTCTGGATCCCTGGTCCAACTATGTAGAGTTGATTGACAGAGTAAGCTTCTAAGGCAAGAAGCTTTCTCTTCTTCAGTAGGAAGAAAAAAAAAATCAAACAATTCTCCATTTGGAGTTTAACTCAGTAAGTTAGTATGGTTCATCTCTTAGAATCAATGCATACGTTGACCATGAACAGATTAACATTGGGCCTTCCATTGTCTTATGCCTGAAAAACCTGACCTACTAAATGGAGATAATATTACCAGCTTCTACCACAGATGTGCCACGATGTTTTATTTTTCTTACAGTCTGTATTTACACATTATATAATCAGGTGAAAGTGCAGGTATCAAGAGCAGACAAAAGTATATATAGCAACCTTCTTCCTCTGCCAGAAATCACTGTCTATTATTATGTACATATTACACATTCTAAAACTCTACCATTCAGCACTCGTTTTATTTATGTTGCCAGGCTCCAGTCTAATGAAAGCTAAGAACTGCACCAGGAACCTCAAATCTGTCACAAAGGTTTTCAAGACCTGACTGCATGAAGTCTTGAGGAGCTTGGTATGACCTCAAAGCTGACTGCTTTGAGCACAAGGTTCAGTTACAGACCTCTCAAGGCCCCTTCCCACCTTAATTGTTCTGTGATGGCTAAGGTTTTTAAGTAACGAGGTTTTTGAAGTAACTCACACCTATAAATTCAAGTCAATTGATACAGAAGACATTACAGAAAACTATAAGCTTTTTGTTTTGTTTTGTTTGTTTTCAGAATAACTTGCAAACTGTAAAATTTAAAAAGCATTTAAATGAAGATCAGGCTGTTCTCACCAATCAGGCAAAACTACAATGACAAAATAAATCTCTTTAAAACAGTCTGAAGGCATCAGGATGAAAATAAAAATGTTTCTGAGCGTTGCATAATGTAGAATAGAGAAAAACTACAAAACAATCAGAATTTAATTAAAAATAATTGCAAAAGACAAACTTTTATAAGGATCTATTTTTTTCCCTTAAATTTTGCTACACAAAAACAAAGAAACAAACCAAACCAAACCAAAAAACACACACACACACACAAAACACATACTGCCATCTCTTTTCAGTGACTTTCCAGTGACTGCCATTAACGCAGACTAGCTTCCTTACCTTGGACTTAGGCATTTACAGAGAACAGTTTAGTCACTTAAGTGAGGCAGTAGTTTGATCATTAAACTGGGTGCACTGCAGCTGCTCTCTGCCTCCTTTCATTTACAGGAAGCCCATGGAGCTTAGTCTCCTAATTCAGGGATCTACATCTGGTGCCAAAAACGAGGCTGCACAAATACTTCTCCTTCCACACAGGGTCTGATTCTAAAACACTAACGGAGCTGACTGGTAGTAGGTACGTAATAGTTTATCAATCAGTTGGAAAAGGCCATGTTTTAGACTGGGCAGACAACATATCCATGTGCAGATTCAGAACTGAAGTAAATAGCATTTATGAAGCACTCATGAAGAAATAAAAAATGCAGTGCTTCTGGTTGTCTTCAGTCAGAGGCTGATCATTTTCCATCTGGCATTCCAACAACAAAATAGTTAAAAGACTGCTGTTAATTTTGCCCTTTCCTTAGAAAAACAACAAAGGTAAAATATTTAAAAAGGTTAGACCGAACAAGTCTGAGTATTTGCTAACCTGCAACAATATGCTTTCAGCATCAGAGACAAATTTCCCTTTCCATTCAAGAAACTTCACTGAATTTTGTGGTCTTTTGTAAGTAAACACAGAAACTCACCTACCATGTATTATTAGTTTTATGTAAACTTAACGTGATGCATCAAAGAAAGAAATGCCTTCAGATGCCTTTGTTATACAACATTTAAAAAGCAATGCTTTAAATGTTGGTGAGAAAACAAACACTGCTAATGTTATAAGAAAGCCATTATGCTAATGTTCTAAGCCATCTGCTCAGAACAGAAATAATAGATCTGCAGTAAGAATGTAGAAAAGTACAGCAGATTTTTTAAGGTATGTCTACCAATTTGAGTGAATTCTCACTACAGGTTTCTCTCTGTCTCAAGCATAAGCATATTACAATGTGGTATCATTTAGCCACACTGTGCTTTTGACAGAATGTTTATAAGTGCCTTTGTACACTTCCCAGCAAGTATTGCTGAAAGGAGTTTATAAACCAAAGCAACAAGCTGTACAGAACACAAAGTATTTTCCATCTCTTTATAAGAAGAATACCAAGGAAAGCACGTGTTAGTAATTGAAAGTGCAGACCAGCATGCAGACCTGGAATACTTAGATCGTTTTCTTGTAGGTGGCACATCTTCAAAAGAAAACTTTTTAAATTCCTACAGTACCAAAAAATGTGAAGGCAAAAGACAGATGCATAGACTTCAATTACTAAAAAGTTACAAATTATGTCCAGAAGAGTTTAACTTGTTATCCAGTTTCCATTTTTCCTCTGATGTCTGAAGGATGTTGGCACAATCACTTCTGGCTAGAGGTCTCACCACCAGACCAAAGAATTGCTGCTCAGTTCAGAGTCTGAGCAGACCCAAGAAAACAACTTCAGAAGTTAAACTTTTGTATCACAGAAGAGTAGAAAGGTATCCCCCCTCCTTTTGGCCAGGATAATTTCAAAACAGAGATGTTCTACTTTAACACCAGAAACTGCACTCATACGTATTTTAAACGGTCACATGAATAATTGAGAAGCTACTGCATCCTGTACAGATATGTAAGTACTTATAAGTACACACAGAAATTACAAGATTGTGATGATGTATATGTAAGTGTTTATATATATATCCACAATTTCTAAATAAAATCTTTTGTTCTATTTTTTAAAAAAATAATGTTATACTTGGTATGTTCAAGCAGGTGGTGGACTGGAAAATCATGCACAGTGATGCTGAATTTAATAACAGGGTGCAGAAAGTGTTACTCTACTGCATAACCAGTTTTTTGCTTCCAAAGAAGTGTCACAGCATTCCTTTAGAAAGCCAAAGGAACAAGGAAAAGCTCACCAAAACATGTTGATAAAATATTTTCTTGACTAAATAAATATGGACATTATGGAAATTTCTGTATCTTTGTAGTGGGCTAATGTTTAGTTAATTCGGTTGCAGACCAGAACCACTATACTAAGCACCGTATAAATACCTAACAACAACAGTACCTTGTCTATAATGTGAAGGATACTGAATAAAATATTGTCTGTAGTTGATGTGACAGATTTTCAAGTCTGTGGAATTAACCCTGTTGGGCATCTGAAGTCCCTTCAAGAACAGACTCTTAATTAGATATTGGCTTCTATTTCTAATCATTTGTATGATTAGAAATCTCTTGGAGGAGAAATACCCTCCTCCAAGCTTCAATATGCAAGTATTTCAGTATACAATTTCTCTTTGATTAACCTCACTTCACTTCCATTGATGCATTGGGGGAAAAAGCTTGTTGAACAGCATGCTAATTTACGGGACTTCCTCTGTTTCTTAATTATAGTGAACAGATGTCAATGTAAGCTGAGGAGATGGTATGAACAAACAAAAAAACCCTGTTCTACTCTTACCTCTTGGCCATTTCAAAATTAGGATGGCCAGATCAACATAAAGCAGTTGTGGTTTGAAATAACGTGCAGACCAACTGTTAGTTTTGCCATGTAGTACGACAGCCTAAAGTACACCCTAGCCTTTCATTCTTTACTTCATTTTTTTACGATGACCACTCAGTTTTTTTATGATGACCACCTGCTGCTATGTGCTGACTCACATAGCGTAACCAGCAATGCCTTTGTAGTGAATACAGACAAGCAGGACAGTTGTTTAGAGAAAGTATGAACTAAAATGATCTGCTTCAGGGAACAACCTAGATATTTAGTATAAATTCAAGACATAAATAAAAATGCAGTTTGTATTACTGCTATCGGTGACTATCATCAACCAAATGTTTTCTCAAGTTTTCTTGGTAAATGTGAAGAGACAACCCCAATGAACTGCAAATGAGTAATCATGAAATTATGAGATCCACTTAACAAAATTAACTTGAACAAGAATCAGGTTTGTGGTTTTATGACTGCCTATTTGACCCAGTTTTGTGATCTTGAGCCTGTAAGCTGTCCTATCTGTTCCTCATTTTCTTGAAAGCTAGAGAAGTTAAAACTACTGGGCTTTGAGCTGCAGAAGCAAAAAATTACAGAAAAAATGTCATTCTTAATTATACATGAAAAAGGTTTTCTTCCATTTACATTTTTTCTTTAATATTTTCAGAATTTTCATGGTTTTATTTTCACTAAGATTTATAACAGGCAACTTCAGATGAACATAAGTTGATGCTTAAAGTTAACCTTGAAGTGCTAAGCAGGAACACCAACAAAACCACACAACTTACAGAAGGTCTTCAGTTAATTCTTACTGCAAAATAAATTTCTAGTATTCTGCAAGTAGATTCCATTACAGAACCTAACTATGCAAAACAAACAAACAACAAAAACAGCTACAACCTCTAACCTGAAGAAACACAGGAAAGACTAGAGACAGATTTCTTAATGCAGGACTTAATGCAGTAAGCTTTGAAAATGATATAGTAGGCTTGTAGAGGCTTTATACCATCTCTGAATGAAAAAGCACAGGAAGAGTTTATTTTACTATGTTCACTACTACATCAAAATTTTTTCACAGAAGCTCTAAAATAAAATGCATGAAATGTCAGAACTTCAAACACTTCAAGCAGTGCAAATTCACTTGCTGCCAACTCTGCAGAAGGAAAAAACAAGAAAGTAGAGAACATACTGTTTGGCTTGATAGCAGAATCGGAGCTACCTATTTTGGACCAAAAATTAATTTGGCAAACAAATTAGTAAAAGGTAGCCCTCCTTTCTTGTTTGAATTTCCACCACAGAAACGACATCCAGTACTCACCGAGATTTGGCTGAGACATTGCCATAGACCTTTGCGGTATAGGTGTGGAAGTAGCTGCGGGATGGTGGCTCATGTGATTCAGTGGTTGGTTCATTGTTTTTCGAGGATCTTGCCAAGTTGTAATTTTTTCTATGTGACTGAGAAAGTAAAGATAAAGCATAAGTTTAACAGAAAATGCCCAAGTGTATTGCATACATGGTAATGCATAATGCCATGAAAGTCCTATTTGTGTTTCTTATCCTGTATCTTTCTACCCTTATCTCACCACAAACCATTTGAAATTATCTACCATCTTGTCATTTCTTTAGCCCTTGAACTTTTTTTTCTTTTGATCTTCTACCCTTTGCCATTCTAGTACTTCATATGCTACTCATGTATCAGTTACTTTTACTTGAACAAATGGGGATATCCATTGTGATTTTGAAAATCTGTAATAGACATTTATCTTCCAGACTATTTAATTATCCAAAAATTTTATTCCTGATCTAGCCATCTTTTTCTCTACACTCATATACAAGGCCATTATTCATGAACCAATAGTTGGTCATTTTGCTGAGTTTTGAAAACGTGTTTTGCTAGATCTGATTGCTTTATTCCTTACCAGCCCAGAAAAACTAGTCTGTCCATATGTCTCCAAGAATATCAGAATATATTCTCATTGCCAAAAGGGGCAGATTATGTCCTATTGACTAATGTGTAACTGCTAATTTCTCTGTAAAGGCACTAACATTTTTTACTGAAAGATAGACAATGTGGGTCAACAATGCACCCACCACTCTAGTTACATAAAGCCTCATGTACCCATATTACACTGAAAAATACAGTGAGGTAACTAAAACCTGTCATTTCTACAAATTTTTTTTTGCTACAGAATAAAGTATTGTGAAGGGACTGTGTTTTCATTGAAATGTATCAGTTTAGACAGTAACTTAACAGGACAAGGATTTTAAGTATCAGCATGTATTCGATTTGAAACAAGAGAAAGACAAATAAGAAAAAAAACAACAAAGGAATCACCTTAAAGCAATCACCAAATCACCGGTCTGGTATATACCTAGTGATGCTCTGTTTGCATGTGGTTCCATCTTGGCACATCCAGCTTTTTGCCCAACTGACTAACCAGGCAACAGATCACAAATTACTTTTTGTACTCAAATAGGTTTTCCTCTTTTTTTTTTTCCTTCTAGAAAACTTTAAAAGAGGAAAGTCTTTTAGTAGAACATGTAAAGAAGGATAAAACTTTTAAATGATCTGTGTATGGAAAACCATTCTAATCCACCTTTCATAAAAGCAATGTCTAACTTCATCTTTACCGAACTCTAACTCAAAACTTCGCATTGCTATTTTTACCTATGGTAGCACTGCCATTAACGCTGTGACCACCTCAGAGCTTCAGACTCAGTTGGCCACCAGTATTTCGCAAGCAAGTTTCCATCTACTGCCATGTTAACATATCCAAACTCTTTACAGTCAGTCTGTGGTATTACCAAATAATGTGAATTACAAGCAGGAAAAAGCAAAAAAATACAACCTCCCCTCAACCCAAGACATTTTTTAAAGAACAGAAGAAAGCAACACGGTCTTTATTTAGTCTGTGGCCATTTCCTTTTCTTAATATTTTACATTTAATGTACAGTTACAAAACTGCAACCAAAGATCACACTTTCACTTCTATGCTTGTCTAAACCCCAGGCCCTAAGCAGTTAAGTCTCTTCATTTCTTCATAGCTTCTGGAATATTTACTACTTGTTATCATTGTTATTATCATTGAAACCATTTCTTTTTTAATTCACAAGAATTCTTGTATCCCGCTCAATTAAATGATCTTTCATCCAAAATTATAAAATGTCATTCTGAACTAAAGATGCTGGTATACCAATAGACTGGACAATGTTTTCTGAAGTACTAATTGTGTATAAATGAGATGAAAGTTATATATATATTTTTTAAGTTCCATTGTTTTGTTTCTCTGGCATTTTAATTCAAAAAAAGAAGCTACACTTAATCAAAGCTATGAATTTTGGAATACCAACACAAATACCATAAACAAATATAATAGAAAAGATTATTCCCCAAATAGTGAAACATTTCTTTTAAGCATGAGCTTTAATGATTAAATAAATGCTGCCTTTACATAGCTTGTATCAAAACAGATCTCTCACTCTCAAACATTTTTTACATGTAAACCCTGTTTAAATTAATGAAAAAACATTCAAATTAAATCAGACTTTTTTTTTTTTCTCCTGTAACATTCGTCTGTAGAAACTGAAAGTATAAATTCCTGTTAGGAAAATCTGAAGCACAAGTTAAAATATTTATTAAGCAATCAGTAACTTGTTTGAACATATTATTCACTCTAACTACAAATCTGAAACCTTTAACTACAACTGCCAATCACGTACAATGAGCAGTAACTGAAGTGCTCTTAAAAACACAATAGAATACCAAAATGGTCAGCTTTGAAATTCTGTTTTATCACCAAAGTTCCTTTCAGCTTTAACATCCTCCTATTTCATGGACATTAAAAGACAATAAAATATGATCACTCATTTTTTGATTTGGGGGAGAGCTATGAACACGTGCAGTGTCATGCATGTGAACTTGTACTTACAATTCGAGGATCCTTTCATTTTAAGCATTTAGGAAAGGAGAACAAGACTACCTAGTAGCCCAAATACGACCCACGCTGACTTCAAAACATCCTTATCATTTTCCTGGACTACCTCCTGCTGAATAAATGGACAGTCACTTGCTCAGTGAAGAACTCCACACTGGAAGCTACACTTGCCTAGCCTTGAAGAGGCTCCAAGAAGCTCTGAAACACCATATTCAGGGATGCATCCAAGAGAAAGGGCCTTTATCTCCTGGGCAGAATGCAGCTGGGAAATCTGTTCAATGAACTCAGATGACCACAAAATTCATGCAACTGGAGTTAATGAACCACTAGAACATGCACTGTTTGTTCCAATGTTTCTTTCTTGCTACCTTCTTTTCTGCACTTTATATTTAGTTACATGCAAGAATTGAAAGATGTTACTTATAACACAAAATACTTTATATATAAACATCTCAATGCTGCTATTACTGTATAGAAAATGCAGCATAGAGAAAAGCAAAAAGTAATCTGCTGTTCTTTGTAAAATAGGTCAGCAAGTAGCAAAACCAGATATTGATCAAGAGATAGAAATCTTCACTTAGGCCTTGATCCTGAAAAACTGAAGTCACTAGAAGTTTTGCCACAGATGATGATGGAAGGTGGGTAATAATTTTGCACAGCCTCACAGCACAGCAGATATTTAGAAAAGAACATGATATCAGGAGTGCTTGGTTGCAGTTGGTAGTCAGTTATCATAACTACAATTTTTTTTGGTCTTGCATTTTTAATACGGGCTTGCTGGGTTCACTCTACTGAAATAATTAAAAAAAATGTATTTATTGAGTATCTTTAGAAAGTAAAAACAAGAACATACAGAGTTTTGTTGACAGAAGTCATTACAAATATTCTTCAGCAATACAGTTTACATAGTGCTGACATAGTGCTTATGATACTATCATAAGGTCAGCAAAACATTGTCCATATAGTGACTTTGAAAACAAAAAAATTATGAACAGTACTATGCTAATATACTTGAAATGCCACACAATCAAGCTATAGTTACTCTTTTATGAACACATTTGACCTAACACTGCATGTGGAAACACTTTGTTTCTGATGACCAAATTAGGATAAAATGAGCTTTAGTTCTCTAAAGGATTTTTTTTCTATGTAGTTCCATGAGCCAATTCTCCATCCTTTCCTTTTTTCTTTTTCTTTTTCTTTTTCTTTTCTTTTCTTTTTTTTTTTTTTTTAAATATTCCTACTCAAAATGTCCAGCCTATAAAGGTTTATAAGCTCTGCTATTTGCTTTCTCTGAAATGTGTGTCTTTTCTTAGTTATAGGTACCACAAGGCAGACAGAATTAAGGCAACACAAAAACATGGAGAAACACATCATCATTTAGCATCTATGAACAAGACAGTATTTTCTAATCTACTGTTTTCCTAGATTGTATATTTTCACTTTAAACAGAAGTTATCATAACCTGCAGATTTTATTTTTCATTTGAAGTAAAAATATAAATTCAAAAAGGTCTTAATAAATTCATGCAGCCTGTTCTGACAGGGAAATACTTATAAGAAAAGAGAAAAATGTGCAAATCACCATACAAAGCAACTGGTCATGAAATTGTAGTTCAAAACTAATACTGCTTTTGTTCAACACCTCTTTTCTCCTTTTTATAAAGAAAACGATCTGTACTGTAATCACACATGTAAGAAGCAGGGCAGCATCAGCCGTTCGGCAATACTTCTTAACATAAAAAAGAACTGAAAAAAGGTCAAAAACATAAGGATCATAGATCTATCTGCACAGATTTAACTGCATTAAAAACTAACAACATCACAGGAATTTTTCTGTGTAAACACGATAAGCTCTCAACAGCCATAGCTGGGATCCCCAAGTGGCTAACAACTTAAGAAAACAGAACCAGGAAACCAACAATGCCCTAACTGAATGCACTGAGACTCTAAACTAAAAGGCTTGCTTACAGGCCAGAGCAGCCTTCTGCCCTGCCAAAATTTCCACTGTTTATGTAAACATTCTCCCTTTATTTCTACACAGGTATTGGAAAAGGTTACATTAAACCTTTGCAGAAACGGGTGCTGGCTCACTCCACTTCAAATTATTGGATTTATACTTTGATAACAGAATTTGGCCTAGTATGTTTTCGTTTATACAGGAGAATAAAATAAAATATTTTATTTTATTTTTACATTCTTACAGCCTCCTGGGTATTAGAACTGATAAAATTAAATTCAGAACCATCTCTTTTTCCTTAAAGGCCAGCAGGTAAAACACTGAACATTACAGATAGATTTCAAACACCAGCATGTAGAATGCTGCCCTAAAATTCAGGATCTTCACTGTTGAAATCCACCAACAGGCAGCCACCAGCCTAAGACCAGTAGATGACCCATGGCTCCCACTCACAAGCCTACTATAAACATTCGGTAACTCTGCTATATGGAGCAGCCAGGCCAGATTCAGTCACACTGAGCAGCTGTAAACAGAGCATCTAGCTCTGTACTGTCCACAGGACTCTTTTGCTTTTTTGAAAGTATGATGCTTTTTTGGCTAATAATTTCTTCTTTTCTCTTTTGCCAATTCTATTTTTGGTGGAACCTCATCCAAACAGCTGTTAGGGCTGCACAATGAAGGGGGAGGGAATGCGGCTCCTTAGTGGCAGAAAAGCAGGATTTTTGACTGTTAAACCACACCCTTTTACCTCTCTTTAGTTTAATCCTGCCTGGAAAAATAATTTCACGCATACAAGTGCAAGGTGCTGCAGCTGGGCTAGGGCATCCCAAACATCAGTAGAGAGTGGGGTATGAATGGACTGAGAACAGCCCCTATGGAGAAGGACTTCTGGATACTGGTGGATGAACAATTGGAAATGAGCTGGCAGTGTGTGTTTGCAGCCCAGAAAATGAACTGTATCCTGGCAGCATCAAAAATGTGCAACCAGCAGGTCGAGGGAGGTGATTCTGCTCCTTGCTGGAGCAGGCCCAGAAGAAGGCACAACGATGGCTGGAACACCTCTCCTGTGGAGACAAGCTGAGGGAGATGGGGTTGTTCAGCATAGAGAAGAGAAGAATCTGGGGAGACCTGATAGCAGCCTTCCAGTACTTAGAGGGGACTTAAAAGAAAGATAAAAAGAGACTTGTTACATTAGGGAAGTGGTGGAGTCACCATCCCTGGAAGTCTTCAAAAGACGTTTAGATGTAGAGCTTAGGGATATGGTTTAGTGGGGACTGCTAGCGTTAGGTCAGAGGTTGGACTCGATGATCTTGAGGTCTCTTCCAACCTAGAAAATTCTGTGATTCTGTGTGATTCTGTGAAGGGCATGTAATGATAGGACAAGGGGTAATTTACCTGAGAGCGGGTAGATTTAGATGGAAGAAATTTTCACTGTGAGGGTGGTGAGACCCTGGCACAGGTTGTCCTGAGAAGCTGGGGCTGCCCCATCCCTGGCAGTGCCCAAGGCCAGGTTGGATGGGATTTGTGTAGCCTGCTCTGGTGGGAGGTGTCCCTGCCCATGGCAGGGGCTGGGACTTGGTGGGCTGTAAGGTCCCCTCCAACCCTAACCAGTCTATGGTTATATGATCAATTCTATGATTCTATGTGAAATTTCATTCTAATGAAAACCATTTAAGTGATTCTATACACAAAAACAAACAAACAACACTATGGAGAAAACAACTAAACATCCTTATCTGGGATTGTATCAATCCATCTGTTTCTTATTTTATTATTTCTAGAAATACTAATCCCATAAGTATTTTTTTCTTGGCATACATCACATAGCCTGTAACAATGAGACAGAAAACAAAGCTTCAGACAAAGGTAAATAATATACACAGGAAATCTTGTCTTCATTGCTAAACTATACTGAATGGATGACAAGCCTTGGAAGACTACAGAACTTTTGCTTCTTCCAGAATCTGAGCTTTACACTGGTACTGATGAAAAATTAAGCATTTAACCTCCAGTATCACTGAGAATTAGGCACCAGTGAATTAAAACTCTGACCTAAGTATCCCCTAAGGCCTTGTCTGTACGATAGCTTTACCAGTGTTAACAATGGAATTATATTGTTATAAATCACTTTAAGCATTTCATTCTGGTGCAACAGAATTAACCTATACAGAAAGATACTCTACTTGCACGCTGGTGAAACCTATACAGAAAGACACTCTACTAAATCTGTCAACATTAATAAATACTATGAAAACATCTTTCTGTCATTCAGTCCTAATAGATATATTCTGTTGAAGAATCTGCCTTCACTTCCCTAAAACAGCAACTATAGAAAAAATTCTTCTTCCTTATACTTTTAATTTTTGCACATTTGTCTGTGGATTATAATAAATTTTTAATTGATTAACGGTTTTCATAAAATAGCTCCAAAGTTATGTAAATTATATATTAAATTATATATTTCAATTTCTCTTGTAACTGTTATGAAAATACAAGATGGAACAATAACACATTTTTTGTTTTAAAATGTATATGAATAAAAAATGCTGATTGCATTCACATACATTTTCTTAAAAAGGTATTCTTGTATCAAGTGCTCAACTAAAGATGAACATGAAACTCAAGGTTGGAACAATTCTGAAAAAGACCAATTTTATGAGTGCCGCAATCCAATGCAATCTTTTATTGCATGCCATTTTCTGTTCATCATCAATACATACTATCCAAACAGTCTAGGAGTTTGAGAAAGAATTGGTGAAACGGTTTCTTATTATAAATTGTGAAGATATATGTCTCCATTACCTGTGTATGAATCTAAAGAGGAAGAGCCCCAAACTCTAAGGATATCTTGGCTAACCAATAAAATTGAAGCTTTAGTATGAGATACAGAGAACTGCTAACCAGAAATGTAATGAACTTTAAAGGCTTGTTTTTATGGAATTTTGATTTGGGGAGCATTCAAGTACTTGACAAGGTAGCCCCAAAACACATGCTGAAGTTCTCACTTTCAATTTTTTTTTTTCACAAGCAATCTTTGCTTTTCCTATCATTATAAATCCTAGCATCAGAGCAGACTATTTCTCAACAAGGTCTTTACTCATAATTAAGCAGAGTGGGAAAGAAGAGACATTCATTTCAACTTCTTTCTGAATCACATGGAAAACTGATGGGGGTCTTTATTAGCAAAGTTTTGAAAATATAATTTTCAAGAATGCTTAGCTGAGGGTTAACACTTCCTACTGAAATCAGAGAAAGTAAAGTATTTACAACTTGAAAGAGATACCAACTATCTGTCAAGTATGACAGAGATATGCTATTACAAACACTGCCCCAAGTTGCCAAAACCATTTGCAACCACAAAGTCCTATGATGCACAAGCTTGGCAAGCTGTAAATTGCATCCTAATGGTGTCTCCTCATTAGGAAAAAGAAAAAAAAAAAAAAAGCAATACTTCAGATTTAAGTAAATCCGTATTTTACCAGGATTTTTTGATTCTGTTCCTCCTGTTGTACCTAAGGCTTTTTTTGGTAAATGTTTCCTGTTTGGGTGTCAGCTTCTCACTCTGAAATGAGAATGTTCTTCAGAACTTGAGCTACTGCTGTGTATTGCATTTTTTAACTACTAGGTTGTAATACTAGATCTAGCATCTAATTCTACTAGGTATTATTATAATTATTATTCTACTAGATATTATCATTATTAACTGCTAGGTTCTAATATTTTATCTAATATCTAGTTCTACTTCATGACCGTATATTTTTCTAGTATCAGCAAATTCAGACCTAATAATTTAAAAAGGAGAATTGAAAAGAAAGAACTGATTTGAAATGTATTATTCCATAAGCGTGCTCTCACCTGAAATAACACAAACTTAGAGCTTAGCTAACACTGTAGTGCTTGTATAGAGTTCTTTATCAGGCCTTTGTCAAAGGGACTATGAGAGGGGATTTTGTGACTGAGTTACATCAAAGTAAAGCTGCTTCAGGGCAAGTGGGAAGTTGATGACTCATTAACGTGAACAACCTGTATGTTCTGACTCATTAATTTCTCCAAGCAGGATGATAACTCATACTGTGTTGGGGAACATCCAGACATACACTTCCATCATTATTGAACATTGGGAAATCTGCTTACTTCACTCTACGCAGAACCAAATCATTGCCCAACTTCACTCTGTTGTCCTTTGTAAGCAAAAAAGAGGCAAAAAAGAAGTTTGCTTTCAAATAAGATTCCATCGGAAATGCTTTGTCACTGCATGATGTAGCAGACATACTTGAGCAGTTTTTAAATGGACAAATGGACAGTTCTTGAAATTTTAAAGGAATGACCTTGGGGCCACAACATCCCAGTCTGTTCTGTGTTTGCTCACTGTACTGAAATGCAATTTCTGGCTATAGAACTACAGCCAGATCCAACCCACACAATATTTCAGCAACAAGTAGGATGACAGATCTAGCAGCAAAAGTGAAAATGTTTATCAGCTTTTGGTGCCTTAGAAGTTTGCTTTAAAGCATGCCTACAAAGAAAAAAAAAACTATTCACACAAACCAGACATGCTCCTGGTAACTACAAGAAAAGCTTCCCATTTCTGCCCCACAGCTGACCACACCCAGGCTCCAAAATTGAGTGACTCCTCTCCCTGGGCAGTCACTACTGTCTCTGGCCCGCTTTATGTGATCCTGGTGGTTGCAACGACCAGTGCCAGGAGGCAGCTGACCCAGAACCCTGAGAGACCAAGACCCACAGCAGCAGCTGTGATCACATGTTCAGCATGACCCCAGTGCAGCAGGAATACAACTAACAAAGAAAAAATGATGTTCATTTTTGTTAATCTGGTGTAGGAACTTAACCCACACAGGTGCCAAGCATTCAGCCCTTCATATGACATGAGAGATCGAGCAGCGTTTCAGGTTATTGCCTGTCTGCAGTATGCTTGGTGAGGCCAAACGTAACATCACCAACAGTTCTGCACCTTGCTCATGCCCATCCTCTGCTATCTCCTCAGCTCAGCTAGTACAATAGGTTGTTCAAAAATAAATACAAAGGAGATAAATGTAGGCTCAAGCAGTTGGATTTCCTTGCCTTTGAACATGCAAAATCCTCTCACCTATTTTTCAGCAACCATCTTTCATAATCTATTATCATGTGGTAAGGCAGAGATTAAATGAACCTGTATTATTACCATTACTCTCATTTCTTCTACAACAGCAGCTAAGGTATGTCCAGGATACTTTGTGCTCTATGGATCTTTAGGCACCCACTGCATAAATGGATAAATGGAGCTTACAATTACCCCACAACACAATGGGCAATTGCTAAGTGAAAGTGTGCTTGTATGTGCTCCTGAGTCCACAAAAACACATTTCTATGGAGGAAAAAAAAAAAAAAAAAAAGAATCAAGAGAAACTCCTTCCAATTATTTTCTGAATTAAATTTATTTTAAAAAATCAGCCTAATTCAAATATTCAACAACTCTTTGACTGGGAAATGATTCATTACAGTACATTTACATTAAAAAAAAAAAATAATAGTGAATTTGGAAACCAAATTAAGACTTCATCTTGTATACACTGACTGAGAAATAATGTGTGGTAGCATGCTCATTAATTACGATGGTACCTAGTAGGTGCATCTCAACTTGGACCAGAAGACAAATACCAATCATTTCCTTCACACCTTAGCCCTGGTACATTCATGGCTCTCCAAAAAAATTTGTCAACTGCCTTAGCACAGACCATAAACTGCTACTGAAGGAGAGAGTCCATCATTTCCTGTTCTACAGTGGAGTACTGAATTAGAGTAGTTTTCCTTCATCTTTTCAAGCACTTCTTCTATAGTAGTATCTTTTACAAGATCAGTTCTATCTGCAAACACCTTCACTGGTTTTCTGGTATGTCAGGTTCAGTTCAAAATTACTTCCTGTAACTTTAGTACTGTCAAGGTGCTTGAGCCAGCTACCGTCACAGCAATTTCTCATTTTATTCCCCTTCCCATGTCCTTTGCTCATCTAACTTGTGCTTGAACTGTCTCTCTTCCAACAACTTGTGCCAAAAAGATAAGGCACTAGCTTCCTTCTTTCCAACTCTGTCCACTAAGATAAACATCCCATGTGGTTTTACCTTGTGAGCTCCCTCAAAACTCTTAAGTCACAATTTCAATTAGATTTTCTCCTTTGCTTTAGTTTTAAACTTATTTCACACTCTAGTCCCTTTCACTATGGTTTTGACTTCATGACTGAAAAAAAAATCAGCTCTAGATGGCATTTAGTGCAGTTTATTTTGAAGATCCTATGCAAATTCCACTCTTTATGCTAAAAGGGAAGCAGCCAAACAGACTGGGGAATTTTGTCAGCTGTCTTGCAGATTGTGAGATGGGAAAAATCCTTACTAAGAAAAATAAAGAAAAGATTTTTAAAAAGTATACATCTTGCATTCTCAATGTTCATAGGGAAGATCCTTCTTCTTGGACTATACACTCTGGTTAGATTTTCACAAAGAGTTATATTTGAGAGAGTTGAAGAACAGCTGATTCAGGTTTCCACAGACAATGAATTCTGAAGAGTGATTTCACTCAGTGCCAAATAGACACTAGACTCTCTGTGTTAAAAGATATCACCATAAACATAAATATGTTTCTATATCCAAAACAGTTTTGACATAAAAGCTTTTCACAATAAATCTGCTTTATACTCCCTGAACTATACTAAATGTAGAATATTAAAAAAAAATGCTCCTTCCAGGCTTCTTTCTCTCAAACATATACACCCTTTCATGCAGGTTGATGGAGATTAAAAATCCTTTTTTTGTACAGTGCGAACTAAAATAGATTAACAGAGGATGAAAGAATAGAGCCTTTATTTAGGCTATCTTGTGAATACACACGGGGCTTTGAGCAACCAGATCTAGTGGAAGGTTGGATCTAGATGATTTTTAAGGTCCCTTCCAACGTGAGCCATTTTATGATTCCATGAAGCTTGATTTAATGATTCAATTTGTAGTAAACAATGGGTAAAAGTTGTGATCCTCACAAACAATATTTAGCATATCCTTATCTTTTATCACCTGTAACAGCCATGTCAAAAATGAATATTCTCTGCAGAATAAATATTTCTCCACTAGTCTGACATTTTTTCAATATCATATAAAAATGTTGACAGAACTTGTTCTGTTCCAGGTACTTGAAGAATAATACTATTTCCTTTTTCATTCATATGTAAAAGTGGAGTAAGTGGAATACACATTTATTTTTAGATTGGCTTCATCCCCTATAGGAAAATATGTGAAAAATAATGAGTTACTGTAAAAACACAATGTTGGCTAATAGCAGACAAGAACCTAGACAGGATGAGTCAGACTCTGTTGGCAACGGAGTATGTAGGTAAAACATATGTGTGTACAACAGGCTCAGTACAGGCACAGAGAATTTGTCTGACATAGACACTGGCCTACCTCAAGTGCCACATTGCAGGCATATGGCACAGTGCTGGCTAGCAACGAATGTGTAAGATTCTCCTTTCATGGGACAATACTTTGAAGTAGGAAATTAAGACGGCCACAGTGTGCTTGCTTCTTAACACTACTGACTTGACTAACACTGGTGTTTCTTGATGTTCCAAGCCCTTGGGTCAGACCATAGGACACGTGGACTACTGCAAATAAAATTAAAAAACAGACTTAAGGTCTGTTCTCAATTTCTGTGGTTCTAGATCACAAAAAATACATGAGGCATCTTAAGGTCACAATTCAACCCCAGCAGGCTGGTTTAAAAAAAAAAAAAAAAAAAAAAAAAAGCACAAGCAGGTAGCCTCTGTTTGTCTAACAGAATAACATTGGCTTCATGGCCATCGTAATACGGAAGGGGACAGCCCGCCAGGTACTCAGCTCCAGGAACCCTCTCACCATTTCTTTGTGTCAGGCCTAATAACCATGCTGGGGCAAGGTGAAGTGACCAAGCCCTTCTGTCAACTTGTTGAACCTCTAGAAACAAACCCTGCTGATTATTTCTCAGCTGGATGATCAAATTGATCTGGTGCACCCCGCAACCCCAAGAATGCTAGACAAAACAAAATGCAGAAAAAAGTTTGGAAATATGCAGAAGGGAATGTAAGGTCAAGGCTGGACTGCTCCTTTCAGCAGCACTCTGCAGTCAGAATAGATTGAACTGTGAAATAGCTGGGTTACTTTCAGTCTATTTCATACTCAGCTCTGGTCTAGAAATTTCTGATAGAGAGCAGAATGGGAAAGATGAATGAAAGTCAACAGTGACATTTTTGTTTTATACCAAAACCAGATATCAAAAACCACATGCTATACTAGTTTTTTACTACAAAAATCTCGTACAACTCCTCTCCCTTAAATATAGGAGATACTGCTTATGCCTATGGCACTCAGAGTGCTCACCAGCACTTCGGAGTAAACTCATTTTGTTAGCCCATGCTTATAGCCACTGCAAAGCACTCAGGGTGGCCCTTCTTGATATCCTCCAGAATGGCTGTTAAATATTGTTTTCTAAATTCAGCATTTTAATTTTTGGCTGGCAGTATTCACTGCTAATCAGGAAAGCAAAAAAAGTTTGTCTTATTAAAAACCAAAATGTTACTAATATTTTATAAAAGACCATACACACAGTATATACATGAGAGGACAGAATACCTATTAGGCTGAAGAGGTTAAAGCTGTATGTTAGTGATTATAGTTATACTGCTTATTTCAACAGTTGGAAAGAAAAAGATTTTATCTTTCATGATAACACTATAGAAGCACACAAACATGTAACAACCTCATAGCTCAACTTGACGATTTAGCTAGTAATATTCATGGCACTTGCTTTTTCAGACATTGATAATGTTTCATGAAAATTTCATGAAGTTTTAACGAGGAGACACAATGTAATTATTAAACGGACTGAACCATGGACTTTGTTTCCCTATTGCATGTTCATTGTAATTTCTAATCTTGAAGCCGGAACATTACATAATTATTTGAATATTTATTATCCCATGTTAAGTACTAATTAAAATAACTTTTTAATGACATGAGTTGCTCTTTTACTGAATTAGTTTCAACATTACTTGCTACCATGAAGAGAACTTTAAGAATGCCCTGCTAAGCTTCCCTGTAACTGACTGATCCTATTGTGAGTATATGCTGGGGACTTAAAAGACTTTAAACTAGTTATACAGATGGAAACAAAACCCCTTTGAGTTCTATTGACAACTTAACCTTTAGAATTTGGATGAAATCCCAGTTCTTGAGAGAAAGAAAAAAGGGTAATGAATGAAACTATTATAGAGAACATTGTTATGGGATTTTTTAATGTATACAATATATAATGGTGCTAATGCATATTTGCTTGCTTGACAAATGTCTGTATCATTCATATTTAAAGATACATATTAATGATTCTATTAAAAAACATATTTATTTTATTTTGGGAAATATGTATTAATCTGAAAACAAATGCTCCCGTGAAAGGGACACATGACATTTAAAGATTCATGAAGTTACAGAAATTTTTAAATAGGTTGCAGAATGAAAAATAATTAACTGTCCTCCACTTGAGCTAGAGGCCTGTAACCATCTTTTGTTGTGACAGCAACTCTTTACTTACCAATAGAAAACCTCTGTCAAAAGTTAACATATTTATGAGCAATCAGGGTATATCTAAACAAAATATAGAACGGTGCTACCTTGTAACAAGAAAAGGAGGAGCCCAATCTAATAAATATTCTTTTACCATCAAGGTGGCATTTCTAGGCAAAACTTTAATATTTTAACATATTCTGTGCTCTAGTAAGAACAACCAAAGCAAAACAAATCACTAACAACAAAAAGAATGCTCTGTATCTATGCAGAATCCCCTTATAGGAAAATAATCAAAATCTCCCTCATGTAAGAACAGATTGTTAGACAAACACCCTCAAACAAAATCGGACGTAAGAATAAATATCCTTTATGGTTGTATCGCACTGCATCAGCCAGAGGCAGAGAAATGCATGGCATTGCAGAATTCAGCCCAAGAGCTCCCTGCAGCCTAAACTTTTACTTCACATTGTGCTTTCTGAGTCTGTCAGAAAATTCACCATTTACAATTCCAGAGCACTGTACATTTTGGGTGTACATGTATATTAAAATTTGGATTTTTTTCCTAGTACCAGTGTATATTTGATCAAAAAATATATGGAGTTATCTTTATCATTATCTTATCTATAATCCCAATAAAACTCTGATATTTGTGCTATTTAACTAACCATCATGGACTGTCTTCTCTTTGTAATTTTAAGAATAACTGTAAAGCACTTCAAGGTCAATACAACTGATCTGCAAATCAATTGCACAAATGCAACTCATTCAAGCACACTTTTAAAGAAGGCTTTTAGCTACAGAAAAAAAGTAATTTCTACTCCGAACTTCACAGCAGGCACATCGGTGGTCTCATCTTTGTTTTTGATACTGTACAACTGGGATCAGCATTTCATAAAAGGACAAAAAATTGAGGTTACCACAGCCTGTAGAATTTCTTTTCACAAATGCCGAGCAGTTGTTCTAACTTTTTCCTATGACAAGATTTCTTCTTCCAGTTCTGCTTGGTCAGAGTTTCCAAATGATAACAAAAATTGGCTTGAGGGATACACTTCCCAAACAGATGATTTGCCTTCACTGGAAACAAAACTCTGGCTCAAAATACACACATTTGTGCAAAGCAGTTCCTGGTACTGCAGCTCTCACTCAGACATCATTCTCACAAACTCAACTTTCAGGTCAGTACATTTATTAACCTCCAGAAAAAGTCAGAACAGCTTCTGCTCTTTGAACTTCATCTGCAGCAGTCTTTATATTTTAACACAGATGCCAATGGTTACAGCACAACAGATGCAGAGCAAAGCTCGGACCTAAAATATATTTTCTCTGCTGTCACGGCAGCAGTTTGTTTTCCCTTAAAGCCCCAAATCCCTAATTCTTCAGACCAAGATACAAATCTTGTCAATAAGACTTGAACTAGTTTGGCAAAATTATTTTGGAAAGGGCATTTTCTCCTAAGACTTAGTTAGAAGAAGTGAAGAATGAACAATGTTTCTCAACAAGCTTCACTTGTATATGTTCTTTCTAATCACAGATATCAATATTCAGTAGAAGAAAATTACTTTACATTTCTATTTAGCTACCACAATAGTGGTAAACAGGAAGCTAGAATTATATTAAATTTCAAACCTCCCTTAATCTCCCAGTATTTCAGATGGGTTTTTTTTTGTTTCTTTTTTAATGAAAACTGAAGTGCTAAGGGTAACTTTAATAGTAAGCACTGAAGTTTTGTCAACTTATCACTGATGAGATGCATCACACTTTTGCAGATTTATTTAATGAAAGAAGCAGACATGGATAAAAATGACAGCTCACAGTTGCATTACAAGATCACCAGCTGTTTTTGGAAGCAAATCCTTTGATTTCACTGGGAGTGAAGCTTTGGTAGAGTACAGAATTGCTTAGAGGGATAAGAAAGAAAGCGCGCTTTATGCTGTGAATCTAACCATCAAACTCTTTTTTGGTTCCTGCTCTCCTTTCAGTGTTGTACGGTGTAGAATAAGAAGCATATTTTCAAGCCTACATGTCAGAGGCTGAAGTAACATTTCTAAATTGCTTTTATAACTTGTAAAATGTACATGCGGATGCAGACATCGAGTTATGTGAAAGACTTGTACAGCCCAAGCATCTTTGCAAGGTTTGAGAATCCTGCCCTCCCGCACCAGCATCTGTACTCAGATCAGCCTGCTAGTCACTAGCTAACTACATGCAGATGACAATCTTGCAGAAAATCAGCTGGATTGGTGGAGAATGCATACATATTTAAAACAAACATACACAGACACACACCACCTCCACCCCCAAAAAACCAACCATACAACCCCCAAACTTTTAGATCGCATTCATATTGTTAAAAAAAAAAAAATACTCTGGACAGTATGGGCAGAGAAAGAGGATATCAGGACGTCTTTGACATTTCCCCCTCAAGTGGGAAAGCCATCAATCAAAATCAACTTTTGTGTGATAAGGAAAATGGAGCATAACTCTTTTCTCTTCCCCTTAAGATTAAAAAAAAAAACAAAAAACATTAGGACTCCTGGTGTTCAAGAAACACAACCATTTTCATAATGTGAAGACATTTTCCATTAAAATAATGGATCAAGTCTGGCTCTCATCAATATCTTCTCTACTATTCCATACTTACCCTTCTAGAAGGTGCCCTTGGAACACCGGTGAAGGGTTCATCTCTTACCTGAAATGAAAAATCCCACTGCTTCTTCCAGTGAATTGACTCACAAGAAATAAATTAAAATTGGTCTAGTTTCTTGTAGCATCTTTGGATTTACATGTTTTTATTACCTTCTTGCTTTTAATTTTGAAGGATGGCTTGGAATACAAAAAAATACAAAATACAAAATAATACAAAATACAAAAGTACAGAATACAAAAAAAAAAGTTTAATAAATAAATACTTCTTTTCGCATTCAGTTCTGATTATCCATTGTGTTCTGCTCACACAACTTCTAACTCATGGGTTATGTGCTGCAAGGTACCTCATTCTGCTACACAAAAATGGATCAGGTTCTAAATAGCTTTTTCAGGACTGTTTTACAAAAATTCCTAAAATTTCAGTTTCTGCTCTTCAGAACATTTAGTACAAAAAGGTCAGGAGCTGTCCTATTTCAATTACTTTTTTTTTCTTTGTGATTCATGGCAGAGGAGGTCATTAGCTAGCAGATGAATTTTTCTTGGACCCTATTTCTACCTTCCATATGATGAGCTGATTAGTTCCCATGGAAGAAAAGGCCGTACAAATAACCATACTAATCGCTGGAATTCAGAAAGTTGTCCTTTTATAATCCAAAACTACTGTGTATCCAGGAAATCCTGCCAGACAGTCACTGTTTGCAAATGGTTGGGAAATGTGATTGTTTGCCATCAAAAACAGATGAAAAGCAGGATCTGGTTAAAAGACCAAATCTCTGCCCAAGCAAAACCTTTCCAAAATAAAGATACGATGTTTGCTAGCTGATAGTTGACCTCAGCTGAAGAAGGGTGACAGTTCTGCACTGGTGCTCACTGGTATATAAGTTGAGCGTTTTAAAGTGACACCAGGGTCTGAAATAATATTTAGTTGGAAAGGAATTGTCAATTCTGACACTGTAATAATATTCCGATCATATACATTCTATTTGAAAGTAAAGCTATCTTTTAAAATTTTAAGTACACATGTGGACGAGCAAGATTTATTTCCCTTAAGCTGAGAATAGTGTACAAAAATATCACTTAACAGCATAGGTGCATCCCACTTATTTATAGAGGAGTACACTGCTCAGTTAAGAATTACAAACCCACACTTTTTTTGAGGATTACTGGTACAACTCTGAGAAGCTGCATATATTTTCAAGGAATATACTGTGTTGTATGTAAAAAGAATAATGTGATACTGAAGCAGCATAGATACTAAATTCTTACTAGTTAAGACTCGGATCCTAAGCCTATTTATTTAGTAAAGCAAAATAGAGTGACTGATCAGGTTATGTTTAGCTTACATATTAAACCTGGCTAACAAATGTAATTTCTAGGGAAAAGAAATGAGAAAAAAGTTTCCTATACTCAGGAAAAATGTGACTGTCTTTTGAACATTAGAAGGCCGTACTGCAGCTACAAGAAGTGCTGACACTAATTAAAAAAAATAAAATGAAAAGGCAGTGCTACAGAATTATGTAAATTTCCTAAAGCTGCAAAACAAACAAACAAACAAAAATTTGGTCTTTCAAACATGATTTTTAAAATACAGTAGGAATGAAGTATTTTTGATTAACATCTCACCTGGAAAACAATCTCCCTGCATTTCAATTGGACTTCCTATTAAATAAAGGTGCAATTATGTCACAGTACAAATATAGACTGTATTTTAATTTAGTTCAAAGCCTTAAAATCCTTTGTGGTCTTTCAAAAAGACAAAGAATTTGTAATATCCAAATTCAGTAAAATATTACATGAACTCTTGACCAAAATTAAACTCCGAAGAGGCAAAAGAAATTTTGTGAGAATGCAAGTAAGGATATGCCCTGCAAGGAGCTCTGTCATCTTAGGAAAGGTTTGTGATGTTTTATTTGCATACTGAATTCAGAGGTGAGGAATAAAGCAGTATCTATTATTTTTTAAAATAAACTATTTTAAAACTATTTATAACTATTTTAAAATGTATCTGATAAAATCTAATGATTTGTTGGTACTTTCATAATTTACAATAACAAAAGTGTTCAGAATGTTACCTGTCTGACAGGTAAGAACAATCATTCTGCATTAAATGACAATGCCGATCACACATAACTGGAGGGGCAGCATGCAGACACTGCCAACCAGACCACAAAATGGAGGAAAAAAGGCCAGCTTACCTTGTGCACCTCACATAAAATCTGCTCCGGTCTCACCCATCTACTGGGCTCAAGTGACTATACACATTTTATTTTTTATTTTGCAATATCACAGTTATCTTCCATTACAAAGGAAAATATTGTGCTATTACTGTCATCAAAGTTGGTGTCAGTATTTATACTAACTCCTGTTAAGATAGACTGCATCATATAATACAACATTATGTACTAAGTTGTTGACATAAGACGTATAAAGAAAAACAGGTACAGGAAAGAAACCAGAATTGCAGGGTTTTTTTTTTGTCATGGCAGCTGATTATTTTCTGTTGCCACAAACTCCTGATCCTGGGCAAAATGGAAGCTGTAGATCCTCTCCTGGTCTTCCAGACTCTAAAGTCATAAAGGTCATTACATAACCTGAGACAAATAATAACTTTCCATAGTATTTCCATATAATTATTGTTTCCCCCAAACTTTTCTGTATGCTCTCTGGAAACACTGCAACAATACTCTGAAGTATAAACAAGTAGACAGACAAAACCCCACAATATTACACACCAAATTTTTTCTTACAGAAATCTTAAGAAATGGAAAACTGCATATTATTCTACCAAAAGTGAACATATGGTGGGAAAAAAACAGAACAGTCTTTTGTCCACGTTCAACGTGAAATGAACGTTGCATGTGACAGCTTCTACTGAGATCCCCTAGACTTAATGAACAATCTACATGCCACCCAATTACTTGACTTCAAATGTCTCTGCTAAAAAAAAAAAGGACTATTTTGTGCCTGTAATTTGCAACACTGTTTTGTCACCCACAAAAAAATATTATTTTAAATTAGAACATTTTTAAGTTTGTAGTTGTCTGACTGTGCCCTCAAATCAGAAAGCCAGATGATGAATTCCTTTCTTACTTTACCTGAGACACCTGGAACCTCAAAGCTGTCATCCTACAGATTCAATCATTGCTTCACAGGCAATCTCTCATAAAAAGAACTGCAAAAATTGAGAAAGTTTACAAGGCTATCCTTAGGACTGGCACAACTCACGAAAGGGCATCACAGAAACCAAATTGTAGTTTGCAGTTAGTAAGGTCTGAAAACACAAAAAGAGAAATAAAATTAAGTATCTTGCTGTATTTAGTTAACTGTGAACTCTTCATTTTGTACAGTGAATGAGTCAACAAGCCAGGGAAACAATATGCAAGAGCTTAACTAAAGACAGTTTTAGCTATAGAGCTAGAGGATTTTACAAAGGGTCAAAATAAATGTTGCATAGGGAAATAAGAACTGGACCTAATGAAGCATCAGGAACTTTCATGGAAAAAAAACAAAAAAAGAGATTAATGGGTCTGGTTACTATAAACATAAATGACTGAGGTTCTTCTTGCTAGTGTTCAAGAAGCATTTGGATAATGCTCTCAAACATACGGTTTAATGTTTAGGTAGTCTTGTGTGGAGACAGGAGTTGGACTCAATAATTGTCACAGGTCCCATCCAACTCAGGGTATTCTATGATTATATAAGAAAAAGGAGGGGAAAAAAAATGGATTGAGATGTCGTAACTGTTCAGGCACTAAAATTGCTTGCAAGCTAAACACGCATTTCAAGTCCCCCTGTTCTTTTTTCATGTGGAATGCATGTCTGGCTTCTATATCTCAGGAAACAAGTTGCTAGACATCTAGTATGTAAAAAAGGCTTAAAATGCCAGCAAGACTCTTCACAGTGTAGTCAGCTGAAGACCAGTAAGTTATTCAGTACACCTTGCAGCAAATAAACTTTGATGAGTTCAGTATGACCATGACTGTACAAGTTAACTCATTTACTGGTGTATTTCATAGCAGACAGTTAGCTTGCTAAATCTACGGAGCATGAAGCACTGCCTACAAGGATGACAACTACCCTATGTTTCACTGAGATACATCTGCCTCAAGAACTAATTCCGTTAAGAGGCATCCAACTACAAAACCCAAGCAGGAGAATGGCATCTTTGGCAAAAACAAACAGTTCTGAGTTCAGTCCAACCAATTCAGTTACAACTCTGTGCTCAGAGAACTAGTGATAGTTATTCCTAGAACAAGTAATTTTTGCATATGTTCCTACAGTACATAGTTGTCTTAACAAAATGGTATTATTCAACATAAAAAAGAACATGGACTCCACGTGCATATAATCATGTTAGAAGGCATATCATTTATCAACTATGGATTTAAATTTGTAGTAATTTTTATGGCCTAATTTGACTTGATAGGCGAGGTTTGACCACACAGAAAAGAAAGGCCAGTCCAAACTGTGTGAACTGAAGAACAAGGATGCATGCCTAGCCCATGTTTAACGTGATTGCCATCTTGCTTTACATTAAGATTATTTTAAACAGATGAGCATTATGCAAAAGTAAAAGAGAGTAGAAGTGGGATGCTAGGATGCTTAATAATGCTAATGGATTAAGGACTAAGACAGAGTCTAGTCATTACACCAAATAAATATGTAATTTCAACAAAAAAAAATGCTATTTTGATCTCACAGAGATGTGAATCCCCCAAAACACATCTGTTAAAGGTGACTCAAAATTAGTAAGAAAATGGATCATATCCATCGATTTCAGTGGCAGTTTGATAAAAATCCTGCAACCCAGTTACAACAATAAATAATCTCCCATTCACTTTCCAGTTGAAATAATCGTTCACTCACTTTCCAGTTAAATACCTCTGGGACTCAGCCAAATTCAGCTAGCTCCAGATCCCAATTAGTATTAAAATTTCCCAGTTTACCAACAAAAAGACTGGACATAGAGTGTTGCATTCAATCATCCTGCAATGATGGACTGGAATGGAACGCTGATCAGCTAGCTCTCAGTCCTGTTTTAACCACTGGAAACCAATATGCTAAAATACATTATAGAATTTTTCACATTGGACTAACAATACGTTACAAAATATATTGAAAGATGGCTTTGTCATCAACTTCTTATGCTTATTTAAAATGTGGACTATAAATGTGAGTTGACAATGAGGATTTATGCATGCTTTGTTCTTAATTCCAAACACATAATTAAAGTCAAAATTATCTTTATATTGGATAACTGAACAGTATTTCTATTGCCTTCTTTGTGAAGATCCCTCTGGAACTACAGTGTCAAAGGAATACTAGGATAGAATAAACCATTTGTAAACTGCTTATCTCTCAGCAGTGAACAAGAACTTTAAAAAGCTGTAATTTATGTAAAACCACTTATTGATTAGAATTTTAATGACTGTCATAGCTTTGTCTCAGAGAAAATATTTCCCTTCTGTTCTGAAACACTATCTACAAAAGCAAGCTGCAACACTGACGTGCATAACATGCAAACAAGAAGTCAGGTCAAATGCTATTTCTGTATCAGGTAGAACTTTTGCAGTGATATGCTCTTTCCCTGTGACCCTAAGAACAATTTCAGTTAAGACATTTTTTCCTGTTCTTCCTTTTACAGTCACTAAGAAAAACAAACAGACAAACAAACAAACAAACAAAAAGTAGCCAAATGTATTTATTAGGAGAAAATTTGTGTTCTGCAGTCAAAAGCTTAAAAGCAATTTAGGAGCTTGGGATTAAGATGCTTGAGGCAGTTTAGCTGGCACTGGTCATGCAGGTTGTCAGCAGTTACAAACTACCAAATGTATTTGAATTATTTTGTGCAATGAATCTTCAAAGACTGTAAGCCAAGTGGCATCACTCCTTATTTGAACACAAATCTAAAGTTTCTTGCAGCATTACCACAAAGGTAGATCTCAGAGACTTCAGCTCATTGGATCAGATTAATTTCTGATGGTTTTGCACTTTGCAAGCACTCTTTAATTACAGTCAAGATGATCTTCCCACTGAGTATTTATCTGCAGAAGTAAAGACTGAATTTCATGCTTTCAATATATCAATTTCACTATAGCTTTTAGGCAGTTCACCTCGTATCTGTCAGAAGGTAAAACTATGACATTAACAGAAGTCTTTTAGCTTGACTTTTCTTAGGATGCATTCCTGTTACATTTCTAAGCTTCCATTCTCTGTCACGGGTATTAAACTAGAAGGCCTGATCTTTAAGTTTCATCAACACGTGTTACAGGGAGAACTTCCACCAGCACACACTGGAGCAGGGAAGACTACTGCCCTCGGGATAAAGAACAGTAACAGAGCTACTAGAGTGGAGGACCAGGCTATGCATGGCAAGGGGAGTACAAGACAGGTAGTGGTGATACCCAAAAGTATCAATACCTCATCACTTACTAATTGCATATACTTATCAGCATCATCCTAATGCAGTGGCTACTGTAGAACATGATTTTTTATATTCCACTTTCAGCATGCAGTCATTCTGCTTTTTACGGGTGCAAAATGTTAGTGGGTATTTCCAGTAGGTAGGAAACCAGAATAGCAGATTGGCAGGTTTCTTTAATGCAAATCTGAGAAGAATTTGCCTTTAGGATTGAACTTTTCTAAAAAGTTCAAATAGCAAAAACAGCTATACAGTATGTCATTAGTAACATGATTATTAATATGCAGGCTTTTTTCAGTCTACTGAAATTAGTTGGAACATCTTACTCATTAATCATGTAATTCCATTTCAAAAAAATCTCAAACTCATACATGGCCAGAAAGAATCATCAACACAAATTTCTACATTTTTCTCTTTTTCTCTTGCTTTGAAAAATACTTAGTTATAGCCAGAATCTGTACCTGTCATAGTGCAGCTGTAGTACTGAACATCACTGACAGGTACCATAGCTCACAAAGAAGCAAAGACTGGATGTTTTCAAACCACATCCTGCTGTATTGAAGCTGCTTTAATTTGAGGTTTTCATATGTGCAGATCTTTTTTGTTTGTTTTCAACAAGCTCATCTTAAATTGTTTTTCACGTGAGGTTCAGACAGCAGGAGGAAAACAGTAAAACTGTAATATCCCATCAGTGCCTGACAAATAACATTCTTTTTTTTTTCTTAAAAAATTACATTGTGAGTAATAGCATGCATTTCTTTTTCAGTCTGTGTTCTTTACAGCTTCCTGTTTTTTCTAGGAAAATGAATCAGACATTTGTTTCTTCAAGATAAAAAAGACGACTGGAAATACAGTTCTTAATAGAGGCCATTCTGACAGAAAAAGGAAATGTTCATGAGACAATATCCTCAGCAAAAGACATCTGTTTAGAAAAGCATACCAGACAGTATCCCATAACTACTATGATAAATGCAAACATATGTCTATACCTACAAGAAAAGTAGCACAGAATGGTAACTGGCAGTGCTCCCGTGTCTTAATTACATCTTCGTTTTATATGTAAGATTATGCTTCTTTCTCCAATAATTTTATTCACTGTTACAAGAAAGATCTGCGGTAACTGCTAAAAAATAGCATATCAAAACATCAAAATTTCATGAATGCTTTGGGAAGTTTTTGAGTCTAAATACATGGCACCAAACACCATAAGCAATTACAGTGCCCAAGTTTTGGCAATTGTCTGACAAGAAAATCAACACAGGTGGCTCCATATGATAATCTAATGTGTCTCTTAAATACAAGTTTCTTTTGTTTGTTTTTTAAAAAAAAGCAGACAATCAGACGTGAATAGCATTACTGCTTTTACCCTAGCACTGCCCCAGATCACACAAGAGCTGCTTTCTGGATGTGTATAGCTCATGAAACCACTTCTGGTGCCATAAACTGTTCATACATTTTCATGTTGCAACACTAAATATTTTTTCATGCTGCAACACTAAATATTCTGTGACACTTGTCACAGAAGCATTGAACTGCATCAAATTGGTTGCCAATGGAATGCTATAATAATTCTGCTTCTATGAAACAATTCACATGAAATGGTAAATCTAGCTGTTGATATATGTAAACGGTATTTAAGGAACCAAAGTTAGATCGTCCCTCTGTCTTCAGAGAATATCCTACCACAGGAAGAAAATACACCTAATAATACAAATCATCAAGTCACTGCAGATGACTGGTTAAAAAAACATTCCTCTAGTTCCTATATACATGTAGATTTGGGTGAGTATTAGCATGTACTAAGAGTTAGCCTCTCCTTTACAATTTATGGACTTGAAAAGAACTGCAAAGTTATTTGAGAAGCTGTCGTACACCGAATTATGGTATACAAGTAGAACATAAATTTGTAGGCTTCTATATCATAATGTAATATTCTCATTAGGTACAAAAGGAAAGAGACTGTGAAAAGTCAGGATATTATCTTCCTATCTGAAGTTTCTGCAATTATCTTAACAGGAAGAGCAGGCTTAAAAAAATAAGCAGTTTTTACAAAATATAAGAATATGTGTTATATGAAGGAGTTATCTCTAATAAAAGGGGACTGGACTAGATTCCAACTACCTCCTATGTTTCTACAAAATGACCACAGTAAACCAGAATTTACATTAAATAGTTCCATAACATTTCTTTTAATTTTTGCAATATTTTGTCAATGAATGAGATTTCCCATTCCCAAGAACACAAGGTGTTTTTTTTGTTGTTATTTTTGTTTGTTTGTTTTGGTTTGCTTGTTTTTGTTTTTGGTTGGTTGTTTTTATGTATTGTCATAAGCAAATGAGGTTGACAAAACACTCCTGTAATTTGCTTACATGAAAAAAGAAGTTTTCAAACTTCTGGTCTACACTTGATTTTTCGGGAAGCTACAAAGGCCCCAATTGCTTATTTGAGATTGGATGACACTTTCCATTACACTCAAGTCAGTTTTAATCTCTTCTTGTCTTAGCACTGCCTTCAGTGTCTAATACATGCAGAAGAAAAGCAGGAGAATGTGCAGCTGTATGTCATAACGCCTGATGATACTGTGCTGATTTTGAAGATGGAAAATTTACATACCTTTTTCATTTTCATTATTTCTGCTTTAAAAGCAGTTGTCTTTCCAGTCAGAGAAGCCTCAGTGAAGAAGCCCTTACAGTTCGGTAATTTTACCACACTTAAAAATTTGAATGGCAAAGACATGTATATGCTCACAGTTTGGATGACTAATCTTGGGGCAAGCAATTCAAGTTACTCAGACTAACGAGCTGCTGAAGCATTCTGCTTTTCATTAGCTTTCATTAAGATAATACAGCAACCTATGGATGAGAATTTAACATTTTCTTCACTCAAAAGCAGTCTGATGGTTGGCCCCATAACCTGCAGGTGCACCTCCAGGGTGAACCATGCTCCAAGCCAGTGGCCAGCCTTAAACCCCTCTACACACCTGTATCACCGACTCGAGATTCTGCCAACAGGGGTCCAGACTTTATGTACTTCTCAGCGCTAAAATGGTATTTGCTCTTGAACCTAGAGAGTAAAACTTCTACACATATTTTTATTCTTTTTCATTTTATTTTTATTCTTTCTTACTCTATCTCATGATCTTAAGAAGTCCAATATAATTGTTTCTGTTTAAAAGAAAAACCTGTAGAATGAATTAGAGTAAGTATTTCAATACTGTACCTCTAAATGGACTATTTACTTAATTATTAAATTCAGGAAAATTACCAAGCATTTATGAAGTCCCTTTTCAGTGGTCTAACACAACTACATTAATTAATTATAACTAGTTCCATGAAATCAGGTACTCTGCCTATCCTAAAAGAGCAATGCTGTTCTCACGAAGCGCAATACTCCAAAGGAGAAAATATACATTTGTTATGTGCATACTTGCTATGTTTATGTGTTCCACCTCTGAAAGAAATCCACTGAAAATATGACGAATATAACCCACAGAATTTTGAGGTGAGAACTACTACAGCATCCTAAGAGTTGTTTTTTTTCCTCACAATAAAATTGAACCTGGGGAGGAAAATATCCTACATTGTAATCATTGTTGAACAGAAATTATCTAACAGCATGATACAGCTGGGTGAGACAAATGGAGGCACTGGTGAACAAAAACAGATTATTCATAATGTCAACAGAGTTATTTAAATTAACTTTAAAAGCCAAGCACATCTGGTTAAAGGCCTAGCCAAGATGTCTCCATGCTATGCTGGGCTGGCTACGAAACACATCAGTACAAAGATCCTCTTACTTCAGCTTCTTGTAGGAAAAAATAATCATTATTTTGGGTACTTAAAATGGTAATTCCAAAAATAAATTCACCGAAATAAACCTCTGTCTCATATTAGCAAGTGTTAAGCACTTGCAGTATGAACTATAACCTACAGAAGTCTTGGAGAATTTACCACCTCAAACCATGAACTACCCTCTGCAACTAAGAAAACCATCTAGTGATTAGAGAAGCCTTATTTGCATTAGATGAGGAATATTGGCAGTATCAGATAATGAACTGAAATAAAAGCTTGAACCAGTATGTGGAATATTAAAAAAAAGGTTAAAAAGTGCTTTTGTTGATCCTTCACAGCTAGTGGAGAAATATATTTTCACACAGTCTCTAAAATCATCACATCATTTACACACAGACTCCAAAGGCAAAGCGAAGCATAAAGTGCACTGTGAGTGCATCTCCCACACTAGAGCACATTGGCATTCTGTTAGGGAACTGACAGGCTGGAATACAAATACTCGAAGGGCATTCCTGACTTCCACGTCACACTTTCTCTGCTTTTGGAGGGGGAATCAAAGTCCAGTCACGGTCACTGGCAACCAGCTAGGAAGCCAACTGCTCAGAACGCAGAAGGGAATGCTGAGAGCTGGAGCCCACAGGGGAGTCACTCCACTAGGGCTCTCCATACACAATTCTGATTTGTGTGCTTTGAGCTACGGTCATCTAGTCCTTCTTGAGTAAGGACACAAGTCCATCGATTCAAAATGTAACGTTACAAGACTGTTTTCTCCTTGGGAAGAGTTGAGGGGGACCTCTTTCTGTTAGAAGGCATATTCTTACTGACTCACATGCTCCAAACAAAAACAGCAGCACACCAGCAGGGTCCTGACACACTGCACTGCCACCTGCAGCATGACACACTCTCTGTCCTGCGGTCCCTGCACGAGAGACACAGGGCTGTGTTGGGCAGTGCGGTGGGGGCTGCTGTGAGCCCCAGCCACGGCCCTGCAGGGCAGCCTGTCCCTGCACAATGCACTCTTAGCTCCATCCCGCCTGGGCCACCAAGCGTGTTTTACATCATTCACTTCATGCCTTGGTAAAGCAGCAGGGTCTGGGTCCTCTCCTTCTGGACTCAATCTTGACAAGGCATTGTTAAATTCCTACTCACAAGAGTAATCCAAGCCTCAATTATGGATCTGTAGGATCAAAATTCTCATTTCCAAGAATAGAAACTAGTACAACAATCACTTAGACAATTTCATTTCACAAAGCATCTTTTGCAAAAAGATATGGTTTTGTACTGGCAAGTTACCTAATTCGGTATTTTGCAACACTTTTTTTTTTTTTTTAATTTTTTTAGATTGTAGGCATGATAAAGACACTTAAAATACCTATCAGAACAGCTAAGCTCCTGCCTTTTCATTGCATCAACTTGTTTTTCTTCCATTGACTTATAAAATAAACGGTCATAAAAGAACAAGTCCAAAAGCACTTTTCATACAAGAAAGCTTTTTTTTTATTTGAACTATTAATTCTAAAATAAAACATTTGTCCCATTATGTGTGGCTGAGTGTAACACTTAAAAAATGATCTGTTGCTTGATGTCTCAGACTTTGCAGAGAACTTCATTTTCCCTGTCCAGATGTAAATTAAAAGCAAGGGAAAAGGAACAATAACAAGCATTCCCAAGGCTGGAAAAAAGTACAGAATTTTGGCTGGGTGACCTTCAGCTGAGGCTCCACTGCAGCTGATCACATCCACAGTCCTTGTAGCAACTGTCTACAGAGGCCTTTACAAGGTTGTCATAACAACTTTGAAACAGCCCTTTTAAAGTTCTGTTTGGGGGCAGGAGGGGACCTAGAGCAAATCATAAATGAAAAAAATGTAAACAGAACATAATCAAAGTAAAAGTAAAATCAGTACCTCCAGAAATTTTCATAACCAGGAGATTTATTTAATTGGAAATGTGCATGTTTTTCCCCCTCTCTTTTAATGTGCTGACTGATTGAAGATTTTTCTGTTTTCATATTTCATAAAAGACCTTCAGAAAGGTCTTTTTTTTTTTTTTTTTTAACCCTGGGAAACTGAGATCACAGAAAATGATCTTTCCTAGCTTTCAGAAGATACTTTTGCAACATACAAACCTTCACTGACTACCCTCAGTGTTGAATCTTCAACAAAACCTTAATTTCTCCTAAACATATTTTTTTTAATGTTCCACTTTCAGTGAGTTGTAAATAATCTTAGTAGAAATCTCTTTTATTCAGCTTTACATTGTCTACTCTTTTGCAGTGGCATAGTGTCATTGATTTTCCACCACCATGAAGTCTTTCAGTGGCAGGCTAAATCAAAATGCCTATTACAAAACGTGAACGAAGAAGCAGAACCCTTGATCACCCTCGCTCCCTCCCCCACCAAAAAAAAAAAAAAAAGTGTTTTGTCTAAAAGTACAATTTAACACTTGGGTGACATCAAGGCTGAGATACAGTGATGGCAGCATCTGTGAAAAATCATCGCTTAACTGGGGAAATCTTCACTAAAGAACTAGCTGTCAGAAATGCCAGCTGTACCTGATGCAATATGAAGGGATGTCAAAGTCTTCAGCATCCTGATACCACTCCTGCTCACATGACTGCCCGCTCACTCGCAGGAGCTGCAGGTTGCACCTACATGCGTTTATTCAATGCATGAAAATCTGGTTCATGGTTTTCACAGTAACTTCACATCACATCAAATCCTCATTTTTGATTTATGCCTGTGCAATTGTCACATATATTTGAAAAAAAAAAAAAAAAAAAAAAAAAAACACCTCACCTCTCAAGACAAAAACCATTACAGTTCTGTTTGAATACATACAGTAGAATGAGTAAAATGTCAGAAGTGATTATGAAAATGTAGTGCCAAAAACAAATATGAAATTTAAAAAAAAAAAAAAACACTTTTGTGAAGAACTCCCACGCTAAATCCTGCTCTTGTAAGCTCAGAAATGTTGACCTTTTACTACACTCCCCACAAAGCTGTACAGTGATGACCACACAGTGCAGGCTGCAGTCATTTACTTATGCAAAGTCTGCTTTTGTGTGGTTCCCCAAATATCCAACCTACGTGAACCATGGCTCCAGCCAGAGGCTGAAGAGAAATGAATCCACACAATGTACCTACTGGAGTGGCTCTAAAATCACACAGAACAAATGCTGAGATTAGAGAGGCTACTTTTGTCCAAACTGTCCAACTAAGAAGACAATCCAAAGCCTTTCTAAGCGGTAATTACGTTTACTCCTGAAACCCTCGAAAATACCGTACTTTGAGAAAATTCTGAAGACAACATTCGCATTTGCACCTTGACATATGCAAAAGTCTGCTTAGGCAAAACAGTTACACATAATGGATTTTCTTTCTTTGTTTCCTTCTTTTTTTCCTTCTCTCTTTCTCTCTTTTCACAAAAGGAGGCTCCAAAACCACTAAACCAAAACCAAATTGCTTTTTAGGCAAAGTGACCTTTGAAAATACGGTCTATAGATCTAACACACTGTAGTCAGTGAAGCTGCCTTCTTCATAGGTCTGTAAATTCTGTTCTACGGAAGCTTTCAGGTATAGACTGTAGTTTGCACAAACTATTCATTTGACAGAAGACTGTTGCTTCACTCTGTGACACACCATTGCTCATCAACCAATTGCTGAAAAATAGTTTATGTAGAGCATTTAATAAAAATGACAGCAATTGAGAGACCAGGAAAGTTGAACACAGATGGGGAAAAAAAGGATTACTTGTAGTGTAGGGCAAAAACTCAAGACAATCAATGGAAGCATCCTTCTACGCATAAACCTGAAGGGCAGACAGCATATTGAGCCCAAAAAGGACTAGGGACAGATTGGTACCCGATGAAAAGAAAGGAGCATTCTGGCCAAGAAAGTAGTGAGGTACCCACAAATGGAACACTGGGTCTGGGCAGACAAAGAACTCCCCACTGCCAGCATGCTATGCCCAGACTTCAGCCCTGCTCCTTCTACATGAGGCAGCAGCTGCCGAAGCACAAGCCACCAGCCACCATAAAGCGCAGGACAGCCAGCTCCTTCCTCTTCACCTCCCTTTCCATCACTGTGCTTTAGGCACTATAGGCTTTACTTCAGTTTTAATGTGTCATGTTCTGCTCAGCTCTCTAAGCAGGCATTGCTCTGTCCCTGCCCAGCAGTTTCAGTCACACCCACCTTGGAAATGGCCAAAGGTAGGGAAGAGGGGACGCTGTGGTGCCATGCAGCACCCTTGCATCCCACGTAACATGAGTTCACACAGCAGCCGCAGGAATTAACTCTGGGTCTGGGCTTTGACTTAACCAAATGCAACAAAATCCCCCAGAACAAACAAAAACCTGACCCCCTATCACTCCCCCTCTCTCTGAAATGAGGGGGGAAATGCCACAAGACTGTATGCTGAAATTCAGCCCACATGACGTTTCCTTTGGATCTAATTGCTTCCACACAATTTGCATCTGCTAGTCACGCTAGGTCCCAGAGCACAAAATATTCTCTGTTACAAAGGAGCTCTTGTCCTCCTCCCACCTCCATAATAAGAGCAAAGAACATGTGGCTAAAACCAAGCAGAGCAAGTGAAATAAACAGGTTTCTACCTTCATCCAGAGCACCCAAGCCGTAGACAAGCCCAGGCCATACTGCTGACTCCCCCAGGATGTGAGGGAGCAAGCAGTGTGGGCTGGTGAGGACGGGCTGTGTACAGCAGGCAGGCAGAGAAGCAGCTGGCTCTGCATGCTGACCTCTATGCAGACTGTGCAGTGAAGATGGTTAGGGCAGGGCAGGTTGTCTTCTAGATGCCGCCTACAGCAGCTCACAAACAGCACGAAAGCAAAACAACTGGCTGTTCCTATGTGGAGCAGTCCAAACCATTCATAAAGCCAATTCCCTTGCATATGTTTCCAGAAAACATCTACAAGGGAAGAATGTTCTCACGATAGCATTAACACCTGATTCTACACCAAGATTCATTCCATACACCACATTCTATCACATCTTTCTAAAGTACACTAATTGACATTCTTTTCTGATGATTTATGCTTAAAGCAATCGTATTTTAATCTTATATTATGAAATGAATGTGTGATTGTTTGGATCTGATGCTGAGCTTTGGGTTTAAAACTAAGACTAATGGGTGGATTTAAGACACATTTCACTAAACCACTGCACTTCTCTGCATGCACAATAATTGTTCACTGATTAGCTTAAAAGTGTACATCAGTCCAATACAATCAATTTTACATCAAAACAACAGTGTCTATAGAAGGGTTTTCATTGATTTCCTAAATTACTTAGGAGTATGTCTATTTAAATTTAATACAACTTTCGTGTCTGGACAACCCTTCACACAAGTTTCTTATATATTTCTTCAAAGGAACCCTTCTTGGCAACACTTCTAAAGTCAACACAGTCCTGCATTAAGCTTTCTTTGCTGACACTTTACAGCTGACTAAGTGAAAATGTAGATCATATCCTAATGCAGAAAACCCAGGAACCTTGCAAGAGGAACACATCCCCAAATCAGTTTTATTCTAGATCCGCTTCCACCCTCAGACTTTATTAAGCTCAACATTTTAAGCAGCATATTAACCAGCAATTTTTATTAAGCACTGCAGCTGATGTGTTTTTAGATTTTGAGAAAACAGCCTATTGATCATAAAAAGACACTATCTTGGATTAGAAAATTAATAATTATCAACTGTCATTGAAAACTGAACTGCAGCCATTCCTACTGTTTGGATGGTATTCCTACCATCCCCAAATTCAGAGGAAAAAGGTGACTTACAGATCCTTAGTGTTTTTGTTTTTTAATTTTATTTATTTTTTCAAGAGGGGCTATAATGTCAACAGATAAATTAGGTTATTTTTTCACTTCAACAGTATTTTATAAATTTATATCAAAAGAAGTTATTTATCCATGTCAAAATTTCCTCCAGTGATTCAGTCTGATTTTAAACAATCTATTCCAACCTTTTGTAACTATCAATGGAGAGAGACACTTTAATTTCCACAAAGTTAAGTCAACATATGAATAACTGTTTTCTAACCTCACTGTAAATTGAAAGCATAAGCCTGGCAGATTTTCTTGTATTCAAAAGAGACACTTTCAAACAGACCATTACAATGAGTGTCAGTAAACACAATCCATTGCTTCAGCTGCAGCAGATCTGCAACAATCAGCCTGCAATGCGATACCTTATAACTGTTCTTTTGACTATCTTCAGTTAAGATCTAAAATAGACATGTATCAGTCAGCAGGATGTGACCCAACTCTGAAAAGAACCATCCAAAGATCCTAGAAATAATTTTTCACATTTCACTGGGTTTCTGCTATAAGTCCATTGTTGTTATAACTAAAGCTGCATGCTTGACACATTTATGTACCTTTGCATATAATGACTACAAATGCAGTCACAGCCTAAAAAGAGTATTTGATCCAAAACGAAAAATTTGAATTCATAAGCCAAAATGTGGTCCATTTTTACGTTGTGTTTTTTTATAATTATTTTTAATATGCATATTAAATTACAAAACTGTTAATCTACTAAACCACCGGTGTTTCCCCACTTAGTTTGAATGCACAAAGTTTTAAAAGTAATGCGAAAATACTATTTGTTGCCTCCTGCCAGCAAATGAATGCTTAAACTCGTTCTTGACTTTTGAAGTTAAAAATACCATTAAAGTTAAAAATACCAAATTGGTTAAATAATGATCATAGTCCAGTAATTATTAAAATGTTAGCTAAAGAAAAATACAAAGATCAGATATTCTAACATGCATGGCTCAGATATGATGTCCTGCAACCAGCTTTTTAATTAGAAGTTTCACCACAGGATCACATCTCCTATGATAAGAGCCTGAAACTTCCTGTTAAATGGCAGGGCCTTCAGTTCACCGCATCCAGTAGAAGGTCAGTGAAAAGGAAAAACTCATCACTTCATAAGCGCCATTGTGCTGAGAATGATGGTATGGTCTGAATTTTGAGTTGCATCAACTTTACGACAGACATGATTTTATCTCCTTCCCAAAGTAGCGATACACAAGTCCCGAATATAGTCAAAACTTTTTCATACACCAAATGTGACTTTTGGCTTGATCACCAGAAAAAAAAAAAGGCTATGCTCCACTTCCAAAAAATAGGCTAGCAAGTGTACTCACTTAAGGGAAACTGGACTTTAAAGATTACGAAAAATGCAAATTTTAACTAATGAAACAGTTCAGCCATTTTACTTTAAGAGAAGCATCTAAGAAGAAAAAACTACAACTGTCTCACTTCCAACAGCAAAAATTATCCAAGCTTGCACTTTGTTCATAAAGTAACAAAACCAAGTTGATTTAATTTATTGTCTATGCATTTGTTACACCGTTTTAATTAACCTTTATTTCCGAGTATTTTTGCTTCCATATGCTCCTTTGATAAAAACACAAATATATTACATTATTACAAACTTTTTTAATGTGGAATCTATTGCAGGTCTAATATAGCACCAACTATGGAAATGCATCTATTAAAACTTCCAAGTCAAAAAAAAAAAGAAAAAAAAGAAAAAAAATGTCATGTCAGTAATGTTCCATGATGTACTTAGGAGCTAGTCATACAGAACTTTTCTTAGAAAGTGTATATGCTCTTTTTAAATACGTTTATATATATATATTCATATACACTCCAAATACAGTAATTAAATCTTATATAAAAAGTCAAGACATACATGAAATATGATTGCACTCCATACAAATATATTAAATTGAGAAACTTAAAGCTGTGATGGCTGAAATGCAAGTTCTGACTGGAATCATAGGTATGCAATTCTAATGAAGCAGAACAGCCTGAAAAGTAACAGCTCAGATATGGTCTGGTGTCTGTGGCTTTTATTAGTTTGTCCCAGTAATGACTTTCAGTATCAGCAGTCCATTAATAAAACTTATTAAATATTCTTGTGATTACCAATTCTGCTTTTCTACTGTACTTTAAAAAAAAAACAGATGCCTAATTTTTGGAGCATATTCAAATTTAGTTATATGCCTACCTTATAAGAAACTTAGAAATATTTAGCAGTGAAATAAGACAGTTATTCCTTAACAATGTATAAGGTGAATTTCTGAAATCCTTCTGTCTTCCGTCAGGCACAAATCCTATCAAGGACGATGAACTAATGAGCAAATTTCTGTTTTGAAAGACAGCTTTCAAATTCCATTGGTTTTCTTGCTTGCATACAGTACCAGAGATTACTAAATCAAATATACTAATTAATTTATGATTCTGAAAATATTTTTAGTATTTTTAATATTTTTGTACTTCCTGTATTTCAAATGTTCATTCGCAGGAATTGAATCACCTAATTGCATATGCCTGAAGAGTTTTGGTGTTCATCCTCCCTCCTACCTGGCGGCACTAGAACTTCTCTAGACAAAGCCCAAGCCCTCCCGCTTTGCCAAGAGCGAGGTCTAGCCCTATCTCAAAACTGAGAGGCCAAAATTGTTCCATACATCGTGCTGGCCCTGTATAAGAAGGGAGCCAATTCTCAGCTGCACAAAAGTTAAGGAAGTTCTCTGGATTTGTAACAACATTATTAAAACAGAATTTGAACCACGGACTCCACTTAAAGGAGCAATCAGATAGCACTTTAATGTTGTCAATCACAGCTCATGAATTTGGTACATCCCAAAACTCAGTACTCCCTAAGAATCTTTGAAATGAGGCAGAAAGTTGAGCTATAGTTGAATATCCATTAAACAAACTCGTATTTTGTTTATGTGGTGTTTTGGATTATCCATTAAACAAAACTCATGTTTTGTTTTGTGGTCAGAGGTTGGACTCGATGATCTTGAGGTCTCTTCCAACCTAGAAATTCTGTTATTCTGTGTGATTTTATCACAGCTTTCCTGTCTGTTAAGAACTTTTAAAAGTCTGTAAATATATGCATCAATACCATACAGACGTCATTAGTAGCAATGCATCTCAAAACTGTCTTGTGCAGTATAACTTATTTTTAACAAAGGAATACTGGTGAGAAGAGCAGCATGGGCAGCAGATGTAAGGAAACCACCAAGACCCCACCTGAGCAACCACTAGGTACAGGGGAAAAACACTGCCCAAAGCATGCATGAAAAGCTTTAAAAGCTCTGTTCTTTTGCAAACACCTCTCTCCAACACACAACTCCAAGAACAGCAAGGATGCGTGGCTTCTTGGTTGGCACTGTTTTTCTACCAAGACCAAAGGAAACTATACTGATGTGAGCCCCACCTTCCAGGGTCTGCCTCCTGCCCATTAGTAGTTGGTCATAAATGTGGACCAATACTGTAAGTGTCATATGAATAGATGAAGGTGTCAAATTTTTCATCACTTCTCAACTCAGCAGGGTAATGGTCTTGTGCACTGTCCTTCCCGTCTCCCACCTGTACTGTATGACCAGGCTCCCATGGTGGAGAAGTTCCTCTGCCCCACAGCACCTAGCAAATCAATGTGAAAACGATCGCGACCCTGCAGAACTACCATGAACTGCTCTCATGGAAGGACTGCATTTGGAAACCAGCTGGGCACTTCAACTATTTTTTTTTGGGGGGGGGAGGAAGTATTTCCATAGCATTTATATTAATTTTTGTCTCAATGTCCTGCTGAACCTGTTCAGTAATATAAAATTGACTGTGCATCAAATCAAGCTTTTCCACCAACAGAAACTAGCAGGAAAAACTTTGAACAGGTCAAGCAAATCAAACACTGAAAGTGACTAGCCTTCTTCCCCCTTGAAGAGAATTTCATTGGCAAATATGTCCTGGAATGGCAAATGTTCACTGTAACATTTGAAGAAAAACAACACTGTATTAAAGATAACAGCCGCAACAAGTTTCACAAATCTGTTCAGTGCAAACACCATACTCCCTGTATTCTGTTTACCTTCTGGAATGAAATCACACCCTGATCAAGAAGCACTGTACACACACTGAGAAAACATTAAAACGTAAGTCTTCGCATTTGAAATATGAGGTTGCAGCACCTAAAAACAAATCGGTAGAAAGTAATACTTGAAAAATTCTTTTCAGTGAATATGTGTACACAGCTCAGCATGTGGATCGATACGCAACTGATATTCCCACTTACCAACATAAGAGCTACACAAGGCAGTTTGCCTGTCTTTCCAGAAATCTTTTTTTATCAGAAATAAATCACACTTAAATTTTTTTTTTCCCATGCATGCACACGGAGAAAAATGCTTTAGATAACATTGCTGTAAGCGAGTGTGTGTTTATTAGTCTGTTTTCCATCCCCCACTTCTGTGGCTTGGTATTTAATTACAGGGTGGAGTGGTCCCCAGGCTACTTATGTTTCTTCCAGCCACAGCCAGAAAACTTCTGCAGGAACAGACATGCATGAGTGTGATCACGACAAGTCCCGGCTGGTTCCTGGTCAACAGCACTAACCATGGCTCACCACTGACTGAGAGGACCACTGCTGCTTTCTTCTAGTAGCTCTTGGAAACATGAGCTACACGTTCAAGTAAGAGAAACTGCTTGCTAAACTTCAGCAGACCTTAAAGGCTTTAACAGGACCTAGTCTGGCTATGTGCTCTTCATTTCCTTCTCAATTTTTTTTTTGCTAATGACTATTGAACAAATCTTTATCAGTATGCTGGAAATAAAAAACTTTTTTTTTTTTTTTTTTCAACAGATAGCACCTCAATATAGGTATGCTTGGTTTGACCAGATAGGATTTTCAAACTCATTGTCTGATGTGAACTCTACATAATATTGCACAGTTTTAAATGTTGCTTTCCATTAACAATCTTAAATTTCTGCAGAAAATGCTATTTTCAGCTGAAAGACATCACATAGCTTGCAAAACACTGCAACTCAAACATGACTGTTTCATTGGTAAGTATTACCACAAAATGCACCAAGTAATAAAGAAATACATTATTCCAATTAATTTTTAAAGAAATGAGAAAAGTTCTGTTGGGTCAATGAAACTGGGGAAACTATATAGAATAAGGTAACAAACGACACACACTATTAAACATTATTTTATATTAAAAAGGATATTGTTAATCAGAGTATTGCTGTTTTTCCCAAATCCTGTCAACATCAAAGATGCTTTGGGTTTTTATCCATAGCTATTTTAACAAGGGACTTGCATTTTTTGGCCTAAGCAACAAGAATTCCGCAGTTTGGAAAACACCATCTCTGTGCCAGAAATGCGTAGCGGGTGAAGGTGAAACCATGTGAGCGCATTTCGATATTAGGCAAAAGCTGAATGGCAGATGAAGATTATGTGATCTGATCTTCAGTCAGAGTTTGAAAACGCTTGCTGGTCAAGCCCTAGGAAGAATTTATGTAACATATTAGTTTGTGAGCAGTCTGTCGCGGTGCTCCTACCAGCAAGCCTCCTCTTCTCTGTCGTGCTCTACTGAGAAAAGCGCACCCGAAGTACGGAGCAGCAACGTCTCCTTTACGTGATACCCCAGCTCAACGAAAGACCGGTAAATCCAGACCCTGGGGAGCGTGCTCCCGGTGCTACACACCGCACACACCAGCGTACGGAACGGCGGCACGGCAAGGAACGCGTTTTCGCGCTGTGCTGGCAGCTCGGGGTGCGAGAGGCAAAGACCCAGCCTCTGTACGGAGCAACTCGAGGTCTGGGCTCCTCGCGGGTTCCACGGCCCCCGGCCCCGCACTCCCCCGTTTTTGCGACCAACTTGCGCCCAGCCCTCGCGGGGCCGCCACGCGCTGCCCACGTGCCGGCTGTCGCGCCCGGCCCGAGGGAGCTCCGCGGCCCCGGCCCCGGCCGCTCGGCTGCCGCCGGGTCAGCGGCGCCCTCTCGTCCGCACCGGCGCCGGGGCCGGGCGCCTTGCCCCCGCCGCGGTCGCAAACCGTCTCCGGGCCTACGGAGCCGCTTCCCACCCAGCTCCCGACGTCGCCGGCGGGACGCTCAGCCGGGGCCGTTCGGCCGCCCCGCCGCGCCCCGCTCGCACGGAGGCCCCCCCCCCACCCCTCCGCAGCGGGACCCGGCCCGGCCCCGGCGCCCCCCCGCCCGCCCGCCCCGCCCCGGGGCGGCGGCGGCTCGGCGCCGCGGGCACTCACTTGAGAAAGTACCGCTGTCCCGTGTGCGTGAGAGCCATCTCCCAGCCGGGCGGCAGCGGCAGCTCGTCCGTCACGTCGTAGGAGCGCTGGCGGAGGTGCCCGTGCTGCGGCGCGGCGGCCGAGCCCACGAGAGAGGCGGGCGAGGAGTGGGAGCGGACGTGCTGCGCGGCGGCGGGCCGCGGCGGAGGGCCGCCCGAGTCCGTGCTCGACTGCCGCGAGTGCGAGCCCGAGTCGGGCTCCTTGAAGAAGGACTCGGGCAGGATCTTCTTCCTCCAGGAGCTGGGCTTGGGGTTCATGACGGCGTTGAACAGCGCCTCGAGCTCCGTGTCCAGGTCCTGCGTGACGTGGATCACCTGCTGCCCCGGCGGCGGGGCCGCGGGAGCGGGGTTCATTTTCCGCCCGTCCGCCCCGACGGCGAGCGCGGACGCCTCGGCGCGCGGGCGGTCGCCGGGGCCGGCCCCGCCGCAGGCCGCCGCCGAGGACGCGCCGTGCCCTTCGGAGCCGGCCGAGCTGCTCCCCGGCAGCTGCGCCGCGGACAATGCCTCCGCGTCCCGGACGGCGGCGGAGTCCCGGGCGGCCGATGGAGGGGCGGGCGGGTCAGCCCCCGGGCGGCGCGCCGCCCTCCCCCGCGCCGGGCCGGGCCGGGCCGGGCCACGCCGGGCTGCGGCGGGGCGAGGGCCGCGCCGGCCCCCTCCGCCCGCCCCCCGGCGGCCCGGCCCTCGTCCCGCCCCGCCCCGCCTGCGGTTATGCAACGGCCTCGGAAACTTCGGGTCCGCGGGGTGGCCGCGGGCGGCTTCGCGGCGTGGCGGCGCAAGGCCCGAGGGGCATTCCACACAGCCGGGCTCTGTCAGCGCCACCGCTCCCGCTCCGCTCCGCTCCGCTGCGGCCGCCGCCTCCCCCGTCCCGCCGAAGTTCGCGGAGGCCCTCAGGAAGGCGGCGCCAGGCGGGGCCCCGCTGGGCCGCAACACCGCTGCCCGCGGCTCCGGTGCCCGCCGGCCTGGCCCCGACCCACGGCCGCCGCGGAGGGCCCGCGGGAGCGCCTGCCCCAGGCCCCGGCCCAGGCCCCCGCACCCTGCCGTCGTGCCACAGGGCGAAAAGCGTCGCCTTCGTGCTCAGGGATCCGTCGGGCGTGTTGTCACCTTAAGGCCACCGAGAGAACTCCTGTCAACCTCGTTAGCTTTGTTTTTAACCCATCGTTCAGGAAACTCACGGGCAGTATTATGTGAGCAAGACGATGCTTAACTAAGCTTGCTCGTAATAGCAAGCATAATAAGCAAATCGTAGCATAATTTAGTGATCACCTGCCAATGGGGGCACATAACGGGAGGGGGAAAAGGGAGCAAACGTTCGTCCTGACATGTACTACAACTACTTTGTAAATGAGAAAAGGTTTAACCCTTTGCTGACAGATATGAATCTAGCAGAGTTGTCTCATGAATCTTCCCAACTCTATCCATTGGTGATACTGCAAATGCAACTGTGATTCTGTTTGGATCTGTTCTGACTACCTGCTCACTGTCCAGTAAGTCCAAGCTAGAAGCCAAAGCTGTGATCAGTAATTCAGTAGCTGCATCTGTAAGGAATAATGTCACACACTTTACAACTTCAGTGCATATTTTTACAATAGGAAGCATACAGTGTCTTTATGACTGCACATATAGAGATATCGCACATTGGCTGTACTTACATAGAACATTTTTCAGTAATGCATGTCTTCATTCATTTTGTTTCAGTAGTTTGGACAGAAACCAGGCTGTGCTGGTTAGTAAGAACTAAGAACACATCCTCCTCAGTAATCAGAATCTATATTAGAAAAGTTTCAGGTAGGTCCTTTTTTTTTTTTTTCTTTTTCTCCTTTTTCTCTCTCTTTTTTTTTTCTTTTTTTTTCTTTTTTTTTTTTTTTTTTTTCTGAACTGATCTTGTGTTTGTTTCTATACTTAAGAAGTATCAACTGTTCTGAAATTCACTTGGCTTCTCCAGCTTAGAACCTGTACACAGCTCTTGACTGTTCTTTGTCCCTTGATCAGTGTTACACTGAATATTGGAAATGTAGATTTTGAGATTCAGAGTGTAAGCCTGTACATAAACTTGGGATTAGGAACGTATCTTGCTTGTGTGTTTCATCATTTCCTTGCTTCAACAAATATTCTGTCACTTATTTATTTTTTCTTACACTTCCTGTTCATGTTTCCATTGACTGGGCAGATCTCCTCCTTGTATTTTTTGCCACATCTGCTATAGAAAAGGAAATCCAGTACTCCTGAGACTTGTTTATGCTTCCCTTCCCTGAGAATTTTCCATGCTATCTTGTGTACCATTCTTCTAGTGTTTCCTTACTGGGCCACTTGCTAGCATTTTACTTGCTCGGACAGCTGTGCTAATTACAACACCTGCTCCAGGATTATGCAGATATTCCATATGATATTTTTTTCTGCAATTTCCTTGTTTAAAACCCTTGGATATTAGATGATTGCCTATGTGCATATGCAGTCTGTTGTACAGATAATGATCTGAGCATGAGTGCTTTTTCATACAGCTTTTACAAGGGCTTTTATGCTTCCTCCAGGCCTCTGTATCCTTGAGTAAAGACACACCCATCTGCCTATTACATTCCTTTCCAAATGACATGTCTGTTCAAGGCAATGCTCTGACAATCTCGTTCATGGTGAGATCTCATCTACATTAACTAGACCACTTCCATGAGTCAGGATTGCATCTCAACAGTAAATATATGCCCATCTGTTTTAAATGTAAGAGGTATTTATTACAGCTAGAAAATTCTTCAGACAGGTACTAGTATTTCAGTCGCACTTTTTACTGAACAGAATGATTAGCTGCTATTGTACCACTTGGTATAGGCTAAAGTATCTTCATTCACTAGTCTGAAAGTGATTAAAAATATAAGAACAAATTCTCATGGTGTTGTTTTTATTACTTTTTAAAAGAAGAATAACTTCCTTCTTTTGGCACAAAGATAGGATATGACCACCAGCACTTAAAGGAAATGATTCAATATGCTCAGGTCCATGGAAGGCAATGGCGTTTCAGTGGGTATGGAATTAAGTGACAAAGGAACCGAACCAAAAATACGATGTAGATAGCCTCTTTATCATTACTTCTTTTTTCTAACTATAGAATCATATGTCATAAAAATATAAGAGCATACCATTATTTTATCTCAATTTCATGTGCTATCCAAATCTTTTTGAATTGTACAGTCATTTTCTTGTTTAACTAAAGGATTTATAAATGTACAGTCCTGCAAAAGTACCCTATCTGTAGCATTTCTTCTAGCAGCAAATTCAGTCTATACTTCAGTGGAAAGCCAAGCAAACAGATCAGAAGAAGTAAGTGCACTTTCAAATGTACCCTTAGGTAATGAGCATCTAATGACTTAAAGAAAATGACCATGTTGACATTTTTAATCTGAAGCCATCGCTGCTTTGTACCAAAGCCCAACATACATTAATTTTATTTTTTCTGAGAAAGACAGCATAGGTGAAGATCCATGTATGATATCTGTTAGAAAACTTTCAGGATTTCCTTGAAAAATCTGATGGTTCATGGGTAACTAAGTAACAATTGAACACTGCAGACCAGGAAAAGTGTGTGCACTTCCTGCCTTCTGTTTGGGTATGTGCTGTACAAAGAGACATTAAGTGGTGATTAACTACATCTACTTGCTTTCATATACTTTATCAAAGAGCAGTCATACATAAAAAGAAAGCTTATATTCCTCCAAAGTAAATAAGAGAGAACAAAAAATAAAGTGAAACTAAATACGTTACACAAAGTTTCACTACACAAAGGTATACATGCACTTAATAGGCATATATTTAAAATTAAAACATCATGTAGTTTGTCATGCAAATCAGTATTTTTAATTTGCATTCATGGCAATTGTTTATGGTTTATTAGACATTTTTATATATTATGCTATTGCTGTTCTGCATTATGCTACTATAGTTCTACATTTACCTAATTTTCAAGGGACTTCTTGCTGCAAAGGTATACTTAAGTAAATGCATTGTGTTTTTTAACAAAGGCGTTGGTGCTTAAGATTCTGTTTTTATCTGTGTGTTCAAAACTATTTGTTTATCAGCTAGCTAACAGCTTTTAGACTTTGGTTGGTACCTCTGTACCTCCATAGTATGCAATGCATAGCCTATGTAGCTAACTCTGAAGTGGTTTATTTAATACACAAACCTGGTATATATTACCAGATTTCACCAGAACAGCTATGTCAGCATATCTCCCCAGCCAACATCACCAAGCCAGCAAATCCTATACCATAGACAGTGTGCTAGAAAGAAAAAAAAAAAAGCTCAGTTCATGTTGTTTTGTAAGTTAATGTAACTTTACTGGCAAGAAAGCTATGTGAATATCTATAGTAGATAACTGCTCAGATACTCATTTCAGAAACAGCTATGCTAACCAAAAAATTACACCAATATTTGTATCTCAGAGGTTATTCTCCTTACAGCAAAGTTGGTGGAATGAGACATACAAACACTGCTCATACACATCAGTATGAGTCAGTCAAACACTTGAACAGTTTGGAACAGTGATCTGGAAAAACCTGTAGTGTCTAGTTTGCAAACAGCTGAAGCCATGTCAGATGTCACCACACTAGAGCTGCTTGTTTCAGCTTCTGTACTGAGGTTATCATGCCTCCTCCCAAGAAGATAGTGGAAGAAAATACACAGGCATACCATAATTGGTTTGTTTCAGGTAGCTTAAACTACTGATGAAAAGAGCTTTGCTAATACAGCTGACTTCGTACTTAAATGAATTAGGAGACAAATTCACATCTGTGTAAATGGGGGTAATTTTGTAAGGATAGTAAAACAGCTAGCTTTTAGAAATCTAAGATATTCAAGACAGATATGGAAGATGGTTTTCGTCCAAGTTCTATGGGATAAATAAATCCTAAAATATTAATGTAAAATAAACTGACACCTGATCTGCTCTGGGTGTTTCAGAGTAAGTATCCAGAATTGCAGAAAGAAAGGAATTGTTTAACACAGTTAACAACCAGTATGATTTTACTGGTCAGCATTCTGGAACTGCTATGCCCAGCTGGCTCCCTATATGAACATTGATGATGATACCAGAATAATTAGCTAGCTAATGAGACTAAAATGCACAGGAGTAGTTATAGAGGAAGAAAAACTCCAGCCTGCAAACTTCAGCAAGAGAGTAGCATAGAGCAGTGTTGAGAATCATAACTGCAGGAAAAGTATTATTTTCTAGCATAACTAATTTAACTTGCAGAAAGATTCAGTAATTTTATTTTATTTTATTTTATTTTATTTTGTAATAAAAACTGCATGTACATGGAGAGAATTGTCTGATGTAGATTTTGTTAGGAAACAAAGCTAATTGTTTAATCACAATCAGATTTGATATTTTAGGAGAGTCTTCCAGTTTGACTTTCCTGTGTCCAATAAAGAACACCTGTGATTTGCTGTAGCTCTCCAGGGCAATTTGAAACAGGCTAAATATTTTGACACCCTATTACTGCTTACAACAGGTTTTGTGTAAGCAGCAGCTGAGGGCTTTCTCTAAAATTTTCTTGAAACACATAGCCATGGCTTCTGCTACAACCAGACCTAATGGAACAGAAGTTTTTTGGGTTATCTTATGGTAGACCTATGAACACAGGATGGTTGAAAGGTCAAGTAGAGCAGTTCCTCAACTTCTGCAGTTCTGGTATTTTAAGTATGTTAGCAATATGAGGAATACTACTTTGAGTGTTCACACACAAACACACTTTGGAGTAAGATACAGATTCCATAAAGTGAAATTCTGTTTTATCCTGTTTACTTAAGTTTTCGTTTACCAAAAACCAAACGAAAAACAAAACTAAAATAAATACAAACAAAACAAAGGAAAATTTTTGACAAAGCAATAAATAGGCAAAGGAAAAGAGTAAGATCAGTGGAAGGTTCTTACATATTTAATGATAAAAAAAATGTATTTACCGTGTTTTGTAGGATATTTGGTCACTACAGCTAATATCTTAGCTTGAATATTATTAATTACATGTTGGGAGAACCAGGATGCAAACATTTAAAGTGGTGGTCCTCCTACAAACTTCCAGTAATTTGATAAATAGATTGGAGGATTGCCTGTCCTTATGTATCTAGCATAAGTTGTGCAGGTCATAGTGCTGATGATCTGGGTAATTCCTAAAATGCATTCTAAAATTCTATTAACACAGTACAAACTGAACTTTTATGCATGTAAAAGCAGTCTGCTCATTACTCAAGCTTCAGTACAACTACTGGTAATGTTTAAAAACTACCATATTACAAATAAATCAAACCACAGAACCCTACACCAAAAAATAGCGTCTTCTGTTGATACAAATAATCTGATGGGTGAAATTTCAGATTTCAAGACATAAGTGCAGTCCTCAAATTGACACAATTTACATTTATCTTGAAAATAGAACAAGCAACAGTATTAACAAAAATTGTGCTGTAATATGACAGACCCTTATCCCAAAGCCAAACACAGAGTGACAGGAGACTTCCTTCCATTTATTTAGATAAGTAAAAAACAACAGTTTTAGTCATGGAGCTTTGCCAGGTCATTCCTAATCTTGGACTTCCCTTCCTACACACTATCCATTGTTAATATTACAAAGTCACAGTATAGGAAATGGGCACTCTTATACAAACTGGAACAAAATCACCATTTATACCTTTTAGTCTTTACGTGGACACATTTCATCAACAGTAATATACTTGAAACAGGTCTAGTACATTTCAATATTAAATTCAAAAGATCATTTTAAGACAAAATCTTAGAGTTTGAAAGGTTTTCTGTTAAATGAGAACCCTAGGCCTGATCCAAAAATCAGGTACTGATTCATGTGTGTTAATGTAAACCAACTCCATACCCGTTTAAACAAAAAGTTTCCCTCATACAACTCAAAATACAACTACTGAATTGGAAAGACAGAGGAAAGGTGAAAGAGTATTCGGTCTAGTACTCTAAAAGCTTGCAAGAAGGTGTGACAGAGACAAGAAGTACAAGAAAATAAATCTTGTAGGAGAGTCTAAATGTGCTTCACAGATTGGGGAATTGATTGAAACTTTGATCAGAAACTTAGTATATTTTAAAAAATGGACAGTGATCATACATAGTTCATTAAAAAAAAGATTAAAGAAAAAAGAGGAAGAACAGCATTGTTGCTTGAGTTTAATCAATGCTTAAAAGAATACAAATATATTACAATGCTGAACAATGTCATCCTGAGTTTAAAGAATTGGGTTATATTATGTTCTTGGCTAAATGTTTTAACAAATTCTTTATTAGCAGGTTGAAGAAAAAAGAACAAAAAACATACAAACATTAAAACAAACATACAAACAACAACAACAACAACAACAAAAAACCAACTAAACAGTATTTTTTACAGCCATTTTAAATACTGAAAGTTTTATTGTTTTCAGTTTAAAATTGATCATGAATTTGGAAAACAACAGGTGAAGTCCACTCCAAGCTGAGTCCTGAGACTATGAACAAATCTTAATGGGAAACAGGCCTTGAAATTGATTTTGTAGTGAAACTTCTCCTTAGTTGATTAAACAAACAAACAACTTTCTGCCCTCTGCTGTTTAGACCAGTAAAAAAATAAACTGAGGTATGAATGAGAAGCATATAGCAAAGGGCTGAGCCTAACTCTGCTTTTCAGAAAGTTATTTATCTTACTCTTAAAATACTTGGACTTTTAGTTGTTCATGCATGTGAAAGTCAGCACCAGCACGAAGTTTACCTGAATTTAATGTCCTATCAGAAAAGTGCCAGGACCCATTCACAAGTTGCTTACTTCATAAAACCATAAGTTACTTGATGTACACAATTCTTTGAGACAAAGTTATTATTTAAATTAAAAACAAAATAAACAAAAAAACATTAACAAGTTCTGTAATAAGGATAACAGGTAATATCTTCCAAACTTAATAGGTTTCTAAAGATGAAATAGTAATACATTCAACTTCCTCACAGAATATTCAGAATTTAATTGATGCTTGTGAGTTGTTTTAAGGTTAAAATGCAACACCATCTACAAAACAAATCACAGAATCACAGAACTGTAGGGGTTGGAAGGGACCTCGAAAGATCATTGGGTCCAACCCCCCTGCTAAAGCAGGTTCCTCAGAGCAGGCTGCCCAGGTAGGCATCCAGACAGGCCTTGAATATCTCCAGAGAAGGAGACTCCACAACCTCCCTGGGCAGCCTGTTCCAATGCTCCGTCACCCTCACCGTGAAGAAGTTATTTCATATGTTGGTGTGGAACTGCCTGTGCTCTAACTTGCAGCCATTGCCCCTTGTCCTATCCCCACACACCACTGAGAAGAGGTTGGCTACATCCTTCTGTCCCCTACCCCTCAGATATTTATATACACTAACGAGATCCCCTCTCAGTCTTCTCTTCTCCAGGCTGAACAGACCCAGGTCTCTCAGCCTTTCCTCACAGGGAAGATGCTCCAGGCCCCATATCATCTTTGTGGCCCTCCGCTGGACTCTTTCCAGGAGATCCCTGTCTTTCTTGTACCGGGGAGCCCAGAACTGGACACAGTACTCCAGGTGAGGCCTGACCAGGGCAGAGTGGAGGGGGAGGATCACCTCCCTTGAGCTGCTGGCCAAGCTCCTTTTAATGCACTCCAGAATCCCATTGGCCTTCTTGGCCACCAGGGCACACTGCTGGCTTATGGTCACCCTGACATCCCCCAGGACCCCCAGGTCCTTCTCCTCAGAGCTCCTCTCCATCAGGTTGTCCCCCAGCCTGTACTGATACTTTGGGTTGTTCCTTCCCAGGTGCAGGATTCTACACTTGCTCTTACTAAATCTCATTTGGTTTCTTCCTGCCCATCTCTCCATCTGGTCCAGGTCTTGCTGAATGGCAGCACAGCCTTCTGGCGTGTCAGCCACTCCTCCCAGCTTTTGCTAGAGTGTGAGTTTCTCCAGTGTTCACCTTGCTTTGAAGCTTTATCTTGCCCATCCTCAATTCAGCTCATTTTTGTTAAACAACACCAGTCAGGGTTGCAATATCTACCTGTATGCTATTGTAATAAGCTTCAAGAAAGGGAATTTGCAGGCTTTCTAATGACATACTGTAATTCACAAAATCCACTTGGAACCATCCATTTTACACGTTATCAGCAATTCCTCCCATTGCCTTCTAGCACACGCTTCAGGACACACATATACAGAAATTATCACTATCTGCCATGACATCAACTATCTCTATGACAGCTAGTTGTCAGTAGTTAAAAAAAAAAAAAAAAAAAAAGCTTAAGAGACAGAAAGACAAATGTGTTCACGTTCATAGGATAATAGTGAGATAAGACATAAAAAGCTTCTAAGACTTGTATCCAAGCTTTTATCTTTGCTGCCATGAGTTCCAGACTATGGCTATAGTAAGAAGAGATGGGTAAAGGGAAAACACATATAGTCCATTCTTGTATTTCACCTGAAAATATAGGTGAATTACATCAAAACAAACAAACATAATGGTTCAGAAATCTCAAGTAAGGAACTTTTTATCATATTTATTTACCACATACTGTATGTGAAGAAAAAAATCAACATATACAGATAGCACATGAAACGCATTTCTGATTGATGTATGGGAGATTGTTCATACTGTAGACATGCTATGTAAAGCCACTAAGAGTAAGCAATGTTGCATTCTAGAAAACTGACTTTGTTAAGTGATAGTAACTGTTATTGATTACAGCACTTTTGCCATTCAGGCTTCATTTGAAGCAGTGTTTCTCGAAGACAGCATTTCTAAATAAAGAGAAAATAATGCATTTGGGAATGCATTATGAATGCGGGAACCCAATTACCACAGAAATTTACGGTGTCACTATGGAGGCCAATAAATACATAGTTTCTGCCAGAATCTGTATCTTAAGGTTCTCTTGCCTATTTATGCTCTCCAATATAACTTACAGGATTTCTGATACTTAGTGACAGTAGAACATTAATTAGTAATACTATTTGACCTTAGTCACAAAAGCTACAAAATACTGCATTTGAATACAAATGAAAAGTAGTTTTTAACATAATCTTTTGAGATCTTTCCAAGAAATAGAAACGCTTCATTTACTAGCTAGTCTTCCTTTATAAGCGCGCTATCTAAGTAGAGGAAAAAATTGTTGTATCACAACAGGAAGATGTGATTTAACAGAAGTTAAACCTTTTCTTAATTGGCGTAATAAGCAACAATTTTACTTTTGCAACTTTTCAGATCACCTTTACGTATAGAAATAATCAGTATGCTAACTTATGCTTGGGCCACTGAGTTTTCTACAGTAACTGCTACCTGTAGAAAGCATAAGCTTGCCTAGTAGAGCTTACAGCTAGCTTTGCTTAAATGGAAGTATTAGCTTGATTATGCTTTTTTTTTTTTTTTTTTTTTAATATAAGGTTGCCTACCTAACCTTACATGAGTTTTCCTGAAGCGCAGGTCTCACCAGAAAGCCAGGAACTAAGTTTTCATGACATACACCACTGCTTCATGAAGATGTTTCCAAGACAATTAATAGGTGTTGGGCAGAAGAGAATGGTAGAAGTGGTTTAACAGCCAGCCTGAGTTGACTGAACCCTTTGGAGGACAAGGGTGGCAGTCCCACAGATTTGTTCTACACATACATGGGTCTAGATGGAAGAAGCATTCCTGTAAAGTATCATTCCCACCAGCATAGGTATTTTTATTTCAATGCAGTAGGAAAAAAAAAAAAAAAAGAAAAAACATGCTTAGTAAATGTAAAAATAAATGCCCAGTCCCATATAATATTGAGACAGCTCTACTTAATATATAAAAGCTTTTAAAGTAGAGCTATACTAATTTAGAGATAAAGAAATTATTTGTATAACATTCGTATAACATGCTGACTTTCTACATGAAATTTCTATATGAAATTTCATGAATTTCTACATGTAAGTAAAGCAAAAGCAATTACCTATCATATCAGGCAGGTGCGTAAAGTTAGCACCAGAGGATATTCAGCCTATAATTACTGGCTCAAGATCCTGGCCCAGGAAAGCATTTCATCTGATCCAGATGTTTATTTTTATTGAAATGTTTTTGTAAACACTGACTGCCTAGTAATACTACAGTCATGAATTAATACTATTTCATGTTTCGTGCTATTCTCCTACAATGGTTTGTCTTCATTTCCCCCAAAGCTTGTTCCAATTGCTGGATTAGGTGGACGAGGGTAGAAGGGTCAGTTTGTAACACTTGTGCAGTTTGGTCTTCATTCTGATTAAGATGTAGCTTCATTGTCACAGCAGGCTTAATTTGTTGTCTCAAACTTCTGCTTGCAAGCTGCATATAGCATAGATGGAATGGGAGTAGGGATACAAATAACAACAACAAAAAAAAGAAGACAGTTATCAACTTTCATATCAACAATTCACAGCAGGTTTACAGGACCTGCTTGCAGGCCTGTGTAATAATCTTGTATATTCATCCACATTAAAGATATACATTATCTATTATTTAATTATTCCATTTTATCTTTAAGCAATACCGATCCACTTTAAGACTAAATATATTTAGTATATGCTAACGTTCTTAAAGCACCTGTTTTAAATATATGAAAATACTGCTGCCTCTACTACTTTGAAACTACATAAATTTGTATCTTCACAGTTGCTTGTGTTGTTAAAAAATACAAAGTAAAATATACTGATTACCAATAAAATAATAGAAGTTACCTGCACATCTAGTCTCCATTCAAGACTGTGATAGCTGGGAAGCTTTGGTGCCAGCTCACTAAGAATGCTTCTGATCTCTTTTCTATTATCAAGGTAAAGCTGAAGCAGTAATTTGTTCAATTCTTCTGAGAATCCCAGAACACGAATGGAATCTTGGAAATCTATCTCAGAAATCTGGAAATTAACAATTCAGGCCTTACTACAGAACTATGTAATAATCGTTATTTCTTTCTCAATAAATAAAACTGTAAGTAAATGCTATAAATATGGTACAGCACAGTTACTTTCCTGCAGGAGTGTGTGAGGTCAAGTCTATAGCTAGGAAAATACAAATCATTCATGTAATTCGCCCATTGATAAATTTGAAAACAGAATGCAATAGAAGGGTCTGAACTTTGCCATAATGAAGCACATTTCTACATAATCAAATTATCAACAGTATGTTAATGTTATGTTGATACTCAAGTTAAAAATACTCTGAAATGATTTGCATATCTATACATGTAAGAAAGCACCAGGCACGACTTCAAGGCTTTGCATTGTATTAATTCAGGATAGTCCTCAGAAACTGATTCTGTGCAGTCAATGTCTGTGCTGATGAACTCAGTTCATCACTGTGGAAGCAGCTATTTAGTCAATACAGAAAGTCATATGTTACAATGCATTCATCCAGTAAAAGTATTCTGTGATCAACTATATTCTACCATAACACCACTGCAATTTATCTGTCAGTCAAGTTTCCTTACTTCAAGGCAAAATTCTGCAGTATTTCATTCTCCTCCATACCTACTCTTCAGAGCAATGTCTGCTTGAGTTTAATTTGCAATTGTCTCTGCACCCCTGTTCCATGTACTCTCATTGATATAATGATACTCTACCGTATCAATAATAAGAAGGCATCCCAATGGAGTTATTACCCAGCTGTAATTCTTTTAATATCTGCTTACATCCACCTGAACTGCTGATGTTAGGAGCTCTCAAGCCTAATTTATCAGACAACAAAAGGAATACTTACTAGGGGGTTAGCACAGCACACACAAAAAACATCTTCACTAAAGTTGTGTTATGTAAACAGACCTTAATTGGGAAGTGTAAACTTCTCTAATACAGATTAAATTACCGAATGTTCTTGCTATAAACAGTAAATATCTTGCTATAAACAGTAAAAAAATGCTAAGTTTTAGCGTCAAAGACACTGAATACAAATTCTGAAGTCATTCACGAAGATGCATCATTTTAGTAAGAGAACAGAAGAAACACCACTTCCATTAAAAAAATAAATAAATATCTGTATCAGAATTTTGTACTGGATTTTCCCCATTCATCAGTATTTTTGAAACAAGAATTGTTTAGTAGACACCACGTGAGTGTATTCCTGAATCTACCGCACAACAGTATCCTTACCATAAGCTTGGAGCTTTCAGTAAGAAGATACATTAGTCCTTCTACCCCATGCTGTATGGTGTCAACACCAGTGTTAAGTTTTCCTGTAAAGAAAGCATAAACACCTTTTAATTCCTTACTAAGCCACCACAGTGACAACACGCAAAACTGCAAATTTATCTAAAGCTAACCGGCAAAATATTTATAGGAAGAAATAAAAGCGGACAGTCGAGCACCTTTCAAGCAGTAACACAAGGGACCAAAAGTCACGTTAGGCACTCCCCGATAAAAAAGTAAATAAAGACTCTTACGGTATGACACACAGCACGCTCACGCAGCAGCTCGCCAAGCAATACATCGGTACGGATAGTATCACTTCACCTCAGCAGAGCAGGGCGCTGCAGCGGCCCCCGGCCGGGGCACCAGGCACTCGCTCCCGGCCTCTCAGCGCCCGGCCGCAGACGCCGCCCCCGTTTCGTTCCTTCTTCGCTCGCCCGCCAGCGCCAGCCCCGCCGCTGCCCGCGCACTCGCGACCCGGGGCCGGGGCCGGGGCCGGGGCCGCTCCGGCAGAGCCGCCCCGAGCCTCGCCGCAGCCCCCGGCTCCCCAGACCGGGGCCCGCCCCCCGGCGCCCCCCGGCTCTTACTGGCCGCCGTCTCGCAGGCCCTGGGCGCCGCGCCCCGCCGCAGCAGCTCCACCGCCAGGCGCCCCAGCTCGCCGACGGCTGAAACGAGAGGACACGGCTACGGCTACGGCTGCGGCGCGGGTCCGGGGCGGCCGCGCCCGAACCGCCCCCGCCCCCCGCCCTCCGCCCCCCCCGCAGAGACGGGGGCGCCGCCGGACCTGCGGCGCCCAGGGGGGGCAGGCAGCCCAGGTGCCCCCTCTGCTCCTCCGACAGCACCAGCAGCATCGCCGCGCCCGCCCGCCCGGGAAGGGGAGGGGCCGCCCGCGGCCGGGGCCGGAAGGAGCCGCGCCCGCAGCCGCGGGGAGGCGGGGGGCCGGCGGCCCACGGGGCGCGCTCCTCCGGCCCGGCGCCGACGACCGGGGCACCGGCGGCCGGGGGGCGTCGCGGGCCGGGCGCCGCAGGGCCTCCCGCGGCAGCGGGGCGGCTGTCGGCTCGCGGAGGAGCGCCGAAAGCCCGCGGCGAGCCGCGCTGCGACGAGCCCGCGGCTCCCGCACGGCGCCGTGCTGCACGGTACCGGCACGGAGCGCCCGGGCCCCCCTCCCTGCCCCGGGTGCCGACCGCGGAGGGCGGGGGCGGGTCCCCGAGCCGCCGCCTCACGGCGAAGGAGCGGGGCGGAGCCACGCGGCAAAACGCAGGGAGCGATGGCTCCGAGCTGCCCTGCCGGCCGCACGGGCGCCGTGAAACCGCTCCGGAGCGGCAGGCAGCAACGCGGAGCCGAGCGGGGCGCCTGCAGTTGTCACACACCGCCCGCCGCGCCACAGCGAGCCGCCTGCCGGCGCGGGGCTCCCCCCGCACAGCGCCCGGCAGCGCCGCGCCCCCCGCCCGCAGCGGGGCTCGGCAGGGCGCGGCCGGGCCCCGCCCTCCGCCGCCCGCCCCTCGCGCTGGGCGGGGCCTCGCTCTGGGCCGCGGAAGCCCGCCCCGCAGCGTCCCGGAGCAGCGTTTGAGTGACGGGCCGAGCGGCCAATGGGCTGCCGCGAGCCGACGCCCCCTCGCTGCGCGGCGGCGAGGCGGGGCTTCCGCCGCGGCCGCCGGGCGGAGGTGAGCGCCATGGAGGCGGCCTAGGCGCGGCCGTGGGCTCTGCGCGCCGGGCCCCGCGCCGGGCCCGCAGGTGAGGGGGGCGGGGGGCGGCCGCCGGGCCCCTCCCGGGCCCCTTCCGGCGTCGCGGCCGCCGGGCCGCTTGCGGAGCCGTCGGTCGGTTGCGCAGCGCTTATTGCCTCCGCCCCGGCCGCCCGCTGCGGTTTCGAGCGGCCAGGCGGGGCCGCCGCCCGCCCCGGCGCCCGGGCTTCCCGCGGACACCCGCGGCGGGGGACCGGGTGAGCGGGGGGAGGCCGCTGCGGCCCCGCGTGCTCCGGGCCCGGCTGCCGCCGAGGGGATGGTGGCGCTCGGCAGGCCGCGGGCGGGGCGCGGCGCGGCGCGCAGCGGGAGGGCGAAAGGCACCGGAGGGGAATGGGAGCGGGAGCGGGAGCGGGCCGCGCCTCCCCGGCCCTGCAGCACCGAGTTCCGTTTTGCGCGGGGGCTCGGTTCTGCGGGCAGGCCTCAGACGCGGGGGACGGAGGTCAGCAACGATGCGGTGGCCCCGGGACACGGGAAGCCGCAGGCAGCGAGGTGCTGGGGGTGCCCGTGAAAGCTGTCGCTGGTACTCGGGTGACTTTGTGCTGTGCCCCTGGCATTTCGGGAGGTGCGCTTCGTGGGCTGTGTTTTGGCGTGGCAGCCCCGCCTGCACTAGTGCTGAGTTTGTTGTGGGACGGAGTTTTTATCATCTTCGTTTGATGCTTGTAATAGCTTTAGGCTTCGTAGTCCCCTTTGATACTGAAATATAACTTCATTCTGGTAAATACAGATGTGAAAAATATATTTATTTTTTTTTCCATGAAAGCGGAACAGCTGTTCTCTTGAGAGCTGGAGCATGAGCATAAGCATGTGGACGAGGAATTGATGTTTGTCGTGTTTTGCTGTGAAGTAAATTTTGAGTTGACTGAAAAATACACTTTGGAATAGTTGATGTTTGTATGCATTTGATGAAGCTTGGTTTGAGGGTAGTTGCTGAAAGCTCTGAATTTTCTTGTCTGCTCTGTGTCCCAAAACGAGCAGTTTCTTCATGTTCTCTGTCATATGTTTACTCCCAAGGCTTGTTTATGTTGGTGGATATGAGGCCAGTATTTTGACAGGATGCAGGGACTGTATCTAGAAGAACCTTTTTCCCTCAGGTTATATATTCTGATATGGGAATGGGTGTATTGGTGTTCAAAAACTGCTGTTCTTTATGCAGTGAAATCTTGAGATGAGAAGTGGTGTTATGCTCTCTACTTGGGTAAAAAGCTTAATCAGAAATTTGTTTTGCTGCCTTATCTTCAAGGGAAACGCCTTGTCTGAGGTATTCTAGGTTCATGTAGTTACTTAAGGTTGTCTTGCTGCCCTCAATGCATTCCCCTCCTCAGTTCTGAGCTGAGGTTCCTGTTCTGTCCTGTGACAGTGGTGTGCAACTGCTCAGCCATAGTTTTGTGAGTTCTGGGATGCAACGTGGTAGGGGGAAAAAACCAAAAGCAGTCTCAGATGCCAAGAGTAGCTCAGAGAACCCTGTCAATAGTCTGGAAAAACAGATGTTGTAAAGTGCTCAAGATAAATGCAGAAGTTTAATTTCATTTGTTTTGTTTACAACATAATCTTTAATTACATACACCTGTATTTCGCTGTGCTATAAGCTGCCTTGTTCAATTAAGTGTCTAGTCTGTAAATGAACCACGGAATTTCAGGAGTTGTAGGGCTTTATTGATTGTATTTGAGGCAATAGTTCTTGGGTATGTTTGTGTGGAACTGGTGGAGAAGGTTGCACGTGCATGTTTTTTGCATGAACAACTGAGTCTGGTATTTTGTAACAGCACTTAATATTATTTTAATGCTTTTTGTGCATTTTAAGGTATGTACTGAATTTATTGATTATAATACTGCAATAGTTATAAGTGTTACTTCTGTCATATTAAAAAAAGATGGCTTTTTTTGGATGGGTGCCCTTCAGTTTCACTGACATTCTGGTTGTTAGGAATGACGTGTAAGAGAAACTGGTAAATCTTAATTTAGAAATAAAAATTCACAGATTTTGTAATTTATGACAACTTCCTGTGACTGTAACTTCTGTTCTCCTAACAGGTTGAAGGTTTCCCAAAGTATCACGTTTAAATGACGAAGTGAGAATCATAAGAGTTGTTTTCAAAAATAACAACTACTCCTTCCCTTCCAATAGTAATAATGAATTTTAATTTATTATTAAATCAAATTCGTTATTGAAGTCAACAAAGCCATGATTTTCAGAATGAGCTATTTTCAGTATGATGAAATTCACGTAAAACTATTTATATAAAAAGCCTCACTTGGTAGGTTTTCAGCAATGATGTAGACAATTTGGGCAACCTAGTGTAATTATTTGTGAAGTACTTTGAATTCTGCTAATAAAACTAGTTAGAGGAGATCCAGATGTTCTGATAATGCTAATATTAAGCACATGCAATTTACTTTTATAACTTGTCTCTGAATTTCTGTTGTAACTGGTATAGCCGTACTGTATCCAGCGTATTTGCTGTCATTTTGTGTAAGGTTTGTACCACTCCTTTCGTTTTGTCATTTCAAGTAATTTCTTACTGTGATGCTAGAAGAAGTGCTAGAGAGACTTAGACATCAGCGGACCAATGTAGCTCTCAATTGTTGTTTGTTTTGTAATCTGAAGGAGGTCTGCTGGATCACATGGCTTTTGTTTTGTGTGTTGGAATCTTGAATGTTTTTTTTCTTTTCTTTTCTTTTTTTTTTTTTTTTACTTCATTACATTTAAATGTGAGCCTTTGCAAGGGAAATAATGTGTTCTGTACTTCTGTGTTCTAAAGAGATTGCCTGCATGTGATCACGTTGTAGTTAACTCTAAGAGGAATTGAAAGTTCCTTGCTAAACAGCTGATCAGGGTCTGTTGTAAGACTGGTTGATCACCGTAGCAACACTACATAAAGAAATTGTCAGGTGTAACTTGCCAGTGGAGAACGTGGGTCCCTATCTTTGGTATCAAGTTGTGAGTTTGCAGGGAAGGGTATTTAGAAGCGTAAGCTCAGGGCTCAGTTCCTTGCTGCTACTTCTGGGTCTCAGTGACTACTGTGTTCTCATGGGGCTATTTCTGATGTCAGATTTTTGGGGAATTAATGATGATCAGGCTGTATGCACCTGTCTTCTTGTATCCTAGGTTAATGAGTGGAAGTCTGTTGTGGGAAGGTAATTCTCCATTATTTGTCCTTATGCTGAAGAGGTTTTTTGTTGTTGTAAAGACGGTCCTCTTCAAAGACTGAAAAAGTATTTAAGTGCTCAAATGTTGCCTCCCTCCGTTAGTAGCTTTGTTCGGAATATGTTTTCAGTGTGAGAGAGTTCTGTCATTCTTTCTGAATCTCCTGTCCAGCAGACGATGTGTCAGTTGTTCAGTTGGATCATAATGCGGAATCCCATTGAGAATTTACTCTAAGTTTGTGTGCTTGAAGTTGTCCTTCTGAAGAAGTCAGACTCGTGCAGTCAGATTGTAAGAGGATGAGACACAGAAATGAACAGTAGTTGTCTCTTACGTTCTGTAGCTGGAAGTGTTGCTGCTACATGGTCTAGGTTATAGCGTAGTTAAAATATGTTCTTTTATAATCCAAATCTAGCAAAGTCAGTTGCTCATAACGCTTTAAAAATGCTTATGCAGGTGAGGCTTTATTTTTGCGAGTCATTGATGCAGAACGTGTTATGCTGGCACTTTGGTGAAATGGTGCATCGATGATGAGTTCAGTTTTAACAAAATAAATTTGATATTTGCAAATGTTGCAGATTTGTTCCATGTTACTCACATTTCTGTTTTTGTGAGGTTAATGTGGTAATTTCAATTACTTCAGTAAGGGTGCATGTACTATTGCTCATACAAGGAAGGCTTTCAGGCCCTTAACTTGTACTTTTAATATTTTTATGGAAAAAATCTATTTGTATGGAAAAGGAAAAATATCAAAATGATTACTTTACTTCTTAATGCTTTTCCTTGCTTTTTTTTTTCCTTTTCATTAATGATAAATCAGATGCTTTAAAGAAAGGTTTCTGTTAGTAAACACACCCTTCAGTTTCCAAAGAGACAAGTTGTTGCGTTTTGTTTTGTGTTTTTTTTTAATCAACAAAGCAGAAATAACTTTCTTACAATGTCACTAGCTTGTGAAAAGCATACAAGAATGCTTTAGAGAATGTTTGTCTTCCTTTTTTTAAAAGGTTTCAAAAACACACACTTTACAGGAGGCTGAATCAAACTGAACTCTGTTGCTGTCCAGATCATGAATCACATTTAAACATTCATGCATTTTGCTGAAGTTAATAGAATTAGTTGCTGTTTGTTACCTGCTGGTATTACACTGGTTTTGCAAGTGTTTATTTAGAATAAATGTTTTTAGTAGAATCTCTCCAGGCACATGAGAAACTTTGCTGATTTGGGTTTATGTTAGAGGAAGCAAAGATTAAAATGAAGAATGTCTAAGGATGATTAACAACTTGAGAAGTTCATTCCTGTACACTGCTTCCATTGCCATAAGCTGCCTAACCCTTGTTGAAGTGTTACTATAACTTTTGTGTTCTTTGCATGTATACCCATAGAGGTTACATGCCCTTAGCAAAAGAGATTTCTCTCTCTAAAACAATCATCTAAATTAAAGCTTACTTGTCTCAAAAGTAAATGTAGAATAACTTTTTGCATAGTTTAGAAGAAATTGAAGTTGTAGTTGAGACCAATAAAATGACAGAGGAAAATATTTGCTATATGTCTTAACTCTTTTTGTTGTTGTTGCAGGTATTAAAATATGCTGTTGTCAATAGGAATGCTGATGTTGTCTGCCACTCAGATATACACTATTTTGACTGTTCAGTTATTTGCTTTCCTGAATCTTTTACCAGTGGAGGCAGATATTTTAGCAGTAAGTATAAGAAAGTTTTTCTACATAGATGAAATCTTTGTAGAACTGAATCTTCTTCAAAACTATTCTATTAAGGAATTAGTACTGTAAATTTGGTAACAGGTTGTTTAGAATAGAGTTGCTTTAATGCTTAAGTTTAATACAAAAATAGAACACGTTTTCAAATGATATAACAGATGTTGTGTGCTCTGATAACGTGAGAGTGAAAGCACTCCTTAAATGACTTTAAGGGAATTCCACTATGAACAGGTATTCTGTGGCACGTTATAAATCTCTTAAATGAATTCCATGCATATTTGATTTAGATGACATCCACACCAAAACTTAAGTTGCTATCTTGTAGGGTAACTGTATACAAATAAAGTAATAAATAAATAAATAAATTCTTCCCATGGTTAGTATTATGTATGGCTGTGCTGGAGGTGTTGACAGTAAAGTTTTTGTGTATGCAGCACCTAGAGACATGTATTTTAAAGTAACTGTTAATTTCTGTGACAACTAAATTTCGTATTAGTAGAGTTTTAAACAATCTTTGTGATGTAAGGCTGATAATAGTAAGGCAGTATAGTGACCGTAGTGGTAAAAGTGGTAAAAAAAAAATTGGCAATATTCATTGCCAATGTAAAATATCTTGTATAACTTCCTCCAAAAAAGTACATGTATTTGTAGGATTGTGCTCAAGCCGCTGAAATAATTATATCATGAACAGTTAAATATTGCTGAGTCAGTAAAGAATTAATAAAACTTAACAACTGATGCGCATTCAACTCATTGTATAATTAACTTTTTTGAGAAATTAACTTTTTAAAAAACTTATAATGAATGTGTATTTTAGCATACGTACAGTTTCAGCTTTTTATTGTATGGATTCTCCATTGAGTAGCCAACTCGTGTTGCTACAAAAGGTGTCACGAGGAAGCGGGAAAAAGCTTCCCCAGATTTAAGGTCTTTACAGCATTCCACTATTTGGAAATGAAAGCACACTGTTAGTATAAAACAAAACTGTAGATCTAGTTTTCTGTTACTAACCTAAATAGATACCAGGGCATTGAGAGGGGATGACAACATATGGAGTTTTTTATTTGCCTACAATAAGCTACTTGGTAAAAGCTGTTTGTCCTTCTCTGTATACAGGTCAATTCAAAAGGGGAAAAAAAAAAAAAAAAAAAAGACACTCAGTTTTTTACTTAAAGTTCTTTTATTCTATTCTGCAACTACGGTGTTATTGGAGTTGTAGACAGTAGAAAGAGATTTATCATACAGGGTTATTATTTACTAAATAACTTCTTGTTTTGACAACTACATAAGAATGATGTTGTTGTGTGAGTGGAAGACCAGTGGAAGTAATTCTGTGACTTCGTTGACATGGTTCCACAAGGTCATATGTCTGATAAATGTTTTCAATTAAAAAAAATGATATTGTTTACTTGTATTTATACTTGTATATTTCCCTTTTGTTGCAAACCTGAATTTTCTTCAAAATTTATTTCTCTTAGTATAACTTTGAAAATGGAACCCAGACCTTTGATGATCTACCTGCCAGGTTTGGCTACAGACTACCAGCAGAAGGCCTGAAGGTATTTTATAAAACTAAAACGCAATCCCATAGCCTGTTCTTTGTGTCTACTGTACTTAATAGATCTCAAATGCAGTAAGATGTGTTGATGAATAAAATTCAAAGAAGGGAAATCAAGGTGAAATGGGAAAGGACTACTTATAAATAAGATTGTTGCCTATAACGCTACATTTGTTCAATGAAAAAGCATGTTCTGCTTTTTCTGCATGGCTAAGGTAGTAGCCATTCATATCTTCTGGTGGCAGTAGTAAATGACTGCTGTAAAGACAAACTCACTTTTATCTGAGTTAAATAAAACAGGAGATAGCAAATAATTTATTTTAAAAAAAAAAGTATATGGTGATGCTGTAAGCTGTTAAGCTAGAAAAGTGTTTACTAGCTAGATGAATATCAATTCAGTTATAGTCTGCATGTCTTCTGAGGTAAGTTTGTTGCTGAGAGTTTGTAGCTCAAGTATTTTGTCAAATACTGGTGTACTATGTTGAATTCAAGGAAAAAAAAAAACAACAACATACACTGCATTTTTCTCCATGCCTTACTTAAATGAAAATGAAGCTGAGGTGGTTGTGCAAGGCTGGATCACTTTTTAACTTGGTGGTGTTCCTCTGGTACCAAGAGGAATAAACTGGTATAAGAATTCCTCAGCAAATAAAGCTACAAAAGGACTTTGCTTTCATGCCCAGTGGGTTTTATTCTGGGGGGAAGTGAAGGTAGCACTAGTATAATTCTTTACTGATTAAATTGAGAAACAGAGCTTGATGAAGTGATTTCCCCAAGTAGTGAGCTAATTTAATACATCAAAAATAGATTAAAAAAAAAAAAGTAGCTTTTTATCTATTAGGTAGGTGCAGTCACTTGTGTAGAAATAAAAATGAGTTCCAGTGCTAAATAGATACAGAAACTTTTGTCTTCATCAAGATTTTAATCATTTTTAAAAGTGTCATGATAATGATTGAAATAGGATGAAAATTTTATATTTGTTCAGTGCTTATGATTAGGATTTATTTTTAATGTACATCCTGTAAAACACAGCATGTCAGATTCTGTAATTACTGTTGCTAAAGCTTAAAACTAGGTGCCTTCTTTGGGTTCTGTTCTTAAAGTAGTCAGTCACTTATGCCTGTGTTCCACTGGTGAAGAATTCAGGTAGCTGTTGCTTGATATTAGTAGCTTGCTTCCCTTTCACTGTGTCCTTAGAAGAACATCTCCCTGGTTAAAGATGTTTGAGAATATATGCTATATTTTATCTTTTAGATTAAGGAAAGTCTAGTAATGTTTAGCCTTTGGCTTCTATGTATGTATTTACTTAACTGCAATGTGATGTTTTGTGATTTGTGTGTAACTTCTTTGTAGAATACAGTTTGTTCTAGACATACGTATTGCTCCTGTTAAAATTGAGTAAATGCTTTGCATGAAACTAGATAACCTCAGTAGTGTTTGCTACACGATTTAGGAGAAGCTTGGGAACCTGACTTTAGCTGTTAGCAAAACAGTGTGGAAATTTCAATGGATATTGCTTTTAATTGTTACAGACTGGTGACAGGAACAACATCACACAAAACTGGCAAAGAACGGATTGCTGGTGCAGCTTCTCTGTTAAAATGGATATATTAGTGTTATAAAAATCTATTCCTCAAAAGAAAAGTAGTCTTCTCTTTTTTGGGTAAACTTTATGAATAATGTATATCTATGGACAAAATAAAAGTTGTGTGTGTATATAAATATAAAATCTATCCTGGAAAACTGAGAGTTTAAAGCTCTCAAGGATATATCTAACTAAGATAATGGTAATACTGTGGAAGAGTTTGAACTAGGTTTGCAGCAATAATTTCTAGAGTCCATGGTAGTGCAGTGTCTCATGATTTTTATTTGCATAAAACAAATCACATGCTTCTATTGTTATTTTCTGGCATTTTACTTATATTTATCTGAAGGTTATTCATTCTAGTTTTAAAACATTTAAACATGAATCTGTTGGGAATATGAACTGCAAAGGTTTCACATGGGTGGTGTGTTCAGGCGTTTTGTGGAAAGGTCTCTTAGTGTTAGCCTTAGGCTTTTCAACAAGCAGCAGCAGAAGAGACTTGAAACTCAAAGGTTACCATGCAGAGTGACCATTTCTGTAAACCTTGCAGGCACATGAGTAAGCAAAGTTCTTTGAAGTCTTAATATCTTACTTCATAAACAAAGCATCAAAATTGAATTTTACAGTAGCATTGTGAGTTGAACCCTGATCCTCAATGAAATTCCATCCACTGATGCATTAATTGCTGCCTTTGAGCTATAGGCTGGTAATGCTCCAGAAGGTATTAGTCTTGTTAATACGGTCTGAGGTGTTAATGTCAGAGCTTTTAAATGATTTTTCAGACTCAGCTATTTAGCCTCTGCTAGTCACAAGATCTATATTAGATCTTTGCCATTAGATAGTGTGTAGCACTTGTTGGTTTCAACTTCAGCATTCTATGGAGGGACGAGTTAACAAATAAAAATCCTGGAAGGATTTTTGTTACTTCTGTAATTTTGCCATTTGTTTAGAGTAACAGAATGTGCTTTCTTTGGTACATTAAGGTTGTGCCTGTTGGATTTGAATGTCTTGTGTGAATACTGAAAGATTAAGGATCCTCATCAGCTTCTGTTTTGCAATTTCTCTTAATTAACACCAGGGTCACCACCACTTTTCCTTACTGTGGCTCACAGTTGTGGCTCCTTTCTAACTGATCCAGGTGACACTGAATGGGATAAGATAAGGAACATCTTAAACTGACCTAATGATGTAATGTTTGTGTTGTGTGATGATATATTATTAATAAAAATAAATAAAGTTGTCAAACCATTTTACCTGGTATGCGTTAGTCTTGACAGTGTGTGGTTTTCTGAAAGAAAAACCTTTTAATACTTAAGAATATTAATGTTTTAAATAATTCCAAGCAGACAGACAGGCTTTGGACTTTGAATGTTCTCCCTCCCACCTTTTAATAAAATGTTCAACCTTATATATCTATATATACAAAGCTACAGAAGAGAATTTTAAAGTTCAGAGTCTGGCAAATGAAAGCTAATAATTCAAAGAAACTTTTGCAAGACTTTCTAAACTGAGTATGATTTTCAAACTGACTGAGATAAAGTGCAAAATCAGTGCAACACTTCCTAAATCTATAGTAAAGAAAAACTTACTGATTCTTCTGAGCGATGGGTATTTGTATTCTCTATGAACAAAGGGCAGCTATTTTTAAAGTAGTTTATGCAACTTAATAGTACCTAGCAAAACTGGTGAACAGAACAACTTGAACAGGTAACTGATTGTACTGTTACCTATTGCTGGTAACATAAGTTATTTTCCAAGTCTGTTTATAGTCTGTTTAGACAAGTGGTTACATTCGCGCTCTTGTCTGATTCTGTTCCTAACGCTAAAATATTGGACTTTGGGTCTTACCAGTCATTTATAAGTTTGTCTTCACTGCATCAACTGAATGCATAAAATTGGAAAATGATGCACAGATGAGCAGAGCAGCTACTGTGTTAGGCTCCTATTTTTGGGAGGCTCTTCTTTGGGTGATTTGGAGATTTGACCAAAAAAGTAAGAGTATTCTAGAAAACGAAGCAGCAAAGTTCTGGTCTCTCTGGAGCTAAAATAAATAGTGTTGTTTGGTATGCATTTTCTTTGTCATTTATCTTGCATAAATTTTTATGTCAGCGGTATTTTGAGTGTTTGCAGTTGCAGGGTAGAAAGTTCTAATGAGTAGCTAATGTTGAAATCACATCATGGAGAGTGACTAGTGTCTGCTTTCAGTGTTCAGACAAGTACATTTATTCTGAGAGAATTTTTGTTAGCAAATATTAAAGTAGTAGGTTAGGAGACTTTGCTCCAAATGTTTTCAGTATTGAAATGTTAACTATCACAACAATCCAAACGTTGCTTTGATGTTGGTATTTGCAGAATTTCATACTTCTGTGAATCTTTCAACTGTAGCAAATTTCATGAGCTTTAGGCTTTGCATATCATGGTAAATCAGCTATTTTGTTTACTAATTTAGTGTTAATAGTTGATTTCACACATTAAAATACTGTGGACAGTAGTTCCACAGTATTAACGCAAGAGTAGTTCCTTCTTATAGTGGATTGTAGCACATAGTCTGAGTTAATAACTTCAGATGATAAAATTGGGAAAAAATGTATTTTCTTCTTAGCTAATTCTTTGCAGAAACAAAATTTCTCATAAAAACAAGTAGGGATGTTGCAGAAATTTTGTTATGATAGGACTGATTTGATAGTAAGAATTTATTTAGCTGTTGTATGAAAATGTATGTTTTTCTTTCCGTCAGCTGTTTTGTTAAGCCAAAGAAATGAAGCTGACAATATCCTGTTACTGTTTTTCAGGGATTCCTAATAAATTCAAAACCAGAGAATGCTTGTGAGCCTATAGCCCCCCCTCCGCTGAAAGACAACTCAACCAGTGTTTTTATTGTGTTAATTCGAAGGCTTGAGTGCAACTTTGATACCAAGGTAAGGTGTTTCTTTATTTTTTTCTTCTGCTTCCAAGGACTTTAGAATTGTGCTTAGAAATCCCTCTCTCCCAGCAGAGTAGATATTTTATGGAGTCACAGTTGGTTGATGGGGAGAGGAGACAGTGTGCTGCCCAGCAGAAACAGGCAGACATAAACAAGTGGCAGGATGAGAATGATATTATTCGGTACAACAGCTAGATGTTATATTGTAAAGTATTGTACAAACTTTGATCTGCAGCTGAAGTAGAGTGTTTGCTGTTATTTTAAAAATACAAAATTAGAATGATTTGCATTTGGCTGTAATACATGATTTTCTTATGAATGAACCTGATGTATGGGGCGACAAAGTATGCTTTAAGAAAAAGAGATTTTCAATTTGTTGATTGACTTTCATGAACTAAAAGGAGATTCAATCATACTTCCTGTTAGGTAATAGAAGAATAGCATATAATTATATGAGTGTAATAATTATCTGATTTTGTTTTGAAATGTGGTTGTTGTTTTCTAAGTGAAAATGTAACTGTGCTAATGTTCATAACATCCTGAAAGTCCACTTTTCTTACAAAGGACAGAGCAGTTACTGAGGCAGCATTTTGAAGCAGTATTCTTTCTAATAAGTACTCTGTATGGCTTACAGGTTTTAAATGCACAGAGAGCTGGATACAAGGCAGCTATAGTTCACAATGTTGATTCTGATGACCTCATAAGCATGGGATCCAACGACAGTAAGTACAGGTATCACTTCTCTCCTGTTTGAAAATCATTTCTCCCACCAGAGCAAACAGTATTAAAATCTGTATAAAGTATTATGGTGGACTATGACTAAAACAACAGTAACAACAGCAAAAGCCAACAAAAACCACTTAACCTAAAGAAAACAAACAAGCAAACAAAACCACAAAAGCACACGTACAGCAAACAAAAAAACTGCCCCAAACCCCAAATCCTCCTGCATTTAATGCTTTAAAATGGGAGTTCTTCATATAAGAACATACATGTATACTTGTGTATTAAACGTAGCGTTGAGTTTGTATGTTCTCCGTGTCTTTGGTTTACCTTTAATTTGAATTTATGAGATAGATTTGTATGATTGATGTGGAAGATAGCAAATGTATTGTTAATTATTTGTTTTGACTGTTAAGTAGAAATACAGGGGAAAAATACTCTTTTGGAAGTAAATGAAACTTCAAAATATGACTACTTAATGGTTCGTGGTTCCATTTTGCTATTGAACTGCAGAGTGCATTTTTCTGTTCCTTTGAACAAATGGATTCTTTTATTTCTTATGAATACTCCTTTGGAAATGAAATCTGCTTCTGTGGAGATACTCAAAACTTGCCTGGATGCCATACTGTGCAATGTGCTGTAGGTAATCCTGCTTGGCAGGAGGGTTGGACTAGATGATCTTCCAAGGTCTCTTCCAACCTTGGCCATTCTGTAATGCATATCGCATGTATGTATTTTTTCAGTTTTTCATTTGTAGAAAGAATTCAAAGATCAGTGTGCCATTTTCTGATTTATTCTGATGCTAGCTGTTCTGATTTTATCCTTCTTCGAGTGGTTATGTTCAAAGCATCTTGCAATCTAGTCAAAATAATGATTTTGCTTTATGGTATGTTTTTTGTCTATAACACTCATGACTTTCTCTGTGGAGTTTCTTTATTATGTCTAGTGTCTTCAGGTTTCTGAATATGGAGCAAGAACATGAATGAGAACAAAAAAAAAATCAAAGTAGAAACACCATAGAGTGAACTAGAACATTAACTTTCATCAAAATAAGTGGAAGATGAGTAGCCCAGTAAGCTGTGTGGAAGTAGTTCTAATGAGTTCCCAACCCACATAAAACTTATTTTCAGGGTTCACTATGAAATCAAACGTAGAGCAAGTTCACAATAAATACAAATTGGGGTAGTGTGAAGTGACATTAAGCCATGTGTGCTTTTGCATTGGGGAACCAGAATACTTCGATACGAACTTAGGATGCTTTTGACCCTGAAATGTGAAGCATAAGTGAGAGGTGCAAAATCAACACAAATTGAAGCCAAGGAAAAAAAAATCTAGAATGTGGTATTTTTCTTTCAATGGTTTTTCATTTCAGTTGCATCTTTTGAGTTTATTTTTGCCCACATTAGTAACTGGGAAGGGGAGAGAACAGTTCCCTACAGTTTCTTGAGACTGAGGTAAAGATAGGGGATTTGTTTGTTCTTTTCTTTCTGCTTTTTGACCTTTCCAGGGTGTTCATTCATTTTTAGGGTGAAAAGAAGGGAAGAAAGATTGATTAAAATTTACTGTACCAGATCGTAAGTTCACAGAAATTCTGGAAATCAGTGAAGCTATGTGATTTTATCAAGTCTCTAAGTAAGGATTGATGTTCTGGTTAAACTTACTGTAATGATACCTCTTTTTGTCAGAGTATGTATTCTATGTTCCCTTTGTAATAGTATGCTCCCTTTGTAAGGTAATATTCCGTTATGAATTTTGATTTCTATACCTGCAATAAAGCTCATAGATACTCAGTAGGAAAAATAGTACCACTTTACTATATGACATAAAGTAGTAGCATGCATGTGCATCAGTCTGTAACTAAATTAAAATATATCTTTATGTTGTGATAGTGTCACGTTGTTCAAATCTTACATTGAGTGCCCTTACAGTGCCTGTGTAATACTGTTTTTCATCCTTTTTTTTTTTTTTTTTTTTTAATACAGTTGAAATTTTAAAGAAGATTGACATTCCTTCTGTCTTCATTGGAGAGGCATCAGCAAATTCTCTTAAGGAAGAATTTACTTATGAAAAGGGGTAAGTTACCCCCCCACATGCAGTCATGTTATTCTTTGGATTAATAGCTTATTTGAAATAAATATCAAAAGGAGGCAATGAGTTGTGATAACAGAGGCTGTGGATATTCTAGGTGAAACCTTGTGCCTGTAGAAGTAAATGCCTTGATTTGCTGCTGATTTCACTGAATCTATAGTTTTACCTTCTGTTCTGTTAACGTGTACCTTAAGCACCCACTTGTTTCTAAACATTTTAGTAGGGAGGATAAACTGCGACTGTGAAATAAAAGTTCTTGGAACTGTCTATTGTCATTTGTGACTGCAGTGGTATTTGATTTCATACCCCAAAGATGAAATCAGTCCAATTTTTGTTTTTAATTTTTTTTTGAAGAATATGTACTGAGTGCTGCTTATTGACCCCTTTCTTCCTGAATACTACTTTGACGAGCTTTTTGATATATTTGACCCTATTATTGCATTATCAAAGAATACTGTGTTTTGGATATTTTTCTTGAAGAAATGCCATGTAAAGCTAAATACTACGTTTCAAGTTCTCTCTCTTATATTTCCAGTTTTCTGCTTGCTGCGCTTCAGTCTTGTAAACTAGTAGAAAATTTCAATTTAAACTAACTCAGGATGTGCAAATACCTTAGAAGCTACTTGGATTTGAGTGGGTCTGGGAAAAATGGAGAATCACAGTGAAATTACTCAGCCATTCTGTACTGCTCAAGGGTTGAGGGAAATGAACAGCCAAGTTAGATGAACCTTGCAGGGACCCTGGCCTCTTTTGAGGGAACCCTGAATCCTGTTAAAAAGTAACATGAACAGAACTTTTGTTTGTGGATTACATGGACTAAAGAAACCTTCAGGTTTCTAGCTGCACTGAAAAAGCTACAGGCCTGCCACAGGGTTGCTGAACAGTATATGGTATCCAATTTCCTTTTTAGATTGGAAGTATGTATAGCTAGAGATTTTGTATTGGAGGTTCTTTTATCCCTTGGTTTTATCTGAAAGCATTGTCCGTGAGAGAAACAGCATTGGTATTTATTTAGTATTGTGGGAGAACAAGGGATAATTAAAAGAAATACTATTTATTTTTGTTATTTATATAATTTTGCAATTGTAATAAGTTTATGCTGTTATGCATTTTTTCTGGCTGCCTAAGTTGTAAGAAAGATGTATTGATATTGTTTACTGGTCACTAGTATTTCAAAAATTTTAGAAGGATCTTTAAAAGATCAGATTTAATTAAGTTTTAGTTTCTAGAGTATCAGCTACTAGCCTTTCAGGATCAATTTGTGAATATGCTCATGTTGAAGTATGAGAAATGCCAATTTAATATTAAAAACACTAGTTTTACTGTGAGGATGTCTGAGTGCAGGAACAGATCGCCAAAGAGAAGTGGTAGAGTCTCGGTCCTTTGAAATGCTCAAAACCCAACTGGACACAGTCCTAGGCAACCTGCTATACCTGACCCTACTTTAACGGTGGGGCTGGACCAGATGATCTCTGGAGGTCCCTTAAAATCTCAACTATTTTTGATTGTGTGAAATTTCTTTAGGTCTTAAAAAGGTAGTTTTTCTAAGGTGAAGTAAATATCCTGTAATTTCCAGACTACTACCACGTTTTTTTTTACTCCCTGATCATTCTTCATTCTCTCTTCGCTGTTTACAGAATCACAGTCTCGTTGAGGTTGGGAGGGACCTTTGGAGGTCATCTAGTCCAACCTCCTTGCTCGGGCAGGGCCACCTAGAGCAGGTTGTCCAGGGCCATGTCCAAGATGGCTTGTGGATATCTCCAAGTAGAGAGGTCCTCATGAGGCTACATAGAGATGGCCCCTATCCAGCCTATGCAGGTGTCTCTGGATGGCAGCACAACCATCTATCTGTCAGATCTGTTAGTACTTCCAGTTTCTGCAGACTGGCTGAAAGTACACTTTGCCCCATCATCCAGATGATAAATGAAGATGTTATGCTCAACTGGACTCATTATTGACCCCTGGAGTATGGAGCTGGTTAGTGGCCTCCAACTCGACTTCATGCAGTGTCATAAGAATGACTTGAACAAATCTTGGTGTTAATTGTGCTAGAGTATGCTCATAGTCCTTCAGAGGCTAATGGTGATAATTCTACAGCAGCTCTGTGAACCTGAACAGATGGTGACATTTTAAAATGTAATATCTGATAGGAGAACCATACATTATAAAGGTTATCGTTGATGATTATGAGCCATATAATTTTCATGTTCTGTTTCTGCTGTTTCTCTTTATTTTTTCTGTTGTGACAAAATCTGGTTATCTCTGAGTAATGCAGTCTGGTGAAGGAGTACACAGTTGCTTTTCTATCTCGTACAAAGTGAAACAGTTATTTTGTATTGTGTAGCCATTTAAAATGCATGAAAGCAAACTTTAATACAAAATTTTGATCTTTAAATAGGTGAAATTGTAGATAAACGTATGTGAATTGAGCCACAGTTTGAACTATTTCTGCATACATAATTTTCTGAGTGAAGTGCAGAAGCCTTCAGCATCTACCTATATTTGAAGAGTAACTCAGGATTTTGCAACTGGGGCAAAATATGTTAAAACCTTGAATTATGGAGTTATCTGTCAAATCTGAAAGATTCAACACCTTTTCATCTAGGCACTGTACCATGTTCATTTTTGGCATTCTTAGAAGAAAATTAATTATCTGAGAGCAATGGCTAGAAAACCTTCTTTCCTGCAAGAGGGTTACCTTAATATTTATCATATGTTTCTCCTTTTATTTTCATATAACATTAATTATATTAGTTTAGCCAATGCTCTAAAAATTACAGAGGTTTTTGTGAGTATACGTATTACAGACCTAAGGGCTCAATCAATTGTAAGAATACAATATGTTAGTTTCCTAAGCAAGTTAGTTTGAGCAAGTTAAGAGCTTATCTTTTTATTAAATAAATATCTTGAAAGCATGTTGGACACAATGCAGTCATTAAACTATTTATAAGACAGAATTGTATATCTTAATCTATTCTTTCTGTAGCATTCTAATGTATCTATATAAGCACTGAAATGGAGAAATTCATTGGTTGATAGCTTGAGGTTAAATGGCTGTCAGTTTAAACATTTTCAGTGTTTAACTTTTCTCTGACTTAAAGTGCATTTCTGCTCTGGAAGAGACACAGAAAAAGGGATTATTGATTTCCCTGGTGCTCTCCACTGCATTCCTTGCTCAGAAATGTAGAAAGTGAATAGAAGTTGGGCGTCTTTCTGAGTACATTGGTTTTCATAGTATAAAGTTACTGAAGCTTTTCTAAATCATCCTTAATTGGTAATTTTCTGTGCAAGGTGAATTTGCAGGTTGCATTTGAGACTAGTCCATAAGGCTGCACGACTGTTTGCACTGCTCTTTTCTGCTTTCGGGTTTAAAACTTTCACAGGTTGTCACGATGTTTTTATTAAAAAATAATATACGTTGAATAGAATGGAAAAGATATTTCTTATTAGTCTAATGATCTTGCTTTTTCAGGTCTCTGATGTCCTTCCAGTAACTTAATTGTAACAACTAGGCTGTATTATAAGTAGATACTTTGCTGGTGAAACTGCTTTGTAAGAAACTATTGTGACTCCATATGAGTAGTAGTAATAGAATTGCTAACATTTGTAGCCATTGTACATTCTCAGGTGTTTGACTGTTTGTGCCAACAGAATAATAATGGGAGTTTACTTCCTTATGTATCAGTAAATGCTAGTATTCAGATATCTGGTTGCCAGCTATCTGAACATCAAATTCTCTGCGAAGATTTTTGGTGCTGTACTATAATTTACTGACTCTCCAGAGGAAAAGGGTTTCTGTTTTACAATGCCTCATGAGTTGAGACTAAACCTGCAGTGTAATCCAAAATGTAAAGAGTTTCTTTTGAACATTTAGTATTGCTATGAGGGTGGTGAGGCAACTGGAACATGTTGTCCAGAGAAGTTGTGGGTGCCGCATCCCTTTCAGTGTGTAAGGCCAGGTTGGATAGGGCTTGGGCAACCTGGTCTAGTGGAAGATGTCCCTGCCTGTGGCAGGGGGATTGGAATTAGATGATCTTTAAGGTCCCTTCCAACTCAAACCATTTTATCGTTCTCTGATGATTCTATTTAATAAGAATGATCACAGTATCTGTTGATAATTGGGTTATATTTTCTCATTCTGCTGTCAACAAAGCTATGAGGTTATTTTGCTGGTTGCTTTAGTTTTATCTATGATTGAATTCAGTAAGTAGTTCTAACTCAAAAAAGTGTTCTAAGAAAGTATAAACTCAAAATGATAAAATAAGCTATGTAAATGTAAGCTGAATTCATTGTTGTACACAGGTGGACATTCCTTTAGTGTGTTTTGTGATGAACTTTTGTCTTTCATTGCATTTATTCTTTAATTCACTGTTCATTAAATTCTAACCTGTTTTAGAAACTGTTCTCTCTTTCTTTCTACAGTGGCCATGTTGTGTTGATCCCAGAGTTCAGTCTTCCTTTGGAATACTACTTAATCCCTTTTCTAATAATAGTAGGGATCTGCCTTATTCTCATTGTCATATTTATGGTAAGTTTCTTCTTTTAATAATATATTTTCTCACAAATAAATCATCATAGAATGCTCACCTACTGAAGTTAAATAAAGGGTTTCAATAAAGGAACAACAAAAGCTTTGTGTACTGTATATACCAATACTGTGCTTACCTGTAATCCTTTATTTTTCTCAGTACAATAAATAAAGACGCAAACTTGTGGCAAAGGGATGTCAGGAGTCTCTAGGATGTTCTATCCAGCATAGAACTACTTCCAGAGAACTGTCCTTCCTGGTACTCTACCACTGCACAAGTTCTTCCCTTTTCATTCTATAAAGAGCAACCTGTGGTCTTGTACGTTGAGAATGTGTCCCACTCCACCAACCTTGCATTTCTTGATGTTGATCCCACTGTTCTACAATGCAAGTCTCGTGCTGTTTTTTTATCATAGGTATAGTAGTCAGACAGCAAGCTCACAACTTATTATAGTATGCTGCACATATCTTACAGCGTATATATTATGTGTAGAGTTGGGAACGTTTCCTATAAAAGGTAAAAGAACATAGCTGTGTATTATTTCAGAATACTTTGCACCCCACTTCTTGGAATTTCTGCTGATCTGACTTAATTATGAATTTACCTTTCGATAAAAATGAAGTAATGTGTCAACTGCTGCGTAAAACTTCTTGAAATGTTTCTCTCTGTGCTAGTGTTGTTTTTGCTGTCAGTTATGTATTTAATTAAAAATTCTGGGCACATTAGGCACAAGCAGAATTACAGCAGCTTTGTGGAACCAGCATAGAGACATTATCTACTAGAGAAAATGTAAAATCTACCAATATTTTGTCTGACCTTCTGGTGATAACCTTGATCATTCCTCATTGTCCCAGTTAGTTAGGAGAAAGGATAGCCCTGTCTTTGTATTCTGAAGGTCAACAGATTGAGGGTTGGAGAGATGGTAGTTACCAAGGAAGGGCAGACACCAGGGATAATGTTCTGTGAACATCTGTTGTTTTGATACCATTAGAATTCTGACTTGAGCTGCACTAGCTGTCTGCTTACAGTGCACCTGAGTTATAAATTCAATCAAGGTACTGGTTATCAAAGGAATGGAATGAAGAAGAGTATCAAAGCATCCTATCAAAATACTGTGAAACACTGATCCATCATTTTCCAAAATGATACTAATTACAAAATGAAGAGAGTCAGTAAGAATACTTATGGGACTTCTTGTTTCAAGAGAGATTTAGATTATATTTAAAGAAAAAAGTGAAGGAGGGGGGACATATGAGAACTGTAGTCATGAGGAGTGGCAGCTTGACTTTTCTCATGTGCACCATTGTGGAAACTCAGGAATAAGAGAGATGTGTTTTACTCTCAAGGTATTTCTTCATATTTTCTTTCTTTTTTTTTTTTTTTTTTTTTAAACCAGTTCAGCTGCTTTTGTTTTTAGGTGATGATAAATCAGTTGCAAAAAAAAAATAACCTAATGCACTCCAGAACTGTCATCTTCCCATCAGAAAATGGGCTAAATTTTACACTGCTTTGCACCAATCATATTACCAAGGAACAAAAGCTACGTAACAAACACAAGGCTGATCCATCTGAAAGGTCACCTCTCTTTAGAATTGCAAATGCTTTTCCCTTACTGTGAAAATAGCAGTTATCTGCATCAGAAGTGGCAGTAAAAGTGTTACAGGAGTGAGATAAATAAATTTCTATAGTGTTTGTCTTTAGGGCAAATAAGAAGTAAGTGAACCATAAATAAAGATTATTTTAAATTTGCCTTTTAAGAGCTTTTTTTCATCTGCATGCTACTACTCTGAATTAAAACAATTTTTCATTTAATGTGATTTTGAAAGTTGTACTTTACTGATAGTTCTTCTCTATATATATATTTAGAATTTCTGTATGTGCAATCTAAAGGAAAGAAACCAGTGCTAGACAGAATTGGCTATGAGAGAAGGAAATAAATATTTGGTGAGGAAAATCAGAGGCTCTTAAACCTGTTTCTAATTTTCTTGCTTGTCCACTGTGAGGAAACTAAAGACATTCCCCTCCCCCCCTTTTTTATTTAAAGTGTGATTAAAAATCTATTTTCCTAAATACAGAATTTGTGAAATATTTTCCAGTTAAAAACAAAAGACTCTAAGAGACCTGAATTTCTCTCCTGTTAGTATCAACGGGTAGTCAGTGCTGAAAATGAACGGTCCTTTCTGTGTCTTAGAACCACATTATAAACAAAAAACAGACAGGAAACAGGAGAATATTATCTTGTATGTCTGCAAGTCAGGGCTGCCTGTACAGAATCACAGAATTGTCTAGGTTGGAAGAGACCTCCAAGATCACCTAGTCCAACCTCTGACCTAACACTTTGTATTTGGGACAGATATTTGGATGTTTTTGAAAATAGATTACATAAGCTGTGTAGATGGATTTTGATATTTCAAACTTATAATAAACCATGAGAAAAAAAGGGGAAGAGATAATTGAAAGTGTTTTCAAGAGTGTACTGTATTATTTACAAATGTATGCTGACCCTACATGCAATGTGAAATAATATCCTGTATGCTGAAAGGTCGAACAATATGCAAGTGTATTGAAATATTGAAATACTTTTCAAAGTAGACTTAATAAAAGCACCCCTTAGGTGTTCCCATGTGAAAAACACTTTTTGGTTGAAACCTGTTATGGAATCTCAAAAATAATCTTACTCAATTCATTTACTTAATGCAGACAGTGAACTTGATCTCAGGGAGATTTCAGGTAGGATCTTGACCGTGTTCACTTGTGGTTTCTGCCCCATTTCTTTTCAGGAAGTTTTGTTTTTAACCAAGAAATCAATGCAAAACTATCTCATTGTTAGTAAGTGAATTATACCGGAAAGATTGCAATCTATATGTGTAATTCATCATGTAGGTGAGGTAAAAAGAACCTGAGTGAACAGATTAGTTCCAAATACGCTTAAAAATGAAGGACAGGTATGATGCAGAAGGATAAATAAGTTATTTATTCTCCCCTTCTCCCTCCCAAGAGTACCTTTATACTTAACTGTCTTTTTTTAAATCTTTTGTGAAAGCGCAACAATACTTTCAGGGATTCCTAAAGTGAGAGAGATTAATGCTGTTTATGATGTTAATATTCACTCAATGTTTACCTTATCCACAGTGTAGTCAAGTGTGTAGTACCTCTCTAATTTTCAAAAGACTGGTCAGTGTGTATGCATAGGTTAAGGCCACTTTGCTGTATTTGAAAAAATAAAATCATTGTGTTAGGACTAGAAACTGAGTGGAAATAGGCTTAAGGGCTATAAAGAAAATGGAAAACAGAATCTCTAGTATGGCTGAAGACAGCAAGTGACATGGCTTGAAGTAAACCCTGCTTCCCAGACTACTTGTGATACTATGAAAACAGTTCTTATAATAATTATTTTTGAAGAAAAATTCTTTTCTATAATTACTCTTTTCAAATAATCTTCAAAAAGAGCTGTAATAATCTAAAACTGCCATAAGTAAAACCTGTCAAGCTTAATGGATTGTGTTTTGCCCTGAAATGTGCCATCTGTATGTGGACCTCAGAAGGGGATCACAGCAACGGCTATTGTTTTTATGTATTGAGAACATTATCTTATTTTTTTCCTTCCCTTTCCTAAAAAGATTGTATGTCATTTCAGTTTCAAGTGCTGTGGTAATCAAGAATGTTCTTTAGGCTTGTTTGGCTTCATCCTTGAGTCCATCCTCGAGAAAAGGGAAGCAGTGGTTCAGCTTGAGCCACAGTTCCCTTTTAACTAACTTACAATGAAGGCTCATAAACAGAAACTTTTACAGTTCTTCTATTGTTTTAAGTTACTGTTCACGTTGTCTAACATCTGTTTCCAGATCACAAAATTTGTGCAAGACAGACACAGAGCAAGAAGGAATCGGCTTAGGAAGGATCAGCTTAAGAAACTTCCTGTACATAAATTTAAGAAAGGCAAGTGTATTGTTCTTTGTCTAATTAGAACGCACTGTTATAATACCAAATATCTCTAAATGGAGGGGTTTTGGAAATAATTTTGAGTATGCTTGAAATAATAGAGTTTGAATAGAAAGCACACACAAAAAAGTGTTTTGACCCTGCTCTCACTCAAAGCGGAGTTCTAACATTTTGTCACAGAAGCAGAGTGGACATCATATGCATAGTGTGGGTAAAAAATGAAAACATTGCTTAAAATGTCAAAAACTCATTACAGAAATTCCCCAAAATTTCTTTGCAGCTCTGTCATTAACAGTGATGACAACAGTCAGTCACTGTAGTGTATCATACCTATAATTTGTCTGGACTTAGATAAATACTAATGGCATGTATGTTGCCTGATGTGGCAGAGATTATAAAAGCAAAGATATCTTGTGGGTATAATTTATCTGCTTATCTAGAGGAGTGTTCCCATCATTGAATCACAGGGCTTCTATGAAGGCGAGAGTGACTGAAATTGAACGCCAAAATATTTGTTGTTGTGATTCTTTTTAATAATTTGTTGTATGCAATATCTAATGACGAGATCAGAAATAAAGCTGTAGCAAGTTAATTTATTGAATGAAATAAAAAAAAAAAACTGCACCGAGACCACCTCTATTGCAGTCTGCTTCTTAAGAGTAGAAACAATCTTTCTTCTCCATTTTGATTTTTAAATGTTACCATCTTATCATCCAATTGTTCATTCATAAAAACTGTTACAAGAACTAATGCTGGAAAGACTACTAAATTGAAATGATTGATTACTACAAGTCCTCAGGGATTTGTTGAGGTATGAATACCGTGTTAGGGGACATGCTTGGATTCAAGGATAGAACCACTTACCAGTCTTTGCCCTTGATAAGGACAACCTACATTATTAATAATATTGCTCTCTGTGTAAAACAGATGTTCAGTTTGAGTGAATACAGTTTTTGTGCAGTGTTAGTCAACCTTATTTCAAGGAAACAAACAAAACACTATGTCCTTTGCAGGGTTGACCAAATTGCTATGGATACAAAATTAACTTGAAAAAAATAATTATCTTGAGCCAATACAGTTAATATTATTTTTGCTTTCTTTTAGTGATTCCATGTGAAATCTAATTGAAATAAAAATACAAAGTGGGAGAATGTTCGGGGGGACAACACCAATGCATGGCTTTGAGAAAGCCAGTTAATGCATTTTTCAGTTAATCATATGCATGTGTACATCTGTAATTACTATCTCGACATTACATGAGTGAGCGAGTGCACGAAGACACCTTATTTGTTGTTTTCCGTATTCTTCTACCTCTTTCCCCTTGCTGAATCTTACACAAAATGAATTGTTAGGAGCTCAGTCAGTCATCCTAAAGCAAACCTGTCTTTGACTATCCAGCTATTCATTGCATTTAGTAGCTTAGGCAAAGCAGAACGATAAGCGTGTTTTATTTCAAAGCTTCTGCACTAGGCCTATGACATTACTAGCAATACTTTCTTTTTTACTGATTTCAGTAGGCTTTAGATAAGACACTTTACATTTCTGTACTCTGTAGAGTCCAGTAACAAAATTGGCATTGACTCATTGACTGTCTTTGCATAGAAGTAGCTTTTTTTCCTTTTTTTAACCTCATAAGTATGTGTCATCTGTGCAATAGCTTCTGTGCAGTTCTAGTCAACAAGCCTCTCACCTTTGAGTAATCCCACAGAATGCAATGCATGCTGTGTCCAAAATCTATTTTTCACACTGAAGGTGTTTTGTGGCAGTTGTGGTTCTTCCCTACCAAAAGGACTACATTTTGGCCGTATAAAAGTTAATGGGAGTTGATACACCTTGTGATGTTCTTACAACAAAAGTGAGCCTAGGAAAAAAAAAAAAAAAAAGAAACCCGTATAATATTCCGATAATTCCATCATTAGGAAACCTGAATACTCTGATGAATATTAGTTTAGAAATAATATAGGTTAGAAATGTTGTGGGTTGGTATGTATTGTAGAATACAACTTATTTTCAGAAATATATTATTTCCAAACTACTTTAACTTTATACTAAAATGAAATTTAGGCCAAGGATGAAAAGATTTTAGATCTTACCAGCAATGAAATGGTAGTGTAACCATTCACACAGGCAGAATAGAAGGTATTGTAAGAAGATAGACTGCTGGAAAAGAAAGAGATATGCAGACATACTATTAAAAAATTAAAAACTCATTAAGTTAGTTTTCCTACATTCCATGTCAAAGGTTAGGATCCTAAATGTGTGATAAAGTATCCAGAATGTTGGAGTTGCTATGTCTATGAGACTTAGTGGAGCTGTTTGGTTAAGTGCTTAAATATGAAATGAACTTAATTACAGGCAGTCAGCTGCCCAAAGTTGTATACGTGTATAGGCGCAGGGGGGAAGCCCCATGTGTGACAAATAATAGGCTGTAGGAGTACATATAATTTTAAGCAAAGACATTTTTCAGTATGATGGATATTGAATTTTTATGTATATACATCTATAAGGAGGTTGATGCATACGATTGAGAAATAATGGGTAGTAGTGGTATGTGAATGTCTTTTAAAAATCTGCTCCAGAGTATGTGTGGTTCTGCAGTTTACCAGTTATTCCTAAGCTTATTTTTTTTTCCTGGAAGTGGGATTATAACTGATCTAATTACTGTTCATTACTGACCCATCTGCCTAACTGCATAGTGCAGTGTAGGTTTAATAGACAAAACAAGTCCTAAGGTCTGCTAGAGTCTTGGCAGAGCTTTTTCTGGTGGTGTTTTTTTTTTTTTTTTTTTTTTGTATCCAGATGGATAATTCTGTTTCTGAAAACACTGTGTTTGTGTCAAGTAAAAGAGAATTTTGCTGACTGAAGATGTTCCACTTGCTTTATCTAAGCAAGATGCTTCATTTTATGTTGTACTTTACATCTTATTATGTAAAACCTTACATTCTTTGAGAGGCACATAGTCATGGAGGTGAAAATAACTTGGAAACTAATTAACTAATTTAGTTAACTGTTAACTAATTTAGTAGTAGAGACTCCAAGATGCACAGAGAAACCCTATGAGTCTCAGAGCACTGGGGAGGGCTGGCAGTTCTGGTCTTCGCTACTGAGTAGGCTTGTCTTTCTGCCCCAAGCCAGGATGAGAGCAAGAATCAGCACATTAGTTAATTTCTCTAGTAACTTGTTGGGGAAGTGTAGCAGGTGGACTGCACCTGATGGAATCCGGTGGATGCAGATGAAGCAGTTGCGCAGAGGACCTGTTCAGATCTGGTGTGCAATTGAAAGATGGGACCCAGATGCTGGGATAGGGTAGGCCTTGAGTACATGTCCATGGCAAGAATCAGGAAAATGTTGCAGTTAGCCAAGGCAGTGTCAGATAGTTTCATGGCCTCTGTATTTGAGAAGTTCAGCATAATCCTTCCTGAGAAAACATTTTTATTTTTTTTTAACTGGCCTGAAAGTGGATGCTTTACCACTGTGTCTTTATTAATAAGAATGAGAGAATATTACAATAATTGTGCTTCACACAGTTGAAAATATTTTTATTAACCTGAATGGAAAGTGAATATAGTCCTAATAAGTAAAGAAATATAGCAAAGTCAACAGTATAGCTTCTAAGATAGTATAGTCCATTGCAAGGTCAGGGAGGACCAATAGTTTCTTCATCCCATGAAACTAACAGAGAACCTATATGCATGTGTTTGTCTGTTGCAAATTTTTTAATGTTAAACATATTCTCAATTATGTGCTGTAGGAGATGAATACGATGTATGTGCCATTTGTCTGGATGAATATGAGGATGGAGACAAGCTCAGAATCCTTCCATGTTCTCATGGTAAGCAGCTGTATTTTAGGTCTGGTATTTGCATTAAAATAGCTATCAAAAACACCATGCCTAGAAATTGTAGTTGAATATGTTTATTGACAAATCTATAAATTTTTTCATTTGCTAATATCCCTGAGCACATACACAAATTGGGAAAAGAGTAAACTTTTTTTTTTTCTTTTTAAAAGGAAAAAAGGATAGCATTACCACTCTGCATTTTTCTTTGGATATGCATATGGAAAAAATAAAATAAAAATCTGGGCTTGACACTGTCCCCTAAATGTCTGTTTTTAATAGGGAAGTACGTTTCAGAGTTCCCTTTTACATAAAACTAAGCTTTTACTTTCTCCAAGACAATTAATCCATAAAACTTAATTTAGTCGATTACTAGTGACATAGACAATGTGGATGAGTGGGTATAGTCTGTCCTGTAGCCTGAAGCTATACAAATTATTGCCTTGACTGCACTTGAAAGCCAATGTTGATGATTTTATCGAACATGGCCCATTGCAGGGCTGCTCTCAGATTGATTCAATAGACGAAATGGGTATTTACTGCAGTATTTGTCATAGTGTTAACGGTCAATAATTAGGTCCTAGATCCTAATCTGTTAGGTGTTTTGTACATAAGGATATACAGTCTACATGCCAACAAACTTTTAAGTAAAATTCTCAATATGAGTTAAATTCTAAGATATTTACGTTAATTAAAACAGAAACAATTTAGCAGGTTTAATTGTCCTTTTTCCTTAGATAATAACGTACTTGTATTTTGTTTTCTAACAGCGTATCACTGCAAGTGTGTGGACCCCTGGCTGACAAAAACAAAAAAAACATGTCCTGTTTGTAAGCAGAAAGTGGTCCCTTCTCAGGGAGACTCTGACTCTGAAACAGACAGTAGTCAAGAAGAAAATGAAGTATCTGAAAATACCCCCTTGCTTAGACCATTAGCCTCAGTTAGTACTCAGTCCTTCGGGGCTTTGTCAGAATCTCACTCCCATCAGAACATGACAGAGTCATCAGAATATGAGGAAGATGACAATGACAATATTGATAGCAGTGATGCAGAAAATGGAATAAATGAAGAAAGTATAGTGGTTCAACTACAGCCCAATGATGAAAGGGATTATAGAGTGACAAATATTGTTTGAGACTACTATTGATTAATAGTGTATGAACAAAAGAGTTCTTAAGGTCATACTTCACAAACATTTATGTAGGTAATACATTTTAATTTGTAATCCATCTGGTTTCTTCAATAGCGGTTCATGTAGTAGTACTATGGTTTAATCATTACAAATAGATTTATTTTTGATTCAGGTATTCAGTCACATGTGTTCTTTAACAGTTTAACTGGACTTCACAATGCTAATGAATAATGTTAATAGTTTATATAACTAGAAATATTACACAGACTACTTTAAATGTCAGTGTCTGTTGAAATGGGATTTAGCTGGAAATAATTTTCATCCTTTTTGTAGCTACAGCTGAGTCATACCAATAGCAATATTTATTATGTGTATGGTATGTGTTAACCCTTAAGCCCAACAAAAACTGTATTTGCATGTTTGTATAGAGTTTGCCTAAAAGCTGTCACCACTACTGAAAAAAAAAAAAAGGTAGAACAGATCAATATTCTATATGTTGATGTATCAAAACGAAGCAGAAGAAATTCCACTTTTATCTCAAAGCACTGATTCCAAATAATCCTTTGGAGTTTGCCACTCTAGTTGAGTTTAAGCAGTCCTGTTGAGCAGTTCCTAGGATATGGAAACTTAGAATATATATATGTTTAGTTTTAAGTGGTTCACAAGGTAAGATTCATCTGTAACATGTTAATTTAGCTTTGTTTGCTACTATGATGTAGTCTGGTTTTCAGTGATGATGTGGGAGTTGGGGAGAGGGTGACTAAAACAGGGAAGGTTTTGTTCCACATAGAATTTTAGGTAAGTATTCTATTGATCCTCAAGTCATACACCTCTTACTAAAGAGCATTTTGTGCTACATTAATCTGCTAAATTATGTATATAGAAAAAAAAATTGTTCCTTTCAAATACCTGATTTGAAAACAAGTGCTTATAACTATTAAACAGAACTCAGTACTTACCAGTGTATCATGAAAAAAGTAAATTATATATAATACCTCTGTAACTATGTAGAAAGTAACAGCACATGTATAATCAAAATGCAGAGATTTTTTTTATATGGCCTTGAATAAGGAAAGCTTGACAGAATGTTAATAAATGTTTTCCACTTTACGTATCAAAAGGATTTTATTTAACTTACGCCTTACATTCATTGTGTACTTACACATTTATTACCATGTAAGGTTAAAGTATTTTTAAAGATCCAGAACATGGAATTGTGAACATCCCTTAGTAACATTAACCTTTGTTGTACTGTGTATCACAGTACAAATCTTATACTGATCAACACTATGCAGTGGAACTAAGCTACATCGTAAACAATTTTTGTTCATTTAGTTTGATGAGAAGCTTGAAACAGTCCAGGCCTATACATGTAATCTATATGGGGGAAATAAGGCCAGAGTACTATTCATTTTTCCTGTCTGCTGTGCCAACACCTTTACAGCTGAAGACTAAGTGTTTATGTTCTGAGAGTCAGAAAGTGCCAAATCCTGGGCTGAGGAGATTACAGGTGAGGTGTTTCCATTTGTTATTTCTGACTTAATGTGCAGTGCAGCTACATACCCTCCTTCCTTACACCTGGTAGTGGAAATCAATTCTCTTGAACTGGTGAACAGCAAAGAGGGTTTCATTTTCAGAATGAGGCATGGTAAAAGGATAATGAAGAATAATGATTAATATACAAACCACTGCCAATCCATGGGGTAAACATAATGTATTAGATTTTGCTGTGTAAAATTCCACCTCAAATGGCATATGTCTAGTTAAGACCAAATATGAAAACCTAAGCTGTAAGATGTTTCTTAAAATAGGTTTCCCACTGTTAATATGTAATGAGTGCATGTGTTTATTCATAATTGCATTTCAGGCACCCCAAAACTTGAAGAGATGCAGAACCATGAACAGAAGTCAACTTCTTAACATATGCTACATTTAACACTGAGTGTAGTATTTGCTGCAATGACAAAAAGTGAAAGGAGACTTTAGTTTGCCATGCTCCATCCTATAGAGAAATGCAGGCAGCAAGTGATACTGTTTCCATCCCAAACCTACTGTATGTTTCAAAAAACCATCCAATTTCCTAATGCTATTAATGTAAATTTCATTTCAGCAGGCCTTGGTAGTAAACACTGAGATGGCATTTCTCCCCCACGCCCCTCCTCCTGCCTTGCACCACAGATAGTTTACTCATCTGTTGCCATTGCCAGTGGGGATGTGAATGAAAAGAACAGCACTTCATTAAAGGAATCGCTGCATTTCTGAGTATAACTTGTATATTTCATTAAAACTTGCTGGATAAATCTTCTGTCCCAAAAGGCAGTGTCTTCACAAACCTACAGGAAGAGATAAATATGGATTTTTCTTTGGACTATGACCTCCTAGTTTACCATGTGAAGGAGCATAGTTTCCTCACCTTGCCACAAACAGCTGACTACCAGTTGCTTTTTTTTTTTATATAATTTTTTTCCTCCCTTTATTATAAGCCCATCAATCCAACTTCGGTCTCTAGCTATGTTCCAAATAGCACACTGGTACTTGAAAGAGGTTCATGCTTGGTTACCTAGCTGAAAAAAAAAATCTAGTAGATAGCTACATGTATAACTAGTGTCTGAATTTAAAATGCTTCATGAGTCCTCTGAGGTGTATGTCTACATAAAATAGCATAGTATCATTGACTGTTATCACAAAATGTAATTATTTGTATGAGCAGTATAAATAGCTTCTTATAAGTTTGAACCAAGCCTTTCATTACATAGGAGAATAAACTACTCTGAAAAGATGCCAAAGACAGGAATTAAAACTCACCCTTGAAAGGAAAGATAAGTGCTCATATTTTCAGAGGTGGGAAGAGTACAGGAAAAAGTGACAAGTCTGACAAGTGTTTTTCTTAACAGGTCACCAAGGAACAGAGAGAGGATTTAATGAGCAAAACAAACCAGTACATACTACTGGAAGAGCTCCAGGGCAATGTTTGAATGAACAGTAGTAATGGGACAGCTAGGTGTAAAATAATAGAACAGAATATTAAAACAAAATGCAATTCCTTCTGTAAATAGTTAAAATTCAGTAGAGGCAAGAAACATCTAACAGAATTCTAAGTAGCATTCATTATATAAAAAAAAAAAAATGAATTTAGTGAGAAATCAATATAATGGACCATCTAAAAGGCTGTCCTAGTGGCTGGTATAATTGAAACCTGCCAGTGAATGATTAGGATGGAGAAAGTGAACATGCTGGCATTTAACTTCAGAAGTGTTATTTCAGAGAAAGTAAGGGACTAATTAGAATGGCCTGGAAGTTAGCATTACAAGCTTGTAAAGTCCTGGTAGTCTGCACATAAATCCAGCTCTCCCTTATCTCCCAGTGTGTGCCATACAGGGGCATAAAGAACTAGGGATAGAGGAGGGAGAAGTGAATCTTAAAATAGTGAAGCAGTTTGGTCAGTAGTGAATTATCTTCCTTCCTGAGTTTGGGAAGAGTGAACAACTTTAGAACTACCCTTAAAAACACCCACACACCCACCCCAACTTTAAAGCAACTCTGCCTCTTCTCTGCATTAATTTTCCTGAGTGGTGAATTGTGAGTAGTGGTATGACCTAATAAACTGTTACCTCAGAACTGGCTGGAGCAGGACTATATTGCGGAACATTACACTGTTCAGGGTCTAGCCTGCCAGTTAATGCTGCTAATCACCAAGAGAAGGGCAGTAAGTACATCGCTGTGCATGTGACTTTGTTGTGTCAATAGAATTAAACTGATAAAGTCTAAGATAAAGTATTTTATTGTATCTCTTTTAGTACCTTTCTGCAAGGAGGAAAAAAAAACAACTTTGAATGTGGAATGAACCGATGTCAGAAATTAAGTTCTTAGCACTGGAGAATTTAAGTTGTTTTTAAGTTGTATATAATCTGGAAATTAGTAGAGGGGTTAAACGTGATGGAGTCAAATTTGATGAGCATTCAGGCTATTCAAGAAATATACTTCAGTAGATTCTGTTAAAATAATGTGTGCAGACACCATTTTGCTGTGGAAATCGAACAGCATTTGGGAAAGTAGTTTTAGCAACGATTTCTCACAAGAAGTAGTAGCTATAGCTAGGTGACAATGTAGATGCCTCCTCTGGACATGTGCTCAGAACAGGGGATTGAGCATAAAGAAACATTAGGTTGAATAAGGAATGGGAGGGTAAGTACTTGGTATGTGCTTATGTTACTCCTGCCTCTGAGGTGCCATTACAGGTAATTCCTGATGTGATGGCCTCATTATTGAAAAATTTCAATCAAAAATAAAAATCCTGTAATAAGAATGTAAGTGCAATTTTAAGTTTGGTTTAGGCAAAATTTAGATACAGAGCAAAACACATTCTGATATAACAATTTCACTGGAAAAGTGAGAGGTTTGCATCCTCTGTATTAGAAACTACCAAAAGTGAACTTGTTCTGGGCTGTGGGCTTGTTCTAGTCTGTTTCAATTGTAGCACTATAACAGACATTAAAGGTGGAAGGTACAGCTCAGACCCTAAGCCACTCAAGCAGCCAGAGGAGATAAATATTGCGTATGTGAAGGCTTCAGTTAGAGGGGGCGCTAGGAGCAAAAGTAGGTGCAACGGTTACACTGAAGATTAAGATGAAGGGAGAGATAGGGGAGAGCAATGGCATCTTGATGGTAACATCCAAGCAGCAAGTAACTGGCACTGTCGGGACTAGGAAAAGCATCACCTTAGCTGAAGATTAACCTCTATCTAAGGTCTGGGCTTTTCTTTCTTCTCCCCCTCCCTCAAATTCCCATTGTTTACTATCAGATCTTAAAAGGCACACTGCTTTCACCTGACTCATGCTTTCAGAGTACTTTGGTAGCAGACACACCAGAAGCCTCACAGATACTGTTTAGCTGGCAGACCTTAAGCCTCTTCCCTACCAGAGGGGAGCAAGCTCTAATCCTACTGAATAGATTGTGTGGCAGAGGTCTCCTCTTGCTTCTGTTTTTCCTTTTTTTAATTTTTTTTTTTTTTTTTTTTTTTTTTTTTTTTTTACATTTTCATAGGATGGGAAATGCTGTAGAACAGCTGGGAATAAATCCCTCTTTAGTCTGGTAAACGCAGAGGTAGCCAAAAGGAATCTCGTAATTTAGATATATCTACATTAAAGGCCTTTTATAAAGGCTTAGAATTTTGTCCTTTAACTAGAGTGGTATTATCATACTATTACTATTTCACAAACCTTACAACTGCACTTTGATCAAGTATTAGAGTAGTCAGCCATGCAATGAGGAAAGGCTTCAGAGGATAGCTGGAGAGGGAAAAATTACAAACAGTCTTGTTTTGTTTGGTTGGAATAAATTTATTTCATCTGTCTGTAAACAAGGTGTTTTTAATAGTTATGGCATTTTTTGAAATGCATATTAAATCAGATGAGTTAGACTGTATCCCAGATGTAACAAAGTGCAGGGAAAGAAATGGACAAATCAGCAACAAGAATTTGTTTAAATCTGTACATTATCCACAAGGCCCAACAATAGAAGCAAATACTAGAATGTCCCTAAAGTAGTGCCATTCAAAAGAAACCCTTGTAGTCAGTTAAAATCCATCTCACAATAGCAACAGTTCATTTTTTTTAAACAATAGTATGGCACAGAATACATATTAAAAAATTCATCACAAGACAGCCAAGTCAGTTATTCCAACCAATACCATCTCCCATTTATTCTTTTGTATACAGAGTTCTGCAGTTCTCTTTAAATGGACATACAAGTTAGTACCGTGCCTGAACTGAGAGTTTGGTTACAGACATTTCAAATGACTAGTGCACAAGGCAGTTCACTCCATGATTTCTGCAGCAAGGGTGTGACAGGCCGAATGAAGAATTTAGGTTTGAAATGGCATCATTTTGACAGGTTAGCTTTCAAACTACCAACCTTCATCTGAATAATGGCTTCAGAGCAGCAGAACTCTTTAACCAGTAACTAATCTGGCAGAAAGACTGGAGTCAGTCAGCACTCCCAGAATAGCTGAAGGTGGCAGTTTTCCACAATGATATTGTAGTTTAATTTAAAAAAAAAAAAAAAAAAAAAAAAAAACAAACAAAGAACAACCCAAGCTGCAAATTAAAATTGGTCCTATGAAAAACTGAAACCAGACACACTCCAGATGGTTATGTTGGGATATCTAATGTCCATAATGGCAGCCTTTTACAATTTAACTACAGAACAGGAGCTGGCAAAAAAAAAAAAGTGCCTGAGCTATTGCAAAGATGGAATGTCCCTGGGGATTCATTTGGGATGGTGGTTGTAAGGTCATGGGAGGAAGTGCATCTGTACCCTTTGATAGTTTTGCGATTGCACTTATTAAGCAGTACAAGCTTCATACATCATGAAGAAAAAGTGAGTCTTAAACCTACAGTGAAGTGCAACAACAAAACTAATTTAACATTAATAGCTTTTGAGTGGCAAATTGGTTAAACAAACCAGGCACTATAAAAATAGGTGTAAGCAAACATACGTGGATTAAAAAAAAAAACAACAAAAAAAAAACACAACAAAAACACGAGGGGAAAGGGACAGAAATAAAGATATGCATGCACTTTTTCCTCCCAACCATGCTCTATGAAAGGAAGACTAGTGAGCTGTGTAATTGCTCAAAGTGCTGAAGAGGCATCAATCAAATTAGATTGTACAATCGGCACCTTGTTTAGTATTTAAGTTGTTTTAGTTGTCAATATACACTAATTGCTAAGACAAAGCAAAGCCTACACTTGGCATATTCCCCTCCCAATAGTTTTTCAAGGTATCATGCATATCATCTTTGTGGTGCAGTAATGGTGCCAAATACGGGACTTGGTTACACACAGTGGTTAACATACAAATGAACAAAGGGTAACTGGAATTATGACATTAGAAAATGGGTAAATAAAAAACACAAACTACCATCTACAGTCTGGTAGCACTGAACACAACTGGATGGTGATGAAGACAGTTGCTAGCTGGATGGGGAGAGGCTGCTTAGACGTCAGACCTCCTCAGGTATAAAGCCAGTTCATATGCTTTCTTGTTGAGTGTCCCTCCATGGACACCTTCCTTTCCCATGACTATAACCAATGCTGGAGTACACAAGGAAACAAAACAGAAATGAACAGAATTAAAGAAAAAAAAATAACACCTTTCCCCACCAACAAAGGGATACAAAGGAGACACAGGTTCATACCCCATCACCCTGCATTGCTAATAAAGTTTCCAGAATGTAAGGTTTAAAGCTCACCGCCAGGAAAGTTTAATAGCAATCTTCCCCTAGTACTTAACAGTCTGCCTAGCAACTAGAACCCAGAGTCTCTCAAGTATTTTGCCATTGAGTATGCCTTCTTATTCAATCCGCCTCCATGGACCCCTTCTTTGCCCATTACAAAGACCAAGACTGAAAGAGAAAAGAAAAAAGTTTTTAAAAGTGTGTGTTAGACAAGGAAATAATGCAAGTTTTAGGCAGCGCAATAAACACACTCAAATTCAAGATCTAGTACTTTGGTATTAAGCTAGTTTTACAGAAATCTTGTAAAAAATACAGATGTAGACAGGGCTGGGAGAAGGCACAGGTTATTCTTCAGGTAAGCCATGAATTCATTGCTTAAAAAAAAAAAAAAAAAAAAAAAAAATGCCACCAACTTCCTCAAAAAAGAACTGTAGTGCCTATCTACCATCTGCTATCGCCCAGCCAGGAAACCCTGGCTACATGTTAAAAAACAAGGGGGAGAAAAAGCGGTGTCAGGGACAAAAGTAGGTGTACACGTAGAAGAACTGTGATGCTGAGGAGCACAAAAGGTAATAGTCATGTCTGCAGTGGACACTGCCAGTCAGTCTAAGAACCAGAATAACTCTTATTGCTAGCAAAAAAATCCATAGGGTCAGACCTGGACTAAGACTTATCATGCAATAATACGACTATAAAGCACGCTTCACGTTTTGCATAAGACAAAGATTTTAATGCTGACTCCAACTAATCTCAAAACTCTGGTGATGAAGTGTCCCAGCTGTCTTGCCAACAAGAACGTGGTAAGGCTCTTCAGCAGTACACACCATCTGCAAATTGCCAGCAGATGTCACTAGCAGGTACACAGACACGCTAAGGACTGTTCTCTCAGAAGCCCAATTGTTTCCCAAGTTAGGCACAGTGTAATTGGAAATACTGCAGTCAGCCTACCTACAGGTGATTGTACAACTCCATAGCAATTTGCTCAGAAAAGGCTTAAGACAGACAGTTCTCACTAGCATTTCATAATTTGCAGCAGAGTCAGAACTCTGCTTGTTTTATTTAAGTGCTGCAAACACTTGCCACCTGGCTTTAACTTACAGACAAATTTTGCCTTTTTTTAAAGAAACTTTATACGCAGAAGTCCAGTAATCATGAATTTATTCTACAGCCAGATAAGCTAGGTATTCTGAACACAATGCATACTGCTTGTAGCCAGTATTTTGAGGCTTTTTTTTTTTTTTTTTTTTAAACATTCGAGCATAATGCCTTCTCAGTAGCATGTTTTGCTGGAATATAAGTGAGGAGCACAAGGAGTAGACAAACTAGCATAAAGCAAGTTTCTCCCTGATACCAAATTGGACAGGCATTTTTTCCCCAAAGACAGACTTCAGAGAGCTCAATAGTAAGTGCAAGAAGAGTTAGTGTAGAACTTGTTAAAAGGCAAGTGGAAGTAGCTCATACAAGAAATTCACTTCTGTGCAGAATAAACTTTCAGTTGAGACATTTTCAATGTAAAAGCTTATTTCACTATAAATCGTTAATGTATCCCTATGGTATTCTACTGTAAACTTCAGTTGCTGGAGTAAATTTGCCAACTATCTTGCAATAACCAGGTCCTTCTTGCCTGAGATCTCGTCAACCGTTTCACAGCCTAGCACCCAACCGTGATCACACATGGGGGAACCAGGACAAGTGTTTAATCATAGGCAAAAATCTAGTTAATCAGCCAGACCACCGCCACCCACCCTGATTAGTTAACCATTAAATACAACATTTTGGACTTAGTAACCAGAGCCTATGCCCATACTGTTAACTGAATGATCTACGAGTGAATTAATTCCCGCTTACCTCGGCCAGCTCTGCCTACAGCAACGTTGTATGTCGGCTCACCACCTTGACTCTTTGTCCTGATGTCCATTGTGCAGTCACCATCAACATACAGGCTATCTCTGATCACAGAGCACTTCTTTGCACCAAGGGTCAGACCGTTGGTGAAGAAACCCTCTCGGTCTTTTCCTACAATCATATCTATTTCTACTGGCTGTCAAAGAAAAAAGTCCAGAGTTAGCGCTACTTTATCTTATCGCCCAATCTCTATTTCAAAAGCGTCCTGTCCCTGGCCGAGAGGAGTAGACAGAAAGCTTCCCCTCGTTCCCACCAGGAAGTACTCCAGCACACACTGCTTTGTTATCAGGAGTATGCATTGCGCTGCTTTGCTGCCCCTGGAAGCGGTGGAACTGCTGTCCCGAAACCCTTCACGGCCATGGTGCTGGGTACCAAGGCGTCGTTAGCGGAAGCACCGGCCGGCTGAACTTACGAAGTGCCAAACGCCTTTCGGTGCCCGCAGGAGCCGGGTCCGACACCGAGCACGGCGCAGGCGAGCCGGCCGGCCCTCCGCCCCTCGCGGCCGGGCCGGGTGCCGGCCTCCGGCGCCTGCCCTCGCCGAGCGGCTGCCGCGGCCCCTGCCGGGCGGGGCACGGCCCCGCAGCGGGGGCAGCCGCGGCACGGCCCGGGAGGGGGGCGCCGCGGGGGCCGGGCCCCGGCCGCGACACGAGGCGGCGGCCGCCGCAAAGTGCAGAGTCACGGCAGGCCCGGCCCAGCCGCCCCGCGCCGCGCTCGGCCCCGGCCCCGACACCGGGCCCGGCGCGGAGCGGCAGGCGAGGGGAGGGGAGGGGAGGGGAGGGGGCCGCGGTGCCGCAGGGCCCGCCCCGCGCGGCGCCTCCGCACGGGCAGCGGGAGCCGGGCCCGGGCCCGGGCGGCAGCGGGGGGAGGACGGGCAGGGCTGGGGGAGGGGAGGGAGGGAGGAATCAATGGCAGTGCGCCATCTTGGCGATGGAAAACATGGAGCCAGCGGCGAGGTGGGCATTCACGAACGCCGCCTACGCCGCGCACGTAAGCCTCGCCGCAGCGCCGGGCCCAGGCGCAGCCAGCCCTACGCAAGCCCCGCCGCGCGCGGCCTCTCCCGCCGCGCCGCCGCCTCCCGCGGCCCCCGCGCGCCGGCACCGGCCCCCGCCCCCGCGCCCAGGCCCGGCCTTCCACCCCCGGCCTTCCACCCCCGCGGCCGCGGGCGGACGGAGACAAAAAGGCGGCGCCGCGCCGCGGTCCCCCCCGGCCCGCCTCAGCGGCTCTGCGGCGCGGGCCTGCCGCCGCCCCCCCGCCTCCCCCCCCCCCCACACACACCCCGGGGCGGCCGCCGATCCCCCCCCGCCCCCCGCAAGGTGCCCCCGTCCCCGGGCCCGCCCGCGGGCGCCCCATCGCCCGGCGCCGCCGCCGCCCTCACCGTGATGCTCTGGAAGATGCCGCCGGCCGTGGCTGCCCAGACGTACTTGGCGTCGCAGTACCCCACAATGGCGGCCTCCTGGCAGCAGCCATCGCACATCAGGTTGTCCACGTAGCTCTGCCAGCCGGCCATCTTCGGCGCCGGGCGGAGGCGGGAGCGAGCGGGGCGGCGGCGGGCAGCGAGCGGCGCGGCGCGGGCCGGGCGGCTGAGGCGAGGCGAGGCGCGGCGCTCCCTCTCCTCTCCCTCCTCCTCGGCGAGCGGAGCCGAGCGCTGCAGCGAGCGGCGCGGCGCGGCCCAGCCCAGCCCAGCCCAGCCCAGCCTCCCTCCTCCTCCTCCTCCTCCCCCTCCCCTCCCCTCCGCGCTGCCGGCGCCGGGGGGCGGGGGCAGGAGGGGCCCGGCCCGGCCCCGCCCCCTCCCCCGGCGGGGCTGCGGCGGGGCTGGGGGGGTGCCGGCACCCCGGGGGCGGCCGAGCGCGGTGCCCCCGGCCCGGCCCGGCCCTGCGAGCGGTGCAGCCCCGGTTCCGCCGCCCGCTGCCCCTTGCCGGCGCTCCGAGCTGGGGAGCCGCGAAGGCTGCGCCGGCGCCCCGCGCCCCGCCTCGGCACGCGCGGTCGCTGCCGGGGTGAGTGCCCGGGGCGGCCCCGGGGCTCCGCGCGGTGCCCGCTCGGAGCCTGCCCGGGGAGCGCGGGGGCTCCGCGGGCCGGGCCCTGCCCTGCCCTGCCCTGCCCTGCCCTGCCGGCCGGAGCGCCGTGCTCCCGGCGCCTCGCCTCGCCTCGCCTCAGCAGCTGGCAGCGTCCTCCGGGAGAGCGCCGCCGCCCCGTGCCGCCGCCCCGTGCCCCCGCTGGCTGCGCGTCCCGCCCGGGGGGGAGAGGGGGTTCTGTGTCGGAGCGTTTGTGCTGTGCGAAGGCGGCGGGCTCCCCATCGTAAGTACTAGCGCGGCGTATTTTATTCCTGCGTGACTGTGTAGGTGGCAGTTTGGAGTTGTGTTCCTCCCTCCAGGTTCCACCGAGTTCCTGTAGAAATAATGTATTTTCCAGCTTTGTTTACGAGAGGCCCAGATTTATCGCCAGCATTGGCGTTTGGCTGCTCAGGAGGCTGCCCCGCTGGAGGCTGCAGCGGCGTCCTCCGAACGGGCGTGCTGGGGCGGCTCCTGGGTCGTGGAGGGTGGGGTGGCACCTCCCTGCCGAGCGGGGCGGCCTTGCCTTCCTTGGGCTCCATTAGGATTCCTGGGAGGCTGTTGAACTATGAAGTGGCCTTCCACGCCATTTGCTTTGAAGCTTTAATTCAGGAAGTTGGAGCTCATACCTGAATTTCCCAAGGCATAGAATACAGCGATTGAATCTGTCGTTTCCTGTGGCTATATCTCCCAGTAAGAATATTCACCAGCTTTTTACAGTCAGCATACCAACAACATACTTGAGGGTGTTCTTAGTCCTTTTAAAACCTAATTCAGTTGTCATGAGATTGACTGTTGTTTAGATACTAATAGAGTTTGCTTAGATTACTAGATACTTTTAAAAAGAGCTTATGTTGCATCTTTTAGCTTAATTCCATAAATATTTCCTCTATTTTATTTTCACAGTGCCTTTGCCCCTCTGAATTTGGACCACACCAGAACTTTGCTTTATACTTTTCCTGCCATCCATGGGTACCAAAAATGTTTTCATGGCCTTGCATGTGCTAGCAATTTATAGACTGTAAATTTGCTTTTGGCTTTTTAAATAGCTAAAACTTTCTGTGACGTTTGGATGGATCTCATCATCCTCCCTCCTGATTCTTTTCATGGGAGGGAGAGAAAGAGAGAAAGTTTTCTTCTGTTGCTGTTGAGGGCCACTTCTCATTTTTCGTGCTCCCTTCTAGGAGGTTAGGAGGTCCCAGTTCAACTTTGTTACCTGCATAGATAGAACGCATCATTCTTAAACGAGCAAGAGGCTGATTTTTTTTTTTTTTTCCTGGAGTTGGACCAAAATGTGTTTGGTTTTGTGAATATGTTTTGGATTTTTTGTTGCTTTTTGCAAACTCCAGTAAGGATTCCAGACTGTTTCACTTTAACAAGTTGGTTTTATAAATATAGAGGCAGACATCGTATCATCCCGAACCCAGAAGCAGGCCTTGGCAATTCCTGGGCTGCCTGTTTGCTAGTGTCATTATCCTTTGATTAATGAGAGGTGGGTTTTGCATGGATGGCAGGCTGGTTGGTACTAGCTTGGAGGTGGTTTTCAGATAACACCTGTGAGTTTCCAGGGCTTTACCAAAAAGCTCTACTGGCCTCTGGCCTGGAGTTGAGTCACCTTCTTGCATGTACTCTCCAACATACTTGGTCATTCTTTCTGCCTGAGGACCAAGAACTCCAGCTTCAGAGCCCTCACAGCCCAGTGTCCAGTCCTGTTTCATGGTAAGTAGAGATCAAATGGCCAATGCCAGCTAGGAGCTGGACTTACTCTGTAGGGAAATGCAGCTGCTTCAGTGCCCATCTTTTGTGTCTCTAGCTGACGGGTGGGAATTCAACCTCTGCTGTTTCGTCCACCAACAGCAAAAGCCACTGTTTTTATCTGAGGGCAGTATGGTTGACGAGGAAGAAAATTTCTTTAACAGCCTCATCAAAGTCCTTGTTCCCCGCAGCATGGTGTGTTGTGCCCTCCACGGCGAGTTGCAGAGGGAGGTCTAGTCACATTTTAATAATATGTGCATAAGATAGGTGATCAGCAGTATGACTGCTACTTCAAACAGATGTTAGCAATACAGAAAATTACTGTAAAAAGTTGTCTGCCTTTAATGATGTACATTGGAAATAATGGCACCACAGTCTGGGATCACCTGAATATAAATGAATGGATTAAATTTGCCAGATATGTGGTAGCTCAGCTTTTACTCATCTTATTTGTGAAGTAACTCTAGCAGCAATAGATTTAGAAAGTGAAGATTGAATCAGCTTACCATTACTTAATATTATGAAACTACAAGGTAGTTTGTAAAATTTACAGTTTCAACAATCACCAGAACTTTTGCTAAAAATCATAATCATATAATTCTCGTTTCACTAAGAGTTGCCTCAGTTGGTTGTATTGTATGTTAGCTTATGTAGTCATTATGGTGCTGTTTTTATTGACGCTACTGCAAGAGCACATTTGAGTCTGTTGGGTTTAAGAAAATGAGGATGTGCTCTATGTGTTAAAGACTAAGCGAGAGGATTTCCAGTTCTATTCTTTGTTACAAGCATAATTTGAATCTTTGACATTGTTCATTGTTAAATGAAGAATATAGATGTATTAAAAATATCATTAAAATTGGTAGATGTGGATTGTTTTAACATCAGTATCTGTATGTATGAAGTGGTGCCATTTGACCATAAGCTATATAGTTAGGATGAATAGTAGCTAAATTGTGATTTTCTGTGCACTTGTCTCTTTTTGCATTCAACCTGGTAGTTCTGCTTTCTGGAAGGTATTTGCACACTGCTGCCACGTTTTTTTTATGCAGCTTGTAACAGTTACTAGTCTTCAATTCAGAACTTCGTCTAAAATTTACATTGGACCACATCAAAGAAAAATAATCATTTGAAATAGTTTGAAAATATAGACTGTATTTAACTAGAACATATGATTTATAACTTTGTGAGAAACTTTACTTTTATATCAGTAATGTAAAAGTTGAAAATGACCAAAAATCTGAAGCAGTGTGTATATTTTGTGAGTAAAATAACGTGCAGTGTTCTATCATGCTTTGTAACTACCAGAATTGCTGCTGTGCTCAAAATGGTTGGAGAGCTAAAGGTAAGACTTCTTGTGATATCCCTCATTCTTCCAGTTTTTCACCAAATTGACCCACCTGGAGAAAACATTAAACATCACTTATTTATAGACAGGAAGAATAAGTGGCCAGTAAAAGCAAGATTGTCTTCTGTGTGAAAATTAAACCTTACAGAGCTAACAGAAAAATATCCAAAATATAGTTTTGCTTGTTTTTTGTTGTTTTTATTTTCATTTTTAATACAGAATCTACTAAGATACAGAATTTTCAAATGAAAAGTTATTTTCAAAGTGATTGTCTTACTGCTGTTAATTGAAAACTTAGCATTCTGGGGGAAAAGAATCATGGCTACAATCAGTCTACCTGAAATCATGGAAAGAAGATTCCACACCATGAATTTCCAGTGGCTTGACAGCGGCATTTCATGTAGGACCTGTGAGCTAGAGTTCATTCAGCGTTAACAGTTACAAGATTAGCTTGTGGTACTGCTCTTGTTACTTCCTCTCTAGACCATATTGTGTTTCCTGTGGCAATCTTTGTCTTCACCACAAGTGCTTTCGGAAGTACAGAGGGTAAAACTGATTTAAAAGTGTTATGAGTTAGCAGATTCAGTTCTGTTGATTAAAAGCCAGGCAGCGAGAAGTATTCTGCCTCGTGACCTTGTGGTGATAACCAGAGAGCAGTGTGCAGAGTGCTTCCCCAGCTAATTAAGTAACTTGGCTAAAAAACAAGGAAGCCACCAAAGGCTGGGATGAGTGTTAACTGAAATAAATGGTAGAAAGTTAATATTAATGAGCTGAAAACTTGAAGCTAACTTTGAGAAAATAGGGTGTTACAAAATGCAACGAAGGTTACATAAAGAGTACAATGCAAAGTTTTATTGCATAGCTACACCTGCGCTTAAAGTCATATCAAATGCTAGCATAGTTCTACTTGCACTAAAAAGAGCCCTGTGTAACAGCACTTGAAACCATCCAGAAAGATCTGCAAAAAGAAAAAAAAAAATAAAAAAAATCTGGCATCTCCTGCACCATTTGGGAAAGATGGTTTAACTCTCTGTACAGATGTTGGTTTCTTTTTTGTAGACCAGGCTTGCCCGATACAGCTTTACCATGTAGGTACCTCAGCAAAACCTTTGTCTTGCTAAGGATTAATTCATTAGGTAAGAAGTTGAGAAGAATTTCTCTCCTTTGTCGTTTACTCAGCCATCAAATTAAAAAATAACAAAGCTAACATGTAACTTCTAAATCAAATGCAGGCTTAGGGGTGCTTGCGATGTCAGATGATAGGGGTATGAGATTGCTTCTATTTAAGTTGCTTCCAGAAACAGTGGCTTTAAATCTGAGGACAATTCTTTGTGGGCCAGATTTATAGGCTGTCTAGTCAGGGAACTAAAAAGTATGTCCAGAATCATGAAACTTTGCACAGCTTTTGGATTTTTAAGATAAGTTTGTGATCTTGTCAGCAGCCAACAAACAAAAATCCTTAATACTATAATGTCTTTTGTATGTAAATTCTAACTTGGGTGCGTGAAATTTTGAAATCTAGTCAGTTTATAGGTAGCTTGACGCAGGTGAGGGAGAGCGGGAGCATGTTCCGCTGAAGCTATTTTATTTTATTTTATTTTATTTTATTTTATTTTATTTTATTTTATTTTATCCAAGTTCATTGGTGACTCATTTCATGCCTTTGTTAACTGATCTTTTTGGTGGGTGAAAGGTTGTGTAGAAGTGATCTGAAGAACGCAAACTAAAACTAAGAAATGCGGTAGGGAGCTGGAAAAGTACGAAGTAAGAGAGAAAACAGAAAATTAGAAAATGGAACATAGTAAGCATGGGTTCTAAAGACAGTTGTTTTTTCATTGTTTGGGGTTCAACAAGAGTATCTAACTTATTACTGCATGAAGTCCGTGCCTCCACTCTTTGTGCAGAGCACTGACTGTGCTGAGAAATGATGTTAGATGAGAAAGAACAGCATTTAAGTCTTCCCAGGCTTCATCCGTTTGTTTGTTTCCCTGTCAAAGTTAAATGGAAGATAATTCTGCCTTTTTAACAAATCTGCATTTTTGCACTGTGTTAGCAGGCATTAAGGAAAAAAAAAAAAAACAACACACTTTTCCTAATGCAGCATTACACTGAGGGTGCACTGCAGTAATGCCAGGACTCTTTCATGCTTAAAATGATCCAAACGTCAGCAGCAGCTTCCTGGCAAACCATGTATTTGTCACAATCTGGCTCCAGTTTTTGGCTGTCTGTGCAAGGTCATGTTCCAGTTACTGAACTGACAAAACTTTGTTTTTCTAGCTCACAATTTCTTTATATGATTGGTTTTGCACTGCTTTCTGCTGCTTTTTCAGTCTACTGCATTGCAAACTAGGAAATGTGAAGGTTTTTTTCAGTACATTATTTCCTTCATTGAGCTTTTTTTCAGTAAAAGTATCTGTAAATATGTTTATCTGGGTGATATTTCCTTTTATGATCATAAATAATTTTTCTGTTGATGCTTGATATTTGTTAAAAGTGCAAAGGGTTTCTGGATCACAGATGCATACATTTGTTTATCATATGTAATGTCTACCCAAAACATTCACTGTCTACAAAAGCACTTAATAATTATTCTTTAGTACAGAAAGCAATATTTTTCCCAGATAAATTATATAGTTACAACCTTACACTGCTCTGTAAAATTACAAATATATATTATTTTTGGAATAAACCAGAAACTACTAAATGCTTTTTTCCTGCAATTCTTTTTTTAACTGAGTACCCAAATTTCTCTAGCCAGAAAGTACTTCATTTTAGCTATGAATAGCAGTCAAACTGCCTGCTGTCTGTTCACCAAAGTAGAGCCAGTCTATGTATATTTAATATTTAGAATCTTTCTGTATTAATTTATCATATGAAGTAATATTTCGTTTCAGCACCCAGAGAATTATTTCTGCCATAGATGTTGTGGTTTTCTCTCAATTACGTCAATGCAAATAAATACTGCATTTTTGAGAAACAAAGTATATGAACGTTATTCTGTTCAGATTTGTCTACCTAGTCACCAAAGAAGATCAAGGAAAAGCTTTAAAATACATGAATTATGTGCTTAGAAAAGGTGTACTTCTTATGAAAATCTAATGTTGCTGACCTGTAGGGCATCAAATCTGGTGTGGATGAAAGAAAACATTAAAAACAAAAATGAGAGGAACAGGGAAAAGTATAATCGAGTAAAGGGGAAAGTAACCTAAGAATTCTCAAATTTTTTTTCTATTTTCGTTCATAAAATTTTCCCTTTTTTGTTTTTATACCTCACTGAAGCTAAGGAAACAGTACTACATCTCAATCAAACAGCTATTAAGATAAGTAAACATGTTGAAAATGCTAAGTTGAAGAAATTCTACAAAGGGTAATGAAAACTTAGAGTGGGAGAGTGAAGCAGGCCCATTTCAATATTGCAGTTAACTGACATCTGTTTAGACCTGGTTAATGGCTTAAGAAAGTCAGGCTTAAATTTGTGTGCCATTTTTGTGTATGGATTTTGCTTTCCACCTGCTCCCCTCCAACTCCCTGGTTTTAAACCAGTATACGTTTTCCACGTGGTAAGTGTAAATTGAGTCGGAATCTTGGCTTATGTGCTGTTTTGAAGTGGGCACTGTTTTTTTATTACCAATGTTTACAGCAGCTGGGAGCGGACCTTTTTAATAGCGTTACGGGTGGTAGGAAGAATCCAGTCATCTGCTATGTGATTCTTGTTGCACTCTTGTCCATCTTCCTGGAGTCCTCATACAGAAATTCAGCTTGCACAAAGTCATTGGATCACATTTAGATAGGAGCAATTGTGGAACACTCTGCTCTTGGTCATGCACATTTCGAACAGTGCATGCTGAGGTTATGTGGAAATGTACATGGGAAAGATGCATCTAACACAACTTGTCTGTACTCACAGTTAAGGTAAATGTGAAATGGCAAAGGGTACTTTTTAAAGATTTGTAACTCAGGTGTGTTACATTTCTCTAGAAAAGTGAAAAGATTCCTCCTCTTTCAGTTTTCTTTGAAACTCAAATGTAAAATGCAGAATGAGGACCACTTTTCTTAAACAAAAATACATGACTTTGATATACCAAAAATTCATATATATATATCATAATCAACAATCCATCATATTATTGCTTTGGTTGTTAACAATCTGAGTTACCATCCTGTTACCATGTCCTGCTGGACAAACCCATGTTTTAACTATTAGTTTAGAATAGTGTGCATAACACAGCTGTAACACAACGCGGTTTTGGTTGCAGAGTTACTAACAGGTACAGTTTTAGCACTTTGTATTGCAAAAAAAATGTGGAAAAACATTGGACGAGAACATTACCACCAGCTAGATTTTTTTTTTCATTTTCTTTCAATAAAGACACTTTCTCATGGCGTCATCAGAGGATGTCTTTTGAGAAAATAATGGTAAATGCTGGCTAGTAGTCAAGCCATGTATAAAACCATTAGGGCCCAAGTTTTTCAAAACCATTAATAACCTATTTGTAGATATGGCTTAGTTGGATGAATTGGAATATGTGCTCTTTGGAAACAAATGGAACTGCTTTACTAAAATAGGACAGCTTGGAGGCAGCATGTAGACAAATGCATGTTTTTTTCTCAAGATCTACTGTTGGTGTAGAAGTTGAGACAGTCATCAGTCAAATGATGTCTGCAGCAGCGGAAATAGCAGTTCCTCAAATGCCAGCTTATACACTTTTCCATCGTATCCTTTTATAATGTATTTCTATTGGGCACAGTTTTTTCTCGTTCTTCACATATTTGTCTCTAGTTCCAACTTTTTTTTTTTTTTTTTTTTTAAGAGAAGTAGTTAGTGGTGAAAAATTACATTTCACTCTCCATGCTTAAAGCATTGTAACTGCTTGGTAGTAGTTTCTGATATTTATTAGTTTGAGAGAATAATAATTTTTTATCAAATATCATTAAGGACTAATCAGAAAATGTGTGGCTTTGTGGAAAAAAATGTTTTTAATTTAAATGAGTAAATATTTTGTGTATATGTATTTGCTATTTTAGAAACTATATCCTGTAACAGGAAATAGAAATGCCACAAAAGGATTTGCAATTTTAACCACAGTATAAACATGATCGCCTTACAGCATGCAGAATGGTAAATTGAGTTTAACAAAGATTAATCGAACCATTCTGCTAACTTTGCTGAAGTTCCTTTGTTTCTTTCTTTCTTCTTCCCTTCCCTCCTGTCAATTCTCCTACTCCCTTTCCCTGTGCTTTATCTTTCTTTTAACTGTGGACTGTTGTTTTTTTGTGTTTTTTTTTTTTTTAGCTTTAATTGGGAATTCTCTCTCTTTTTTTTTTCTTTTTTTTTTTTTTTGCCATTTTATACATACTATTAAATACCACTACAGTAAATTCCAGAATTAAAACAAAGATTTTATTTGTGAACTGCTTTGCTGAAAGAAAGGAGAAAGTAACCAGGAGATAGATCCAAAAAACAGAATATAGGCACTTGTTCCAAAGTTTCTGTCCTGATGCCAGCTTTGTTTCTGGCCTGCCTTTGGGTGGCGAAGCCTGCGAGGGCACACGGTGCAGGTGTGCAGGTGTCAGGCCCTGTGGGATGAAGTCGCCTCTGCAGCTGGGCTGAGCCTTTGCTGTGTAGCAGTTTGGAAGCACTTGGCAAGGGATAGGAAGTCCAGGAGTGGGATCTGTTTTTCTGAGCAGTTTCAAACGCGGATTTTCCCCTTCTCTTGAGAGCACCCTAGCTCCAGGCAGTGGGCTTCAGGGAGGAGTGCTCTGTGTTCCCTCCCTGCCTGCACCCGCTGCGTTCATCGGATCAGGAGAAGGTCAGTAGTGCAGAATATTACCATAATAATCGTACATTGCTGCCACGGAGAGAACTGCCTGAGTGGAAGCTTGGTTCCACAGACTGGGATGTGCGCATTTGGAGAATGTTGTCTATACTAGTCTAGCTAGTATCTTCTTTTCTGTTTGGTACAAGACACAGCATCTTTAAAATTAAGCCCTTATACAATGTAAGAGTAATTCCAAGTGACTTCCCTTTGTGTGTTTGAGCCGTTAGGCTTGCTGCTTCTTGATAGTTTGGGAAGCATGTTTGCTATTTTTTGACTGCAAGTCGTTCAGTAACTTCCAGGACCCTGGCACTAGATGGAGCTTTAATCTACTTGCACTTCCAGGTCTTAAGTTTAGCTGCAAGTTAAAAAGATGGAAGAATAAATGAAGATATGTATGCCTGCTGTTAAATTTACAGTGCCCTTTTTTCCATTTGTTAGTAGAGTGGTGTAAATGATAAAATATCACAGCATAACTTCCTCTATCCAGTAGGTGATTTATAATCATGTTTACTAGCACACTTTAATGTACTCTCAAGCTCATGGGAGAAGCTGCTATAAAATAGATGTACTGAAAATGTGCTGTATATTTAAGCTAATAATTAGGCTGTTCTGAGTAAAGGTAATGCCATTTTCTGAATGAAATCTCTGTTTATATATCAGGATGGGGTGGGGGTGACCAAGCCGTCTGTTTGCTGTGCTCATTCAATAATGCATTTGCATTTTTACTTCGTGCTACTAAAGCCAACAATTTAGAATCATCTGTTATCAGTCACTTCATTTTTTTTCTCCATGTGTTACCCTTGAAAATATTGAACAAATAAAAACAAATAAAAAACAGCTTTGAAACTGTAGTGTTTAATACTTTTTATTTAGCAAGCATCATGTCTCACAGGCTGCACAGTCCATACCAGAAATTTAACACTGTCTCTGCCTTCTGCAGAAATAAAGGGAAGTACATGTAGATTTTTTGTTCATTTCCAATGTTCATATCACCAAAAGACTAGTTCAGTCTAAACCATTTTCCAGACAGCAAAGTATCAAATATGTAATCAGTTGCCATTCAGTGCTCCTCTGCTCTTTTTTTAAACGATTTAGTAAAGTAAACCGGGAGATAAATACTTGGAAAAAATCCCAAAGCATACTTGGAATGCTGGATATGATAAACAAGGTTGCGTGTTTCAGCATCTCACTGCCATCTCCTCCTCAAGGTCTAATCTCTCAGTATACTTCACCTTTTATCAGCAGAGCTGAGGGACTCCATGCATACCACAGGATGAAAAATCTTTGTGGAAAACTACATAAATGCAGTATTGTCAGAGAGATGCTTTTGCTCATATTCAGAGATTTCTACTACAATACAAAACCGCTAAAGATCCATATTATATAAGGAAGAGGGCATGCTATATTGTGGACAAGTGTTTGCATGTGGCAATCTGTTCACAGTATTGGCTGTTCTGAAGAGGGAAGTATCTCAAGCAGTGTTCAGAAAACACCTGTTTAAGAAAGTAATTTTAAAGGGGTGTTTAGTAGCTGACCTGGGAAAATTTGGATAGTTACTTGTGACTAGATATTTATGTGTATTCAAAGTCATAATTTCCAAGGAAATCAATGGAAGTTTGATGCTTGAATATCTTTTAAAACTGTTTTTGTGAGGTTGTCACCAGTTGTTTTTCAACTGTAAAATGTCATTAGTACTGGTTTCAAAGGAAGAAGTTTGCCACTTTTTGAAGACAGAAGCAAGGGATATACTGGTATATCTGATTCCTCAGTTGCATTTGGAGAGCAGTGAGAAGTCATAATCCTTGGTGACATCACTGATACAGGGCATAAAAAAGTTAAATGTCATCATTTCTTTACATTTTCTTTTCATTTTACAAATTGTTAGGAAGATTATTAAGGATAAGAACATGCAGGAACAATCTCTGTTACAAACCTAGCAGTTCCTCTGCTGTATGTGGACACCATTACATTGATTGAGTAGATGCAGCTGGCAAGCAGTCTGTTGGCTCCGCTAGGATAATATAAAAAGCTTACCTACAGAAGTAAGCATCATAAAATCTTCACAATACGTGAACTGACTTTTTAATTTCTTTTTAAGAAGTTCTTTAACTCCTTGTCCCGTATAGCAATTAATGTGCCTGGACAACTCTTCCTCTTCCCTTGCAAGTGGAAAAGAAGATGCATACTCTACATTTTTAAAGAGGGATATAGGATTTACCCACAAAGCTTCCTCTGACCTAAAGATGGGGTAAAATTTCCTATTTGTAAATGGGGATGATAGGTTTTAGATCAATGTAAATGTTTACTTAAATAAATGGAAGCCCTGGTGTTTGGATAACATCTTGACAAGTAAATAGGTTCTGGCAATGCAGAATAAAAGAACCTCTGGAAACTAAGGGCTGATTAGTTCATTAGTACATATAGAATGTATACGTTATATGTATATACACACACAGGAAGACTATACGTAGGTCTATGTTGTCCAGTGCTTTGTTGTTCTACATTTAATTGATGCCCCAGGTATGGTTTATGCCATTGCTTTAAGAAATTCTTTACAGTTTTTATAGAACTTTCTTAAGAAAATTTACTTCATACTCGTTCTTTTCCTTCCTTAGATGAATTTCATTGGACCATCCTCCTCAAGATGATTTGTTGGGGGGATTAATATTTGCATGGAGGAAGATATATATCTGCATTTAGGGTAGTAGAACAGGTGTTAAAGTAAGATCATAACATTGAATAGAAGGGTACAGAGTAGTCGTTTTAAGTGAGGGTAAGAGCTTGCAGAAGGGAAGAGCTGTCTGAAATATCCCAGGTACTGATTCACTGTTCCTGAGAGTGTCTGACCATTACAAAATCCCTTAGCATCATTCCAGCATTTTCATTAGCACTTCATTGCTTTCACTGGCAGAATGATCAAGGCTTTAACACTTTCTCTGCTTCCTGAAGATTTGTTTCAAGATCGGTTGTTTCCTCAGAACTTTTACAGAGGGGAGGATATCCTGTTCCTTGATCCTTCTGTCCTGTTCTGGAACCATTCTGTGGTGTCGGAGTACATCAGAAACCTGCAGGAGGAAGAAAAAGGGTTGTGTTGTGTTTACTCTTCTGCAGCTGCACTGCTGTTTTGCCATGACACTGCACAGTTACAAGTCCGCTTTCCCAGTTCTTACTATTATCATTTCTGTCATTTCAGAAGGCCCTCATTTTTTGTTTCATTCTGCTTTTAGCTGTTCAAATAAATTTGTATTTGAAAATATATTTGTATGAACACCGGTGTATCCAAATACATTGAGTTTAACATAAGAATGATCTGAGAGCTGCTCCAGCTAATTATATTTAATGTGGTATTTCATAAAGTAAGATTTTTAGGTGCTTTTTTTCTTGTATATTATTCAGCATCATGGAGATAAAAGTTCCCTTAAACTGAGAAGAATCTCATAACATGATGTTTTCACTTGATTTAATTTACTGGCAGATAAAAAATAGCTATTATTTCAAGTCCTGATTGACATACCATAATATATTGCTACTAACATTTTGTTCCTTATTTCTTGTTTGATTCTTTTCCAGTAGATTAAAGAGCTTTTTAATCTCCAGTGTTTTCTTCCATTGAAGCTATATACACATAATAACCAAGTTGTTACTTTATCTTCATCTTAGTAAGGTATAGACAGAACTGCTTGTGCCTATTGCTGTTAGTCATTTTCCCCTTACTGGGACTGCTGTTGCAGCTCTTGTTTGTGTGTCTGACTTTTTTAGTGTCCACTTCAAATGTAGACACACAAAGCTGTAGTCACAGTTCCAGCATTCTTTGTGCCAATGCCATATGCAAAACTAAAATCACTGCCTTGTTCCTTATTAATAATTTGCATTTGCTGAAGCACAACCAGTTACTGGAGAGTCACAGGTCCACCTGAGACTTCACACAGGCAGATCCATTGTGCTTGGAAGAACTAGGTTATGCTATTTCTTTATCTCATGCAGGAGACTAAATCTACAGTTATGGATATGTGAAATGTAAAACTGATTGGGAAAGGAATCCATATTTTTCTGTAGCATGCTGGGGAATATATTCCTGTGTAATTAATGAGGTTCTCTTTGGGATGGTACACTTTAAAGACTACTACATCAACAAAATGCATTTGAATGTGCAGTATTATAAATTCATACTGGCCCCAGAGGGAAATTAACGTAAATCACTTAACTATTCAAAATGATCCTCCTAACTTGCAGTGGTCAGGCTAATGAAATCAAGCAAGGAAGTAGCAAACCTGTTCTTACCTCTGTTGATGGAAACCCAAAGTAATACTACAGCCATGAATGGAATGAGTTTGGAGCAGTATGTATTAGCATACTCTGTGAGGGAAGCATTGCTTTCCTAGTCAATTATTACAATAATTAAAATAATTAGAACTAAGATAGCATTAGTTAATTATTATTAGAAAAAATAGAACTAATTAATTATTAGAATTTGATTCTTGTAATATTTTATTTACCTTCTGTAGCAGATGCTATTTGAGTTGGATTCATCAGGACAAGGCACTCTACAAATACTATTACAAAAAAATTGTACTGAATTCTTTCCATTCATTGTGTCATCAGTATGGCAGGATGACAGCACTGAAAATGACAAGTAGAAAAGGCAAAAAGGTATGTTCTTTAGCCACTTGCGGCGTGAATCTGATCATGTCCTTTGCCTTGTTATGATACATCGCATGATCTCTGAATGATCCCAGATTCAACAGAACTAGGTCCACAGTAACTGTGGCAACCCAAACCAAAGAAAGTTAAGCATAAGCTTATGACTGAAAGCTTAGGTCCCCTCTCTTTGAGTATTAATGTCTGTTGTTGTTTGTTTTGTGTTTTTTTTTTTTTTTCCCTAGATAAGCTATGTTAATTGGCTGATGAAAAAAGACTAAACAACTATTCATTGATTATGACAATGATTTAATGTTTGTATTTTACTCAGGTTTAAACTCAGTAACAGACAAAAAACAGAAGTTGGTAACTGAAATGATGACACCAATAGCAAACACTGTCATTAAAGCATTGAATATTTTTTGTTGCTTCACTACAAAATCTGTCCTTGAATTTTGATTTTCTTATAGGCCTATCTTTTCAGAGATTGCTTTGACAGTAGGAATGGATGAATAGGGTGCAACTGGGAGTCCTCAGCAAGGTATGCAGTTGTTTGCACATCAAGGAGCAGAGAGATTGTGTTTAAAGCAGATAAAGCAAGAACATTAAAGGGATAAATATAGAGATGCAGCCTTGTCTGAGTTAGGCAGCTAGTAAGCAGGAATGCTGGAGCTTAAGTTTCTGAGGTGGCTGGACCCTTTTGGAAAGCTGCTGTGAGAAAGAGCACTTGCCAGAGCAGGAATTGAATGTAAAAGCAATCGTAGTCCTCTAGCCTTTGAGTGTTCTGTAGCAGCTGATTTATCTCTGTGTCTTTGCACATCACATTGTTAATTTCCAGAATAGCTGGCATGAAACAGTCTGCCTGAAATATGGAAAGCCCTGTCTTGTGTATAACTCCCAATCTGACCATTTATACCAAGCCAGTTATGAAGAGCTGGAAAAAGTCACATCATCAAAGCTTTCTCAGTTTAATAGAAGAGTGCAGCTGCTTTTAATGGTTTCCTGGTCAAAGTAGGTGTGTTCAGCCAGCATACAGCATGGTGAGACTGTAGTAGGTATCTCAGCAGATCTCATACCGTTTTGTTCTTTTTTTTTTTTTTTTTTTTTTTTTTTTTTTTTTTGAGATTTCTTGAGTTGGCTCCTCCAGGCTTTTCTGGTGCCACTTGCTGTTATGTGACATGACTGCCTTTGCCTTCTCTACATAGTGCATAGTACTAGTTTTGGGGCAAAGACACAGGAGGGTGGCAGACTTTTTATCCTTCAAAGCCACTTTGTAAAAATGGCTAGAGATTATTGATTTACTTTTGCCTTTTTTTTTTTTTTTTTCTTTTTGGTGGTATCAAAATAAACCCATTTAAATAATTATAACATCTTCTCCATATTTCTGTTAGATTTTTTTTTCCCCACAGACCACAAGGCAAATTTATCTCCCTGCTATTGCAATTTATTCCAAATACAATAGAGCATCTGAGCCTTGTGTTGAGCCTAATGCTGCACAGGTGTGTTTCCATCTAGAACAAGTGTATGTTGCTATGATTACCTTATCTTGACTGTTGGTTTTGTTTCTTGTTGAAAGTAAAAAATAGGAATTCAAGGAGGACAATTATACAGCTTTACACTAAAGTGGCTTCTTCTAAAGGAGCAGAAGGTTGTGTTGGGCAAGCATAATTCAGGATGCTGACATAATTCAGTACTGGCACCTAGCACTATGCAGGCCCTTGCTACACAGAAGATCCTTTGTCCTTCCATGTGTTAATGAGGTATTCCTTTCCACTTTCAGCTCTGATAATGGCAAATATAACACTTGCTATAGAATATGACCTAGCTGAGGAAGCAGTTGTTTTATTTGTTTCTTGAAGGCTAATGTGGTGCTACTGCTAAATCTTTACAGCTCTGTCATGGTAATGCCAAAAAAAAAAAAAAAAAAAAGCGAACCAACCATAAAACCTGCTTTTTCTGGTCAGCCCCTGACAAATATGTAGGACTCTGTTCAGTTCTTTCTATTGAATAATTTCAGTGTAAGGTCCTTGTAAAGCATGGTATAAAAAGGATTCAGTCCAAACCTTTTGCCTGTTAGTAAAGAACCAGTTCTAGGCTTTAGATCTTCCTTTCTTATTTAATACATTTAAGTTCCTTTTGCAAGCTCTGTCCAAAGAACATTCGGTTAATTACTCAAGGCATCTTGTTACTTGGAGCCACTGCTTGTAAGGGAAGTGAAACTGCTGCTTTTGAAAAAGAGCAGGCGGTTCTTTGTGATGTTTTTTGTTTCCCCTTTTAAGGCCCAGCTGAGCACTGCTTGTTCCTTTCTCATTGCAGGGAAACCCTTGCTGTGTCTGATTCTCTCAGGGCTCTGGTGTGAGGAGCAATAACTGAAGTCAGGTGTGCCTGGCAGCAGAGCAGCATTAGAGAAGTGCCTCAGCTGCTGCCCCGCTGCATCCTTGCTGAGGGGAGCTGGGCTGGATTCTGGCATTAATGTGTGGCCAGGCTTTTCCACACAGGAGCAGAGCTGGACGTGGCTGAGGAGGGGGTGCCTGCTCCCATGGGATGTTGTGCACTTGTCTCTTGCAAAGTGGGTCACTGATGATCTCAGGTAAGTGCTGCAAACCGGTGTTGTTTCAGATCTGCTTTTCAGCATAGCTGCAAGCTGATAATGGACAGCATTCTGCTTTTGGCAGAGCCTGGCTGCTCCTGAAAGGGTTGGTGTGTAGCTTCCTTGTATCCCCTTCGTTCCAGCCTATGTGAACAGTAGCTGAAGTCATGGCTTTGCTGAAGGGTCCTCGCTGAGGGGACTCCTATGCCCGTTCCTTGGAAGTGCTCAGAAGGGGTGTGCTGGGGGAAAACATAGGTAGAAAGGACTGAGTGCAGAGATGTTGTGGGCAGACTACGGGGTTTCTGCCCTTCTCTTAGCCCTGTTGCTGCTCTCCAGCTACACACCAGGAACTTCTGTGCCACAAAGTTCTGTAACATCTCTGCAGCCTCTGTTACCACCTGGCAATGGACATGGAGAGCTTGCCTACAGCCTAAGGGTGCTAGTCTCCCCATTGCTCTCCAGCCCCCTTCTGCCCCATGCTGGACACAGCAAGGTGCTCACATCCCAATGCTGCCATGGCCCAGAGACATATGCACACGAGCAGCCAACCTGCCAGGCTTACAGCCCTGAGCTGGTGAGACAGGAGCTGCATTTCCTCGTGTGCTGCTTGAGCGTTCACAGCAGAGGCTTGCTGCTGATGCCCCGGAGTGCCTCAGGGCTGCAGCACTATAGTTGGCCCCAAGCAAGCTGGCAGAGCTGAGGCAGTTTTGTGAAGGGAGTGGAGCTGGGCTTGGTTTTAGGAGGAGGTGTGAATCGGGGGCTGGCACAGAGGACTGGCTGTCTGGACTGCTGCTTTCTATTCCCAGCCTGCGGAAGAGTGGGGGAAGTAACTGGAGGAATTTCGGAGCCTGTCCTTTGCATAGGTGCTGCACTGTGCTCTAGGAGTGGAATGGGGTCCTGTGTGTTGCAGTGCCCTGGTGCCGGCAGCTGCAAACCTTGTTCCTCTCAGGCTCGTTGGAATGACCTCTTGGCTGTGCGTGTCTCTGCGTGTGTCTGGCCCTCTGCTTGTTGCAAATGTACAGGCAGAGCCACAGCATGTGTGGCCACAGTCCAATATTGTCAGAGGTTGTGACCTCAGAATACAACAGCTCTCTTTAAGATAAGAAACAGAGAAACATACAATCACAGAAACGGTTGCTTCTCTGTAAATAGCAAGTCGAGTGACCTAGTTCAGCTGCAGCAACAGCTCCTCGGAGGCTTCCCACAGCGGGCACCACAGCGGGCTGTGCTGAAGCTGATTCATCACATCCAGTGTGGCAGAGATTGGAGTTTGCAGGCCCTAAGGATTTCATTGTTTCTTTATTAATCTTAAATTGATTAAAATGAATTTTTAAAATACCAGGAGAGACTCGCCTAAGAAATGGTTATAGAAAAAAAAGGGAATTAAGTTGGTCTGTGGGAGTTAACTGTGTGCTTAACAATCTCTGGCTCACACAGCTGCAAGCAGCTGTTGTGACTTGGAGGAATCAGGTGTCAGCTACTCTGTGCTGCCAGATTAGCAAAAATTAGATTAATCCATTGGTATTAGAAAGAAGTGAGAATTATAAACTTCCTTTAATCATACCCAGGGAAAACCTACTGGTATCCTCAACCATGACAGGATAGTATTACAGGCTTCTGCTCTCTGCTGCAAGGTTTTATCCAAAGGTATCCCATCTCCGAGGGAATTGCAACCCTGCTGGAGCCAAACATGCATCCTGTTTTCTCCCAGTATCACCCAGTGCCTGAAGAATGCCATATGGTCTAAAGGCCCCCTGGGTCCTCTGTGGGATTTCTGTGTAGCAGAGCAGGATGTCAGGTCCTTTGCTCAACCTCCATCTAAGGCTGCAACAATGAGTGTAGGCAGTAACAGATGAGTAGGGGATCCCCTTACAAATGATCTTTTCTCCTGGGCCATTTTCATGTCATTTTCCTGTCAATCTCCTGGGTCATTTTCAATAAGTTGCATAAAAGCATCTTTGGTCTACTTTAAAAATCACACATAGTTTCTATTCACCTCCTTGAGCATCAGCTGGGATGGATCTTAGAAGCCCACCTCTTTCCCTTGTCCTCTGTTATTAGATAGGATGGATTCTTCCTCAGGCATTACTGTTCCACAGTCAGCAACAGGGCTTCCTGATGGGTGGGTCACCACCTCTGCAAGACACTCTCTTGAGCTTCACCTCTGAGACCTGTGAAAGGTGGCTAAGGACCAGTTTATTTTGCATGGCATACAAACTGATGTTTTATCAAAACCTATGCATAAGCTGGTCTTGGATATGTTTTAATATTTTTTGTGTGTGACTGAAGTGCTTTCCAAATTAATAAATGATACTTACGAATCCTTCCTCTGTTTAAGCAGACTCAGATTTAATGTTTTACTCAAATTATGAAGTATGGTAAGAAGAATAGAGTTACAAAATGTTCTTGCTTCATTCATTTTGTAAATTGCTGTTTTAATTGTAATTATTCATAACAAACTGTAATGTACTAGTTTATTTACAGTAGCATATTTCAGTACAGTAATCAAATGAGTGACATGAACCTTACTGCAGCACTTGATGTTTTCTCTTTCCTGAGTAATATACATATTAATTATGTGCATATTAGAATAGCTTTAAAACATATATAGACTCAGCTGGAGCTTATTTGTTCTTTGTGTAGTAAAAAATAGAGTAATCTAAGGACTGATTCTAAAGAAGTTCATGAAATCAGTGTGACTTCCATGGATGGAAGGTTCTGGCAACATGAAATTATTTCTGTAGGCTCAGGACATAACCAGTAGACATTAAAACTCCATTTCAACGTTTTAAAGCTAATGTTCTTGTGCAAGGTTATCTTATTCCTATTTCCGTCTAGTTAAAAGACACTTAACAAGACTGCCTTCTCTGTCCCACGTCAGTTGCTGTGAACTGTTTAAGTTCTGCTGCTGTTAATGACCAGCACAGGTTTAAAGGCCTAAGAAATGTTGGCCCTGTGGACCTGAAATATGACTTTGACCAAACAAAATGTTGTCAGATTTTCAAGGCAAACAGAGGTGGAAATAGATAAAATATTTTTTTTCACATTTTTAAAGTGTTATCACTCAGCTGTGCTATTTCTAGCAGTAGTAGACATAACAGTTGTAGAAAGAAATGTGACAGATCTATTCAGTTGGCAATACTGAGTTTCTCTTTACTGTTACCACATCTTGCCAACAATTCTCATCCTGTGGTGAAAGTTGTATCTCATTACCTAGCAAGAAAACCGTCTGTCTTCATTATGCATTTCCGCTTTTTCGTGAGCTGGAGATAAGACATGCCCAGCTATGCCAGGAATTAAAATAACCTCCCATGTCCATTCTTGTTTGGTGAAAATGCTGCCCCCTATTCTGAGAACAAAACTTTATATTCTCTGTAGAGTCACAGATTCTGCTACTTACTGGTAATAGCTGTTAATCATAACAAAAAAAAGCACAAGGACATTGTTCCTATCAAATGCCTTACCTTACTCCCTATTTTGCTTCTTTTAGCTCCAGGCTAATGATACTGCTTCTGAAACAAGAATGATTCACTCCCTTCCAGCTATACCAGCAGTCTGCTTCCTAGGGTTTGTTTTTTCAGCAGCTTGTTCACCCTCTCTCTTACAATGGCTTGCTCTTAAAAATGTATAATCAATGCTTTCTTGCAATCCTTGCAAGGTCTCATGAAAGCAATGCCTGTATGGAAGAATAGAACCCAAGGGGCTTTGCCCATCAAAATTGAGCATATTTGAATAGTTCAGATCGAGTAATGGAGCAATGCTCATTCTCCCAGCGAGTTTTCTGGAGGAAGTGAAGTTGCCCTGCTGGGAGACTGATGCTGTGCGGTGTGTGCCAGTGGGTGATGTGCTGGCTGAGCGCTCCTGTGCACTGTGGTGTAGGCGGGTGGCGGGGCCGTCAGCTGTGGGGCTGGGAAGCACCTCATTCTGGTTGTGGTCAGCCTTCATTCAGTTTGTGCAGCACCAGCCAGGTGCCTTCTGACCACAGGGAAGGTCACAGACGTACAGCGGTAAATAAGGGGAGCAATTTGCTGAGAATATAGTCTACTTTTGAGAGGCTAAGGCGTAAAGCTGTGCCATGAAACCACACCTGACCTTTACGTAAGTGTTCCTTTGGAAGGGCTGTGTAATACATACTCGCAGGTTGTTACGAACTTTCAGCTTCCCTCTTCAATGGGTTGATACCACAGACCAGTTTTCTGGAAAGCATTACTCTTGAAAAGCACATTCTTATGCTATTGGAAACAAAAAATATTCACAAATTATTGCCACACAACACTGTGGGCCAAATTTTACCCAGGGCAGTAATTCCGTGAGGACTCAGGTATTGATTGTTTGTGAAGTTTGCATGGGGAAGGGCCATTCCCCACACCAGGCAGCTCAGCTACAAAGAGGAATAGGGATGTAGTGCAGGCAGCCCCAGGCACAAGTACAGGGACATAGTCATTTTCAGAAAGGAGGAAATTTCATTACTTGCCAAAACATTATGTTCACATTTTTATTTTGAGCTGCTCTGCAGGGCGTGGGGGAGAGGGGAGAAGATGGAAGGAGCAGCAGGATCTGCATTGTCTATTTCTCTCCTCTAAGGGCAGAGCATCTGAGCTGAGGTGGCCACATCACCAGGGAGCATGTAGCACCAAGCTGCAGCCGCCTCTTGGGCTGCTCTGTGGGGTGGTGGCAGCCTCAGCCTGTCCCCACCTTGTCTGTGCCAGTTGGCTTGAAAGTCATGCCTCTGCACCTCTTAATGGCAGTGTTCAACCGTCGTGGCTGTGAAATGGTTTCGGACAAGGACCAGGGAACATTTTGGATGTGGTGACCATGGCTGGCACCTTGCATCTGCTCACAGGCCATCAGCCACGCCAGGACCACATCATGGCGAGGTTGAGCCTCAGCAGGCATGTTTGCCATCTCTGAGGCACTTGCTTCCCTGTTGTTGCAGGCACTCCTGCTCTGGAAAATAAGGCTCTCAGAAGAACTATCTGTTTTCTTTCAATGACATTTTATCACATGCTGACGTTTTTAATTGCATGTGTTTACAGACTTCACCAAGCTGCATAAGGCAATGTGGTTAATGAGGGGGGAGAAAAAAAGTGCGTTGTCTGATGCCTATGGAGGCGTTTTCCTGCTGGGAGCAGAGTCCTGCTGGGAGGCCTGGGTCTGTGGCCCACCTCACTGGCTGAGGCTCCATAGCACTGCTTGCTCCAGGGCTCCCATGGCAGCACAATCAAATGGAGCACATGTGCCAAGTCCCCAGCAGCTTCAGCTGGACAGTATCCCCACTTGACTGACAGGGAAACTGAGATAGAAAAGCAAAGCTCATCATTAATTACACATTGGAACACTTTGAACACATCCAGTGCCACACTAATTTTGAGAATTCTTCATTGTTAACTAAATGTAATATAATTCATGCACACAGTGATGCATAAGAAAGATTAGGACAATGTGAGATGAGCCAGGGGACCTAATACATTTTCATCAGCTCTGCAGTCTGCATGATCCTGGTCTCATGGAAGTTCTGCTCTGGTGTGGCTGCACTAACTTGTGACAGTTACACCTAATTCACAGCCATGTTGGTGAGACTGGTGTTGCTAAGCCAGGTCACTCATTCCCTTTCTAGAAGGGTGACTGTATTTGTTCCTTCACAGCTGACGACTGGAAAACTCTGTAGGCAAAATCAGCTTTCTGTGCTCAAATTGCACTCAAGTGGGAGCATTTCTTGTAGCTGGAGCAGGAAAAGCAAGGTTTGGTGAAATCAAAAATGCAGCTGCTTCAAACAGTGCAAATCTAGAACCTCCACTTGTCATAATGTGCAATGCAGTAAGATGTGACAAATGATGAACTGTTGCTGAAGTTGTAGATATTCAGACTGGTTCACAAGCAGCTGGTACAAATTGTTTTCTTATTAATACCTCTATTTTACAGCCATCCATCCAGGTAAACGAAACTCTGAATTGTCCAATCTGTTTCTTCATTACTAATGTTTTAATTCTTTTAAAATTGCTAGCATCAAAATGCTGGTGGTCTGTAGTTGCTCATCCTTGGTTGTATATCACAGCCATTCAATATTGCATCAGTAAAAATGATCCATGCCTGAAAAGCTGGCCACCAAGGCTCTGCCTGCAGTCCTCACTCCACAGTACAGTGCCAGTGCTACTAATAGAACCTCAGGGACTCTGGGCTTGTGCAAGAGACCTAGGGAGACAGTCAGCACTAACTGTGTGAATGGAATAGTAATTTATCACAGTATTGTCCTCTGTGCCCTCGTATTAGGGGAAAAGGCATAACATTTATGCAAATCATTCAACACAAACTTAGGCAGGACTTTGTTAATCTGTATTGGGAGATGCAGAATAGTTTGGTGGCAGTTGGTTTCCCATATTTCTGTAAAGAGCATGTATGTATTTGTGTGATCCATATGTAAATACAGCAGAAAGACAGAAAATAATTGAAAGAATAACTCAGGAGGCAATGCTCTTGTGTTGTTTTTTTTTTATTTTTATTTTTATTTTTTAAACTTCTAATTTGCTAGCTAGGGATTTGTTAAGAAAGAAACCTAGGCAATGAGGAAAGTAAGGAAATCTCATCAGGAACAACACCCACCTACTGGCAGATACCAAATACCTGTATGCACCTGAATTCAACTGATGGAAAAAAAATAAATTAATTAAAATGCACTATAGAATGAAACAGGGACAGCTGGAGGAATTCGTTTAAGAGAAAGGAAAAGCCTGGGGAGAAATACTGAGCTGTGAAGTACTTTGCCTGGCTCTAAGTAGTGGTTTTGGAAGGAGGCAAGGGTAATCTCTCATTTTGGTTATTTGGCCTAGTGTACTCTTCCCATTTACATTTTTTCATCTTGCATCCAAAGTGTTGGAGATTTTTATATACATTTATTTTATTTTTTAGTAACTATTTGCTATTAAAGTTGCCAGAAACACTGTGCTTCTGTCTCTGAGCACACAGAAGCAATAGAAGACACAGGAAAACTTATCAGGGTTATTCTGAGCTAAATGACTTACAGCTCTGTCAGTATTTGATTTGATAAAAGCTTTTGTTGTGAGCAATTGTGCCATATGCTTTGGGTTGCTGCCAGAGTGCTATAGAGAGTGGGGAGGTAAGCACTTGACTCCCTGAAGCATCTCCCTCCGGCTCTTGGTGGGCTGAGAGCTGTTTTCCCCCTGGTGTGTGGGAAAGGTGTGGACTTGGAGAAACTGGCTGCATAGATTCCAATGAACAGGGAGTGCTGAAAGAGCTAAAGGTGGCTGTGGAGGTTTTCAGAGCAAGTTGTTGCTGACAACAGGCACGCAGGGGCACGAGGCAGCATGTTGTGTGGTGCAGTTGTTCCCTTGTCTCATCCCTTCCTCACATCATCGTCCTGTGTCTGTGGCTTGCACCCATGTATGCATAGTGCTGGGGCTGTTTGACCCCCCTGAAATGCAGGGATTGAGGCCCAAAGTGTTGTCTCTGCCCCATACAGATGATTTGCTCGGTCAGATCTTGCTTTCCTCCAGTAGTTGTGGTGGGAAATGAATGCTTCTATACCTTTATGAAATAATCAAACCTACAAGGTGTTTTACAGACTCATAAAGTTTCTAGATCTCTTGTATTTCCCTTACCAGGCATTAACAACAAAGTTTCTTTAAGTCGAGTTAAAATACATTCAGTACTTACTTTGCAGTCTTAATCTTGTCATACCTCTAATTTTAACACAGGCTGAGTCATTTTCATCCTACTGCTTTAAAAATCAGGCTTTTCGGGCTATGGAGCATGGTCTTGTTCTTGCATGCTTGGGAAGCTGAACAATTTATTTCTCTCTTAGTCAGATCTGTCCTGCCAAACTGCTATCACTTAGTGCTCTTAGATATAAAAATAACATATAGACAGGATTTGCAGAGTTAGCTTTATTATGGGAAGCAAGAAATTAAAAATAAAGGATGCTAGGTTACATTTTGCAGATTCTTTATTTTTTATAAATCAAAGTGGAAGTATTAGTCCCAATGAGATATTTAAGCTTGTTTTGACACAATTGCTTGGGGAGGAATTTGCATTGTGTATGCAGTACAGTAGTTAAGCAATATTTGCTTTCTCTGTTTTGTTTATCAGTGACCTACTGGTTCATTTCCTGCCCACTTGTTGAAGCCTACTCTGATGTTACAGTTGTTAAAGTACTATATTGTTACCCACTTCTGTTCTTCAAAATAGTTGATATATTTTTGCAGAAACTCCTCAAAGACTTCAGTTTGAAACAGACTCTTGGCATGGAAAATATAGGTGGAGCAGTTGTTGTCTGACAGCGTGATAAACTGCTGGAAACAATCATGATGTGAAACCTCGACAGTAGGTAGTATTGTTCTAAATGCTGTATCAGCAAGTATGTATCCATGCACATACAGGGGGAGATAACAGAAAATACAAGGGGAATGCCACAGTATATGTGTGACTGTAGCACAGAATGTTGCACTTTTAGTTCCTCAGTTTAGGAACACAGCAAATTTAGAAAAATACTGAAAATGGGACAAATCCATGATCACAGGGTTGAACAAGCTTGATCCATTGGTATACAAAATCTGTTTGTGAATCTGGGCTGATGTTATTTTGCATTCACAGGTTGGTTTCTTAATATAAATTTGAAATGTAAAGCAGTGATTGTTATTTATTTATTTTTGCTTTGAATTCACTTGAATCTGCACCTTAGCAACAACATGGGTTGTAACATGATGTATTCCCTTCAGTTATATTAACTTATATAGGGTTATTTCACCACCCTGTAGATTTGAAGACACAAGTGCTACTACTCCAGCTAAAGTGGATGCTGCTCTGGATCGTCACTGGTGTTTTGTTGGCGGGGGAATTAGGTGGGAAATAGTGAAATGTGGCCTGGGGTGCAGCTGTGAGACTACAATGATCCTCTGAGGCAGGCACAAGTTTCACCTGCAAATGGTAAGCATATGTTCTGGCCTATAACATGAAATGAAACTTGATGAGGATTTCCTTTATTTCTACTAGCAAACAGGCATTACAGGTCTCTGACTTTCAAGCATGCATTGGTTTGCAAGACCACATAGCTTCTAGTTCACTCAGCTGGTCTTGGTTAGGACTATGGGATAGTCCTTGCGTATGAAGACAGGCTACTAATTATTAGTCACATTAATGGAAACAACATATCTTTCAAATGGAGGAAGAGTTTAGTTAGCTTTATCTGCTTATCTTCTACCTCTGAGTGGTTTCAAATCTAATTTACTAGTCTGCTAGATGAAGGTAAAGTATCTCACAGTGGCAGAGAAATCCAATATATTCCTCAATATTTGTTTGTTATTTTTTTTTTGTTTTGTACATCTGACACTATTCATGATCTGCTAACAAGCTGGTTTGGCTGAAAAAAATGCTAGTATGTATAATTCTGTATTTCACATATATATGATGGCATGTAAGCAACAACAAGAATGGTGATAGCAGACACTTGGTTGTTTCATATAGGAAGCTATACCAGGGTTAAAGTTTGTAGTGTACAGGGAAATTTTATTATGTCTCTCTGGGTCTTATTATGTACTCTCTGTTGCCTGGGACCTTAGCAGAAATGGAATGCAGGCTTCAGATGTTCACAACAAAAAGTATGGTACCTTGCATTTATTACAGATAAGATCAAATTCCCCCTTGCTTTTAGGTGGAATAGGCTTTACTGCACTGCATTTTTGCCACAAAGTTTTTCAAAAGCCCATCACTGCTGAAATGTTCCCATTGTGCTGCACTGACCCAGTTGGAGTCTTTGCTCCCACTAGGACTTGTGAGCACTTTGTATGCCTGTGTGGATGCTCTTTGACCACCTCAAGCCCAGTCCAAGCTGTAAGGAAGTAATTCCTCTGACTTTCCATGAGCTTTTAGTCAGCTGTTTGTCCTGATGTTCAACATGCAATTAAGATCGACAGATTGATGATCTTTGGTGGTTATTTGTGTTACTGTAGACTGCAGGATCTCTAGTGAAAGACCAGAGCTGTAGTACCAGACACTGGGCAAATGAAAAGCAGGAGGCAGGAGACAAATGCAAGCAGGTGTGGGAGAGGATGTTTGTGTACCATCTGTTTGCTTGCTGACTGAGAACTAGGCTGGTATAATCTGTTTCCCTGTGCAATAGCCATCATCTGGCCTTTCAGTCATTTCTAAGCACATGTCAACCACTGAAACAGGCTGTCTCATTGCCAGCCCCCTAAACACTGCCACCTACAAAAGCTAGTTTTCTATTTGTAGCCACAGGTTCATTTGGTGCTTTTTAAAAACCTTGCACAAATGAATCTCCAACCAACTAGGCAGAGGCAAGATTGCATGCTAAATTAATTCCTTCCCCTAGTGAAAGTGGCCCTATAGTATTCCATGGTGAGCATGGAGTATTCCAGTTTTCTTAGCAGAATAAGAGGTAGCAGACAATATAGCTATGTTGAATAATGTCACTTGTCAGATGTCTCCTAAAGGACAAGGTGAGTCTAAGTGTTTGTAATATACTGGAGAGGAAACACTAGTCTGAATTTCTTAGTGGTTTCACTACAACAATAAAAATGTTTTCTGAAATACCACTTCAAATATGAAAGGTCTACTTGTTAAGACGAATAGAGACTAAAATAAAGGAATACTTTAGAAACAAAACTAAGCAAATGATGGTGGGTCCTGTGAATGGTTTGTCAGAGCTGAGCTTCAAGTATGTGGTTCCTTTGCAGAATTGACTTCTAGATAACTGATTATTTATTTTGCTAGTGTATTTTAGTTCCAAATAGTTCATTGGTTGCAATATAACTGATTAAAATGCAAGAATTAGCTGGAGTGAAGCTACTGTTTGGCTAGATGATGATTTTCTATTCTCAGGCTGTGTTTGGGATATCTTTAGGATATTTGATTTTTTGCTTAAATGTACAGTATGCACATCTATACCGACAAGTTAAATTCATCAGTCTTGATCCAATTTCTTTTCTCACCTGTCTCTTCCATTGACCTCTAAGATTGCAAAACCTGTCTATAGGAAAAAAAGATCTTTCTCAAGGTATGGCAGGAAAAAAAAAGTGACATTTTCTGCTGTCTAGGATCAGTGTGCTTTGTGTGCTGCAAGACTCAAAGCAGCTAGTTTGCTGACAGGAATGAGGTCACAGAGGCTTTCCCCTCCCCACTTACCCAGTTTAATGGAGATTTTTCTTTTCTGTCATTCTAAGGAGCACTGTCATCTTGGCTTGTAGTCTGCTGATAGACAGAATGATTATACCCTCTGGTTCCTGCAGCTCTCCGTCTGTCTCTGCACCTTCTTTCTTTCAGAACCTCTGTCTGAAGATCCTTCTTCCTTCCTGCTGCATTCTCCCTGCTGTGGTGGTGGCTCCTGTGGGAGCTCCAATTGAGCAAGGACATGCTGAAGGCATCTGTGTTGAAGCCACCTATTATCCGCTTGGAAAGTGCTGATCCGAGTACTAGAATCCTCACACTCTCTGAAGACAATAATCCTGAGGCCATTCCTGATAGCTGTTCACCTTTTTCCTCTTTCAATCTGCTCCTGATAGGATTCCATGGCCTATTCCAGCACTTAAATCTGTAGAAAATCAAGCTATGTCCAAAAAGCTAGTATGTTACTACTTCATCTGTCCTGGTAAAAAGGAAAGGACTGCAGTCTTCAAAAGTATCCATTATGTCTACCTTCAGCTTTCTCTTTTTCAAATCACATTCTTGCCATTTCTCACAGAATTAAACAATAGCTAAAGTTGGAAGGGACCTCTTGAGATCATCTTGTCCAACTCTTCTCTTTAAAGCAGGGGCAATGAGAACAGGCTGTGCATCTCTCAAACATGGGGACTACACCACCTTCCTGGTTAACCTGTCCTGGTATTTGACCTGCCTCAGAGTACTTTTTTTTTTTTTTCCTCTTTTGCTTGAGTGTACTTACTTGTATTTCAGTATGTGCCCATTGCTTGCTCTTCTGTCACTAAGAAGAGCCTGTCTCCGTTGTCTTCACTCCTCCCATCAGTATTTATGCATTGATAAAATGCCCCATGAGTCCTCTCTTCTCAGGACTAAACACTCTCAGCTTCTCATTAAATACGTTAAAACAACAAAAAAACAACCCCACTAAATCTTTCTGTCTTTTGACTGCCATGACTGTATTAACACAAGGATAAGGCAGGAAACTGAAAGGCACCTATAGACATGCTAGGATGTGCAGAGACTGTTGCATTATGAAGTACTGTTTTGGAGGTGCAGCAGAAAGATTTAGTGGGGTTGTTTTTTGTTGTTTTAATCTATTTCTGCACGCACAGACAGGATCCTGAGGGTTTTCACATGGAGACCTTCATGTGCAAGGTAACAGAACATGAACACGTAGCTCATGGAGTACAATACTGTACCTTATATCTTCACATGAACAGTATCTGACAGTGAGGTTAACTGCCTTGTGCTGGGTGCATGCTGAGGATGTCTTTGTGATGGGAGAGGTGAGACTAGCCATGGCTGTAAGGAAGCAGAGATCAGGAAAGAGTTGATTGCTTGTGTTTCTGTAGGTTTATGGGATTATCGTGGTAAATACAGAGAAAACCCAAGTGATTCTTGGCTTTCTAAAAAAGCTGATCTGTTGACTGGAGAGTGCTATTTTACATCCTCTGCATCAGGAGGGGCTTATTGTTCTGTCTGTAAAATAGTAATGACACTTGCTATACAGAAGCCTCACTACAGAGAGTAATTACTTAACATAAAGAAGTCTGAAAATGGGAAGGACCTGCATGGTAGCAGTCACAGAAGCTGCTGTCACTGTCTGAAGTGATTGGTCACAATTCCTTTCTTAGGAATCACAGTATTTTTGTTCAGCAAAGATATAGCCAACCTAGAAGTAAAGGAGTGAGGACAGTAGGAGTGTGAGATTGTGTGGTGTGTAGAAAGAGATGGCTTGTCCCAGTATGCCATAAGGTGGTGTGTTGAGGTGGAGCTGTGAGTCAGGTCTGCAGGATGCAATCTAGGATTTGTCTGAGCTTTAAAAAGTATATGTGGTAATCAGGAAATGGTCATGTTTTCTGCTGCCATGGCTGCCAGTATTTTGGAAAAGGGCTTTGGCACAGACAGATTTATCTGATGACAGACAACGGGTTCATGAATGTTCTACTTCCTCCACAAACTACCCAGTAGTCCTTCAACAGTTCCATACAAGACATAGTTTTACAGAGTCTTAGACTCCTGTGCCCTTCCTCTTTCCACATTCTCACATGCTCTAGTTCTGCCACTTTTAACTCTCATCTCTTCGCTTGCCTTTTCCACCTTTCTGGCCGAGTCCTGGGCCCTGTTGTGTGGCTGGAGAGCAGTCTGCAGAGCACACGCCAGGTTTTGCAGAGAACAGTGAACAATTCTCACCTGAGCTTACGGCAAATAAAGATTTTCCAGTTCTGGTGTCTGGTGTTCTAATATTAGAATGTGGATGTTTTGGTGTAAGCTGTGACAGAAGGTTCTGATATGCACAGAGGAATGAAATGCACAGAGGGCTACAAAGATGGTGAAGGGACTAGAGAGGAAGATGTATGAGGAGTGTCTGAGGTCACTTGGCCTGTTCAGCCTGAAAAAGAGGAGGCTGAGGGGAGCCTTCATCACAGTCTACAGCTTCCTTGCTAAGGGCAGCAGAGGGGCAGGCGCCGATCTATTCTCTCTGGTGACCAGAACCTGAGGGAACGGTGTCAAGCTGTGACAGGGGAGGTTCAGGCTGGACATCAGGAAGAGGCTTCTCATGGTGAGGGTGGTCATGCACTGGAACAGGCTCCCCAGGGATGCAGTCACAACACCAAGCCTGCCGGAGTTTAAGTGCTTGGACTGTGCTCTCAGGCATATGGTTTGAATTTTGGGTAGACCTGTGTGGAGCCAGGAGCTGGACTCGATGATCCTTGTGGGTCCCTTCTAACTCAGGATATTCTGTGATTCTACCATGATGCAGAAGAAGAGTTAATGCTTCTCTGAGGTCATACAGAGCTGTGTTCTTGTTTTGTGTAGCCCAAGAAGTCTCTGTTATCCTGTGCCACTGAAGCGAGGGGGAGTGAGGGGGTTGTAGGTGCCTGTTGACAGTGTTTGGTTCCAATGGAACAGACTTGGCTATTTTAAGTCCACTGCTTCAGCAGCTGTGCTAATGAAATGTCTGCTGTAGTTTCCTGCTACAGACTTGCATGATCTAAGGACCTTCTGTGTTTCAAAATACACCTGATGCTATGTCCTGGAGGCTGCTGCATGTGTATAGCGCAGTTACAGGCTGCTGCAGGGTGTGCCAGATTGAATGACTTGCAGTCTGGCATGGCCAGAGACAGTTTCAGTGAAACTCTTCTTCATGAGACATCTTGGCTGACATCACGCTGCACCAGGGCTGGCTGGTGTGCCTGTTGGAACGGTGCTGTCAGCAGAAATGTGCTGTCTGAGCTGCTGCCTGGGGACTTGGTGAACATCAGCTGTGAGTGGGAATTTCTCCGTGCTGCCAGTAGGTTGCATCCTGTGCTGTTACCAGGCGGAGCTTCTTTAAAAATCACTGGCATGCATCACCAGATCCAGTGACATGGGCTATCTTTAACTATAGGAATATTCTTCTACAACTGTCTCTGCACCAAATCACAGTTATCCTACTTCCCTCATGCAGGGATGCTGTGAGGATGAATCTGGTCAGGTATATCGGAAGCGTTGGTTTCCTCAGCGTGCAGATACCTCATAAGTTTTAGAATACAGTAATGTTTGCCTCATCAAACATCCAGGGAACAAAATAATTGTAAAGAGGTGCTGCTTTCTTAACACTTCCTTTCTCTTCTATTATTTGGGTTAAAGCCTGTGTTCCAAATACAGTCCAAACTGCTTTTGAAATCAGAAATATAAGTGCACCATGATGCACTGGATTATTTCTTTTCTTTTCCAGACAGTCTAATTCTTTTCCTTCCCTTTCCTGACTCCTTGAGGTGATCAGCCCCTGGGGTGTTTTGCAGTACTGATGTTTAACGCACAGAAGCTGAGAAATGGATGCATATAATGATAAAGTCAGTTTCATGAGGTCATGTGGCGAATCATTGGCAATGCCAGGAAACAGCACCCCAAGCCTCCTGGCTCCCTAACCAACCCTAAACACTACAGCCTGCCTTTTCCTGGTGAGCATGATGTGATTCATAATGCAGCAGTTCTGCTGTAAGGCTGGATACCTCTCTGTGAGTTTCCTCTGCTGCAGCAGAGAAAAGCAGACAAGCTCAGGCAGCAATAGATAGCATGTCTGTAGCAAAAAGTCTAAACCCTAGAAACAGTATTTAGGAGCTTATCTTATCTCTAGATAAGCTCATAAAATGTACTGACTGGTTAAAAGTAGGTTTTAAAGTTTGTGGCAAACATCTCAAACCTTATATTCTTTGTGGTTCTTTTTGTTGTGCTGTCTGTACAAAAATACCATTTCAATTATTCTGATTCATGTAGTGTTTTCTGGCCTTTCTGGAAAAATACCAAATTATTGATGGGTGTCTGTTGCTTTTAGTTGTGCTGTTCAGTGCTAAGTCTATTCCTGCTTTTTGCAGTATGTTTAGGCTATGTTTAGGCAAATGCAAATGTAAGTGGTTATTCAGTGCCTTTGGCACTCTGAACAGAACGTACTGAACTCCTGGGGCTTGTTACAAAGCCTCAGCCTCCAGCACTAGCAAAGCCTGTGCAGTCAATAGCTAAAGTATGAGAACTACATGGACTCAACGGGGGGAGTTCAGAGAATCTGGAAAGATCATAGATTGTGAACTTGAACACAGTTTTTGTCCTGTGGAGTAGGGAAATGAAGTAAGGGAACTGCTGCTTGTGTACTCACAGGTCTCTCTGTGCATGCACGCACTGCCTGCATCAATGGAGCTGGGTAGATATAACATTGCGTATGATCTATGGATTCTTCTGCAGAGTGTAGTTTACTGATTTAATTCTTCTCTGGCTGTATCATTGCTCAGTTCAACGTTTTCCTGAATCATAATGGAGACTCTTTCCTTCTACAAACAATGCAGTCACTGGAAGTGAAGCGAAACTGTGATCCTGCTGCCTCCTGTGTGTCTGTTGGCAGTACCTTAGGATTTTTGCAGTTGTCTTGTTACTCAACCTATTTTAAGCTCTGGTAGAGTGATAATAGCATTTGATCACAGTACTGGACACAACTGTGTGGCTTTTAAAACAGATTTTTTTTTTTTCTTTATATTCTCATGTCTTCAAATAACTTCAGACTTGGTGTCTTTAGGCTTGCACACTCTTTGGCCTCTGCTGTTGCTTGTAACAAAGGAGCCCCTGACTCTCACTTAGACTGCTGTTTACCCCTAGCGGAAGGAATGTGGTGGTGACTGGGGTTGCATGCTTACTGAACAGACCATGTACAGGCCTCAATCCTTGGTCTAGCTCCCATGACAGGAGTTAAAAATGTCTTCGTATCTCCAGGTCTTTTTATTGAATTTTCTTTATCATTTGTAAATTTGACAGAGTTGTCTATTCTCTTGGGTTTATCGAGCAGGGAACACACTGTAAAGTCTTTAATAGTGAGCACTGCAGAACAAATCTCTTCCATCCTGGAAATGTTCAGTTGCTATTGCTGGTTCTGTGTTCATCTGCCTCTGGTATACTGGTTAAGTGGTCTCCATCTACCACATAAAATATTCTAAAACTGGTGCTTTGAGCTTTCCCCACAGGCCTGAGACTTTTCAGAGCGGCTTGTCCTGCAAGCTCTGTTCCCTCAGCTTTTTAGTAGATTAAATGCATTTATGGTTAGTGGTGAAGTTTAGTCTCATGTCATTTCTTTTAACATTGTGCAGAGCAAGGCAGAAGGCTTGTTTCTTCTTGTAAGTGAATGTAGGCAAGAGATGAGTGTTTGCCATCTGTGAGGAAAACCAGGACTGGCAGTAATGTGAAGTCAAGGCTGCAGAAGAGAAAAAGGAAGCGCTCAGTCGAGGGAGGGCCAGGGTACAGAGAAGAAAGGTCAACAGTGAGATGTGTGGTGGCTGTCTCTCATCTGTTGGGGTAATAACCTAAAAAAAAATCAGGAAAGTAAACGCCAAAAGTGCTTACTTATCCTTGCTTCAGTTAGTTTTTGGATGGTAAGGAAAACCATAGGGCATCTTAGCTGCTTTATTCCATACAAGTGGTTTCTTTCAAGGCCCAAGAAGATAACTAATATCCATAATACTAATACATTTTTTACTCTGATCTGAAATTAGTTTTCTATCCACATATTTTCCTAATTCTGGGTTTTGATGGCCAAGTTTTTATCAGAAATCAGCCCTTTGTTTTTGTTTCCAACTTGCATGCACGCATACCTGCTTTGGGACAGTTGTGCACCGTGTTCAAATATGCAATACCTGATACTTCTGACCTCTGCAGGTGGGAGCCCAGGTATGGGACTGTCAGATCTTTGTACAAGCCAGCACTTGTGACTTCATATGTGTGAAAGAAAATTACATTCTGCGTGGAGTAAAATCGTGTCTGCTGAAACCTTCATGTCGTGTGTAATGTAGGTTAGAAAGACATCTGGAACAGTTGTTATATCACAATAAACTACAATTTGTGATTTTAAGGCCTGAGAGGCAGTTTGTTACTGCAAGTGCTATTTACCCCTGGAAAACACTCATTTGCAGTAAACAGGCAAACTACTGCAATTCAACCAAATATACGTATATTACACACCGAAAAGCTGTATACTCAGTCACTAAGACAATAGTTTGAGGCAACTTTTAATGTTTAAGTGGAAAAAAAAGTTAAATATTTTTTTCACTTAGAAGTCTAGTTGTGTACAAAGAATGCAGACAAATGAACCAAAAGCTAATGCAAAAAAAAATAAAAAATTATTTGCAGTGCTCTTCATAGAGAGAGGGGAAACAGCAGTATTTGCCACTTCTGCTACCCAGTGTAACACCCAGAACTGGGTACATGCACTCAGCAGAAAACAGGGCATTTCAGTTCTTAATGCAGCCTTTCTAAACCAACTTCTTTTTGCCCTGAAAAAAACTAGGAAATGCCAAAGAAACCCCCCTGTTTTGTTGCTTCAGTTTCTGTTAGAGGACCTGGAAGGTGGGAAGCTGATGCTGGAGCCTGTGAGGTTGTCGCAGAGCTCGCTGAAGCTGGGTGCAGGCATCGAATGCTTATTTTGCTGTGTGGCAGAGGGTCCCTCACTGCCTTGTGGCCCTTGGCACCTGCATGGGCTACAGGAAGCTGTACCCCTGCCTCTGGCGTGGGTCTGTCAGCATGCGTTCCTCTGGGGATGTGGGGGCCACATGGCCTCCCTGAAGGCAGGGTGCCTATGTGGACTGACCCCAGTGTGTCCCCAAGGTGCCTGGCCTGGGGCTCCTTGGCATGTATGTCCGACACTTCTCCCTCCCTGCTGCTTGGTGTGCACACAGGTGCTTCCAGTTGGAGCAAGCCAATGATGAGCTAAGGGGCTGTCTTGCCTCTGTGCCACAGTGGGATCTGCCACAGAGCTGTGGTGTGTTACTGGCTGTGTGTGGGGTGGCCAGAGCACAGTGGTCCCATGTCACTGACCACCCTCCCTGGCAGTGGTCTGCACATCTGGCTGGGCACATCTTGGGGATGAGCACCACAGCAATGTGGGGGGCCTGCCCTGCCCGCTCGTGAAGCACTGGTGCAGGTCTGCCCTGGGCCAGGACATTGGCCTCCGCAGGGAGCCAGGGCTGGTGCAAGCACTCATTCCCCACAGCGCAGCCCCTGCTCCTTGTGCTTTGTAATGGCTATGGGGGCAACGCTGGAGTGTGTGCTGCAGGCAGCCCCGTTCTGCCATGGCAGGAGCAGGCAGGGGTCTCGGTGCATTCGTGGCCTGCCTGCCCACTCCTGCATGAAGAGCTTCTGGAGCTGGCACAGTGGAATTCCTCAGTCTGTTGCAGCTGAGGGTCAAGAAGATTTATTTATTTTTCCCAGGATAATTTAAAAGGGAAGCGAGGGAGAATGATGCTGCTTTTGTGTGTGCCCTGCTGCTTGGGGGGTGGGGAGGGGAATCTCAGGCAGCATGGGGAAGCCAACCTCACCTTCCTCTGGGGTTGTGGCTCTCTGCTGGACCATGCTTCAGGACAGGGTGCAGTGAAATGCCAACAGGCTGTCTCACAGTGAAACTGAGAGTGGCTTTGCAGCTTGGAACCCTCTAAGACAAAGCCGACGATGTATCCCATGCTGTTTTTTCTAAATCTGACTTTTTTTTTCCCCCCAGTGGATCTTACTCTTGTGCATAATTTATTGCTATGTTCTTTTTGTTGTTTTCAGGTTTATGAAGTTTTCTGCAGCAAGAATTGAAACTGACAGATTCCAAATTAGATCAAAATTTCTAGGATTCATTTGTGTTTTCTAGTATGTCTTCTTCAAGTTACTCCTGATTAACTTTGTGAAATCATATATGTGTATATATATGTGTGTATATATATATATAATTTTGTGTCTAAAACACAGTAGGAATATTATTTGAGGGTACTTTTTGAAAAAAGTTACAATTAGTGTCCTTTGTTTGTTATTACAGGACACAGATCATTTGGGGAAAGAAAGGAAAAAATATTTTTGTCAAAGCTTTGAAAAATGCATGTTTTTTTTTTTTCAGTGCTTCCTGGGGTTTCTCTGACCCAAGTACTAGTTTGGTGTGAATGTGTGATGCTGGAAGAGAAACTGATTGCTCTCTGTCTGCATCTCAGCTCTATTTTTCCTATTGTGCTAAGGCCCATAAATCAGAAAAGTAGTTGAAAAATGGTAGCTTAAGACAGTTCTCCATGTGTACTTGAGAGCACTGGTTACCCTTCCTCCTCCATGCCTCTTTACTCTGCTGTTAATGGATTGCATGGAAGGCAGAAGGCTTTGTTTCACGGAGGCAGACTGGCCGAAAGCTCCTCTTGGCGCTGTTGCTGGCTCGGGATGCAGCCTCTGCTGGCCTGTGAGCTGCTGAGGTCACCACAGCAGCTGACTGCTGGGTGACCAGCTTACTTTACTTAGACTGGTGCATCCACAGGCTGTAACATGATATATTGCAAGCAGCTGAACACTTTGGAGCATATGAAGAACAATACAAAGAGGCTGGATTTTGTTGCATTTTGAGCTCTTTCTTTAGCAAGCAAAAGGAATACTGAGGTCTTGTTTTATATGTGTGATCCTGAGGCAGAGTATCACAAGTTACAAAGAATGATTGAAGCAGACAATGTTTGTGCTGTTAACAGTGTTTGAAATGTTTCCTGTCACGGGAAAGATGAAGAAGTCAAATCGGCATCACCTTTCTTTTCTGAGACCTGTGAGCACTGTCAGCAATGCTGCTATTTTAATTTAATCTGCTGCCCTGTGTGGTATCAATGCTGTTGCTATGCATGGACAAGTGTCACTTTCCCAGGAGTGCCATGTAGGGAGTAAGAGGGCATGAGCCCCCCTCATACTCCACGGCCTGTATCGTGTGCTTTGCTTTCTGCCTGTATCATATGCTGCTGAAGCTGAAGTGTGGACAGAAAAGCACAGAGAGACCAAAGTAGTCAGCAGAAGAGGAGAGCATGAAGGAAACAAAGAAAGAAGAAATGTCAGTCTATTCCTCATGCTGCTGCTCAGACAGGGAAGGCCAGGGCACTATCCTTGGTGCCAAAACCTTGCTGTGGCTGTGGTCAACACCCAGTACCGAGGAAAGAGCAGGCCTCTAGAAGTATTCCTTTCACCTTCTAGCTGGTGACAAGCCTAGCTGCAGCAGCCTGTGCATCATGCAAGGACTGAGCCATCATTTCCTCCTCAGGCATAGAAGAGCCTGGCCAGCACAGAAGAAATTAATCCCAGGTGTGTCCCCTGTATCCAGCACTGCTTGAGTCAAACTTTCTGCTCTGGAAAGCTTTCAGGCACGTTAGTGAAAGGCTAGTTATGAGCTTAGAGCTGCATCAAATGAGTTTGTCTCTGAAGCTCATGTACCCAACCAGAAGTGATTATTCTACTCATGGATGATGCGTTACCAATAGGTGGAGTCTCTGTAAGGATAAAATTGCCAGCTAAAGTCTGCCTGTGGAGAGCTTGTGTGTGTGGAAGATAGAAACTTGATGGAAGCAGCTAGAAGATGCAGAACTGTCAGTCTTTTTGGCTTCTGATCTGAAAGCACCAAAATGTTAAACAGAAGAACTTGCAGATTCTTTTCTATTTATTTCTTTATTGCTACAACCTAAGGTAAGGAGGCACAGATTTTTCACATGTATATGAACATACCTACAGTAAAAGCCCTAGGTGCATTGTCCATCATTATGGACATTGGACTTGACTGAAAAGCAACTTGTGTGCATCAAGTTGTTTTGTGCACAAACTCAGAGAAGAAGATTCTGATAGTTCTTAGGGTGGTTATTTTCACAGTATTCTGAAAGGGACAGTTGGAGAGAAATCTCCATTGTTGAATCTGAGACATTTGGGGCAGGGAAAAAAAAAAAGATGAAGAAGGAAATGGCTTGGCCTTTCTGTAGTCATCATCCAAACTGATCATCCCGATCCAGCACATCATCCCGAGCCAGTAAATACCCCTTGCAGTGCATTTCAGTGGATACAGAGTCAGCCAAGAAACTTCTCAAAACTCCCTTTCCTTTTGCTTCCTTGCCACCCTTACAACCAGCAGGAGCTTCTCTTCCCCGGAATGATGGTTTCTTAACATCAGCAGAATTGCTCTTTTGCTCAGCCCCTTCTTATCCAGCTTGCTCAGTACTGATGAAACCAAAAACTTTCAATGGCTTGGTACCTCTGAAAGTCTCCTAAAGTACATGTGCCAGATACTGTAGGAAGAGAAGCACTGATTCAGTGCTGAAGCTGGCAGAGGCTGTTGTACTTTCTATTAGAACTTGTTCCTCTGTGTGTGCACTCATGTGTATCTCCTCCAGCACTTTAGCTCCCTCTTCTCTTTAGAGCTTTATCTCACTTAGGCTCTTTAGTGCCCATTATCTCTTGTCAGCTATCTGCATTACAGAGTGTAGGACACTATTTAGGAGAAGTGCTGTGAATCAACCTTGTCTGTCATCTCCAAGAGAACTACATGTGTGGGGGTGATGCATGTTTCACATGAGTGTGCTTCTCCTCCTATGGCAGGATAATATATACGTGATATTACTGCTGGCTACTGTAGCACATCATAGACTTTGGTCTTCCCTTCTCTGCTTGGATGGTTTCTTGCAGGCAACTGAAGCCAAGCTACCTGGCTGCTGTCTGTCTGCAGTTCCACCATCCTGATTTGTTTTCTTCTCTAATTTGTTAAAGGGGGAATACCTTATGCAAGCACTGCTGATGAGCTTCATAACCACCTGTCTAAATCATTTTCCTTCTCTCATTTGTGAGTATTTTTTCTATGCTTTTTTTTTTTTTTTTTTTGTATTCCACATAATGACCATGGTTCTCCTCCCACCTTTCAGCAGTGTGACTTTACTGTACACAAATAAATTACACAGGGGTCAGAGTGGAGTAAGAAAGGAAGACCCAGTCCACAGGTAGCTTCGCACAGGTACTTGAATTTATCTGAGCAATAAGTGGCTGGTGCACAGAACAGGGAAATGCAAATGTGCGACATGAAATGCAAATGAAGCAGTAGTCTGGATTTGGGTCTGGATTTTGGGAGACCAGTTGAACTCAGCCAGGCAGTGTGCTGGTGAAAGACCCTTCCATGCTCATGTGGCTTCAGGAGACTCATCTGCTAAAATGGCAACCTGGTGGGCAGAGACGAATCTGGTGTCACAAGTGCGGCACTATTGCTTGTGGACTGCTGTCCTCAGCCAGTGGTTGCAAAGATGAATAGCTGATAGGAAGGTAACAAGTATGTGCTAGTTAAACATACATTGCCTAATGGCTGTATTCCCAGTGCCCAGATGCATGGCTTGCTCTAGGACTCTGGGACCTCCCTCTTTGCTGCGGTAGACACTTCTATTATTAGCTCAGTGGCAGCTTTCCATATGCTAACACTCGTGACTGCAGGACTGTTTAATTTTCACTGCTCTGAAGTATTTAATTTGTCAGCTGTTGGCTTCAGTTTATTAAAGACCAAACTTCAACTAACTTACCTAGATTTTTTCTCTGTTAGGGTTGAATCACAGATCCTGTTTGAACAGACCATTATACGTGTGTAGAATTAAATGCAGGATGATGTCTTAAATCTAGAAATTCTAGCAGTCACTAGCAGGCTGAAAAGTAGGAAAAAACCGTGTCTTTAAAGATGAATGTCTTGTCTCCATTCTTCTGTTAACTTTTATTTAGAGAAATTAAAAATTGGTTCTGCTAGAAATACTCCCTGCTTGTATTCCAGTGCCTGACTGTGAAGATGTGGCACACAGTTGCCAGTGCCTGTCTGCAGGTGCTGGCACTTCTCTGGTGGCTGAGGATAGCTGCTGCTGTGAGTTAATCACCCAGCAATTCACTGCTGGGGGCCTCTCTTTAATTATTGAATACCAGAATAGAGGTATATTGAATTACCTTGCTGGCAAATATTATCCAGCATCTCATGTAACTCTGCAATATTCTTGGTTTTCCTACTTGCATAACATTACATTTTCTCCAAATAATCTTTTTTTTTTTTTTTTAAATAGTCAAAATAACTTTTAATATACTGCTTATATAGCAGTACATGTTTCCAGAGAATTATATGCTTGCTTTGAAGATAGCCTTCCCTGGCAGTCAACAGTGTGTGATTACTCTTTTTTTTTTTTTTTTTTTTTTTTTTTTTTAAAGTCAAGCCTGTACTTGGATTTAGCAGAACAAACCAGTATGTGTGTAGTGCTTTATCAAGCAAACAACAACAAAAATACGAGCAGCTTAATTTTTCTCTTACTTATACCAGCTTTATTCCTGTGATAGTACATCAGCCCAGTTTCTGCTGGAATAATGAGTGGAGTTTCTGGTACCTTATGGACAAGCCTAAGAGAAGGCCATAAAGACAAGCTGTAAATACTTTGCAGCAGTTAGGGAGCATGAAATCCTTATGTGAGCTGCGTATTCACCTTGCATAATTTTAAGCAGCATGCTTTCTCCAAATGATTGTAGGATGGATGAATAATATTATGATTGTCAAAGTGTATATAATATCGAGCTGGTATGTAAAGAGGCTTTTGGCTTTTAACCAGTCCCAAATGACAAGCATTCATACATATATGTAAAGTGTGTGTGTGTATATATATATATATGAGAGTAAACATCTTTGACTTCTTCCTGTTTTGAAAAACCACCATATGCTGCTGCTGCAAGCTCCACCATGGAACACTTTCTCCAAAAATCTGAGCCAGCAGCAGGGTTGTCCCAAGAAGGGGAACATAAGCAGTAACAGGTATGTCCTGTTCTCCTTTATCAAGGAGACTTGAAAGGCTTTATACAAGCTCCTCTGAACGCTCGTGAGTTCTTATGCTGCTGATACCACAGCATCCTTCAGCTGAAAGCAATGGGCAATCCTAGGCTCAGCCCTTAGGCCAAGCCCTTCCCTGCTGTTTTTTCCAAGTGCTCTCATGACAGCTGGAGGTGAAAAGAGCTCCTTTAGCTGCTTGCTTTTCAGGTTGGGATGTTATTATCCATGTTCCCATTTTCCAGATACTGGGAACTAATGCTAGAAATTCATTCATCAGAGTCAGGAGAATTACGCTGGGGGAAGGCATTTTCTAGGTTGTCAGAGATCTCCTTGTGAGAAATGTACTTCCTTTGCCATTTCTCTTTGTCCTGATGTACCCGCAGGAGGGGTCTGAGTTTCCAAGGTCTTGATATTAAGGTCAGTAAAACCTGGTGAATCAGCTGTTTTTGCAGAAGCTCTGGCTGATATCCTGAGATATCTGTAGCCTGTAGTTCTGGTCCCATAGTGTACAACATAAGGAAAGCCTTCTGTGTCCAGTTGGAGTGTTATTAGTCACTTGCAGTAGCATGTGAAGACTGGGGTCAAGAGAAAAATTAAACGTATATTTCTGTAATTTTTCCCAGCTTGCGAAGATGCAAGTAAATGCCAGTGTTCCTCCTCATTCCACTTCCTCTATCCTGCTATTACATGCAGATTTTTAGGCATTAGATCTGCAAACAGTTTGAAAAATATGCCCCAGATCCCTTGACATTATACAGATGGTTTTACAGGAACTAACGTAGTCTCCAGTTTTGATGCAATTTTTATATATGCTCTAAATACAGCACGAGAATTTCTCATTCCTTATTTTGCAAGAGAAATAAAACATGCTTTCATCTTGTTTCCCAAGCTGTACTGAATTCTGTGTAAGCCTGGTAACTACATACAAAAGGAAGGAAAATTCTTACACAGTGCCTAACTGAAAGGAAAGGCAATACTATGGTTGATCAAACATTTTTGTCATCTAGAAATTTCAGGGAATCTTGTGCCGCTGAATGAAGTCATGCGGGCAGCCATAGAGCCAGAGATCCCTCCTTTGTAACCATCACAGATATGTCTCATGCAGGTGCTGACAGAATTACATTGCTAGAATTTGCAGTGCTGCAGGCATTAATGGACTCCTGAAGCTGGTGAAAGGAGAGCTCCATCTACTGTTGTACTAAGAGAAGGCAAAAATAACTAGAATGGCACTTTTTTTTTGCCTACTGGACAGCTATTGAATACCATGTCCCTTTTCCCCCTCTTCCCTTTTCCTCCTCTTCCTATGGTCTTTAGAACCTTCCACTTCAAATCCAGTCCCCTGCCATATAGAACCAGGAGAAGAAACAGAAACTGACCCTGATTTCTTGCCCCTGTCCCTAGCAGAAGTCCATAGTCCAAAGCCTTTTGACTCTGGAAAATTTTAGGAGGGCTGCAGGCAACATTTGCTCCAGAGCTGCAGAAGCAGGGGAAAAAAATCTAGATAGTGCACAGTTCTATGGCTTTTTGCTTCATTTGCTATGGTGTTATTTCTGAGCTAACTGGATTTTAGATAGTAGAGAGGTACTTCATGTGTAAATATACACAGGTATTTAAATCAAAATTTAGCCCTACGCGGAATGGGATCCCTCTTTACCAAGCCTGGAGATGCAACGAGGTATGTGAATGTGTGGGTGTGAATTCTGCAAGCAAATTCTCTGCAATACTTTGAACTAACATTCCAATCTCTGTCCTATGGATTATGCTTTTAATAGTGGTAATGCATATCTAAAACTTAGTATTTTCCACTGACCTTTATCTTTGCAATAGGCTGAACCAAGACCCCACTGTTCAAGTGCCAGTTGTGCTGGCCTGAGATATGTATTATATATAGATAGTACTGGCCAGTCTGGGTAGTTTCTGAAGGACGTTATATAATTCAGTTCTAGAAAAAAAAATAAATCAGGCTTCATAACACTGTGGCCATATATTTTACAAATAGAAAGTGTTAGTTTTTGTCTGCAAGTGATTATCAGGTGGTAAAAACACTGTTATTCTGTGCTTGCAGGGAACAGCAGAAGTGTCTAGATTCTTAGAATTCCATGAAAGGCTTAACGGATAATTGTTCTGCACTGATATCAGGAAGAACTTGTGCTTATGTTACTTGACTGAGAGAGCTCATCTCGTGTATTGTGAACAGATGTTTCAGATTTGAGTTCATCCTGGAAGAAGAGAGAACAGTCTAGACCCCAGCATTTTCCATCTTTCATAGTATTACAACCACACACATCCTGGATACACTCTGACACCACATCTTCTGCATCACTCTTTTCTGCCTTAAAAAAAAAAAAAAAAAAAGTATTCAGTAGTGATTTTGTTTTTTCAGACTGAGTGCTTCTTTACCATGAAACTGAAGTGCAGACTCCAAAGGAGTGTCACTGTATAGTTTATATATATATAAATATATAAAAAATATTTGGGTATAGGGTGTCAAATGTACCAAGACTAACAAAGGCACTTGACATTTTATTATTTGCTAGCCTTTGCTATATATATGGAGCTTTTTGCTGCATCTACATGTCTGACTGCTTTGGAGCAAGACTTTGCGGTACATGGGATGCATCAGGGACAGCACAGGTCTCTGCACGGTTGGGTTTTAGTTCAGAGTCATGCAGACTGCCTGTGCCAAGCTCTTCTGTTTCTGAGTTGTATCAATGGCTTTTGATCCTTTTCTCTCCGTGTGTTACAGGTAGGTGCAAGCAGAGGTCCTGCCTCCCTGCTTGGCCTACCCATAACAACAGGCTGGCCTGCTGGGTGCTGCAGCAGGTGCCTGCCTGTGTCAAGGATGGACCCTGCTGGTCCTCAGAGTCTGGCAAGGAACATGCAACTTCGCAAATTTTCCTGACTCTGAATGAATTGCTAGCATTGGGTTTTCCTTTGTGTAAGGGCACAGCTGCCTGAGCACATTACGTACAGTTGTTATGCTAATTAGCCATGTACTTCTCTGTCAATATTTATTTGGTAGTTTCAGAGTTTCACATCCATTTACTTAAATGTATTCTACTTGTCATTGTTTGAACGTACATAGCTGCAGATATCTCTAAAACCATAAGAAACAATTGAAACCTGCAGTTATACCTTCTCTGAAGTAATCATGTGCTTTCCACACCCTGGTGCATGTTACACAGCCAAACAGTCCTTAATGTTGCAAACCATGTGCATGCAACAACAGGAAAAACAGAAGAAATGTAAAATACTTCTCAACACAGCTGTCAACAATTAAACTGTGTGAGGTTTTGATGGTGGAGGTTATGAAGAAGCCCTTGGAAATATGAAACATCTTTTGAAAGCAAGCACTGAAAATATGCGCCAGAAACCAAGGAATAGATTGCAGGTGGCAAATATATGTATCCGCAGACTGTCAAACAGTTTGGTTTGACAAATGGCTGTGATCTACCTTGAAGCTGTGCAGAGTATGAACAGTCAGGTTGCAGAGCCGTGGTGTACAAAAATAATTAAGCAAGTGTAAGCAAGCCTGATTCTGTTGTTAAGGGAGAATCTATATTCAATGGCCAGATCCCCCAGATAGCTAGGAGTTGGAGGACCTTTCACTCCTGTTAACAATACAGTTCAATTTTTGTGCTATGTTTGCCATCTGCAAACCCTCAGGATCTGCTGTAAGAAAGGAGAAAACGCAGCAGTGTTCACCCGTGAACTGGACCATGGCAGTGAAATGATCTGCTGGAGACTGGAGAGCAGATGAGTGGTGGTACTGGAAGGACACATCAAGGCCTGCCAGCCCTTGGCTTGGTCCCGTCAGGGCCAGAGGAGATGATGCCTGTTGTAAGGAGAGAATGAAGAGAGAAAATTCTAGAAGTGTGTGCTCACAGCAGCCGTGGCACCCTTGCTTGGTGCTGTCAGGCCATGTTGGGTGGCAGCACCTGGCTCCCCAGGATTACAGTCATGCCAGCCAGCCTAATTGGCTTAGATAAAAATAAATTCCCATTGTTTCTGGTTTTGCCAGTGACCCCTACAGCTGAGCTGCTGGCTAAACCTGGCTTTGAGCAACCGCTCAGAAGCTGTGAGAACTTTGGAACTGGAGGAAACAGTGCTGTGAGGCTGCAGCAGTGTGGCAGAGCTGCTGCTGTACTTAGAGGAGCCTTGGCTTGGATGGGAGCTGTTGGCAGTGAAGAAGCACAGAGGCTGCTAGCTGGCTGTGGGCCTCTGATCACACTGCAGCAAGGTTGGCTGCTGGGCAGAATGCAGCCTCCAGGAATTTGCTGCTGCTGCAGTGCTGGCAGCTTGGTGCTTGTGCTTTCATGGGGTTTAGGCATTGTGCAGTGTGGAGTGGAGCTTGCCCTTTCCTCAGTCACCTGTTTCTCTCACAAACTGTCTGCTGGATTTTCCTGAATTGATAATTTGCTCAACTCTTTAAACTGTAAACTGCAGACTAAATTTTGCCCAGGATAATGTGGCCTGTTAATGACGTGTTTTGAAGAAGGCTGGAAGCTTGCCAGGTCTCAAGAAAAGGCTCTGGATTTGGCCGTGCTATTTGGTTTTGGAGACCATGAGGGTGGCTAGAGGTGGGATCTGCAGGGCTTTTAGTATGTTTAAAGTTACCTCTAAGACAGCTGAACTGAAATGTTTTCTGTTGACAATCAGAAATGGTAAGAGGGGCCACAGACACATCCTTTCTGTGATGCAGAAACTTGCAAATCATCCTTGATTCACACCTTATAAGTAAAATTAGCCTGTGTCTAGCAGTTGCCAAACCTTTTCAAAGCTAAGATATTTGTACAAAGGAATTCAGTAACAGAAATGGAATTTGCTCATGGATCAGATTACTGTTATTTCTGGCTGGAAGCAGCACCAGAAATACTTGCAGGGATTTCCACTTTGCCTTTGGAAAGACATTGTGTATATTGTTGATACAAAAGGAGCTATGTGGGAGGATAATTCATATACACGAAGAGCCAGGAAGGGAGATGAGACCAGTGAGGCTGTCACAGCCTTGAATACAACTGTTGAGCTTTGCATTATAGCACTCAGTCTTGGTTCATTTTTGAAACGTGAATCTTCAGTTGTTGAGAATATTGTGATGTGAGCTGCAATTGCTGTTATTTGGGAAAAGGCATTTCTAGCTGCAAGTCTAAGCTTTTGTACAAGACACAGTTCTTCACGCTAGTTATACCTTGGTTTCCTGGAGAGATATGCCAGATAACTTCATCTATGTGATCAGGCAGATGACACTTAATGAAGTGTCATTTTGATGACTTTTCAAGCAATTGTGACTCTGACCAAAGTGCTGTTACCTTAAAACAGGAGCTCACCCACCAATTGGGAACTCCAATCAAAAAACATTTGGCATTTAAAATAAATCCTGATCAGAGTGGTCTGTATTTTGCAACCAGCTTTAAGTATAGCCTTGGTTCACTTGAAAATGCTCTCCTTGCTGATAGAATGAGTTGAAGAGGACTCAGAGGATTGATAGACATGCACAGCCTGTAAAGGGGCTGCTGAGCACTAGGAATTACAGCCAGTCACCCATTTCTCTCACATTATTGGGTTGCCTTTTCAGCAGCAATAACAAAAGGGGTTGGATCTATTACTTCACCCCCCAAAAATTGTACTTGTTATCACAGAACTGCTGGAGACCTCGAAAGATCATTGGGTCCAACCCCCCTGCTAAAGCAGGTTCCTCAGAGCAGGCTGCCCAGGTAGGCGTCCAGACAGGCCTTGAATATCTCCAGAGAAGGAGACTCCACAACCTCCCTGGGCAGCCTGTTCCAATGCTCCGTCACCCTCACCGTGAAGAAGTTATTTCATATGTTGGTGTGGAACTGCCTGTGCTCTAACTTGCAGCCATTGCCCCTTGTCCTATCCCCACACACCACTGAGAAGAGGTTGGCTACATCCTTCTGTCCCCTACCCCTCAGATATTTATATACACTGACGAGATCCCCTCTCAGTCTTCTCTTCTCCAGGCTGAACAGACCCAGGTCTCTCAGCCTTTCCTCACAGGGAAGATGCTCCAGGCCCCATATCATCTTTGTGGCCCTCCGCTGGACTCTTTCCAGGAGATCCCTGTCTTTCTTGTACCGGGGAGCCCAGAACTGGACACAGTACTCCAGGTGAGGCCTGACCAGGGCAGAGTGGAGGGGGAGGATCACCTCCCTTGAGCTGCTGGCCACGCTCCTTTTAATGCACTCCAGGATCCCATTGGCCTTCTTGGCCACCAGGGCACGGTGCTGGCTCATGGCCAACCTGTCGTCCACCAGGACCCCTAGGTCCTTCTCCTCAGAGCTCCTCTCCAGCAGGCCATCCCCCAGCCTGTACTGATATTTCAGGTAAATCTGAATATCAGGTCACCTTAAGCAATGACATATTTTCCTGGCTATCTTGACTAAGTTTATTCATTCTGTGGGATGGGCTGGGCACAAAGAAGTGTGTCTCTCTAAGGAGTGAATTTCCTGGCTCTTTTGAAATTCATGTGAAAGGGACCAGCAACATATGCACTTAGTGTACCTCAGGGTGCAACTGCAGGAGCCTGGGAACACTTCATGCCTGCACCAAGTGTAGGAAGATGGGGGAGAAGAGGGAACTGGCTATCTGCTGTGAACTGTGTGGTGATCGTATGAATTATGCAGACATTTGTAGTACCAGGAGTGGGACCGGCACTTGGGGGACCCAGCCTGACTGCCCTGGCTGTGCAGGCTGCTCTGCATCGCAGCCACAGTGAAGTGGTCCTTCTGTCTGTGTGGATCACAGCAGAACTGGGAGATTCTTGTGAAGACATAAGGGCAATATCTGGAGCAGGAGATGCAAATAAAAAATAAAATTGCTGGCTAGACCAAGAGCAACTCAGATACTGAGGAAGGACCAGAGGAGGCATTGGTTTGGAAGCATAACACCATCAGTGATCGGAGGATTCAGGTGTGAACTGAGGCAGAACATCCTGCGGCTTTTCCAAGGAGACTTATTTATGGATCAGAAACTCCTGGTGCTATGCAGAGCAGTTTAATAAAAATATAACTGTAACATTTTCACACAAATTACGGATGAACGCACCACAGGCAGAAGAGTGTACACCCAGTACTTGCATTAAAAGCCTGCAAGAGTCTGCATGCTGCCATAGACTTCACAGCAGGTCTTTAACGCATTTTCTCTATGATAGAAGCAGAGCAATTGTTTACTTCTTCATTGTTATGACTTTGCAGCTGTAATGGAAATATATTAGGAATTACAGGTTTCATTATGGATCTTGGAGAACAACTCTCACAATATATACAATTAAATAGTGAGTATTTTTCTCTGCCTAAAATATGACATACCCTAAAAAAGTTAATTGAAAGTCTTCCATTTCTTTTGGTAGATTTGGATGCATGTGTTAAAAGACTTTCTGTTTTTTTTACCAGACATACACTCATCCAGGCTGGGTTTGTTTCTCACTGTGATACCCTGATGTAGTGGTTAGCAGGAGATGTTTTATCTTCCTTGGTTGTTAACGTTAGCATCCCCCTATTTTGCTAGGAGCAGCAGCAGCAAAAACTTATCATTACTTCCAAATTTACCTGCATGTATGATCAAATGACAACACATAGTTACATCTCACGATCAAGTCCCTGCTGCTTTCAGGACACACCTGCCTGTAGGTACTTCTGAGTGTCTCTTTAGTGTCGTCTGTGTTATCCCTCATGGATATCAGCTAGCTTACATGCAGTGCCTGTTGGGGCAGAAGACACCTGGAGATGGCTGGTTTTCAGAGCAGAGTTGGGAGTGTTTTTTTTCTGGAAGACAATGAACATGCAGATGGGAGCGCATGGGAGACGAGTGCACAGCATTGCTGCCAGGCACCCCCATCCATTGGAAAAACTTCCACAAAATTAAAGGTTTATATAAGCATAATATCCAATGTTAATGAGCTGGACCCAGAGTATAGGTTTTCTAACATTCAAAGATTGATTGCACTGAAGTTCTGCTGACATAGAGCACATGAGCTTTATTTTCTCTGGTGAATTTGCATGTAGGAAGGAATACAACATCACGATAACTGTTAGCAGCAGTTTCAGCTTCCTGTAACAAGCTCAGCCCTCTTGGAGGATACTCACACAGGCCAGAAGATGACAGGAATGCCATAAGAGGTTTTCCCCAAAGAAAACATTTTGAAGCTAGTTCTTGATGTTTCTGAGATACATCCAATATAGTGTTCACACACGACTCCTTACAGCTCCATTTGAAGGTCAGAAAGCTTTGTTTTCTTAGAGAAAAGACCATCAGCATTATTTGTGCTGGTCTGAACTTCAAACAAAATTGCTGCTAAGAACTGACAGCAGACTATAGTATGCAGCACAGCCCTGTCATGGAATGGATAATCCCCCATCCTTAAATATACTTTTTATTTATGTTGGCAGTGTATATAGTGCTAGGGATTTTAGCAGTTATCCCAGACATAACACTTCAAAAGCGCCACTGAGGAAACATCTATACAAATCTCTTTCTATTTCAAAACCTTAACTAAATAAATAATGTGAGCAGGCAAATATGTTGCAGCTTGTTGAAACTTAATGTAGAAAAATGTTCAAAAGTAAAAGGAAAATATTCAGAGAGCATTTTTTTTCTATCACACAGACCTGAAAATTGTATCAACTGGTAGCAGGAATTGAGATGAAACCCATATAATCCCATGGGAAACTGTAAGAAACTTCTTACATCTTCTGAATATTCATAAGTCTGTGGGGCCAGGCAGGATCCAATCCACCCAAGCGCACTGAAGGAGCTGGTGGAAGTGCTTGCCAAGCCACCTTCAGTGGTTTTTTAGCAGTCCTGGCTAAATGGGGAGGTTAACTGGGAATGTGACACCCATCTACAAGAAGGACAGGAAGGAGGATCCGGGGAACTACAGGCCTGTCAGTCTGACCATAGTGCAGGGAAAGGTGATGGAACACCCCCTGAATGGTCAGATCATCCCGAGTGCCATCATGAGGCACTGGCAGCTCCTGGTTTACAGAGTGCTCTGCAGATGGGGAATGACTGCACTGCACTGATTTCTTTACTTTGGTGTAGATAGGTCTACTGTAACAGAAGGCCTTGCGTAGCAGGTGGCATCCTCCACTCAAATGGTTGCAGTCAATAATGTCCCACCAGTTGAGCCATCTCACCATATGAATAGCCTTAAGTGCTTCATTAAACGGCTTGTAAAGGTCTGCACCAATGTCTCTGTATTTGCACATTCCTCAGACTTGGCCTCAAGTTCTTCCAGTTCTCCTACTACTAACCAAACACGCTAAAGAGCTGCATCTGTACAAACACCAGCAGTGCAGTGTCAGATTTCCTTCTCTTCTCAGTTGTTTGAAAAAAGGAGTTAATGGTATTAGCAGAGTCAGATGTTTAGTGAGGCTTGGGAAGGAGAGGCTTGTTATTATACCCCCTTTCTTCTGTAACCATATAACAGACATTGTTTAAATTTTTTAGTAGTTGTGTTTTAAAGAAATTACCTTAAAATGAAATCAGAGCTGAACGAAACTGAGTATCTGTCTGATGAGAAATTGATATAGTTTTTGTTTTTATCTCAAAAGCAATGAAAACCTTTAATTTTATTTATTTGTTGGGGGGGGGGGGGGGGGGGGGGGGAAGATAAAAATCCAAACAGGGCTCAGGAATGCCTTTTTATTTAATTGAAACATTTCAACATTCCCAGAATCAATAGTGGTCAGTTTGCTTCTTGAACCGTCTTCAAAGTCAATTTCTATTTGAAGTGTTTTCCCTGTTAAACTGCATGTTTTGGCCAGCACTTCAGGAACCTGAATCTCTGCAAGTGTCAGGGTCCCCAGGGAGAGGGCAGCAGCTCCCAGGGCACACAGAGCAGCTTGGCGATCAAGACATCTGCATTGCATTAGAGGAAACATAATCTTCCTGGAAGCTCTGAGGCTCTAACGCAATGTGCTAGTGAGGAGACGCAGCGTGTCATTTGCTCAAACTGACACATAACAGTATTTCAGAATAAATAAAAACATCATGAAATGAAATAAGTTGCTTTCATTTTCTCAGCAAAAAGATGAACGTTTTCAGAAAAACTATTTTTTTCCACACCATTTTGTATAAGATGATTTTTCATCACAAAATCTTCCCAACAGAAAATTTATACCCAGCCCATGGTGAGACAAATGGAGAAGTGTGTGTGTGTGAGTGTGTGTTCCTTGTGTAGCACCTTGTGCAGGCAGGTTTGTTTGTTGTTGGCCTCATGCACTGAAGTATCAGAATCTGCTTAAACCTATGCCAATTTTCATCTTGCGCTTGCTGGGAGCAAAGTGCCCCAAATACAAGTTTCTGAGCAGAAGCCTGTTGAAGATCCTGGGCAGCTCAGGAGCAACAGGGTAGACTGCTGGCAACTATGCCAGAGCGCATCACTCAAATCCTCCTTGTTCGTTAATGTCACAAGCCAGGGGTCTGGCTTCTGGCTCGTTCTTATGCTGACCAGTGCAATCAGCACATGCCTGCTTAGAGTTAATTGAATTAAATGGGAAGTTTGCCAGGGATGCCAGTTATCTTGGTTTCTTGGTTTAGTCATTAGCACAAAGACCATGTAAGGATTAGCTGTTGTTTGCTGTCTCAGGTGTCAGTGGTGACAGCAGCTAACAGGTTATGGTCTTTTCAGAAGCAGTCTGTTCTGGAGGATATGGCAGCCTTCCTGGTGGATGATATATGTACCGATTGTTTAAAATGCAAGTATTCCTTATTGGTATTACTTTATTTTATTATTCACCTTGAATAACTTGAAGTATTTCATATCTTGGGTCTTTTTAGCTGGTACCATGCACTTGCATTTCCAGGGGCTTTGCAAATCTATGAGACAGACTTACTCGTCTTTCTGACTGACAGCCTTCAGACAGACTTGCTTTCTGACTCTTCCTTGTCAGCTTCACTGGGTCCCTTGGGGCACAGTGAGTGATGCAGGTTGCTGGTAGCGCCGCTGCTGGGCTGAGCCACTGCTCCTGGGCATCCGCTAGCCTCACTCGAGCCTTGTGAGGAGGGAATAAGGAGATGGGTTTTGTGATTCTGAGGACTATTGCAGTGATAAATGAATGAGACCAGACTTAACTATTGTAGGAAAGAATGGCATTTTTCTGTTTTGTATTCTAGATGAGAAATTCTGGTTCTGAAAGTCTGTACAACTACTGAGGAAACGGTGGGAAAAGTAACATCTGTGAGGGCCCCAGGAGACCCTATAGCAAATTGAGACAGGCTTAGCATTCCTTAAATATTTCTAAGACAAGGGAAGAAACCCAAACTTCTTCCTTCCCCTGCTCCCCAGTGCTTCAGACTTTTGTTCTGTTTAATAAACAAGGACAATTTCTGAAAGGCCCTGGGTCCATCCTGGCGGGCTGCATGGAGCAGGGAGTGGTGCCTACATAGTAATGAGGTGCAACAGTGTTCTGGGGGTTGGCAGCACTGACCAGTGAGCAGAACCACCGCTGGCAGTCAGCATGATGTGCTGACCTCAGACAATGTCCCTGTCCACGGCTGGTGGAGGCTGAGGGTCCCCAGACTGCAGCCGTGCCTGTGCTGAGCCCCAGAGCACAGCAGCTCCTGCCAGCCAGCAGCCTCCAGCCGGGCTGGGCCGCACGGTACCAGGTGCTGCCAGGCCACGAGGCCCGGCCAGGAGAGGCCGGAGCCATGGCTCCTGCACTTGGTGCTGGGCTTAGCCCCAGCTGGGTGAGAACAGCCTGGGGTGGCTGCACATCAGCCACTCCATCTAGGCCTCCTAACAGACTCTTGCTTTCACAAACCTCTCCTGCACAAGGGGCTTCGCAGCTGCATTCTGAGTCCAGGAGTTTGCAGCAATAATCCCAGTGCCTTCTGACTGTTGTGAAAGGCAATGTGCTTTAGGGAGTCCTTTTAAACTGTTTTTGAGACTCTTAAAAATTTCTGAACTTTCAAACTGAATTCTGGTGATTAAATATTATCGTTGAACTCAGCATGAAATATAGAACAGAGCCTAAATCTGGTGATGCTCTTGACTTCAGCAGTAAATACTGACAGAATTTTTAATATATAATGTATTTTAGTGGTGAATGCTTAAAATTCTTCCTGTGCTTTGTGTCAGCTATTTCTCTCTCTGCTGTGGTTAGCCTGAGATCCTGCATTGGAATGAGCAACATGGAGATCTAAGACATGATAAGCTTAGCCTAGACTGGTCTAATACATGTTTTGTAGGACAGTATAGATACTTACTGGCAATGCTATTGAGTTTTCTTTTTTTGCCTGTCATGTGCAGTTCCTCCTGCATATTAATGAATAGGGTAAAGCCCACAATAAGCAGTGAACTGGGTCTGGCAAATGTGGTAGATGAAGACTGCTGCTGGTCCTGCTTGTGCTGCACCACTCTGTCAAAGTGCACCACAAGCATGGTAAGCTGGCTCCTGCCAGCAGGCAGTGTGCAAGGTGCCCAGCTGCAGGCACTGACAGTGGTTCTCTGACATGCCAGGATCAGACATGCAAGCCTGTGTGCCCCGAGGCAAAGCTGCCCTGAGGCATGAGTCTACACAGACCACGTGTCCTGGTCCTTCCAGCTTGGAGGCGGCTCCAGCTCCTTCTGCATAAGGGTACACACACTGGATCAATGTGCCAGGTTGACTCTGTGAAATAGTGTGCACAAGGCTGAAGATGTGTCCTGACAAGCCCCACAAGAAGGTTCGTGGCACATCAGGGCTGTGTCCCTGCGGGAACCTCTTTGTTGCTGACTGCAGACACTGTAGCCCTAGCCAGCCTGCTTGGTCAGAGCCTTTGGATGCAGACTTTTCATAAATAGGAAGAACAACTTCCTCTTTCATTCATGCTTGAAAGATTTCAACAGGACTCATCTCTCACCTTGTTAGACCCTGCCTGTCCAAGATCACTGAGTCTGCCCTATTGCTGGAAAATTGCTCACTGTCACAGATAAGTCAGAATTAATGTTCTGTAACACTGGGAGTATGGTTCAGTATAGGGTCAGTGTGGTGCTGACCCATAGCATGTGGCTACTTGCCTTGACCTACTGTCCAGCCTATGTGAGTTACAGTTCCTAAGGCACAGTTGTTAATTTCCCATCTACTTCAGAGTATTGTCAAGAAATAAAATACACAGGACTTAGACAAATCCCAAATCCATGAAATGCCTTTTGTACTGTATGAAAACAACACATAAATATTTCTTTCATGTAAAATATACCTGGTCTTTCATTGATTTCAAAGAGAAATGCATGCGAAACTGTAACTGCAGTAAAAAGTAAATAAAATTCTTACTGCTTACTGAAATCAAAAACCCACAGTAATAATATAAGGGTAGAGCTGGTACAAAAAGTAGTCTTCATTAGAGACAAAATGAGACAGATGTGAAACATTATGCTAGTTTTCCTCAAGGGTAGCACTTAAGTAGTTCTTTACAGAAAGGAATTGCAAAAGCTTTGTATCAAAGTAACTTTAGCCTAAGTTATTTGTAACAGAAGAGATAAACATCTCTTTTCGGTATTTCACAGATAAGCTTATCAGATATGATAAATATGGCAGAGAAGTAATGAGAGCCTTCAAAAGATGTTCTTTGTCCCTGGGCCCTTCTTTGGTGAACATAATGTCCTGAGGGGACACTGAAACAACAGTTGCCTGTATTAAGTGAAAAAGCAGATATGTTCAAATTACTGTATTAAATAAGGTACACAGATCACTGTGTACTTTGTGACCTGCATGAGTACCAAAAATCTTCAGACTGGCATCCAAAGGCTGGCGGGTTTCATGGTGCAGGAGAACAACCTTAAGGCACTTTCCAGTAACCCCCACCACCACTGCAGTGCTTTCCTGAGCAGGGATGCTCCTTGGCTGCATCCCAGTGGTGGACCTGCTGGTCTTGCTGTCATGACTGTATACGTGGGCTTCCTTTACACTCAAGCTGTGGTGGGAGCGGGAGGATGACTGCATACCCTCTATGCCCTTGCTCAGCGCCTGGTCCTTGGCACAAAGTCAGGGGATGCAAGTCACTCATGAGTGCAACCAGTGATGGAGCTTCTGCCCAGGGAGCTGGGGTGAGCTGCCACCAGCCCCTTGAGCTCTGGGGAGCTCAGGATGGTCCCACTGCATGGGAGGAGGGTGCTAAAGGCTGGCATCAAGAAGCACGGCCACCTGGGGCTGCAGGGTGCCCAAAGCTATGTGCTCTCCCAGTCTGGGTGCATGATGAAGTCTGCTGGTCCCTGGGCCAGCCAAAAAGCACTGAGTGCTTGGCTCTGCATCCCTCTGCTCCTCAGGCAAGAAACTGAAGTTGTGCTGGGGTGGGGAGGTTCGGGGTCCAGCTTTCCATGAGTGAATCAAAGTGAAGTAAAATGTCTCTGTTGCTCCCAGCTGATGCTTTGAGCAAGGGTTGTGAACAGGAAAAGCACACTGCAGTGGCTGTGGTGGGCTGTGCAACCTCATCCAGGTCCAGCTGCTGCAAGTTGCCCAGGCGCAAGAGAAGTCCTGTCCCAGAGCTGAAAGTGGGTCAAGAGCCAAGCACCACTGCCTCTAGACCTCACAGTGTCCTGGCCACAGGCAGACAAGCTGATGAGTCCGTGTGATGCCTGGCTGCTGCAGAGCTTTCAGCCCAACCAGAGGCTCAAATCCCTGCGTCGTGTTTCCTGGTCAGATCAGAAAATTGGCCTCCTCCAGTCTTCAGATAGATCAATTGTTTTGCCCTGCCCAAAGAGAGGAGACAACGTGGAGGGTGAAACAAATGAGCTCAGGACTTGCTAAATCACAAAATACTAAGAAAATGGTGAGCTTTCTGCATTGGTTTTGACTTGCTCTCTTTAAGAAAAAAGTCTTGATACTGGCAACATTTAACCATAGCAGGATAAAGTACCAGCTATAAATATACTAGGAAAAATGAAGGGAAAACATCTAAATACTAAGACACTCCAGTTGAGCCACTTTTAATTTACCATTTTTCGCCGTGAATGTGCTTGGCTCTTCCTGCCTGCCAAGCCACAGTGTTCTGAATGCAGCCCCAGCCCTGATCAGAGGCAGAACTGGTGGTTGCAGGCACTTGTTGTGGCGTGGTGGCTGGGGCCCGGCATCCCCTCCCTATCAACTTGGCAACTGGGGCGTGTTCCTCAGCATTCTGTAGGAAGGCAGGATTTATGTGCGCTTTGCAGTTATCTAGAAAAACACCACCAACAGTGAGGCTCTAAACTGGCTGAGAGCTAATGGTCAGAAAGTGAAGATGAGCACATTGAATGAGAGAAACGACCTACATAGATGGGGATTTCACAGGCTGCAAATGCTGCCAGGAATGTATGGAAATTGGCAATAACTAAAATTATACTTTTTATGGTATTTGGAATCCAGTTAGAATTTCACAAACATGGTTCCTGTATATCTTCCACTTTTCTGATGTATACTAGCCATAAAAATGACTGTTATTTAAAGAACTGTACAAAGTTGAACTGATGTAACTGAAGATGCGTTTGTAAGTTGATTTCAAAGCTGTTTCAAAATCCCGATTGAATTTTGCCCTAAGTTAATATGGAACTGTCTCAGGAATATTAAATTATGCTCACTGAGAGTAACTTCAAATTAAAATCACGACCTGATCTACGTATGTCTGTGTTAGACTTTATGCCAATTGAACAGTTATAGTCTAAGAACCAGTGATTGGTATAACTTGTGGCAAAAGGCTGTGATCTGTCTGGCTGTGGGCAGAGAGATGTTTCAGTTTGATCTAATGAAGTCTGACAATTTCTGCCGATGAAACCGGGATACCAAAGAAAAGCCGCTGAAGAGCTCCATTGCAGCAGCCTCTCACACAGGTGGTATCCCAACATATTTTTGTCCCAAATAATTCCAGCTCTTCCCAGCTATGTTGTGTTGGTTTGTTTTTGATACTGTCCTGTGACATCCAAGTGTTTTATCTGGCAAAGGGAGACAATGTACCTTACTTCAGAGTCTGATTTCACATGTTGCCCTGAAAAGCATTCTCAGAAGTAAAAGAGAAGCCTTGTTCTCCAAAAGCACCTATCTATATGCAATAATCAAATTATTTCTTTTTAATTTTTAATGAAAAGAAAATCATTTTATACATTTAATGCAAATGTGTAAAAACTGCTAGAATATACCTACCAATACATGATTTTATTTTTAAGCACAGAATCGTATTAGGCTTAAAAATAGAAATTCTCTGAATTTTCTTTTACATTCTTCTCTGAGCACAGTGAAGGGGATGGTTAGCTACACTGTCACACTGTGTTGGTCATGTTTCTCAAATTCTTTTCTAAAAAGAGGTGTGACTGTTTGGCCAGCTGAAGTAATCCGATTGGCAGGAGGGAAACTTAGTTCAACGGGCAGAATTTTAAAAACACTGTGGTTCTTTGTTTAACAGCCAGATTCTACACAAATCAGCTCCAGCTCTGAAATAATTTTTCTCCCCACCCTCATGCATCAGCCTGTCCTGGTTGGTGTTGCTGCTCCTCATTGCACCCCAGCTCTGACAGTCTGAGATGGGTGAGAACACGGGCTAGCTGGCCGGCACGGTGGCTCCGCTTCTGCTCAGGGATGCTGCTTAACCTTTCTCTAATTTTTTCAGAGTACTCTTTGCTTATGCACTCCTTGGGTTCCAGGCTTTGCATTTTGTATCATCAACAGCCTTGGAGCTTTTTTTTCCAGAAATATTTCTTCTTTTCTCCTTGCCTGTGCTCCTCTTTATACCTTTTCTGCTTTGAGAAAAGTATCACTATTGGTTACCAGGTCCCTCTTTAGTTGGAATGTCACTTAAATCTGTATTCCTTCTGAGGAAAATTGGAGGAAGCAGGGGAATGGTCAGGACAGAGCCAAAGCAGAGGTGGTCCAGCGGCAATGTGCAGAGCCAGAGTGAAGCAGCCCTTGTCCTGCTGCAGCCTCCAGTCCTTCCCCAGGTGTGCCTGGGCCCTGTGGTCATTTCAGAGCGGGAGCAGCAAGTTCGGCTCAGTCCCACTAGAAAGAATGCACCTCAGGAGCTGTGCAATGCACTGGAAGATTGGTCCCAGGTTTTTTTGTTCGGATTGAATGAATAACACAAACGAAAACTCCTGAAGGTTACAGTAATGGAAAATAACAATTAATATTGTTGTTTAGCCAATGTTTTACATCACGTAGAGATCAGATGTTTAGCAATAACACTGATTTACAATGACAAATATATGACTGCCCTAATTACCTACTGCCAGGTTTTACCACCCTTTTTACTCAGTGAGTGGTTTTCCTGGCTGGGCGCGGTCCTACTGACTGTGATCAAGGCAGGGACCTGGCTGATGGAAAATGAAGGTGTGCAGCAAATATTTCTCTTGTCTCAGTCTGGCAACAGTGCTATTAGGATTTGCATCTGTCATGCACTCATCTTTTGCTTGCTTTTTCAAACGTACCTTCATAATCTTAAATAAGTGCAGCTGCCATTGAAACTCTAGGCAAAACTGCATTACAAATGTTACCTTATTTTCTGCTGCCATTTGATTTATCATTGGCTTTCCATTTCAGATCTGCTGCTTTCTGTTTGGAGCCTTTATTGTAGGAAAATCCGCACATGAAGAAAGGAAGAAACAAGAAAATGGAAAACAAACCAGAGTTATGTCCATTAAATTCTTCTGGGGAAATGCTGGCCTGCCTTCTTCAAGTATTCAGACCTGCTGCAGAATATGCAAGGTAAAAATAGCAAGCAGAGCACTAAAACGAAGAGGGAATAAAGATTAACACAGAGGACCTGGTGGCCTAAATATAGACAATTCTGCCCTTCTCCAGTGACTTACAGTAACAGAGGAATTATACAGACAGCATAATTTGGCCAATACCCAAAGTATAACACAGAGATCTGACAGCAGCTAGAAAGTGTGGCATTCTATTTGGCACAGCTGTCATGTTGTACTAAGCCCGTTACTTCCCTTTAATCCTAATTAATGCTCTTTCTTTCCACTCAGGCAGGTTCTCTGGTCAGCAGTAATTCTGGGGTCTGGTTCTGCTCTCCTTCAAGAGCTGTCATTCTTCAGGCAGCCTGTTGCTTTGTGCTCCTTCCACACAGGAGCAGACGAACTCATAATGAAACATTACTGATACTAAAGAGAACTCCTGGCATCCACCTCTGCAGAAGAAACTGACTTATCATTCATTGAAGACATCTGCACTTATACAGGGAATGCATACTCACACAACAGTGCCAAGCCAAGGCTACCATTGGAGGAGAGGGACAGAAAAGGGAGAGGAAAAGGGGTGGAGGAGAGGAGAAGGATGAGAAGGAAAAGAGGAAGAGGTGAGGGAGATGTTCCCCTGCTACATACAGATGCTGCACTGCCTTCCAAAACAGCCCAGCCTGTGGGTTGCCCTGAGAGTGCCTGTTTAGCCACCCTTGGAGGAACTGCCACCTGACCTCCTCCAGTTAGGCTCCGTTTTGACCCTAAACCTATAAAACTTTTGCAGTCTTTAAATACTGAAATGGTTTGCTCTTTTTTTTTTTAATTATTATTATTATAGATATTACTCAAAATAGACCTGCAAGTGCAAGTTTGAAATGTTTCATTTCAAACACAGGTACAACATAAATGCAGTTGGAGTGGAACTTGTCTTGCATCAAGAAATCAAAGCAGGCATGAAGGAAGAGAGTACGTTGTGCTGAACAGTGGGGCAAGATGGATTGACCATATGTTGGTATTCAGGACTTTATGCAAATTCTGTGTCTATGAAAGTTACCTAATTAAGTTGAGTTCCTGAAACATCTCAAATGGGGATTTACACAAATTGTCTTTGAACTGATGCTCACTGCTGCTACCTGCACATGTCCAGGAACTGCTTGGCTGCACGTGTGGCTGAGCCACCCAAGGCAGCTGTGGTGCAGCAGGAGCTGGAGGGGGCACAGCACCAACATGACACCAGTTCCTGGTGCCTGTGTTTGCTGTGGAGACACCTGAGGAAGGTCTTTTCTCAGAAGAACTGTGCCTTACAGAGTGTGCAGGAGGGTCTGTCTCCACTTCAGCTGTCAGCCAAACAGGTGAGTAACAAATCTCCAAAATCAGAGTTTTTCAGCTCAAGAGTAGTAGAAGAAGGTGAAACTGGCACTGCTCAGCTAAGTGTGGATCTTTCTGTGTAAATCAACCCTGATGGCTGAGAAATTGAAGTTGGTAGATGTAGCTAAGCCTTTTAAAAGGTGTCAGAGGTAATCCATTGATCTATTGATCTATTTTTTTTTAACCAGACAACCTCTTGAGAGCTGTGTATGTGTAATTATTGATTCTGATCTTTTATGGTCTGCAAACGTTGGGAATAGTGAATACTGTCCAGAAGATTGGAAACATTTTTGAGGTCTGGTGCCTCTACTGGAAATCTTTGAAATAGTTTGCAAGAATATAGTTAAAGCAATACAGTCAGCCTTGAGTAATTTAGTTGTCTCCCCCTGAGGAATCAATAATGACAACTATTGGAGACATTGCTGGGTTGCATGGACCTCTGACAAACTTTATGTCCTTATGTTTTCAAAAGTATCTAGTACTGGAGCCAGTCTGTGTTCTCCGGAAAACCTTGATGCCAAGAAGCCACTTTCATTATCTTGATTTGTGCAACATTATCCCAGTTGTACCAGCACAGGTGCAGATCCTTGTGCAATAATGACAATTTGCAAAAGTTACTTTCTGTGGAAGCTGTAGGAATAATCAACAGATCTTAGTAACCCCAGGCCACAGGCAGCAGGAGGAAGGAACAACACACTGCTATAGAATCACAAAATGCTTTGGGTTGGAAGGGACTTAAAAAAATATATATAATTTGTCTTGATTTGTTCCCATTTAGTGCATGTCCCAGAAGGATATCCTTGAGCTTTTTCCAGTCATCTTGCCTCTGACAGCTACTCCAAAAGCAACAAATGTCTAGCAAGCATCCAAGTGCCCTGCAAACCAATGAACCTTATCTTCAACTTGAATCTGGAGCAACTGTAGCGAATAAATCAGTTTTTCTGCATTTGATCTGATATGTGGTAGGTGACTACTTTGTACAGTACTTATAGTATGATGCCTTAAAAACTTGAAACCTGGGAAGAGCTGCAATATCTTGCCAGAAATTCAGATGACCATGAGGAGCCTTTGTTCAACACTTAGCCATTTACGTACATAGACAGCATTGATCATCTGGTGTACACAGAAAACCATGTGAAGCTTCAGAGGAGAGCTGTAGATATGTTCCTTGTTCTTCAGAGGTCACTTGGCAACACTGCATGGAAGTTGGGATTATGTGACCATCCCAAGGCTTTGACGCATCAGTTCATTTAAATCCAGTTTTAATTTCCTATTTATTATCACATAGCTTATTGGTTTGTTAGAGACACAAATTTGTAGTGCCTGGAAGGAAAAGCTAGAGTGTCAACTCACCTTTAACTTTAGACTTTGGAGAAACCTCACAGAAAGCAATCAGAGATCTCCAGGTTTAAAAGCCCTGCTGTTTGTTTGTCTACTTGCTGTGCATGTGTGTCTGTGTTTAGAGACGTGTTTTTGTTTGTTTGTTTATTTCTTTGTTTGTTTTCCCAAAAGCTCGGAAGTGGCTGAGAATTATAAGAATCTACTGAAATGTGTATTTGAAAATCTCATCCATTCTCGGGGCAACAGTAAACTATACCGATTTTGTAAGAACAGACAAATTTTGAAGGTATGAGCCTTTGATGCTTAGCCCCAAAGCACTGCCATGTGGCCAGGCATTCTCATCCACAGGCTGGGATTTCTCAAGAGGTGCCAGCCCAGCTGTTTGTACAATTACAGACTTCTACAAAGCTACCTCATTTTTCCCCCAATTTCAGTGTGTTTTCGTTTAACAAATAAAGTAGCTGGAAAATTACCCAGAAATATCTGACCTTTGGAAAGACCTCTAAGGCACAGTGCAATTACCTGATGTTCACTGAACTGGTTCACGTGGTTCCCACTCTGAGTGATTTTCTAGGTTCACCCAACTGTGAAGAGGGGTCTGGTTATATGGAGGAGGGCAAAGGAGAGAATAAACTTCATGAAGGAGCAAGAAATCCGCCAGGGAATTTTACAACTTAAGTTTGCTTCAAGGGAAAGAAAGGGCAAGTAAAGGTACTCACTCAAGTCAAAGAAGCTTTTTGGATTTGAACTTCAAAAGGAAGTAACAGAGGAAAGATCTGAGGTATCAGTAGCTTTTAGTATAAACTGTTTCATTGCATTAGGCAGGCATTGCAGACTACATCAAACTTAGCTTTTTTAGCCACATGACCAATTCTGTTGTTTTTTTTTTTCTTCTTTTTTTTTTTTTTTTCCCCCCCCAAGTATGATAAAAATCTAACAAAAATGACATTTTTCACTTTCAGCTTTTCCTTCCTTCTGCCTTTGCTTTCACTGCACATGGGATAACTTGGCTATCCCATCACCTGTGTTCACTCCAGGGGCTTGCCATGGTGTTTCTGCAGCCCTTTCTATTGCATGTTCCTTGACACTGGAACAAAGTATGTGAGTTATCTGGCGCTGCAATCTCTATTAGGCTTTAGGGAAAATATCTTTCTAAGGAAATAAATTCCATGGTTGGCACAAGTGTGCCTCTACTATGCATTCTTTTTTTTTTTTTTTTTTTTTTTTTTCATCAGTGGAAGGTGTAAGCAGGTGTACATAAAAGTATGACTTTGATAGCTTTGTATTGGCAGAGACGCAAAGTGGTGTTTTTGCCTGCTGTCCCCTCTGCTCTGAACTGCCAGCAGCACTAGAGAGGAATGCAGGGAGACGGACCTTCGTACTTCGTGAGAACTGTAATATCTGAAAACTTGAAAACTGCTTAAAACTAGGGAGATGGATTTCTGTCTTTGATGAGAGAGAGCACAGTATGCAAAAGGACGTACGTTTGCACAAAAGAAAATTATTTTGAATACTTTTGGAATAGAAGGACTTCCACAAATAAAAGCAAGTAGTCAGTGCCCCTTCTGCCTGTGTTATTGAGCAAAAGGAACAAATTCTCTGAGACTGGCTAGAAAGAGAAGAACATCATCATGGAACTGTAGCAATGAAGCAGTTTCTAAATATTTGGTGTAATATCTTTCCAATAAAAGACATTTCAGAATTTACATTTGAGATAGTAGCTTCTACGTGTAAACTCTAAATCTACACAGAGACAAATCAAAAATTTTGATTACTCCAGTCTTTTAATCTTACTGTATAAAACAGCAGTAACCTCCTGAGTCCATGGAGAATCATAGTCTGTTCTGCCTGAGAAGTCCTTTGATGACAGAAAGTTTCACGGGGTACAAGGTTTGATTGTGCCCACTGTGGTCTACAGCATGCATCTGGTTTATGACTGAAGTCCTCTTCTCTAGGGACTTTAACCATGATTTCCTAATGGTGAGTGCTCCCATACTCCAAGGCATGGCATCAACACCTGGAATTGCACACAGGTGCCTAAAACTGAAATCAAACACTAAGGTGCTCGTGAGCCTTGTAGCTGCCAGCGCAGCTGTGGGGCGCATACCACGGAGCCCAGCCTCAGCCCCACTGGGACCTATGACCTTGGCCTCCTGAGGAAGCTGTCCTGGTCCTTGCAGGTGCAGGATGTGCTTTCAGCTGCCATCCCAGCAGTCATGGCAGTTGTCTGTGGCACAGGAAACCCCAGGACCACATTTCTGCTCTGCCTGGAGGTGTGAGGGCTTCAGGCAGGGCTGGCCTGCCAGTCCCTCAGCAGGAGGGTAGTGCTGCGCCGGCTGGCTCCACTTTGCACATGATACCGAGCCTTGCGTGGGGCCAGGTGCTAGAACCCAGCTCTGCAGTGAGGCTTTTGGTGGATTTGGTTGTGAAGCCGGTACTGGTGTTGCTCCAAGCACGGCTGTGACACCCAGCATGAGGTGGAGTAACTTCCACCAGAGGCTGCATGCTTTACCTCAGGATCCAGGCACTACCCAAGTGAACAGGATGGGGCTGAGTCCTTATCTAACCTCAGTTAGATCCCTGCTCCTGGTGGGAGCCCTGCCTAAGCAGTGGGTTACTCAGTGACGGAGGCTCTGTGCAGGCTGGGGCACCCACCTCCAGGAGGCGGCTTGTGACTATGAATGGTGCCTCCACAGGAAGAGGGACAGTGGTGGTAGGCAGGCAGTGACCTGGCTCACCATGGAGCAGTGGGTCCCAAAGCATGGACTGATTGCACTTTTTTTGTTGACATGTCATGGGACTGTTCCCCTTACTGATATGTGGGATCAACATGCAGAGTTTAAATTTGGATCCTAAGTGTTAGCATCAAGTTTCCACACACTTTTGTGTCTTTGGATCTGCTGTTTTTCCACACAAGCTCATGAAGTGGGAATAAAACTGTCCTTTGGGACAAAAGCAGAACATCTTAAAAATAGGTTCTCACATAAACTCTGAATCACAGAATCACAGAACTGTAGGGGTTGGAAGGGACCTTGAAAGATCATCGGGTCCAACCTGATGGAGGCTGAGGTGCCCTGAAAGCAGTAATCTTTCGTCAGTGTTTGTTTTCAAGCTCAGGAACAACTCTGAGTGAGACTCACCTCAGTTCAGGGATACAGAAAGGAAAATAATATGTTAGAAGTAAAAGAGAACCCTGCATAAGAAGATTTTTCAGAAAGCCATTTCTTACCCTAGGTAAGATTTTCAGATCAAAGTGAATAGTTATTCAGGAAAAGAGTGAAGCACATGGTTAGAACACCAGCTCCCAGACTTTCTCTGGCAGCAGCCACACTGGAAGACTAGTTTAGTCTAAGCTCATAGCAGCATCAATAGGGAAGAGGTGGAATTCATCAGGCCAGTGCCTCCTGTTTTAGGAGGCTGAGCAATGCGCACAGGTCCATGCTCCTGAATTCACGCCCGTTCTGGCATTTTGTCTGCCTGATACTTAAGCCTATGCACTTATCTTGGTCTATGCAAAGTTCACCAAGGTCTGCCAAGCCTACAACAGTTACTTACGGGCCACAGATGGATGCCTCAACTTACTGGAGAGATTCATGGAAGTTTTCTGTCTTCCTGTAATGCATACTGCTTGTTAACAGCTGATCCTGAAAAGGAGCTGACATAAGGGCATCAAGGAGTATGGTTTTACAGACATGCACTCCCTGCATTTCTGACTGAAAGAATGTGTGCTGAGTAGTTAAACTACGACAGAGAAACTGAAATATTTGAGAGGCTTATACAGGATCCTGCTTTTAACTATCTGTAGCCCTCTTTGGAGAAGGGTTGTAGTTAGTACATGCTTTTAGCTTGAATCTGCACTTCTTCAGTCTGGAAGGAAGAATGGAAGAAATGTTCTGGGCACAAATTCCATGTACATCTCACACCATCTGCTAATAGCATGTGTGAGCCACTCTGCTGCCAGAAACCGAGGAACAAAGACAACATCATTATGGAGAAAATTGCACTGCTCCAAAAATGAGACTCGTGCTACAGATAATTTGATAGTTCCCTGCCTGTTGGGGCCAAGGTTGGGGCCAGGTCCTGTTTGCCTGACACTTGCATAAAGCCAGGATAATGTCACTGAAACCAGTGAGGGACCTTACAGAGGCAAAGCTGTTCCTGCTGAGCCTAATGAGCAAGTACATGTAAGTTTTATAATCAGTTTAGTATGATGTCCTTGTTGGAATCTCAGAAATGAAATCTGTATGTGTGTCGAGGTGTGTGTGTGTGGGGGGGATAAGCCTTAATTGTGTGATACCCATCAGTCTTTAACACTGCAACAAGGGTGATGGGACTGAGACACCCTGTTCTCAAAGTGTAAGCCCCTGGCAGGCGGTGTGTGGCTGGCTCCCTCCTGCTGCTCAGGAGCAGGGACACAGGTGAAATCCCCAGGGGGTGAGCATGAAAACCAAGACTTACAAATGTGACTTTTGAGCTGTAACCCAATCTCTCTCCTTTCCATATGGCTGGCATGGTAAAGTCAAAAAAAAAGAGAAATTTTGCTCAGAACAGCACTTCAAGGCCCTCTGTTGTGTGCTGGGTAACAAATGGGACTGGTTATGAGGAAGAAAATCGTGAAACATAAATTTGTAAGTCAGGCTAAACAAGTAAGTAACGTGGAAAAAATACATACAAATGACTGTAGATTTTTTTTTCTTCCTTTCTTTGCTACAAGCTATTAGAAAAGACCCTGGTCCACAACCATCTCTCTGTGAGTAGTGCTCTCTGTAACTGCCTGCAGTCAGCTGAGCTTCATCCTCCTCCAGGATCCAGACTCTGATGTTTCAGAAGAATGTTATTGGTAGATCTCAGAGGTGTTTAAGTTTCAATGTGGAGCTGGTACAAGCACTACCTGATCGCTCTGACAGTCCTCTCAAAGGCAGAACAGAGGGAAATTTATGCCTTAGCAGACTGGAGTGTATATTTGCACCATTACTGATGGAGCAGGAGGAGGCATGAAATAAGAGGGTTTCTGCATGGCCCACACTATTTTGAGGTCCCTCTTTCTGCTTGGAAAGCTTCCTTTCTTTTTCAGTGGTATGTGTAATGCTGGAAACTGGCACCAAGTTTCCTGCTTGATATTACATTATGAAGTAGTTGATAACATTTTTAGGAAGGGAGGGTGAGCTCTTTTTAAATAGCCTTTGCTTCTTTCAGGTTTCTTATTTCCCTGTTTGTAAATTAGAGCAATTGTATTTGTGACAGTCCTGGATGAATGCAAGCACAAAGCTAGCCGGAACAATGCAGTTACTGCAGGCATCCACTGTGATCTGACACGCTGGCACCGAATTCTGGGCGAGCCAGGCAGATTACGTACGTGCAGAGAATGCAATGTTTCTACCAAAGATGTGCAATCTTCTGGTTCTTGCATCACTCAAACCTGCCACATTTCCACAGATCTCACAGATACCTGGGGACAGGTTTTTATTTCCTTATTCACAGGTAATAACTCTGCTTCACCGTCATTGTAGCTTTCATGGCTACAGTTTTGTAAGTGTAAGGATCTGGCTCTTAGATAAATGCATGACCGACTCTTACGCAGCAATGCAGACATCAGCATGTGTGCTGAGATACAATAAAAAATCATGCAACCTCCTCACCAAGTGCCAACTTGGTTCTGTGGAGGAAACCCATGTGGGAGTAGTGCTGTGACCACAGCACTCCTTGGGTGTTCTCTTTCCCCCACATGTTGCAGCAGATGGCTCGGATGCACGGGCTCCTTCCCATTGCCCTGACCAAACACGATGTCCTGTGCTTGCAGGCACCACCAGAAGGCTGTGTCTGTGCAGCCCAGATGGACTGAATTACATGGATGTGTAATCTTCCCAATGGGGATGATGGTGCAGCATCCTTACAAGTTTGATAGTCAGAATGTAAGGTCCTGGAGCTGGAGTTACTCTTCTCTTTCTTGCTTCTTCCCAGCATAATGCTCATGTGTTTGCTGATGCACAGAAGCACTGATTTCCTCTCAGTTGCTCACTGAGCAGTGTGGCTGCAGTTTGACACTCATGTTCGTGGTCCTTCATGTTAAACTGCCTGGACAGTATAAATTGCTTCAGCTGGTGGCTGAGCTTACGAGGCCGTTCTGTGGTCTGGGCTGAATATTGCTGCTGAGGCTGTGTACATTACTTCCAGGAATCAAAAATGCTGTTATTTCATCAATTTTCTCCTGAAATTATTTTCTAATATGTAAACTAATTTTCCTTGAGTTAGTTTCAGGGCTCTCCTCCTTGTAAAATCCACCTGTCATGATTTTAAATAACTCTTCCCCCTCTGAGGTATAATCACCTTGGATCACATTTTTCTCCTCTTTGCTTCAAATGAAACAAATTCACCTCTTTTTTTTTTTTTTTTTTTTTTTTTTTTTTAAATGATGTGTCAGTGCTTTATCACTTTAGTCACCCAATGACTTGTTTTGTTTTAGATCTCCAGAAAGGTAATATTCTACACTAGTATTACAGAGTTTCATGAGAAAGTTCTTATATGTGTTATTATGTGTGTTGATGAATCACACATTCCCTCTGTACCAACAGAAACCTTTCTGGATGAAATTTTCTCTGTGAAAGATACAAAGTCAGCATTCCCAAATAGTGGCATGTTCTTGTCATCAAAACAAAGTGGTCTGGTGACAGGAAAGCACCAAGCAAATCCCCCAGAGCTCAGGCTGTTCTTATTCTTCATTCAAAGCAAGCAGTTTTCCTTGGAGAGGTGAATTTGTATCCACTCATGATCCTCTCAGTGCTGAGGAGCTGTCTTTGGCATTAATAGGCATCTAATAACCATTAAATACCGCATTGACAGAAAGATGAAGAAGTGTCCCCCATCCTTCATCCTCTCACACACAGGCCTGCCCGGCAGCAAGGGACAAGCCAGGCAGGTGGAGGGCAGCCAGCATGATGAATGAGGAGCCACTAAGTGTGGAGGCAGGAGCAGCAGTCACTGCAGACAGCATCTGTGAGGCCTGCATTAACATCAAGGAGCAAGGAAGGAAGGCAAGAAACAGCACAATGGAGGACAAAGGTGAAGCAGAGGGTAAGGAGGAGAGGCAGAAGGAGCACTGTAGTCTTGGGGTGAGGAGAGGTGCCAAGAAAGGAAACATGGTCATCAGATATACATGTATGTCCTCTCTTTTGATGCATTCCAGACTTTTAAGCTTCACCACTCATTTGTGCCAAGGCTTTCCCCTTCATCCTCTCTATGAAGCTGAGCCTAGTCCTCCTCCTGAGCACACTCACCAGAGCTAACAGGACCTGTTGTGCCACCAGCTAAATGCACATCCATCCACGAGCCAGGCTTTTATTTGCCTGTCCACAATGCAGTCAATAAGCAAGGGAGGCTAAGGGATGCTAGCAACTGTCAAACTGCTAGGTAAATCTGCTAGTTTCAGAACTAATAGAATTGCAAACTCTACTAGGGCATGCAGCTCTTCAAAAGTAAACATTCATTTACAGCAGGATCATAAAAATCTTTGGGGAACTCAAGAGCAAGGTTGCCTATGGCTTTTTGCCCTTTCTGTCTCCGGGAGCTGTTGCTCAATGAGGGAGTATGTGGTGTTTTGTGTGAACTGAGGGGTAACTGTGAGCAGCTACTTAAATAGCCCTGATTATATTTGGAGAAGGCTGTTCCCTGAAAGTGGCTAGAATCTGTGAATAAACATGTTGCCACAGGTGACCACCTGATCTGTGCATATGGGCCTAAAAAAAGCCAGTTTACTAAGTTTAAATACCTCAAAATAATCTGAGCAGACACCAGACGCCAATAACTGTGCCTGCTCCAACACTTAACTTAATGCAAGATATAAAAAGCAGCATTGTACAGGGGCTTTGTAGTGGCAGAGCACGCGGCTGGGGTTCCTGTGGCATTGCAGACTGACCACATAACATTCAGTCAGTCCATAAAGCACTCCTGGGGAGACTGGTGGGCTTTAAAAATAGGCATTAAATACCACATTGACACAAAGATGAAAAAGTGGTGAGGCCCTGTGAAGAGAGGGATGGAGAAATCCAGTTTATCCAGCTTATGTTATTTAATGTTTTTGCAAACACAGTGAACGTCTGCTCGGCAGCTCATACTTGTAGGAGCATGGTCCTGCTCCGTGTGCCAGGTGAACACATGAAGGGACGGCACCATCCTGCTTCCCCCCTCAGACCCAGGCTGGCTGCTCAGCCCTCGGGGATCACCAGCATGCAGTAGGGTAGAGAGGCTGCACGAGGCATGGGGCACCCAAAATGTGCTTTCTCTCTCCGGTCAGGCTCTCTCGCCACCCGAGGCACCTTTCAGGAACCCGCTGAACCATGTGCTCCCCTCTATGAGCTCTGGCAGGACCCAGAGGGCCAGCCCCACAGATGGGATGCAGGAAGAAGCCACCAATGCCCAGGCCTTCCTTGCTGCTGATGGGCAAGGAGGGGGTAGTGGGCTCAGCCCATACTTTTCAGCTTACACAATGTACCTTTTGCACTAGGCTGCTGAAGTTTTTGAAACAGCCTGTGACAGAGGGGACAACGCTGAAGCTGTTCAGCATCTGTGAGAGTTGAAAAGTTCACGGTGACAGCTGAGATAAAGCCAGCCAGGCTCCACGCCCTGCCCTGCCCGCACTCCTAGCCTCACCGTGCGAACGCCCCACAGCCTTGCCCCACCACTGAGCGTGTATAGCTTGAGCCTGACTTAAAATTAACATCTCTGTGTAAAGTCAGTACATAATTATTGTTTATTATGACAAGGAAGTAGAGAAGGTCTAGAAATATGCCTTGTGCTTTTCTGAATTAACCTTGTGGCTTTTTGAACATGCAGACAAATTTCTGAATATTGGTGGCAGTCATCACCCTGTGCTGCCCTCCTGTCTGCCAAGAACAAGGATCACCCCCAAGGTTCCTGTGCTCAGCAGGGCCGGCAGTGCTCCCAGTGCTCTCTGGGCTGCCCAGTACAGTACAGGTTTGCCCGTGTGCAGCGGCTGCTGGTTTGGCACTGACAGCCTTGCCCCATGCCCAGGCCTGCCAGCTGGGTGGCCGCAGCTGCTTGCGACCCCCAGCCCTATAGGCAGACACTGCGTCTTGCTGCTTCTTCCTCCCCAAGAGGTTGTACCAGTGCCAAAGCCTTTCTCAGCCTCCACACAGACCCAGCTTCCCCATCAAACTCCTCTTATCTGGTTATTTCTCCTCATTGCTTCCCTCTGGTATCACTCTAGAGTTATCTCTGAATTTCAGCCTTGGTTTGCAGATAGCAATGAACTGTTCTAGAGAACAGCAGAGGGCAGGGGACTGTACCTGGGTCACCTCTAGAATCTGTCATAGACCAGTCAATTTAAAGACAATTTCCAATGAAATTAGTGACAGCCAGTTTTGAGTAAAACGTTCAGCTGAATATTTCTGTCAAACTGGTGCCCAGCGAAGCCCAGGGACAATGTGGGCCCAGCAAGCTGGTGACACCGCCTACGTCACGGACAACAGCACTTGGATTTTGCCAGTCTGCTGGATGGGGAACACCACAGCAGTTTTGTGAGACCCCGCACATGGAGGAGCAGACAGCAAGGACATGAGATAAGCACGAGGAAGGGAGAAACATTCTGAATACTGATGAACAACATATTCTGGTCATGAATACCTTGGGACCAGAGCCCACGTGTGAATGCCTGTAACGTACTTCACGCCCCCAAAATACATGTAAAATATAGGAACTCCTATAGGAAGTTCCTATAGGAACTCCTTGCTCTGTTTTTTGGCAACGGAAAGGTCAAGCATCTATATTTTTAGATATTCTGAACTACAGTTACCTGGGATCTCTGAAAACCAGGCCAAAGAGAATCACTTCACTTGTGGGCTATCTTGCTAAGGATTCATTTTTGCTAATGAAAGGATTATTTAGATTCTGCTGTTTGCTGTTTGGCCAGCAATCAAGTATGGTTTTTACCCCCTGACTGCATGCTCAGAGGGAAATAAAAGGTTTTGCTCTCAGAAATTAGGACTAGCTATGCTATTCAGAGTGAAGTCTGGACTTGCCCAAAATTTATCCTATACCAGTTTATTGCCTTGGACAAAAAATGCAGAATTCTGTCAGCTTTAAGTTCTTTCTCTCTCTCTCTCTTTTTCTTTCTTTCTCTTTTTCTTTCTTTCTTTCTTTCTTTCTTTCTTTCTTTCTTTCTTTCTTTCTTTCTTTCTTTCTTTCTTTCTTTCTTTCTTTCTTTCTTTCTTTCTTTCTTTCTTTTTCTTTCTTTCTTTCTTTCTTTCTTTCTCTCTCTCTCTCTCTCTCTCTCTCTCTCTCCTTCCTTCCTTCCTTCCTTCCTTCCTTCGCTTGTAAAAGGCAATCTTAGAACCACAGTTCAAAATACAATGTAGACAAAACTTTCTAGTAGGAAAAGTTTTAAAAGCAATTACGGAATTACTGTGGAAGTAACTTAGGAAAGAAAGGGAATGGATAGGAAAAAAGCATTACATACATAAAAATATTAAGAAGTTCAAGTATTAAGAAGTTCAAATATTAAGAAGTATGCAAGATAAAACTATGGGAGTAGAAGTGAGTTTTAGGGAGATGAGGAATACAAACCTGAGAGGTGAAAGGTGGGCATAAGTTATCTGAATTATCAGAGTTTATGAGGGTCTTTACTCAGTGCAGCCCTTGCGTCTGGAGAAACTATAGGCTGTTGCAACAGTTCTGGGATGGATTCAGATCACTGCAGAGCTGTACTGGTCTGAATTATGAAGGTTACAGCTCATAGCTCTGAGGCTTTCGCAACCCTGTTATCTTGCTGCTTATGACTTGAAGAGAAGCCAGTATCGCTCGGGCTATAGGGAGAAAGAGTCCATGAAATCAATTGCCTCTTCACTAGACAAAATCTAGAAAGAAGTCCCATGCCTGAAATGTAAGGGTTTTCCTGACAACTTCTAAATAATTGCTAATTTTATGTCTGAATACCAATCAGTTGATTTTCTAGATAATAAGTAAAGAGACAATTATTCATATTAATCAAAATATTTGTTGTTTTCTTTGCACAGTGCAGAAGCTTTCAGCAGAGCATTTGTGTAGCATTGCACCACACAGGAGAACTGTGTAATTCTGTCATCTACTAAAATCTGTGCTATTAAAGGCCAGTTGAATCTCCAATTATATTTTCATGAAACTATACTGAAAAACATGTAGGACACCAGAACACAGTCATATTCAGTGAACATGCAGAAGTGAACCCAATGTACTAGCACAGTCGTGATATAAATAAGTATACTGTTTAGCAGGACATCTTTTTTGATGCTATTCCTGAGACTAGAGACCCATGTCATTGCAGTCAGCATATGAAAGCAGATCTGTCTCTTTTCTTGTTTACAGAGACTCTCACATCCATGAGTGTTAGTGATCACTCAGAGCAGTGGCTCTAAATATCCACAACCAACACCACATCCCTCTTGCAGAAGTGTTTATGAGACACTTGTCCAGACTTTTCAGCAAGGAGCAACAATTATCAGAAGGGAAATAGCAACACAAAACTAGAAAAAAAAAAACCACACCCATGGTGAAAAGAGTAAACTAGATGAATCTTCAGCTCCATGTCAGATTTGCTTTGCTCTTAACAGATTCTCAGTAAGATTTCTACAGGCAGAAGGATGAGAGACTGGTTGTATTTTAATGGCTTTGTATTTCTTGTAAGTTTAGTCTTGGGGTAGCAATTGTAGCTGTCTCAACAGTGACAGGCTCATGTGGTGCCAAGCTGGATTGCTCTAATATGCTGCTTCATGCATTCTTTGAACCCAACCCAGAGTCATTTTATGCTGCCTGTTCCTGGGTCCCTGCTAGAGATCAGTCTTGTTTTTCTTTCCTGGCTTCTCTGTAATTGCAGAGTGTGAAGCCAGTAAGTGGCACACAGGATCACTGCTGGCCAATTCCCTGTGCTGGAGATGTGCAGGCAGGGGCAGGGCTGCGCATACCAGCTCTTGCAGGGCAGAGGATGCATTCAGCTCCTCAGTTAATTTATCACAGTGCAGTTGGATGTGACTCAGGTGCAGCTGTGGGGTGAACTGCATGCCCAAATGTGCAGCTGTGGGGTGAACTGCGTGCCCAAAGTTCTTATGACCAGAAACTGCCTTCCACATTGCTATCTTGGAGGCTGATGGACCTAAAGCAAGCACAGATGAGTAGGACACACATCAGTCTCTGAAAAGCCACACTTGATGGTCAGTTGTATGACATAACATGGACCATGCTGCATCAGACCAAGCTGCTGTGAGTCCACTGTTCTTAGCCAAGCTGTAAGCAGAGACCTATAGAACAGTACGAGAAGGGCACACATATCTGCCATTTTCCCCCAATAATCTCCCTGCCTTTGATATTTTCAGTCCAGGGTATTTTTATGAGCTAATTGTAGTCTTTTTAGTAATTCCTTACAGCTCTATTCTGTGTACTTACCCTTTTCTCCATTGAGTCTTGGGAAATTTTTGCATGGTTTTGTAAATATTCTTTGCAAAGCATTTTGCAGAGCTAGGACAGCTGTTTGAGGAATGACTCAGAATCACAAAATCATAGAATGGTTGAAGTTGGAAAGGACCTCTAGAGATCATCTAGTCCAACCCCACTGCCAAGCAGGATCACCTAGAGCACCTTGCGCAGGATGGCATCCAGGTGGGTTTTGAATATATGCAGAGGAGATTTCATAAACTCTCTGGGCAACCTTGCTTTGAACTTGGCTCTTATGACCCTTGGCTCTTTCTAGGCACTATTATCTACCCTCTCCACACTGCTTATTGTTTTGCAGCCCCATGCAATCCTCTCCCCACCCCTCGTTTGCCAGGCTGAGGAGTCCTGGCCAGCACACTCATCCTCCACACAGAAGCAGTTTGGTGGCTTCCAGGATCTTTCTTGCCTTTCTCTGCATCTTTTCCAGTTCTAATTCTGCTGTATTTCCCTCTTAGTCAGTTTTTCTAGGTACTTATGCATTTCTTCATAGTCAACTCTTACTGCTGCAATATATTGCAGTAAGTGCTAGTTGCTTTTAACATGCTGGGCTTCCCTGGGTCATGAGGTGCTAGAAGTTTTCTCTCCAGCATTTTCACTCCAGGGTAAGTAACATCCAAGAGAGTCAAGGCAGGATGGCTACAGTGTTAGTCATCTTAGTTTAATTTACTGTCAGATGTAAATCTCTACTTTATTCCCATATATTGTAATAAAAAATCTTTATGATCTCCACAGTGTATAAAGCTGTTTGGTCAGGCCACATAACCAGTCGCTACAATCCCCTTTTCCACTAAAGTAGCACAACTGATTTTGTAACAACTGCATATGTTAGATCACACGAGGAAATCATTCTCCTATAACTTTAGCTGCAACAGAAAACTTACTTTGGGCTCTGCTAGTATCCCTGATGGGGTTGTTGGTTTGCTTCATTCTCACATCACAGACTGCTCTGACACATAACATACAAAGATAAGTTTCTTTGTGCACTGTCTGTTACATGTGAAGAAAAAGGATTAGACTATCACCTTTTAAAAAACTGATGAGCATCTTGATTTAGATGAAGATAGGACGTCTTGTGGTTAAACGCCCACATAGGAGCCACAGGACTTGGCTTGTTTCTGGTACCAAACAGACTTTTTATATTATCGTTGAGCCCCAGCTTCCCCATCCAGGAATTTTGTGAAGTTCAAGTGATTCGTATTTCCTAAATTGATTTCTCTCTTCCTCCTGTAATCATTTTAGCTGAGTAAGTTCACTCTTCTTTTCTTGTAACAATTGGATATACATATGAGTCAACCTGGAAGAAATCAGTAGCACAGGCTGCACTAGCTTTCACTGAAGGAATATGCCAAAGTGTATGCATTAAAAAAATTATAGTTTAATTGTGGTATTATGGTACTGTCCACATACAAGATCAACTTCACTCTTCTCAGGTGGTGCAAATCCGTTTGGCTCAGAAAAGCTGGGGACTCAGAAGATAATCACTAGGACAAGATTTGTTTTCCTCTTTGATAGGGATGGGCAAAGCTGTTGTTAAGGAATGACTAACGTTCTCCTGGTGTGTTAAAGCAGCTTTCCAAGGATTAACCCATTCGAACAAGAGAATTCATGGGGCAGATAACAAGCCTCTAGAATGTCTCTAGATCCCTTGCTTAGTCCCAGGAAACTTTATAACTTGTATACAGTGACAATAAACTCCATTGCATTGCTTCCTGGCATATTTAATGAAGGATATGATTCAGAGATGGCCTCTTATTGTGGACAGGATGGCATTTCTTAGCTTTCACAATGAACAGCCATTAAAACATAGATGACTATACCAGAGCAGCCCTCCCCCCTCCTTTTTTTTTTTGGGTGGCAGTGATTATATTTGGCACATACATTAAGTTTCCAACAAAAGAAGCACTCATTACTTTATACCAGAGTACAGCCTGTGCTTCCCTTCCCTCCTAGCTTGCCCATTTCTCACCTGCTTTACAGTGCATGCCAGTTGCTTGCAGTGGCTTTGTGTAGTGCTGGCTAGGAATGCATTCCCAAGTGGCTGTTGGCACTGTATATTCAAGCCCTCTGTATCAGCACGTCAGGGTTCGTGACAACACAGATAAATTAATAAGGCCCCAAATCTGCAGACCTTGAGTGCAATCAACAAATGTCTACTTTCAGTAGCTCAGTCTGGCTTTTTTTTTTTTAAGGAATCAAAAATCCTGTCTGTGTAGTTAATATCTTGAGTTACTATGCAGAAAAGAAAGGAAAGAAGAAGAAAAAAAGCAACAATGTCCTACAATCTCCTAGCCAATTAATTGGGATGTAGAGTCTTGAAAGTGTAAATGAGGTAGAAGCAGCATGACTCTCGCCTGGCATAGCTCAGTGCGTTTGCTGGTAGCACACAGTTGTGTGCTGCTGGTTGGACATGGGCCAAACCCACAGCTGCTCGCCTGCCAGTCGCAGGATCTCTTTTGCTCCTTCCAGCCACAGGAGGAGCAGGGATGTCTTGGTAGGACAACTGCCAGGCAAGAAGGAAAATCACTTAGGTGCATGGTTCATTTCATGGCCAGGGAGTACTTTATGGCCAGGTAGGAAGCACTAATTGCACCCAGTGTTCACTGTGGTGTTGCAATTGTCTTCTCAGGAGTGTGCTACAGTGCTTCACACAACGTGGGGACTGCCAACGGGAAGTCAAAGAGCCAATGAAGCACATAAGATGACTGTCACTGAACTTTTTAGGGGAAGCAATTTGGTACAATGTTGACCACCTGTATTTCAGAGTCATTCTTTGCAGCGAGGCAGTGTAGGCACATAGAGCAAGTGTTCACGTATGTATTGTGTAGGTCCCTTTGGCGTTCCATAGCAGAAGTACATAAAATGAGGAAATAAAGACTCACAACTAAGTCACAAGTCTGAAAAGGGCAGGGGGCTGGATCCAGCCATAACTTTGACATGCAATCTGACAGACTGCATACATTTCAAGGTGCAGAACTGCAACTTTTCGTATTTCAGTTTATGAATGCTAGAGAGTGGTTTTCATCTATCACATTTCATCCATCATATTTCATCTATCAGATGATATATTCATCAGATGATACATTCTCAGTTATATTCAGTTTCCATCAGGAAAAAATAAGCCCCTAATTTGCTGCCTTTCCTCACTTGTAAGTGGATGTCAAGGTCAGCTTTGGAGAGGTGATGTGATGATAATGTTGGAAGCAGCTGTGAAGTGCCCCGTCTGGTGAAGTCTCAAATGAAAGACGTGATGGCTGTGCAAAGCATTATGAAGTCTTTGAAAATTAAGATAGCAACCAGGCATGTCCAAATTTGTATGTGAGAGTCAGAATTGCTGCTGAACAGCATTTTCATCCTAATAACGTGCACTAGCTGCTACAGCTGCAGATCAGTCCTTCATTTCATACCAAAGCAAGGGTTTGCTCCAGTTCTTGGACTCCTTCACCTCAGTGTCATCAGGATTTCTGCTACACAGTCATTGACAGCTCACACATATCTGCCACACCTTCTAGCACTCTCATCTGCATTCCTCACCCTGTTCCAAGACATGCCCTGTTCATGTACTTGCACTCTTGGAGCTCACATTTGCTGTCTTTCTTTTTCAAGTGGCACCAAGTAGTCCTACAAAGTGCTGCTCCATTACAGAAACAATGAATTTAGACCATAGACTCAAAAGCCAAGTGATCCTGTCCTTGCGAGAACAGATTAAGGATACATTATCCTGCCACCTAACCAGTACTTTCTTGAAGTATTTTACAACTTACTTAAATTAAATAAATGCTAGAAATGTCTGATCTGCAGTGATGACCTCTGGAGCTTACTATGCATGTAACAGAAGTTCTTCACTTAATGCATTTTGGTTTGATCTGTGACCAGCATATGCAACCTTTCTCCTAGCCTTTTCTCAGTTTATAAAGCTTTTCCTACCATCTTTTATGTTTACCATCTCCAGTTCCCAAGTGCTGTTCAGATTTCAGACTCTCAAAGTTTCTCTGGCAGACAACTCTGTCTTCCAGGTGATGCAGATTGGATGGAACAAAGCCTGAGGCCACAGCATCTCACCTTGGAAGGGACTTTGAGCCTGGACTCGAGCAGAGAGCAGCCAAAAAATGGTTCTCCCCCCCTTCTCTTCATTCTCATCATGCAGCAGGGCAAATCAAAACCTCAAAGCTGCAAAACCCCCATCGTTGCTTAATTTGCGGTCTGGAGGGGAAAAAAAAAAATCAAGCTCCTTATTTCCATAAAGCAAGTGGGAACCAGTACTGGCTGGCAATTGTCTAGCCTTGGCCAAGGGCAAAGGAAATAGTTAATCTATCACTACTTTGAAACACAAATCTGTTTGCTTCTGTGATTGCTTAGGCTGATTTAATTTCCCATTTTTCTGTTCTAATCTCAAATTTTATGGCTTGCTTTTTAGTTTAATCCTTTACATTTAAGGTTTACCTGACATCAATTTTTTCTTAACACAGTTTATGTCCATTAAATAGACTAATTAACTGATAACTGAACATGTTACCTGATTATAATTAAAAAAAAAAAAAAATCTGTTCTGGAAAAAAATCTATGAAGTAATCTTCCAAAAAGCATTTGTTAGATTTGTATGGTAAAGAAGGTGTCCCTGAGCTCTGGGTGGGAAGGATTTGTCACTGATCACCCTCGTTTCCTTCCAGTCACCTTCCTGCACATGCAGGTTCTGCTGGCCATCAGAGATGAGAATCATGACAGATTAAGGCATATAATTTGAGAACCTGATTATAATAAATACATTACAATTCATAATGTGACAAAGTTGTCTAGGGTAGTCAGAGGAGCTAAGGTATGGTGACACTGAATGAACACTGGTAAAATGCTGTGGTTTAACATGAGCCACACCAAGAGGTAAGGATGTTGCTGAGAGATTCTTCGCAGACCCTTTGCACAAGCACTACATTTAGGAGAGATGCATGGGAGGAGGAATTAAGGTGCATGGCAAAATCAGAGGCTGGCTGCTCTGGCAGTAAAGGATGTGTTGTTGTCTACGTGAGAGTTTGCAGTCCTGCTGCACTGTAGGTAATCTGCAAGCCTTCCTGAGGGCAGGGAAGGATTTAGGGAATGAGCTAGTGGTGGGAAAGGGGACAGATTAGGATCTCTGGGACAGATCCCAATCCATGCCTGCTTTGAGGCTGTGCATTTCTCTTGTTGATTTACTGCAATACTGTTTTGACTTAGGAAACTGACACACCTTGTGATATATCATATCTCTGATTACAGTAGAAGCTCCTCTGATTACATACCACTGCATGCCTTTCTTGCTTTCTCAGTTTTATTTTCTACACTGAGCTTTGCAGCCTTATGTCCATGCTATATTGACACACACAAAAATGCACTGTGTCCAGTACATTTTCATTGAAAAAAAAAAAAATAATCCATCCGTCTGCTATTTAATAGCATCAGCCCCCAGAACGAAGTCCCCAGCACTGGGAATGTGTTCCCCACTGATGTGCCAGACAAAAGTTCATAACTTTGTCTTACTGAAAATGAAGTCTTGACTATTCATACAGTTCCCAGTGAGTCACTCCACACCCTGACAGATGTAAAAATGCCTTCTGCTGAATTCCTACTCCAAAGAGCCTTTTGCATGACCGGTTTGTCCGTGAATGCAAGCAGACTCATGATTTACAATGCTTCATCATCATGGCATGTGTAATACTAAATATGATGACTAGGGAAAACAGACCCACCTATTTTTTCTACAGGTTCACAGCCTGAAAAATCTCCCAGCAGCCACACAAGAGTAGTTCACTCAGGGAAGGTGTGTGTACAGGGAGATCCTGTACTAGCTGTATTAGACCCTTTTGATTCTCAGCACAGCTATGCAGTTGAAAGAAAATTGATCAGCTGAGGGTATGTGAATTCACAGGCAGAGAAGACATGCAGATCAAAATACTATCTTGGAGATCAAAATAACTAACAAAATACTGACTATTTCTGTCACTTTTCACTTTCTTGCTCTCTTTTTGCTGCTAAGACTGTGCTTACCACTGACTAGATACTCAGCTCTGATTCAAGTAACGCATGTTGACTGTCCTTGTTTTGAGCAATCAGGACAAGACACTTTCAGCTGAACTGGAACTCAGCTCTGTTCCTTCAGCCTGTCCCTGTTGACCTCCTTCGAGCTGGAAGCACTTTTTCTGCTGTGTTTACCCACAAACACAGCCCATGAGCGCCATGCAATACACAGTCAGAAGACACGCACAGGCCATTTCCAAAAGCTCTACAGCTTCTTCCTGAAATGAGCGATCCCTAGACTGCACCTGAGAGATTTTCACAGATCTTTCTTCCACAAAGAAAAGCTCCTTCAGGGGCTTCAAACTAGGCAGAACCTTCTCTGGAGGAGAACCTCCCCCTTAGCAAGAAGGCAGCTGCAGTAAGGATGCTTGGAGGGGTACCAACGGTTCAGAGATCCCCCTGAGACCTCTTACTGCTCTCAGGTGTGCCGGCTCCATTATGAAGCAGGAACATACCCGAACATACCCGTGGTAACTCAATCACTAGCTTTGAGTTGGTACTAATGCCAGGAGGTTTAGTGTTGATGTGGTCAGATGTAATCAATATCCTGTACGTGCCACTGCATGTGCCTCATGAGAAATGGTGTGGTTTCTCATTAAAGGGGAACTCTGTTGAATAGCTGAGTACTCACTATAAGAAATGACTGTGGCAAAATCTCTGTTGCTATACCTGCAGTTAGTGAAAGGGACTGATGTGCTTTCACTGGTGGCTGCAATCATTTTGATGACATTCCCTAGGAGCTGGCCAGTTCTAGTATAGTGCGAGAATGAAGACATTACCTCTGCAATGTGAGATTTTAGGCTGTGATTCCATATTCTTCTCTTATGGAAATCTCTGTCATTCCAAAACAAACCAACAGCACCCAACACCATGTTAAGCTGTTATTTTTAGCACTTGTAAAATAAATTATTAACCTGGGTAATTAAAAAAAAGAACCACCACAACTCACTAGAACTTACAACTGTGAATTTTGTATTTCCAAAGTTGAAATCCCTCCCCTTCTCTTTATTCACAGATAGGTATGATACCTTTGTGCAATATGGAATCATTTTTGTGTCAGTCTTGACTTGTTTTAGGGAGTTAAATTGAGTGTCCAAGGAAATCTGTGATTGAAATACAAATCTCTGTGCATCAGGGCATGTGTGAAAGACTTCCAGCTGCATGCAGACAACCGAGTATATGTTTTTAAACATATTTTACTACCTTAAAGATAGTAAACAGGACTTTAGTAGAGGCTGATGTATCATTTCTATGCCTTGTCACCAGATGCATGGGATTCTGACAGCTGAACAGAGCCTATTAATTAAACTGTCATTTTTGTCAGTCTTTTGTCATCTTTCCTAGTTCATTCAGTTTCATTCATTTCAAGTATCTTCAGTGGGAACTTGACCAAACCTTTCCAGTTGGCCCCTAAATTCTTTGCCTCTCTTTATGAGAAGGAGGATGTATTCTCACGTTTCTCACAGCAGTAGCCCCAGCACTCTCCTGGGGTCAGTGTGTTGCAGTGCTACATTAAGGAGCTTGGCTTGCGCAGACTCCTCGGGAGAGCAGCCTCGGGCAGTGTGAGGCTGGGAGCAGCTGTGCAAAAGTGCTGGTGGGAGTGGTCAGGTATTAAACTCCCCACCCTCATCAAGGTTACAAAGGATAATGCCACAAGTTTTGCAGGAATACAGGGTCTTTTTTGTGTTTTTCAGAGAAGGATCTGTGCTAGAATAAGCAAATAAAAATTGGACCTGATTTTGCATCCCTCTGCTCCCACAGCTATCCTCACTGGGGTCAATAGCATTGCTCATGTGAACATATGATGTGGTATAATAACTCTCAGCTATTCGTTCTTAAAGGAGAAGTGTTATTCTTAAAAATAACTATGACCTATTTTTGAATTTTGCTATATATACAAATTTTCTCTTCATAATGTATCAATGAATCATTTGAAATACATGTGATGAAGAGAAAATGATTGGACCTTACAGGCATGTTTAGAAGATGCCAAGGTTTTGTTTATTTTACATGTTTTAATCATCTCTGCCTATATTACCACTGATCACTTTCCACAGTAGCTTTTGAACATTGGTTTGTCTGGATATTCAATATTGCTAAAAAGCACTTAAAAGATCAAACACAAGAACAGAGAACCGTTCATTTTTTCACACTACTACAGCCTAATACAGATTTGAACCACAAGCCACCTTGTTACAGCTCCTGAAATCAAAGTAAAGTTAAATAATTTATAGCATAGCACAGACATATCCTGTAGAGATAGAGGTATCTTTCATGAACCCATGCCATGCAAATGAACTGGCCTTATGATGTTTTCTCATTGCATTTTCAGTACATGCTTCCTTGTGTTTCAAATGAATTAAAAAAAAAAAAAAAAAGTTTGGGTTTGAGATACTGGTTTAGGGTGAGATAATAACCTGTAGTCATTGTGCACGGGTCTTTTACTATACTGTTTATTTTCTGAATTATCCTCATCAGAGCTTTTCCTTAAATGTCTAATTATCTCTGGTCTGCTCCCCAGACTTCTCCAGTAAGTGGAGACTGAACTGGGTTAGTAAATGAGTTCTTATGGAACACAAAAGCAGTTGCTGGAGCAGAAACAACATTTTTGTCCCTGTAGCTGAACCCTAACAAATTTTTATATATATATATATATATATTTTTTTTTTTTTCTGTAAAAGATTATTTTATTTATTGTAGCTGAAATAAAACCAATAACAGATTCCTATTTAAACATGATCTGCTTGATTGTTGCCCTGTAGAGGTTTTTACTCTATCTCACCAGAGAAGGAAACTGATCTAAAGAAAATCCAGAATAAGATATTGTTTAAACTGGCAAAAGCATTTGGGAAGCAAACCGTCATCAAGCTGTAATGGCCCATGCAGAGACAGACCATTCCCCCCAAGCTTGGAGCCAGCTGGGAGTGGCACGGGGTCCCTGCCCCTCTGCCCTCAGGCACACAGCCCCTCGGCAAGATCAGCTCAGACGAGTGGCATTTTGCCATTGCTCACTCACGCAGAAGGTGGTGCAACTGCACTGACCTTCCCACGCGCCACCCTCTCTTTATCCCCTCCTGGAACACCCTTTGCGCTCCAGCACCAGGGAGCTCTCTCTGGCACATTCCTGGTGGAACCTTAAATATTATAATTGATAGAACTAATTATATTAATTAATAGGATTACTCAGGGGTTGTAATATTCTTACATAATATCTGTGACTACCATCAAAGAGTCTACGCCTAAATGCTGTTGAAGATGGCCTTTGAGCATACAAGGAACCTCGGCACCTTGCTCTGAACTACCTACACTGTAGAAAACTGGAGTTAAGCGAGCTGAGTCAAATCATTTCTACCTTTCAAGGCCAGTTGATGCTTCCCAAGCACCCAATTTTATAGCAGAAAACAAAGATTGATGATTAGATGTTAATAACCATCTTCTCACTGTCCTAGATTGCAATAGCAATTATTGCGTATGGACAGCTTGTTCAACCAGATACTGCTCATTAATAGATGGATACTCTTCAGAAACTAATTTCCTGTCCAAACAGAACAAAAGGACAAGTCTTCTTCTTCAGAAATAATGTCTGTTCAACTTGGATACCAGAGATTTGCCTCTGGGGCCAACCTGAGCTGTGATAGAGGGGGTGGACAAAGCTGGTTTCAGGTAAGACTGTACATGCAGTTTATACACTCATGACATTTGTTGCTGATAGATTTCCATGTGGAAGTAACACCAAGAACGAATGCTTTTCTAAAGGAATTCCTATGGTGGCTTCCACAGGGGCTTCCACAGCAGAGGAAGCTCTGTAGGCAGGTAACTGGAGTCTCAGACATTCATGAGGGTTTTCCCACCAGCTCACCTGTATTCAGGTGTTCATCTCTAGAGACTCTATTGCCCATCACACTTTTTCCTCTGCAGTGTCCTCTGCATAAGTAATTGGGTAGCCAGGTTTTCTGTTCTGGGTCCCTTCTCATGGGCCTTCACCAGGAATGAGAGGCCGTGGTCCACCTTAGGCCATCCCTTGGGTAAGGGTCAGCTTAGCTGAGGAGCTTGCTTTTATTCTTGATGCAATGTTGTCATCTCATAAGGCCACTCGCTGCCAGCTGCTGCACTGCATGATGCAGCATGAGGGCTAAGCACAATGCTCAATTACAGAGTGGTGTGAATAAGAGCGTCTGCCAACGTCTGCATATATATGAGGTCAGTGAGGCTACATTCCTTCAGATCAGAAAACAGAGCCAGCCTGATCTCATCCTCATGCCAGTTTCTCTGCATTACAGGGTTACCACAAGACGTGACAACACGTTGTTCCTGCACCGGGGGGGATGGATCTGTGGGCTTGTCTCCACTGCTTGGTGAAACCAGCTGCGATGAACAAACGTGCACAAGCAGTCTGTAGGCAAGAATGCAGCAGAGAACAAGCTCTGGTTTTCCCACAGCATGAATCAGCCAAGCTCATGGCATATACCTCCCCAAAATCCTTAAATACCTGGTCTTCACTATGTTTATACCATACTTGTTCATGCTCCTTAACAAAACAATACCTTATTTATCAGGGTCTGCAAGAGCTCCGTGACCACATTTATTTGGTGTTGGCTGCCTATTTGGGAACAGTGGTCTACCACTTCAAAGTGATGTGTGCAATCTGGTGGTCAGCCCTGATGATCACAGAGGGAGATGAAAGCAGAATAGTGGAAGGCAGTTATAAAAACCTCCACATAATCATATTTTCCTACTCCCATTTGTTATTCTGTGTGGTAATGTATTAATTCCTTCACTAAACTCTTTTGATTATTTTTATAACCCTTCATGATGTCACTCTGAATATTACTGTTATCCTTATAAATACACAACCCCCTTTCTGAAGAAATTTTATCTTTCCAGCTAACATGCCCTATGACTTTGAAACCAGTATGGTAAATTCATCAACTGAATTGAAAATAAGATTAGGTTTTGGATGGAAGCTACACTACATACCCCGAAGGCTTATAAATTCTCTCTGGTCCAAGGTATAAGTAGATGTCCCTGAAATGAGTATCATTCTGATGGGTTTTATATTTTTCTTAGGCAGAACTTGACAATTTTGGAGACATATATCTGTAGGCAAAATGAAGTTACAGTTATATTTTCTTAGGTACACACTGGGAACTTCTCAGGTCCTTGGTTTTACAAGAAGTCAAATTTTACCAAGTTAAAACGTGCATAGTTTCTCTATTACTTCCATTTGATAACACAGTTGTTCCACATAGGCATCAGCAGAGTAGAAATCAAAGTATGACTTGCTCTATATTTAGAGAATTTGGAAGTAGACTTGACATCAAAATTCTCTGCATCTGGTGTTTTCTTTTAAGCATCTATACAATGAATTATTATACATTTAAATTAAACTCATAAAATATATGAAGAAAAACACTGCTAAATTACTCTTCTCATTTTAGAACATGTGAAAATAAGCTTATAAAACCCTAACATATCTTTCACTTCCAAAACTTCCAAGATATTCTGATACTTTTTCTTTGCAACATAGCATGGAAGAGTTTGAGGACAAGTGCTTTCAAGTTTACTCATTATCAGAGCTCTGATGTGAGCTTGTAATTCAGGTTCTGTGTCATCTGTGGGAAAAATCGTAGAATGCTCATCTCTGCCCCTTGCACCCACCCAGATGTTGTATCAGATTCTGATCTCTTTAATTGTTAAAACTTGCCATTATTATTTGACTTAGCATAGTATCTACGTAGGCTCATTATAGACCAGAACTATGCTGTATATTCCCATCGTTTTCTGATCTGGATTTGTAAACTCCTGAATGGCTTTGCTATATGATAAGAGTTGCTATATGATATTCCATATAAACCTAACTTCAAAAATTAATGAGGAAGGATTGTCTTGCAGTCATGATCCTACCACCAGCACTGTCATAAAGCTTTTTCTGTCACAGATGAGTGGGCAAGTGCCCATAGCTGATGCACGGTGGAGTTCACCCAGACTGGGTGAGGATCAGTGGGGACCATGAGGATGCAGTTTTTCATTTTACTATTTTTGCAAGATGAGGTTGAAAGGTATTGTAACCATTTGCAAAAGAGGACACAGGGTTACAGGGTTCCTATCTACGTGTGACTGTTTATGAGTCACGGAAGGAAGCAACACACATCACACATTCTACAAGGTAAAGTCATTTGAACTTGTTGCTTGGGGTTTCTCAGCACATAACCCAAGTCCCTGCCAGTTTCCTGTTAATGACTTTTTCCATGTGCGACAGCTTAGCTATATGTATACTGGACAGACTAAAATTCCAGATCTAACTACTGTTTGCAATTATGCTCACATGACCTAAACATAGAATCTCGTGTAAAATCTCTAGCAATCCTTTGGGGCAGCAGGAGTTTGGCTTGCAGTCCTCAAAACACTCTGTATGAGAGCTTGGATGACCAAGCACCAGGCAACCAGCTCTGGGAAGCCACTGCAGCCCCATGGAAGCCGGTAGCACTGACCACCAGGGGAGAACCCTACACCGCAAACCTGGCAAATTTCCTCCTTCTGGGGAATGCTTTTGATTTCACTTCTCATCTCTGCCCTTTGTTATTGGCACAAAGTAATGAATATAAATAAATAAATAAATAAAGGCTCTGAAATACATGGAGAAACGTCCCAGTACTTAAAACAAAAAGAAAACAAACAAACAAACAAACAGAAAAACCAACAAAACAAAACAAACAAAAAAAGAAAACAGGGGCTTTGATCTGAGGGGAAAAAAATGAGAAACTGAATAGCTTTTATACAGTTGTTACTATGCAAATGGAAAGCACCAATGCTGAAAGACTAAGGGATTCAGAAAGAAGCTTTTCCCTTTTCCTTCAACCAATTTGCTCTTTATCTGACTATCCAAAAATTGTGTATGACAATGCTGAAAAGAAGCCCCAAACCACTATAATGGAGAGAACACAAATAAACTGCTTGCAAGATGAATTAGTTACCAGCTGTTGAAGTGAGTTATCTGTAGAGTGTGAGTATCAGCCAGTACAAACAAGTACTATTGTCTGAGAAGGGAAATCTAAATCACTCATAATATTCAGTGATCAAACCCTGCCTGTCTACTACCTACGTAGCACAGATGATTTTTTTTTCAATTATTTTATAAAAACTGGAAAAGGAAACAAATGGAAAATATGGGCCAAATTTGTGCTGAACTATAATAGGGTTACGCAAGTGGTAGAGTAACTGCAAAAGCATTTCAGAGCTATTCTCAAGGGAACTACGTTTAAGTGAGTCAAAATTGTTATTGTCTACAAAGAGGAAGGGAAAAAAAGATAAAAAAATAGAAGTGAATAGACGTGTAAGATTTATTAATTCAGAGAGAAATAGTCCACTTTTTTTTTTTTTTCAGAGGGCAGGTTTACTTAATAATAGATAATGCATGGCATAATAATTGCCCAGTGTCTCATTTTATGAGGGTGGCTCATTCTCAAATGAATGTATATTGTCTTTACAGGTTTATGACCACAATGTTGAAGTAAAAAGAAATTTTGCAATTCACTTCAGTTAGAAGGGGAATCACCTCTATATTTTTTTTGCTTCCCTAAGCCATGTTTGGTTTTAATATAAATGCATCTGATATGTTTTCTAGTATTTGGAAGAATATTAAAAAACCAGTCACAACAGTTTGATGCCTGTAACTTGAGACAACTTTCAGACTGATATTTAATCTCTGTGTCATCTCCTGCCAAAACCAAAACACAATAGCACAATGTCGTAGTATGGGAAAGTCAATAAGAATCCATTGTGCTCACTGCAGTTCCAACAACTGCTATTACATATGTTACGTTTGAACACTCTGGGTGTGTATTCATCTTAATTTCAGATCCAATTAAAAACTTCTTGAGAATTCCACAAGCTTTAATCAGGCTTTGTCAGCAATTCAGGTTTAAGTTACATCATCAGCAGTGCCTGCACTTGACTAGCATTTTAATGAAAGAAAAAAAACACACATGAATTTATATATTGCACAGTGTAGAGTGTCTACAAACTGTTCCTTACACTAAGAGACATCCATAAAATTTGCTAAGTGCTTGCTGACATCCATTTCCAAACTGGATTTTGATTGGAATACTGCTTGAACAAGGATTTCAAGCTTAATTCCAGTATTTCATGTACACCTGTTAGTTCTAATTTCAGTTACCCCACACTAAATTTTTAGTGGAGAGCAATACAACTTTAAGACTCCACAAGATATTTGCACTATTCAGTATTTTTTTCAAATAAGAAAGTCATATCTTTGCTTCCATTTCTATCACTAAACAACCACATAAGAACCACATTTTTGATGTTACAGAACTACTTTTTTTTTTTTTTTTGGCATATTTTATACAAGTGTATCTGTTTTCCCTTGCCAAAATTTTTTGCTTATTTTTAATGGCTTTGTGTGTCATGTTACAGCAAAACGGTAGCTTCCTCTTTTGAAATGGAAGGATAACAATTAGCATTTTATGCACCAATATAGAATTATTAGTAGTAAAATGGTCTAGCCCTTATTTTTGTTTACTAGAGGAAAACAACCAGGAAGGAAAAATATTCTCAGTCACAAAGATTTGGCAAACCAGGAACTATATTTTGTTTCTTCATGTTTTCAGCACATTACTATTTACTTTTGCAACCATTAATGTAAGTAAATTTAATTCATACAAATAGAATAAAAAATTAACATCTGTACCTGAAATCCACTGCATGATTAAATAAACCTTTGATAATCAAAAGGGGAAAGCATAGCTGCTTATTAGAGTAACCTAAAACAAAATGTCTCCCTTTTTGTAATAGAGTAATGTGGTCTGACATCAACAAGCTCTGGATGTGAATACATGTTTTTCCTATTAGGACTACACTCATGAGTGGGAAACGAATGTTTCTTTCTAAGTATTTTCCTCTGTCCCCTGATACAATACTTGTTGATGATCATAAAAAAATGGGAAAATGGACTCATGTGCTTGCTGACACCAGCTACAAAAGAAAGCCAATTACCACTTTTCCAACCAGCAATTTATACATAAATTTGTGTTAGAATTACTGTGTTTCAGTGACTACAGTAAATGGCAACGGATCAGGAAATGAGACAGTACTAGATTCGGGGACTGCTTCTGGTAGTGCAAAGGAGAAATGTTGCTTTCCTATTGGAGACTTCTGGACAACACTGTACTGACAGAGTTCTGCCTTTCCCTTGAATCTGGTCCTGGTACAAAGCCTGCCCCAAGATCTCTCTGTGGCTTTCCAGCTGAGCTTCTGAGATCCACACTTACTATTTTGGGAATGGCAACAGATAACAGATTTCTTTATTTTTATTTTTTACTTTGTTGTACACAAAAAGGGGAAGGGCCAGGGATGATAGTAGGGCCGCTAAGAGCAGGGCTCAAGGAAGGGAAGACTGCCCCTGGCACCACAGGCGGCACCTCGAGAACCTGGCCAGTCACCTGGCGCTGCACGTGTAGCGCTGGGTGCATCCCAGATGCACGAATCCCATGTTTCTGACGCCACTACTGTTCTTTCCTTTCTGGCTTCTGCTGTGGCAAGGACGCTCAGCCAGCTCAGCACAGGGAGACGGGACATGAGCTGCATGGCTCAGGCTCTCTGATGATAGTGCTAGCATAGGGTTTCCTTTGGGGTGAAGCCAAAGGTGCCACTCTGCTATGTCTGTACCTGCCCAGTATCTACAGCATATATTGTGCACATCCTTCCACAATTACACTTGACTGCTGTGATGTCACGTTTGCTACAAAGCAATGCTAACTTTGTGCAGTCATCTGCTACTTGGCTTTAGATGCTGGCATACTCATTCTAGCATCAGAGAATGTGGCTGTGGCTGGAAAAAAACAACCGCCACCCCTCTCTTTCTGTAGGAGGGAGGAAGTCCCAACGACTCTCCACAGAGACCACAGCTCCTCTTGGTGACCCCTCCATACCTACAATCCTCAATGATTCTCAGGTGCCTGATGCTTTAGCAGAATACAAAGTCCATGAAGAGCGATGACTGATGGTCTTAGCTTGCAAAATTTACAACCTAATTCTTTTACATTGGGAATTACATTATTTATACTTTCCCAATTATTTATAATTGGGAATTACATTACATATTTATAGCGCAACTGGGAAGAAATATCCTCTTCCAAACGAAAATGCTGGCAGTGAGTTTTTTAAAGTATTGTGATATTTTTCATTTAATCCAGAAGTAAATTTGTAACACTTTCCTTGGTTCACCCTGACAGGCTTTGGAATGCTCACTTCCACAAATATTCTGTTCTCCCATATTTCTCAGGCTCCCAAGACAGAATTCTGAGACCGTTTTGATCTGCACACGCAGATATACAGACAGATCACTTCTGCCACCCTAATGATGGACAAAAACTTGTGTCTGTTCTTTCAATCATGTTTATAATGCAAGTGTTCCATTATAAAATAGTAATTACAATACAAAATTTAGATCATCATAAACAACTAGCTTCTCTACATCTAGCATTTTTGTTTTTGCTGAGGAATCCCTCAATTTCACTAACAATTCTATTTCAGCAGATTTCAGTGGAACTACTTATGCAAGCTTTAACGTAAAAAGCATAAAAACTGAGACTTATGTGACCAGAATTTAGTTTTATATTCATCATGTCATTTTAGTGCCTAACAGCATGAGTGTTTCAGAAAGTGTGAAGTCACAGGCTTTTACAGTATCTGTACAGTTTGATTAGAAAAGCAGGAACTAGCCACATAAATATTATGGAGGTCTTGTGTTTTGGATACAGCTTCCACTTGAAGTCAGAAAGTCCATCAATCCATTATCCAGAAAAAAAACAATGCTCATGCTTTTGTAGAAAAATTGCAGCTATTGCAGAATGTAAGTTTTGTGTAGCATGTTTGTAAGAGAAAAAAAAAAAAAAAAAAAAAAAAAGCCAGGGAACCTGTTTTTGCTAATCAGTATCCCATGACATGGTAGCAATACATCTGTCAAAAATTACTCAGAACCTAAATATGCAGAAGTTCTCACACACCTTTATTTATCTAGCTCTAATCTTTGCTCTTGAATGCATGCTTACCAAGGAAAAGGGGGAAGAAAAGGCATTGCTGCATTTAAGTGAAATGTGAGGGGCAGAGATACAGGTCCACCTTTGAACCTGCATATCTCACGTATTTCAGCCAAATGAATGTTGTCTCGACTAGAGTTACAGAGCAGACACCACACTGAACAACTGGGGCTCCCTGGAAAGTCAATTTAAATATTTATTATTATTATTATTATTATTATTGAGTTACAATTGCTTTAATGCCTTCTCTATGACTGTTCTCTCACCTTAGAGAGGATCTACTCCACACTTCCTTACTCTTGTGCTACAAGTATTACATAAAGGCCCTCACTTTAGGAACTCGAACTGCAGACTGGTCTATAACTATAGTTCAAGTCATGCCATGGGTTATTTGAGTATCTGACTAGCTATTTGGAATTTGTGTTCCAAATGTTTTGTAGTCTTTACTCGATAGGAGTGTGAAATGTATGAGAGTATGGTGCTGAATTCCATGTATGATATCTGAAACCATTCACATTGCACTTTTAACTAGGTTAAATGAAACCTGATCTAGATTCCATTTGATCACAAGACTAGAATGCTGAAAATGCCATAATCTATTTATACATCAAATTGAAGACATTTTAAGTATCTTTAAATGTCATTGCATGACGGTATGTTAAGCAAATATCCATAATTTACAAAATGTTTCATGTTCATACTCAGAAAGAAAAGACAGACCAGCCTGACGTATTTATCATAAAGCCAGGATTTATTTCTTGACTTTTAAACTAAACACTGAAACCAGGTCTGCTCTATGCATAACAAGCAAAATCAGTCTTGAAAACTTGAAAAGACATTTTGATACCATTATCAGTTCATATAACAACGAAAAAAAGATAAATGATTACACTCCCAGCTGGTCATAAGAATACCTCCCTAGACTTTGAAGGTCACAACTGGATACTGAGAGTGATGGGCATATTCTACTCATCTCAACATGCTGAGTGGGTGTAATACCATAATTTTCTTTGAATAGAATTGTGGAAGAGTGAGCAATTTTGGCTTAATTCTGGACTTTGAGCATGTTGTATATGACAGAGATGTGCTGAAATAATTTTTTTCTTGTACAGCTATTATCACATATTTATAGTTGCTCCTTACCAAAGATTCTGAAGGATAAAATTTTGTCTTAGATATCAGTGAACCCAAGAATACAGCATTACAGGAATTACAGATGTTGCCTTCCTTGAAAGTGTTGTTCCTGCAGCAATAATTCATTGTTGGAACCAGCACATGGGAGCTGGCTCATAATCACTTCAAAATAGATTTATTACTTTTTAGCATCAAGAACATAATGCAATTCCAAGTTGGATTTACTGATCAGATTTGACTTATACTTCTCTTCTACCTCAAAACCACAAATGATTCAAAATACAGCTAAGAGCAAGGTTGAGAACAACTATGGAAATGTGAATAGCCAAATCAAACAGATAAAAACCACGCAGGCACTTATACAGCCCAGGAGTAGTTGAAAATAACTAGCTTACTAACAGACAACCTCAGATTCCCCTGGTGAAACAGAGCTCTTCAGGCAACAGTTCCATACTATGCTGTAATTTGCCTAAATTATTTACATAATGCTCTAGGTGTGCACAATGCTCTTTGACACAGTAGGCTGAACAGAGGAAAAGTCCTGCCCCAGACCACCTGTCCCAGTCAAACAGCACAATCATGTGCAGCACAAAATAGTACAGAAAAAGTAAATGTATCCCTTGTGAAGAAGAGAACGTCACACTAAAGACCTGTCCATTAATTTGTACAAATGTTCACGTTAAATTTTGACATATCTTATTTAAGTAAAACACTGATGTCTATCTGTCATGGGTCTATACACCTATGTGGTGGGAATGAACTTCATCCCACTAATTACATATCCTTCCTCTCATCGTTTGAAAGATCACACGTAGGGGTAGACCTAGTAGAATAACTCTTGCTTCTGTTTTTAAGGCTTCCTTGCAGGTTTTTAAAATATCACTTCCTAAGAGAGGCTTCATCAGTTTCACTTGTTACTGCAATGAAATAACCACATACAAATCCAATAGTTGGCCAGTAAGAACCTTCACAACTACCTTTTTTCTTTGTATATTTAAGACGTACCACTTCAAAGTGAAGAAAATGTTAATGTTTTGGAGAGGTAAAGGTTGTGACACTTTTGTCCACAATAAACAGTCCTCCAAATACTTATTGATTAAAAAGTATTTGTTGGGTTGGCTCCCTATTATGTTCTGGCATCCTGCATCCTTCCACTGCTATGCGTATTATTCATCTGCGTCAGGACAATGTTTTAAAATTTATTGCTATCCAAAAAATGATGTATTATATGCTGTCCTGAATGTATTGTATTAATATGTCCAAATGCTTCTGATTTAAAAACTAAAAAGCTAAAAAATCTATATACAAAAATTATCTCAAGTCTTGACTGTTTCCTGTATCTAGCCATTATGTGCCCTTAGGAAATCCTCCCCAAAGATTAGCACCATTTATAGATGATTCACGTCCCATACAACCCCAGATGCTTTGCATCCCTACAGCTTTCATGGTGACCTGAAAAAACCAGAACAGAACTCCTGCTGACCCCATTGGTACCTGTGATATAAATGTTGTTACCATATAGTATATTGCACTGTTATATACTGTCAGCCGCATGACTTTTATCTTTCCTAATTAATCCACCATTGTTGTAAGTAATTCAAAAACTCCCAGACACATCCAAATGCTGCCTGTTAAAACGAAACTTGTCAAATAAGCGTTATTCTCTCTTCTCTAATATAGATTTCCTTTCTTTTGTCAAATTATACTCGATTAACTTGCAGAATAGGGAGTAATAGTTTAGGGGCTAAAGGAAGGTTTAAGGCCTAACACCTTACATCCTATGCCAAAAATAGACATTCTCACGGACACGAGACATTTCTTAGACTGAAATACAAAAGTTTAACATTGCAATTCAGTATTGAGATGATATTATGCATTTTAAAAGATCTTGCACTGTCTGCATTACATTTCCTTTCTAACATTTGTATATCTGAAATCATACTGTGTAGAGAGCACAGGAAACAAAGGAATGTGTGTCGGGGGGGCTTTGTTTGGGAGGAAGTTTGGGGAATTGTCTTCTTTCCTCTCCAAAGTCAGGGCTGAATATAAAAGACAAATTCTAAGAATGCAGGTTCAATCGCAGGGCCAGAGGAAGTAAAACAGATGGCAGCAAGCAGAAGATAAAGAATGTGTGTCATCCTCCAGTGGATACCAGGTAGGAGCTATTCCAGAACGAGCTGCCTGGTGGAACTCATCTCACGCTGAGAGGGAAAACTCCTGTCTGCCAGAAGGAGATCCAGGCAGTGGAGATGCAGTTCAGAGGGGAATTCAAACTCATTAAGGAGCACAAAGGCAGAAGGATGCTGCGCTCGCAGCTCACCGCCTCCGAACACGTGCAGAACAAAGGACCTCTGCAAGGCGGGCTTTGAAGAATACGGGGACAGCAAATAACGAGGGACGAGTTAGTGCAAAGAGAAACAGGGCTGAGAGGCGGCTCGTAGCGGCGTAAAAGGGGGGGGCAGAGGACGCGGTGCAAAGCAGCGAGGAGAAAGCCCAAGCTCGCTGCGAGGCCCGGCCGGGCAGGAGGCCGCGAGGCGGGGAGCGGCCCGCGCTGGGCGGGCGGGAGGGGGCGGGGCGGGGGGGGGCAGCGCGGGGCTCCGGGGCGGCTCCGAGGCGGGCGCTGCAGCCCCGCCCCCGGCCCCGCCCCCGGCCCCCGGCCCTGGCAGCGCGCCCCCTGCCGGCGGGGCGGGGCGGGGCCGGGGCCGCGTTGCGCAGGGCCAGGCCGCGCGGCCCCGCCCCGTGACGAACGCCCGGCGGGCCGTGACGTCACCGCGCCGCGGCGTCGGGGGGCGGGGCGGCCCCGCTCCCGGCATGCCGCGCGGCAGGACTTGAGCCCCATCTTGGGCGAGGGAGCCGCAGTCGGAGCCCGCGCGCCCGGGGCCGGCGCAGCGCAGCGCAGGGGCCGCCGCCCGCCCGGCCTCCAGCCCGGCCTCCAGCCCGGCCGCCGTCCTCGCCGCACAGGGGCCGCCGCCCGCCTCCTCCGCCCGCGGCACCCGCCCGCGGCCGGTTCCGAGCAGGATGCGCCTGGCGCTGGTGTCCAGGTAGAGCGCGGAGCGGGGCGGGGGGACGCGGGGCCGCCTGGGCCTCGCCCGGCCAGCGCGGGGCCCTCGGGCGGGCCGGGCCGCGGGGCGCTTCTGCCGCCGCCCCCTGCCCGCGCCCGGGCCGCGCCCTGCGCCCCCCACCCGGCGGGCCGGGCCGGGCCGAGCGGCAGGAAGCGCGGAGCGGGGCCGGGGAGCGGCAGCAGCAGCAGCAGCAGCAGGAGGAGGCCGAGGAGGCCCCGCGGCCCGGCGCGGGAGGAGGGCTGCGGCCGGGGAGGAAGAGGAGGAGCGGCGCCACCGCCCCCCGCGCGGCCCCCGAGCGGGAGCGCCGCGGCCGGGCCCGCCGCAGGGCAGGAAGGCGCCGGAGGATGCGCGGCAGCGCCGGGGGCCCGGCCGGCACGCCGTGACAGCCCGCGCCGCCCCCGGCCGGCGCCGCGCTCGCCGCGCCCCGGCTGCCGGAGCCCCTCCCCGCGGCGGAAACATGTCCAAGATGCCGGCCAAGAAGAAGAGCTGCTTCCAGATCACCAGCGTGACCACGGCGCAGGTGGCCAGCAGCATCACCGAGGACACGGAGAGCCTGGACGACCCCGACGAGTCCCGCACCGAGGACGTGTCTTCAGAAATCTTCGACGTTTCCCGAGCCACCGACTACGGCCCCGAGGACGTCTGCGAGCGGAGCTCCTCTGAAGAGACTCTCAACAACGTGGGCGAGGCCGAAACTCCCGGCAGCGTCTCTCCCAACCTCCTCCTGGACGGGCAGCTGGCCGCGGCTGCTGGCGGGGGAGCCGCCGCTCCGCCAGCCGTGGCCCCCAGCGGGGGGGCTGTGCCCAAGAGCTCTGCCGTGCCCCTGCCAGCTGCCGCCCCTGGCGCTGCCGTGGCAGGAGGCAGCGGCGCTCAAACTGCCTTGCCCTCCACAGGGCCTTCTGCAGCTGCCGCCCCTGGGACAATGTCTCAGACAGTGGCTGCTGCGTGCAGCTCCCGCTTCAGGGTGATCAAGCTGGACCATGGCACAGGCGAGCCCTACAGGCGAGGACGATGGACGTGTATGGAGTACTATGACCGGGACTCTGATGGTGGTGGTGTCCTGGGCAGGACTGGAGATTGCATTAGGCACAGTAGCACCTTCGAGCAGGCCGCTCAAGAGAGGGACAGCGGTCTTGGTGCCACAGGAGGTTCCGTCGTGGTCTCCGCTGTGCCAGCATCGGCACATGGCCCTGATTCCATAGCTGACAGTTCCCTTACTGCTGTGTCGCAGCTGCTCCAGACAGAGAAGATGAGCCTACAGCAACCTAGTTTTGTCATTGGGCAACAACAACAGCCACAGCAACCCATAGGTGGGGCCATGCCTCAAAGTACTGCTCAGCCTATGTTTTCAGGGGCTTCAGTAGCAAATCAGCAAATGATGGTGCCGCAGCAATCGCAGCCACAAGTGAATACGCAGAGTGTTGCACAGGCTGGACCCAATGGGAAAGGCATGGCACCTCCAAGTGTAACAATAGGCCAGCCCAGCATGCCTGTGGCACAGCAGCAGGTGCAGCAAGCGAGCATACCAGTGACTCAGCCTCAACAATTTGCTTATTCTCAGTCCCAGATTCCACCACCCGTACATCTATTGCCGACGCAACCTTCTGGTCAGTCTGAATACATGCAACACATGACAATTATGCAGCCTCAAGGAGCTATTCAACAAGCTGCTGCAGGCTCTGTTCCAAGTACTGTGGCTTCCAGCCTGCCTGTGGGCCAGGTGGCTGGCCAGAACCCCTCACCTGTGGGAGCAGCTGTGATGGGGGTGTCGGCGCAGCCGGGTGAAGCGGTCGGACAGGGATCGGCAGTAATGCAGAGTGGCCAGACACAAGCTGGTCAGACTGCCGTTCCGCAACCAGGAGGTGTGGTGCAGCAAGGGATTGGACACGCGGGAGTTGTGCAACAGAAATCTGTGACTCAGCATCAAATGGGTGGAAGCAGTCAAGTGTCTGGAATGCCTGGTGCTCCCCATGCCGTGGTTTCTGGAGTTCAGAACGTGCCTGCAGTTGTGCCCGGTACAAGCGTGCCTAGTGTGTCTACCACTTCTGTTACTATGCCAAATGTCCCTGTTACGCTGGTCCAGTCGCAGCTGACTAGCCACACTTCTGTCAGTAGAAGTACCGGTGTTGTCCAGCAGCAGCATGTCGGACACTCCCTAATACAAGGCGCCCCTAACGTACCTACGAATCTGCCACAGTCAAACCTTGGACAGTTTCAGACTCAAGCTCAACCCATAGTAGGCCAGATCGATGATACTAGAAGAAAATCGGAACCCCTACCTCAGCCACCACTTTCTCTTACAGCTGAAAATAAACCTCTTGTGAAGCCTCCCATTCCAGATGCTCTAGCAAACCCTCTTCAGTTACCTGCGAGTACTCCTATGAACAGTCTTGCCAGCTCAGTGTTTGGCATATCTATTCCCGTTGATGGTGATGAAGACAGGTATGAGTTATTTTTTAACACCATAAAAATACCTTTTAGTAAGGGTTAAAAGAATCCTTCAACTTACTCTCAAGTTTTCTATCAGTTCATATTTTTCAAAAAGTCTTAACTGAAATTTTGCTTTTATCGAATTGTACAAAACAGCAGAGTGTTTAGGCAAGTAGCGAACTGTAATCTTTCTCAGGCTGCAATTATGATTACTTTTCTCTCAAAGCAGGGCAGAAAAGGGCAAGAAAGCTGCTTAATGCACAAATAATTCGTCTTCTGAATCAAAGTGACTGAAAACTGTCTGCCCTCCTACACATAATTGCTCAGTGCGTGAAGAAGTCTGTTCGCTCCTCTCCTTTCCCCTGAACTTCGTGTAAAATAGCCAAATGACAGCTGGGTTAGAGTAACGATCCACTGCTGTATTGCACTGTGCCTTGCTGTCTGAGGGCCAACCAGTTGAGGTATCTTGGAAAACTTACAAGCTTCTAGCACTGATTCCGTTTTTTAAATTATCCTGCATTTTACATTACCAGTCAGTGAGGCAAGTACTTGCATCTGGACGTGCGTGTTAGGTGCTGACGTAGTGGAAGCTCTACAGATGATAGCTCTTTGAATGAAAAGGATACCACTTACACTGCTTACTTGAGTGAAGTTGTAGACACAATGGAAAGCAAGAAAATGTATTTTGAGGTTGTAATCGAAAAATAATTAAGAACTGTCAATTTTAGTTATGTAGTGTAGCGTGTAATGTGAGAAGGCATGCTGAAGGGCCTGAGAGAGGGACCATGGATTTCTTTGATTCTCATAGACTTGTCAGACTGTTCTGGAGGGTAGCATGATGACTAAAGCTGTGCTTACCGACTGCTCCTTTGAGAGGACTTCCAAGGAAAGCAGAGTTTAAGCATTGAGTTCATGTCATTAATGTTTATTGCTGGGATTACTGCATTTTGGGGGAATGAAACACATGTATATGTGTTATACTTGTTTGTATCTTTAAAAATAGGAGTAACACCTTTATGAAAAGGTCTGATATGCCTAAATTATCCTTAGGCCTTCCCTTCCCTCAGAAGAACACCAGACTGTATGATAATGCTGTCAGTGTTGCTTCAAGTGCTTTTTAGTAAAGCTGCTGCACGTGTGGGGTCAGGGTGTCTTGGGTGGAGAAGGTACCCCAAAGACAAATTAGTCTTTTAAGAGTTAGTTCTGCAGTAACAACAGCCTTGTGCTCACTATAGCTTTGCCTAGCTTCATTTCAGGTGGTAACCTTCCGGATACCTTTATGCAAGCAAGAGCTGGCTTGAAGGCAGCTGAGTTTTCATTAAAGTCATAGAAGGCTTAGTTCTGCAGTTAAATTTTTCTGGTGGTTGTGCCTACTTTAAGTGGGTTCCTGACAAACTCTTCATAGTGCAAATCACGTTTGATTTCAGCCTGGTATTTTTAATAGCTCTGAATATTTTTAAAAAAAAAAAAAAAAGCTTGTTTTTAATCATGTTAATGATTTTCATTTTGCATAGCTTGTAATATGTAATGTTTATATAAAGTGTGGAAACAGACGTGACGGTGACAAGTGAATCCCTTACCTCATGGTGAGGGGAAGACTTGTGTGACTTAGAGCTCTAAGTTGCAAACTCTGTGTTGGCTACTAGTGAGACAGGTCTTGGTAGCCATGCCCTGAACAGTGATTTTTAAAAGTTATTTTTGTTTTGTTTTATTTGAGGTTGAGCCACCTTGCAGCACTGCTTTGTGCATTGCTAGCTTCCGAAGCTTTCTCCGAAACGTGGCCACGAGAGCCGCGAGTGAGAAACAGGAACGGATCGGAGTGCAGTGTTCTTTGTACGTGCTGCCCTACGACGTGCAGTAGGGAAACTAACTTGTGGTTATCTTGAAAGAAATGCGTACTTCTCAGTTGTCTGCTTCTGCGCTGGGTGATAAAACCTAGTCATTTGCTGAAGTGGTGCACTGAGCAGGAGCTCTGTGGTGTGTGTCTCTGCCAGCTTGGAATAGCTTGATTTAGTAGCAGTGCTGGTAAGTAATGAAAGCTTACCCTAAACAGGCCCACGCATTGCACAACGTAGGAGACAGAGATCTAAGTTTTTTTACTTCCACTGTTTTCAGACAAAGGAGAAAAGCCTAACAGCTTGTTAAGCACTGTTTTACCGCTTAATTTATATTTGCTTTACTCGCTGAGAAGGCTTTGTTATAAAATGACTGCTTGTTCACTGTTTTCCTCCTTCTCCTGCTTTTTTCCTTTCCAGCCATTTAAATTACACCATTACTCCCCTGGGCTTATTCCCAGCTGCTTAATGGTCTGAAATCAGTGGTGAAATAGTTAATGAAGACCTTCAAGTGTCATTAATAGGCTGAGGGTTGACACTGCGATAAAACTAATAGGGCGCAAAGGGAGCTTGCACATGGTGAGTCACTGCTTCAGGCTGCCTGCGGGTTCAGGAAGTTAACGCTTGGTTTTGTGTAGAGAATTTAGTTTGTGATTGCAAGAGCTAGAAACTCTGTGGAAAGCATTTTTCTTTTCAACCATAGTGTGTGACATTAAGGTTGTAGGCAGGTGTCTGCATTTCTTCTGACACCTTTGACTATGTTTAAGCACTTCTACATGCTTGAAACTTCACAAACTTGTACAGATTATTCTTATAGTACTGTTCTAAAATAATGATTCATCAGGGAATACTGTATAGCTCTAAATATCCTGAGTTCATCTAGTAAGTCCTTCACCACTTCGAATATGAAGAGGATCTATTTGGTAAAATAGTTTAGGGAGAGACCTCTTTCAAAACAGTCCGAGAGCTATAGTAAGAGACAGAGGCCTATTATAAGATGCTGGTCGGCTCCAATGTTGAGAAAAAGTTCTTTGTATTCCTGTCTTACGGTCTACTGTTTTAAATTGTCCCACATCTAAAATTGGAGTGGAGGAAGTGATGCATACGCACATTGAGGTGTGAGGAGATGATACATGTATAGAACTATTTATCTGTAGATGTAGAACTGATTTTTTTTTTTTTTTTTTTTTTTTGCAAGATGTGTTGCCTAAAAACCTTCAATTTCCTGCCTTGATAGTCCATTACACTTTCACGGTAATATAAATGAAACTGCAGTTCCTTCTGTTGACCTGCTGAATAATGATGAATTGAGTAACCATGAAATCTTACCGGGGAAGGGGGTCCGGAATAAAAAAGCCTTTGACACATCGCAGCCTTCCTTTAAAAAGCAAAGCTCTGTAACTCAGCTTAGGTATCAAAATCACTAAGATGTTAAAAAGAGAAATAAATTCTGTACAAGTTATGAAAGGTCTACTGCATAACGTTTCTTTCCTCTCAGTGTGTCTACAAGTAGAATAAAGTGCAGCAGTATGCAAGGATTGAGGAAATGCTACTCTTACTGAGCTAGATGTGGACGTTGCAAGCCACTTTAAGTTTAATGTCTGCCAAATGCTATGAAAACAGCTAGAACTGGATTTCATGTTCACATCAACTAGCCTTTAACAGCAGCTTGTTTCAGGATCAGCATATGTCAGTTCTTCATTCACCTTCACATCCATGTGTACCCAAATTTGTAGCTGACAGGCATAATGTTGTAGCTGCTTTAATATTTTATTTTGGCTCTTGGGGGAAGAGAAATGTGTTGCCTCTGTTAAAAGAATGTTACTGAGAAAGCTTGTTCAAACCTCCTGCATGTTTGGCAGACTTTGGGGGCAAAATATTACTAGGCATGTTGGAAAAGGAGCAGAGTATAGATCACTTTCCAGAGATAGCTGACCAGCTTGAACTGTGCCGGCTGTATTCCAGGAATGCTAATGAATGGCTGCAATTGTGGACTGTCAGCTGCAGCAGCTAAACTGTTGAAAACCTGGCTGTACAGACCTCTTCACAGCATACATCTCTGCTCAGTTAAATCACTTTTTTGTGTAGTGTACTAATTGTTGCTGACAAAGTATAATTGTTGAAACTGAGCTCTTGAGACCCTATTCATAATGTAAGGAAGAAAGAAACGGCATAGGAATGGATGTAACTTTGGTGTCATTTTTTTATGTATTGCCCTGGATGCATATTTTGTTGTACTCCTGAAGAATGAGCGTTCTGCGCGTGCATACCAGCAAGCAGTACTTGAACTGCATTGTTAGTGAATTCTGTCTCTTCCTTCACTGTGTTTGTAAACTTATTAAAACTCCGAACTCCACTGCAGCTAGGGATCTGAATGTGTTTTCATCTCCCCTAAAGGGCTCTGAGTAAGAGGGTTTGCAGAGGCAGGTGAGAATGAGATGCAGGCGTGCTCTCGCAGTTCAGTGGCCAGAGCTGCAGCACTTGGAACACAGCTGAGACGGGACCTCCGAGGTGGACGGTACAGGGGGAGGTATCCACGGACAGTTAACGCAAATAAAGCTGCAGTTGGTTGCGTTCATGTCTTGTACTTCCTATAGCAAAAAGTTCCGTAAAGTGACTCTGTCACAGTGTTTTCTAGATTATGGAAAGCTTAACATGTATGTTCTTGAGTGTTCAAAGGAGTTTAAACAGAAAATTGTGATTGCTTGTTTGGCAGTGCTGTTTTCCAGTGTACACTGTTAAATGCCTTTGTTGAGGGCAAATCCACACCGTCTGAAACCTAATGAGGTATAATTGTTTCAGAGGAGATGGTTATTAAAAGGAAGAAAGGGGGGAAATACTTGAAAGAATTTCATGAACTTAAACAACTTGGCTTGTTCTGAAGACTGCAGTATACCGGCTCTGAAATAAATGGTTCTCTGTACCTTATACTCCCAAGTATTTTGCTCAGCTGCTGTAGGTTTGTTTTTTTTTCTACTCACTACAGCAGAGTGCAAGTTTTCCATAGTCAGCCTCTTTCTCAATGCTGTTTTGTATGATAGAAATAACAGCATATGTTTCATGGGAGCTTTTTTGAAAGCTCTCATTAAAAGCTGAACGTTCAGGCCTGTAGGTTTGTTGAGCTAGGCAGGACTACTGAGCTACTGCCAAGCTACCGGAACTGAAATTGCTCTCGGACATGCGCGTCCTCCCAAGTTCCTGATATTCCCTTACAGTAAAGGGTCCATTAAGAGAAAAGGAACTGTTCCTTGTGACTGTACTGGTTATTGAGTATCACCCTGTTGCATTTTGAGGTTATGTTTTTTCAGTTATAAAGTTGATGATTAATAGCTTCTGCTGCTCATGGGGGAAAAAACAAACAACCTTCATATATGCATTTTGTGTGTTAGCAAAGATTCTTTAAAATTCTGTGAAAATTTTACTGCCAAAGTAATGAGTATTTCAGTTCTGGTAGAGAAATCTAGATTGTCAGCCTCAGGTGTTTACTTTTAGTCATGTATTTGACAAACTGTAAAGATAAAATTATTTATAGTAAGAAGGTTCTCCAGGCATAAAAGGTTGCTTGAAGTGTAGTGTCTTCATTATTCTTCTTAAAAATCCCTTTATTTTTAAAGTTATAAATTCAAACATGTATTAAGTGCTAGTAAATGCTTTGTGTTACAGGATAATCTATTTTTACTCACGTAAGGCAGGTGAGTTGCCTATTCTGCCACATGAAGGACAGCTAGATGCTTGTCTTCTTACTTTGCCTGAAAAAAATTATTCCAAGAGGTTTTTTGTATATATGTTCACCCTCTGAAGCTAGGAATAATATTTGTATCATGACAGCTTGATTGAATTCTTTTCTCAGTGCAGTGAGAAGGTGGAAATACTGATCAGTATAACAGCGCTGTCAGCTGTCTAGCACAATGACAGCTGGCCTGTTGGTGTGGTGCTCCTTGGAGTTCACAAACCAAGAGAGATCTGTGTCAATAGCAGAAGACACCTACAGAATGGGACAGGCTGGGTTTGGAGGCACCTGCAGGTTCTTCTGCCCCAGCAGGGCTGCTGAGGGCCATGTCCTGGCAGCTTCTGAAGGTCCCCAAGGAGACCCCAGCACCCTGTGGCACCCACCCGGCACAGAAGCATTGCCTAGGGGCCACAGGGAGCCAGTTTGTGCCCAGAGCCCCTGCCCCTGGTGCTGGTTTGGAGGTTGCAAGGTCCTTGAACGCCTTGACCAACCCTACAGTGCCTCTTTAAATAACGTCTTGAAGCCAAGTGGTAGCTCTTATGCTGAGTGTGTGTTTGTTATAATTACAGCTGAGTGCATGCATGCATGAAACAGGTTGTAAAGAACTTGTAAATGGTATAGAAAGGCAAAGAAGTGAACGTGCAAACTGTGCCATCCATAGTCTAGATTCTAATATCCGCTTAAAAAGCGAAGTACTTAAACCTGTTTGCTAAGAGATGCTTTCTTGACCCATGTCACATAAATAAGGACAGGAAGGATTTTGCTGAGTCTCCTTGAATCTGTTTCCCTTTACTTTTTTTCTTTCTCACAGATCTTGAAATAAATATTGTTGTCAAAGAACAGGAACTACTAGTATTTATTGGTAGCTAAAATATCTTAAATTGCTGTACTGTAACTTCATGTGCAATGTAGTTGGGGGGATTTCAATTCTGGGCTGTTTTCTATGAAAATTAATGTTCTCAAGCAAACTGTTCCCTCTGCAGCGCCTCTTTCATCAATAATCAAACTGTTCTTCCTTTCATCAATAGGTTTGATGAAGTCTAGTTTGTGGGCAGAGCAAGCAGTAGGAGCCTAATCCTCTGTAGTGATAAGTTCATATGTATTGCTAAATGCTTTCTTCTTCAGCAGCCAAGCTGAGAGTAGAAGTCAAGGTAATTCTCTTATTTTGAGAACTGAGTATGAAAGGAATAGTTGAATTTCGGAGTATTTTTCTTAAATGTAAATGTAAAAGATGAGCACTACTTGAATTCTTAGGCAAAGTTCCCTCCAAGAATGATTGTTAACCTAGTGCAGTTACAGACCTCTGTTATTTAGTTACGTCTTACGATGAGGTGCCTCCCTTTTATCAGTTCACAGCTCTGTGCACAGAAGTGTGCTGTCCCACTGTCCTCATTAATTCTTGCCAATGTAATTGAGCTGTAACTCTTCCTTCACAGAGACGTTCACTCATGCTTTCAAAAACTGTAATAAAACCAAGAGAGAAGTTGCGCTTTTCACAGTCCTGTGTTCTACTGACTTGGTAGCTTTTGCCTGCCAGATTTTTTGTATATACAAAGTGACATTAATCAGAAAAAGCCTTGAATTTACTGGTGGCAAAACTCGGTAGACCTGAGTGAATACTTAGGTATAGTTGCACCTAAGACATCTCATCTGGTTAGCTTCTCTAAAGCAAATGTACGGTGTGACTTGTAGATATTAAACTACTTCAGAAATTTGTTTGAATTTAATGTTGCCTCAAAAGGTTCTGGTACTTCAGACAAGATTTTCCAAAGTTGATAGTCAAATTCTATAAATAAATAAAGCCTCACAAACAAAAGAAACATCATCATAACAAAAAAAAAAAAAAAAGCATGAGAAAATCAACCAAGCAACCAAGTGCACATGGGGAAGAAAACTTGCTATTAGACCCTAATTCAGTGTGGAAGTGAGGCTGGGTCACCTGTTGTCTCACAAAGCACTCTCACCTCAGGTGTGTCTGTTCCCTAATGCTATGAAATGGTGTCTGATCTACGTTGGAACAGGACTATCAAGGACTTCAAGTATGTTTTAAAATGTAATGGTGAGTCAAGTGGAAAAGTGTTTTCTGCAACTATGCATTGCTGTAACAAGTAGAGAATGTTGGCATCCCTTCTGCGTAACTCAGGAAAATGGTGATCCTGCCTGGGAGGGCACGGTGGAGGTACCAGAGACTGCTTTGTTCAGAGCTGCGTGCAAGTGCTCGGATTATTTGCTGTATCCCTCTGCTGTGACCATTATTAATGTCGATCTCACCTGCTCAGTCCATGCTGTATTCTCACCTTCAGTTCTTTTAAGTGTTTTTACTCTTTTCCCTGGCGAATGTCAGGACTGAAGAATGTTACAAGCGTATTTCAGAGTCCAGGCCCCCAGAGCAAGGGCAAGCTAATGCCATCATTTCAACAGACCAAGCGGATGGCAGCGAAATGGCTCTGTCAGACTTGCTTACTCTGACCACTTGACAGTCATCTCATTTGCTTTCTGCTTAGAGAGCTCTAGTTTGTACAAAAAGAAATATTTTCCAAAATCCTCTTGGTGGAGAAGATTCAGGCTACTGCTCTGATCTTTCCTGTGGAAAGGAATAGGCAACTCTGGTAGGAAACTGGAGTTTTTTTTCTCATACCTTAAATCCAAACATCAGGAGTTTGAGGTGCAGCTTAGTTGAAAGCAAGCTGTTAACGTCAGACTGATGTTGCATTTCAGGTGATACGTACTTTAGCTCATTAGCTGCAGTTTCATCATTTCTGGAAGCATTGAGAGGGAGTGTACAGCTTGTTTGTAAAGCATCTGAGGCATTGTTGGTGCTGCAGACAGTATCCTGATTGCTGCTGTGCAGTACATCCGGCTGTTCTATCTCCTTCATCTTGAGTTATGTTGCAAAACTCCTGTTAAGCATGTCCTATGTGAAGTGATTTTTTTAGCAGTTAAATTTGTTTCTCTTGATTTTTCTGGTGGAGGTCAGACCTGTGCTGAATGCTTTGTTTCCGCTTAATGATATTTTCATTCACAAGTAGACCGTGAACCATAAAGTCCACGGTGGTTTGGAGCCACTGTCCCAAAAACAGTCATGCAGGCCACTAATGTAGTCAGCCTTTCCTGTCACAATAGTTAAAATGCATCTAAAACTAATTCTTGCTGTTGTTCTCAGCATATGTATTTCAGATATAATGGCTTTAAAGAAGGAACTGTGTAATTAAACACAACTTGATAGCTTTAATCTTTTTTCTCCTTCTTTAATTCCACATTGACTGCCCCAAGTTTAATATTTGCCAAGTCTCTCATGTAAGCTCTGTACTCTGGTTACCGTGTTTTGTAGGTAGAATATCCGGAGATCCCACAGTTGATTTATAGTAGTATAAATAAGAAGTGGAACAGCTTTTAAAAGAGGAGTGGAGAAGGAATTTTGTTATTAGGCTAAACATGATCTTAAAATGCAATAAACTTTGCAGGGAGTTTCCTGATAAGCTATTGTTAAGTGACAACAAAACCCCTGGTTCAACTCCTAAAGGAACCACCCCAACTGTTTTCATCTGAACACCAAGTGTGGTCAGTCTTTGCAGGCTGTAGCTCCTAGGTACATAGCAAGCTACTAGTGAAACAGCCTTTTGGTGATCAGTACAACGTGGAACTGAAAACTAACTTCTGTTTCAAATGCTTCTAGGCAAGATAATCTTGTATAAATTTTAGAAGTTTTTTCCGTGTTTTAATAAATATGGCTAAATAATGGTTTTATTTTACAGATGCATAGTCAGGTTCCTATAAACTTCTGTGCAGAGGATAAAGAAAGAGAAGCTTGCTGCTGAATTTCCTATCCTTCTGATGCAAGAGCATTACTCTATAATTAATGACCTTCTAAGAACAGGAACACAAGAATATAGGGTGCTTTACTAATACTTTCTCATCTTAACATGCTAGAATATGAGCTTTCTGTGCAACAAAGAATTTGGTTTTAGTGATCATCACTCACTTTCCACCAGAAAAGCAAATGAACTATATGGTTGAAATGAAAGGCAGCTTGGCTTCAGAGTATAAACTAGTCTTTCTTTACTACTTTATATTCTGTTTCATAGTTAAATTTGGTTCCTGTAGAAATTAAAGTTCTTCCTTTGAATAGAATCCAAGTTCTTGCTAGTGATCTCATGAATTCTCAACGAATTGTGAAAGATGGGCCGATGGGCTCATCTGGGGATGTAAGGGCCTGGAATCTTTTTTGGAGCAACAGCTATCACCAAGGATGGGAATTCCGCCATTACTTTAAGAATTCTTTTCTATTCCTTACTGTTTGCATGGAAAACAATTCTGATGTGTAATACAAACTTCTTCTGCAAGTTAAAACCCCCAAACCCATAGTAATTTTATTGTGCTTATACCCAACAGGAATGAGATTTTTCTGTTCCTTTGCAGATATTTTAAAGTACATGAAGCCTAGAACTGTTTTCCATCTCTCTTCAGTGCTTAATTTTTCTACTTTTGGTACTGATTAACTGGGGGAGAGGGAGGGAATGGAAAATAACATCTTATAGTGGTCTTACCTGAACCTTGGTAGGTTTATATCCTTCTGGACAGTTTGCATCTGAAACTGTAAGAAATCTAGGTTAGGGGCCAAATAAAACAAGACTTCAGTTAGTATATGCATAGCTTGTGTAAGACTGAAATATCACAACTTCGATACTTCTGCTTAGATTCTCTTCAGTGGAATTGCACTCAACTACTGATTCCATGTTTTGTAGTTGTGCTGCTGATTGTTGCTACCAGAGCATAATACTTCGTGCTTATCCTTATTGAATTGCATCCTTTTTATTTCAGACCATTGCTCCAATTGGGCAAGATCTTCCTGAATTCTATTCCTGCTGTCCAGAGTGCTTGCAGATCATCTGCAGGTATAAAGGTAGTCTGTACTCCACTGCCCAAGTCGTGGATTAAAGTTTCTTATAACAGACTCGGAGGAGACCCCTGGAGAGCTCTGGCTGATGCATCCTTCCCTTCTTCCACTGAACTTTTGGAGAGCCACGTGTACAGAGTAGTTGATCAATTGTGGACCCACTTTGAATAAGCCATGATCTTAATTACAAAGATGTCATGCAAGGTGGCATTAAAAGCATTACTAATTTAATAATAATTAGATCTTCTGTATTCTTTCTATATGAGGCCTGTTAATTTTTTCATAAAGAATTTTTGGTTCACATAAGCTTCTAAAATGGCAATCCATGCCAGTTTGCTGCTGTATAGGTAATAATAGGTGGTTCTATTTTGCTTTGATTTTCATCTGAGGTATTGAACATGGGTTGTCTGACCTGTTAGTTTCATGTTCTTCACCTTCGTGGGTACTTTGGCATTTTTACTCTTCTGCATCATCCCTATCCTCAGTTAATCACTGATACTGAGACAAAACTGTCTGAGGTGGAGTGGTATGAACATTTATTGCGACACCTTGAATAATTCTTGGTATTCTTCAGGTATTCTTCCTTTTGTGGCCTTTAACTGCTGCTGTTGGCCAGTAGTTGAAGCATGCTCAGCTGTGTAATGAGCAGCAATGCTCCTAGGCCTCCTTCGGAGGTGGGAGGTGGAAACAAGGCCGCTGTGGGTCGTGTTGGTAACTGCTACTTCCAGAGCCAGTACCCTTATTCAAATGAAAAAGCATCTGTCTGTGTACTTGAATATTTGCCAGCTTTCCTGGGCATGCTTTCTAGCAAAGCAGAGCTCTCTCGAGTAAAGTTTCAATTTGGCACATGTGTCCCCTGATTAACAACAGTGGGAGGGAGGATACCCTTCCAAAGGTGGGGGGAGAGGTCAGACATTGTTTAGACTTCCCTTTTGAAGGGACAACTTGATGTTTCAGGTATGCAGAGAACTGATAAAAATGTCATCCTTTAAATTTAGATCAAATTTCTGTCATGCTAAAACTGTTGTTAGAGACAGTTCTGGAGTGCGTAGAGAAGACTGGAGTTTGTGAGCGTTTAGAGGAAAATAAATCTCCTGTAGGACTTCATCACAGAGAAATGGACTCTTGTACGAAGCGAGATGCAGTTTAAATGTCTAACCTTGCTATGCTAGTCAGCTGTCATAGGCTCTGGATCTGGGATCAAGCCATCCTTGGGAACACCTCTTCTTCTCCAACCAGAGATGGAGACTAATGCCTGGTGGGGCTCCTCCGGTGAAGTGCTGGGGGCCGCACGTCTAGCTGGCTGTTGGGCCCTGCTGTGTGTCTGCCAGCAGCTGGGACTGAACCTTGGTGCCTGCTTCTGGGGAGGGAGCCTCGGGAATCGGCTTCCCTGGTCCGGGCGGCCCCTGGGTGCCGTGGGGACTTCTGGAGTGCGGCGGCTGCGCTGCAGGGGAGGCTGCGCTGCTGCTCTAAGCAGTTCTCTCGCTTGTTTCAGCAAGCTGAAAGGAGTTCGGTAATTCTCCAACCCTTCACAGTTTAGTGTGGTTAAAAACAGATGCCTCAGCAGTCTGGAGCTCAAACATCAGCTCAGACCTGCATGTCAGACATCGGTTACTTCTCTGGATTTGCTCTTTGTATTGAGCCACCCCCCATTAATGTCTTGAGTGAGGTAGAGCCGCAGAGTAGGAAATGTTAGTTGTCTAAGGTAATATACCCTGCTGCTGAGATTTTTTTTTTTTTTGTAAAAATGAGAATTTAACAAGAAAACTTGCTCGTGCTTTTTCAGATATTTTCCAGATACTTGCTTAAGAATTGTGAGAGTATATTGCATATAGGGTGTCAGTGCAAAAATAGATTGTGTGAAATATATGCTGTGTGGTTGTGAGCCACAACCTTTCAAAGCTAGCAATAGGTTTTGCATGATGCAAGTAAATTTATCCTGGGAGATAAATGACTTTTTGTTTACAGTCAATTTATGAGGAAGAGACTTCTACATATGCATGAGATATCTTAATTAGAAAGAAGAGGTTGGGCCTCATCCTTCCTTTAAGCAAAGGAGTGCTATTGTGTCTGTAGATGCCAGTTACTTCCTATGTTATGTCGCTGTATCCTTTACCTATTGTGCTGCTACGTACTGCTCCTCCCTATAATTACTTGAATTAATTGTCACTCAAGCGTGCAATACTTAGGAAAACATAAGTTCTAACATGAAATCATGGTATTTGGTCAGTTTGATCAAGCAACATCTGCAGCAGGCTTTAAGCTACATTCATGGAGGGTAGAGAGTTGAAGGTAGGAGATGGAGTGACAGACACCACAAACAAGCGATTCCTGATCTGTGCTGAGACGCGCGCGTTACTAGCTACTAACCCTGCTAGGCTGTTTGTATACAGCTGTCATGGGAATCGAGGTACTGCAGGTTAATAGTGTCTTATGGAGCTGCCTCTGTGATTTCTTATGATTTCAAGTATACATACAGTAGTTGTGCTTAAATGGGAATAGTTACCTTGAAGACAGTTGTTTTTAAGAAGTATTCTTGCTGCAAACTTAGAAAAGGGATGGACACCTGTGCTTCTAACGTTGGTATGAGCTTCTGATCTTAAAACTGCCTTCAAAAAGAAGCTGAGCCAATTCTAGCTCTTCTGAAGATTGTTCAGTTAAGTTGTTAAATTCTTCTCCAGGGCTGGCACAGCTACACCAGTGTCAGGATAGACAGCAGTACTGATGAGTTCTAAGCTTAGGTGTAACGCTGATACAGCTACTAGCAGTGGGGAGTTTTGACTTTGTGCTTCCTCTGGTATCTTATCAGCAACAAGTCTTCAGATGAGTGTTTGGATAATTATGGTCTTCAAATTACCCTCTTGGTATAGTTGCTATCTGTGGGCAAATACGCACTGAACAAGGAGGGTCAGGCTGTCTGAAGGGTTTGGCATTGGTGACAGAACTTGTGCCACCGTGTCCTGTGTTCAGAAAAGTTACCAGTCTGCTGGAGCTTGGCGAGACCCAGGGCAGCAGCTGGTGCTCAGCTTTATGGCTCAGCAAGGGGCCCAACAGCAGGGGAAGCGTGAGGACAGCTGTGACAACCGCTTACAAAGGTAGCGAGATCTTCAATTCTGTATTTCAATTTTAACTTAACCTGTTCTTCAGTTTTCATCTTTAGTAGGTTTAATGTGGCCTATTTAGCTCTGACTCGGGAGTCCAGTTAGAGAACTCCTGTGTTTCTAACATGAAGTAGGGTGTAAGGTAGAACAGATGCACTGGGTAGTGTTCTAGAGCCATTTTGTGAAATGCCTTGAATGTAGGTATGTACAGCACTAGGGTGCTACGCAGATTACCTATAGGAGACTGTCAGCATGCTATGAGATGTTTCATTAACAGCTTTTACTGTATAGTCCTTTACAGAAGCAACCTAAAATAGCATGAAAATCAGTAGGAATTATGGAATCAATGTGTCTTTAATGGAAACTCATAGAAACAGTAAGGACTTTCAGCCAATCAATCTTTTCTTTAGGGATTCTCTAAAGTCTAAACATGTGGACGAAAACTTAACCTGTCTGGATAGCTAAATTATTTTGGTAGAATAAGAGTTAGTATTTATATTATATATCCATTTTCAATATCTCTGTTTGATTCTTGGATCTCATAGGAATCCGTCAACTGCATTCTACCAAGCGTTCCATTTCAACAAGTTACGTGAGTCAAAGACCTTCTGGGATAGGTATGAATGCTTAAATATGGAATGCATACATGCTGAGGTATGCATGAACGGCTTTGCTCTATGCAAGTTTCTCGTCATTTCATTTGCGCAGAACTGTTGCTTGTGTCCAGAACTTCATGTTGGACCTCTGTTGCCTGGAAGTCTGAAAGCAGACATGGAGTTGAAATAACTGTAACGAAACTTATAATTGAAGTCTGAAATGCTATTTTTCTTTTTCCTTTATTATGCATGCGTAATACTTAAAGTATAAGCTGAAAGAGTTTAATGCTGGTCAGCTAATAGCTGGCCTTCAATAAAACATTTTACAGCTTCCTTAAAAAAAAACAAACAAAAAAAAAAAAACAAAAAACAAAAAACAAAAAACAACTACTTTGACATTGTGACTCTTAAGTCTTATGTCAGAAAAAAAGGTTGTGAAAATGTATTTAAACACAATTTTAATAAAGTTAAAATCTTTCAGGCTTGAGGCCAGGAAAGGAAGCTTAGTGGCTTGTTTCATTCTGCTGAAGTTAAACTAGATGGGTAACAAACACAAACTGTGACAAGGTATGAAGACAAAGTAAGCTTACTAAGTTGGCATTGAATTCATGGCGAGAAACTGCAATGAAGTGCAACAAAGTCATATTTGTTACAGATATGACTCGCCAGAGATGCATTACTAATTCATCAGTAGCTGCAAATGGTTTCTTTCCTGCACTTTAATGATTTTGAAGGTGTTTTTTTTTTTATTGTCAGCATTAAGTCCTAGTGACTATGTGACTTAATGTTTTGCGATGCTCTGGCCTGTCACAATACTGCTTAGCAAGCTCTGTGGAGTATAGATCTTATTTTTATTTATTTATTTTTTTTAAGTATTGGTAACAATTTCATCACTACTGGCTGCATTTGACTTGAGAGGCTCTTCAACTTGCAAAAGCTTAACTGAATCCTTTGAAGTTTGCTTGGCAATAATTTGTATATTTTACAACACTGATGCTTAAAAGTAATGCTAATGCATCCTGCTGTTTTTTGTTAAAGTGCTAGCTTTAGGCCAAGTTTCAAAAGCACATCTTTTATTGTACAAATGAGTATTTTTGTGTTAAGCTCTGGATGATGCCATTTCTATGTATTTATGGGACAGTGTTAGTATTTATGTTCGAGGACTTAGTTAACTGAAGCAAACTTCAGGGACTTGAGTACAAGTTTGGTACGTAAACCAAAAATGCACTGTAAGGTCTATCATTTATCTGTTTCTTATTTTTGTCTAACTTGAAATAATCCTTAAGATGCAGAAGTGGATTGAAAAAACCCAAACAACTAAAATTGCTAGTGATTACAACTGAGACAGATATTAGATTCATGTATAATGTCCAAAACAGGCACTGGAAATGTGAAATACAGGAGGAAAAAAGCAATATAAGTGGCTTCTGAAAAATAGTCTTGTATCTTTGTTGAACACTTCATAGTGAAAGCAAGCATTTGTAAAAGTGTTGAAGCAACTTCATCAGGGGTGGTACAAGCATTTCCAGTGAAAACCTGACAGGGGAGCTGAAGCCCAGTCCGTGCTCCCTCTCTGGGCCATGGGCATGTGGAGGGAAGCCCCAGCAGGATGGAGCCAGCAGGCAGGGGCAGCCTCCAGTGCCAGCAGGAGCCTGTTCTCAGGCCTGGGATGTCTGATGGCAAGTTAAGTGGTGTGGGGCTTCTGTGGTCTCAGGTTTGTGAAAGAAGTCTCTGCCGCAAAAAAATGAAAGTCCTTCCGAGTTCCTCAGAGTCCTTGTTTCCTCATCCCAAAACTTAGGGGTTCATGTGCTACAGAACATAATGATCTTAAACCTGGTCGTAGGCTTTTTAACTGTGTTCTGCAGCTCCTTCAGAAACAGTCTATGAACCTCAGGGATTTACTTGTTAGGAGAATTTAGTGCAAACATAGAAGAAAACTTTCCTATGTCACTGTAGTATTGTTGTGAACAAGTACGGATTGTTCTCCTGTGAGCAGCCATCTCCTGGGACTGTTGGAAGCCAGCGAAGTAGCTACGTGCTATCACAATAGATACATATTGCTAAAAATTCTTGACTGAAATAGAGGCAAGTATTTCTCACTAATACCCCTCAGCAGGGAAGAGTGATGATAACATTCAAACTGTTAAATAGTAGTGAAATGAGGAGCCCTGCAAATATTTTCCCTTCTTAGTTTTCGCCTAGGCGTTGCTCAGGGCATGAGTCTCAGCAGTCTTTTTGACTGGCACTGTTACTTCAGAGGATTAAGAAGGGGATTGAGGGCTTTTTGGCATATCCATATGAGTCTGGATGATGGCTGTGGGGCCTGATTTCCTTTGTGTGGTAGTGGTAGCATAGGAGCTTCACATGGATTTGCCTAAAACAGCCATTGTTGTTGGTAAACTTTTAATTCCAAGCAATATTATTAAGTTTCCATTGCATTTTTATGTGAAGCATTAAACATCCATGAATTTCAAGTGTTGCAGGAGATCAGTTAAACATGCCTTAACTCCTTAAAGAATAGATAAGGCTTCTATGGGGAGACTAAATAGTTTGGCTAGGGGTAAGACATAGAGGTGCATAGTTGACCATGGTAACTCCCCAATGAGGGGAAAGAATAAGTTAACATGCTTATTGTTTTAGTTTGAAATTCACTTACAAACAGAACAAATACCTCTGAAATACCTTACTGATCCTTTCAGAAAGGTTACTTCAAAGTTTCAAAGTGGCAACAAGGAAGGAGCTAGGGGAGGTCACCTAGTTCAGGGATGTCTCAGGTTGTGGTTTATGATGCCATCTTTTCCACCTTCAACTAAAGCAGGATAGATCTAGTGCTGGAGTTACCGTGTGTTAGCTGGGGGATGTCGCTTGCCACCAGTGTACCTCTTGCTGTTGCTTCTGCAGGTAGTCTTCCCTGCTCTCACAGGGTCAGCAAAGCTGAGTGATAGGCGTAATGTATCTCAAGGTGAGAGGTGGAAGTACAGTGTCTCTTGATATTAAATTAAACAAAAGGCAAGAAAATGCAAGGAAACTTGTGCATTCTGGGAGTTTTTGGGGGATGACTTCCCCGCAACAAGTTTCTCTAAGGTAGTATGTCAATAATCAGTAATGTGGCTAAACACAGAACATGCTCTTAAACTGGAAACACACAAGCTTCAAAACTGGCTTGCAACGTCCTGTCACTAGGGCTCGCAGTCTCACTTAAATGTGGAATGCTGTTACCTGGTGTAGTTCTTGACAGTGCCAAGGTGGGCCTGCGTATAACTCATCTTCCTAATGCAGGTAATGCTGATACAAAATACGTGCATTACTGAGGACTGGAATCTGTAAAGATGAATGTTGGTTTTTGAACCATACGGAGTGAGTTAAGTTGTAAATGCCTTTCTTCTTAAACTTCGATTCTTAGTCTTTCTACCTAGCTTTCAAAGCAAATTGTGAAGTTAAGTACAAATCTCTTGGAAGAATGATGGGTCTATCTAAAGTCACTGATGGTGAAAATACTGACTGACCACAGTGGTGTCTGTTGAATTCACCATCAAAATGGATTATAATGCATCCATCCTTCAGGTAGTGCTGAAGGTTAAATTTTCCTCCTACCATTAACGAAGTCAACGTTAAGGCATTAACTTTCTTTGCTGTCTTCCGATCTACTGATCCTCAATTTTTACAGTTACTTTATTCACTTTCCTTTGAACAGTGTCATTCAACTTTTTGGAATAGTCTATAGTAAGCAAGTTTTCCTGAACCATAGAATTACACTTTACAAAAAAGCACTTGTCTGATCACTGTGCAACACCAATACTTCCCGTAATTTATACACTGGCATATGTTGTGCTCACAGGCCTACCAAAGAATTGTTTCACATTATTATAGCTTGATGATGATACTGAAGCCTCTGAGTAACATCTTTCCATACTTGTGGGATACCGTATCTCCACAGGAGAAATTTTTGTAGCAGTGAAGTCAGAATTGTACTGAGGTTTTAACAATGCGCTGCCTTCTGGAAAGTGCAATTGCTCTATATTAAATATAGCATACACTGGAAATCAGATGTGCACTTCGACTTACCAGTTCTCTTCTTGTTTTCTTCATTTGTGTGTAAATGGTGGTCCAAGAGGCTTCTCTTCCCTGTTTACAAGGCATTTGAAACAAAATAGTGCTGTTCTTGAGTTGCATATACACATTAAGAATATTTTTCCTATGTAAGGAATTACGAGGTGCAAGCTGTAAGTATTGGATAAAACACTTTTATTCCAAAAGCTGCATACCTGATGGTGTGCTATAGCTAAGCAATGTTATCAGTCAAATCCAGTTTTGCCCATGGTCTTCTCAAAATAAAGCGTGAAAACTATATTTAAGGCACTGGGATTTTTTGAAATAATCTAAATGAGGAATTTCTCAGACTAAGTAGTTTTTTTTGTCTATCTGCTGTGTATGGTAGAAGGGCCTTCCCCAGAGAGAGGTGGTTAAAAAGCAAAACTGTAGTTGTGAAAGCTGACGAAGATTGCTGCAAGTCTCACCTTGGTGCGGTGACGTCCCCTGGCCGGCTCCCTCACCCCGGGGCAGGGAGCTTTCCCCAGATGTTGCAGGTCTCCCAGTCTGCTGCTGCTCTGCAGTGTTGCATTTCCAGCAGACACCGGGGAAGTTGAGTCTCCCTTGACAGCAAGCGCTAGCAATCATGACGCTTACAGCTGCTTGTAGATAATCTTCTCTGCTTCCTCGTCCTGGTTGGCTGCTCTGTAACATGCTCCAGCCACAGTACCTCCCTCACAGCCCTTTCCCCTGACTTACCCAGGGATACTCAACCCCTCCTAATGCAGAGGGCTACCCCACCTCCTCTCCTTCCCTGCCTGGCTCTGGAGCAGCCTGCAGCCATCCCTCTCAGCGCTCCAGCTGCACAAGCCATCCCACCCATCTCCAAGGCCTAGGGTATCAGAGCCCTGAGACTGAGCTGAAAGTGCTGGTTCCCCCTGCTCTTTTTCCCCCTGCTATGTACGTTTGTGTAGAGGCATTTAAGTTGAGCCCCTGCGCAACTGGAACACATTTCTTGGTAAATGCGTGTTCAGCAGCTTAGTTACAGATGGCAGGCTTTGTTTACTTTACCAACAGAGGCTGTTACTTTCTGAGTCTCAGAAGCTAATTCCCTTTACTTGTAAATGATCAGTGCTGGGTACCGGCTGTTTTTGTGGGACTCTGTAAAATGGGCTTCCCTGAAGTGACGTGTTCTTTCAGCAGTGAGCCTTTGTCTCACATACGTAACTAGTATTTATGACCACCTTGCTGATACTCACTGTAAAAAGCTTTAAGTATCTTTTGTTAGTGTCTGGTATCAGCGAGTGTTATGTATTCTTAAAGGGGCAAGTTTCCAAGCCTGACTGCAAACCTTCCGTTTTTCCTGTATATTAACTTTTTTTTTAATGTGGCTGCACGCTACTGATAGCAACTTCCTCCTCTGGTGGAGCGTATCAGCAGGTGTCACTAGCAGGCCCGGCAAGTAGTCCAAGAACTGCAGTCTTGTGTCTGGCACGGAGCTGAGGGCTGAAGTTGGATCACCAGGACCTAGTATTAGGAGGTCAGGCAAGGATAGTAAGGGATGACAGAAAATTCGCGTGGCTTGAATTTATTCTGTGGCTGCTGTGGATGTGTTCCTCTGCTGAATCCTGTCTTATGCCCTGGGGTGGGCTACACCTCTTCTCCACCTAGAGAATCAGTCTGGAGGAGATCAGGGGACACCCCCAGATTTGTGTTTCTATGTTGTGACTTGAAAACAGCCAGCCTACAAATATTAAGACCTGAATTGCTGTAATCTGATATTTAAAGATGTAGTCCAACATCTTGTTTCCCACAGTAAATCTAAAAGCCACCTGCTTTCTTGTACCGACTGAGATGTTTTGTCGGACTGCTCTGCATTCGTATGTCTTTTGGAACAAGGCTGACTCATAGCTGCAAGCAGGCAAAGGGCAGTGCATTTTCTAGATCATTAAACATGATCCACTGAGAATTCACTGAAACTGAGTAAATGCTCTTGTGGAATTACAGGTCTGTGGACGTCTTATACTCCTATTGACTACCGCTGCTTGGTTGCAAAGTAGTGAAGGCAGTGCAGATCCAATTATTTCCTAATGGGAAGTAATCTTCAAGTAAAGCCAGAGAACAAATATTACACATTTTTTTTCACTGCTTTATAAAAGCAATTTAGCAGAAATTAAACTAGAGGTAAGGACCTCATGAATATCCCATGCCCATTTTCCCCATGAAAGAAAGCTGAAAAATGAGCCAGGGAATTACAGCAGTTCTTCTACTGTCTATTCAAATGTGCTTTCCTGTGTTATACCTGTAGTCCAAGGAATTGCAGGCTGAAGGAGCAGTGTCTCGTAAATGCTAAGTCTGTCCTAGGCAATACAGCCGGGGGAACAATACGTGGTTATGCATTGAACCTTTGACCCTGAAGCTCTAGCCTTTCAGAAAACATGTTCTGGGAATCCTATGGGTGCCGAGCTTTAACCCAATGATACGGTAATGCTCACAAAGTTTTCTGTTTATATTTACAGTGCATCTGGTGCAAGTGTTGTTGCCATTGACAACAAAATAGAACAGGCAATGGTAAGTAAAGAAACACAAGCTATTATTTCTAATAGGTTCAGCAGTTTGTCATTGAGCATAAGTTTCCAGCTGTTTTGTCCTACAAGTCAGTAACTTTCCTTCAGTTGGGTCAGATGGAGAAAAAAAGGATTTGTTTGAAAAAGGGATTTTATATATAAACTATGGGATGACCACAAACAAGGTATTTCTTTTAACGTTTAACTTAGTGACATTTTGCTTATGCTTGTCACTTACATTGTTGGCCCAAAAATGTTCTTAATGATTTTTTATATAAATTTCTGTGAACAAGCTGAGACTGAATTTAAAGTAGTGCTGAAAATAGCACGAGTCTCTTATTTTAGTGATGTTCATTTCTGTTTTCTTCATTGTCCGTTCTACTGTGCCATCCTTCACAGTTAGTTCAGCTTCAGTTAAATTCAATTTGATTTTTCTTTGCCCTGATTTAGGGGCTTTCTTATTTCTTGACCTTTGTATACCTCAGTGCTTGGGATTCAACACAGGATTCCTACCACCAGGTCAAAACTTCAGAGCTGATGCTTCCATTCTGAGTAGCTGCATAATTTTCGGGCTTTGTTTTCAGCATAACTGGGGTGACAAGGCTTCACGCAGTGGCAGGTGATGGTTTACGTGTACTGCAGTCCTGCCTATTGAAGCTGTTCATGGGAGAAAGCTTCATTTTAGCAGCTAACGCAGGCCTCGAAGGCCATAAGGATAGGGTAGTACCTGAAGGTTACTGTTGTCCTAATATTCTGTAGGATTATACCTACATGCAACATAACAAAAAGACCCTTTCAGAAGTTCTGTATCTACTCAGGTTACTGTAACTTCATCAGTATTCCTTGTTCTTCAGTGGGGGGTGAGGTGGGATAGAAGTCAGTTATAACAGAAACATGCTTAGGTGGCTGTGTGCTGGAACGTGGTTACTGCTGAATGCTGCAAGCAAAGCTTTGGATGTATGGGCCACTTTACAGTGAGTTAAAGCACTAGGTTAACTGTTCTTGAAGGCTAATTTGTTCAGGCTAATCATAAATTATTATTTATAGTAAAGCAGTGAATTCTGGGCTTGGGGTGGAATGGCACTGTTCTTCCAGTTGGAGTAACTGTCAACTTGTTCTTTGCAGGATCTAGTGAAAAGCCATTTGATGTATGCAGTAAGAGAAGAAGTGGAAGTCCTGAAGGAACAAATAAAAGAATTAGTTGAAAGAAACTCTTTACTTGAACGAGAAAATGCACTGTTAAAATCTCTTTCAAACAATGATCAGTTATCCCAACTTTCAACCCAACAGGCCAATCCTAGTAGCACTTCACAAGCGCAAGCAGTGATAGCACAGCCTCCACAGCCAACACAACCTCCACAGCAGCCGAATGTCTCCTCAGCGTAAAGCTTTCTTGCCTCGTTTAAAAACAAAAAACCTGAGAGCAGTCTGTCCTTGTGTGCCACTGATGTTCTTTCCACTTTATATGAAAGCAAGTAGCCATGCTTCTGTTGTGTGTTTGGCCTTTTCAGTATTAGACAATCATTCTCCAAGAGCTTTCCCTCACTGATGTGTTATGAAGTGCAGTTGGTGTCCATTATGTCATCAGTGCACAAGGGGAGTGGTAGACAGAGTTGTTAATGCAGAGAATGCATTTGCTTGGTGTGCCGGAGTGAGGTCTTTAAGAGCTTTGGTGGCTCTCCGAGGTTTCCATTGCCCGTGGATTACTTTGAGCCTTGCTATCTTGTAAGAAGTAACAATTCATCTTAAGAGCCACTGTTCTTTCAATATAAGTAACATTTGCCTACATTAGTTTCATTTATTTGTTTTATTTATTACAGGGCTGCTATTTTCATAATGTACATGAACAATGTCACAGAACTTTTTTAATTTTTTAATAAATGTATGTATCAGTAAAATGATAGATGGGATTGCGTTTAATAGACAAAATGTTTAGGCAATAATTGAACAAAAGAATCCTGGCATATTTCTAACACTAATGGCAATTTACCTTTGGTATTTATTTACGGTAGTAAAGATCCAGCTTGAATGTAAATTTTGTATAGAGTGTAAGTATGAAGACCATAGTGCATCTGTACAGGTAGTCACCAGTTATTGTGATATAATAAATAATTGATGGGCTATTTTGATGAAGAAAACTTTGCTCATTTCTGTTTCTACTTTCTAATAGAGAGAAATTGCCACGATTCCTCTGCTTTTTGACATTTCGTATAATTTTTTTTTTTGGGTGGGAATAAAAAGCTGTGAAATTGTTCAACCTACTTTGTAACCAAAGAAGCAAAGCTGTGTAATTGAGTTTTTTTTATTTTATAATGCACATTCTTTATGTATTTTTATTTAGTGTTTTCTCATTCACAACTTTCTTTGCTGTCTAGCATGATCTGCATGACCTATAATCTTTGAACCACTTTCGTACCTCATGTTTTTATCCAGCACTCTTATTGTAATATGTAATAGTCTGTGAACAATGTCAAATAAAAAAGAAAGAACAGCTGGTGTTGGTGGAGCTGAGCTAGTGTGCTATGCACTAGTTGTTTAAAAAAAAATGAAGTGAGCCATCTTTTGTTCATTTAAAATGGTGTTTTGAATTTCGTATGCAGAAAACGTTTTGTTACATTGCAGATTTTAATGTATTTAATAAATGCAACATGCAGATTAAGTGCAGTGTATACTGAGTATTTAAATTAAAAATGTACATTTCATAAATACAGTTTCAAGCGAGACCATCATTTGTGTAAACTAACACAGTGTGTCAACTTGATGTATAAATATATATTTTAACACATTTTCTGAAATTAAATTGCAGTTTTGTTGAAAATTCATGGCTGTAGATGTTGTTACAATGTAACTAAATTCTGTAGCTTTTTTAAATTCTGTATTTTTAATCAAAACAAAGACAACTAGGGAGCCAGTGGAATAATGCTGAAATTCTAACTGCAGTGCTGGAGTTATAACTGCTTTTCTTGCAATAATCTTGCTGTTTTTTGTTTGTTTTTTTTTTGGTGTGGCTTTTGAGGGGTGTTCTGGGAACAGCATATTTCTAATGTGGTCGGTGACTCTACTGGTTTGTTCTTGTACCAATCACGACGTGCTGAGGTATTGGAATGGTTTGGTATTGTGGTGACAAAGCCAATCATTTACTTTTGAGAAGGTTCTCCGAAGAGCACGCTGCACAGCACGCCTTCCCCAAGCACGGCGTGGGGCACAACTGCGAGCTGCTGTTCCAGAGCAGGCGCTCTGGTTTGCTCCTGGGCCTGTACCTGTTCCGTCGTTGTGCCAGCATTACCTTGGTGTCCTCACCCTGCGTTTGTCTCAGCTCTGGTCATGTTCATATGGTACAGGAAAAAACAACACTGGAAACTGAATTTTGGTGCCTTCCCTTCATCTCCGGTGTTCTTCTAGTTGACAGCACCACCCCTTTCTGGTAAGCGTCTGTTCACAGGACAGTTCAGAAAATGGTGGGGGTGGGGGTGGGGGTGTGTGTAAAAGCACTCACTGGTGTAATACACTAAAATATCTTCACTTATAGATCGGTGCTCTTGGCCTGCTATAAGCATGCATGTAGTGAAATAAGAGTTTTGCATACAAATTGGAAAACGAACTATTTCAGTAGCTAAGTTTATTTTCCCTCAAGTGTGAGCAAAAGCTCTCTGGCTGCACAGCAAGGATACGGGTGTCTTGAGCTCCTGTCTGATACGATTGGCTGGTAAAAGAGATTTTAGGAATTATGTGTATAGGAAGCCTCCCTTCAGGTGAGTAATTGATTCAAACTTTTGTGTGGGGAACAAACTATATATACAGGTACAGTGTTTCCCATTCCTAAGGATTGTAGGTAGTAAGGAGGCATTGGAAACATTGGAATTGTTGGTGTCCTGATGATGGTAGAAGTAGAAAAGCAAGTCTGTTGGACTGAGAAAAGTCCTAATTGTTTCTGCACTCCCATGGACCTGGTTTCTATACATCTCTCCTTGCATAATTCTGTAATCCTGTTGCGTGGAGTTGTCGTTGTGCAAGCTCTGCCTTGAAAGGACAAGTAGATCCACGTATGTGCGGGTGAAAAGAAAAAAACGTTGCTGGAAATGGGGGGTGAGACAAGGTTAGGCTGATCCTGTTTCTAATCCTTTGCTTGCTTTTGCTCCTGTTAGGGGTTTTTGTTGTTTGTATTTAGTTTTTCTCCTGGTGTTAAGTTGTATTTAGCTTTGAATACCACTGCTTGCTGTACTGAGAATACTGTAAAGTGGCAGAACTGAGTTTGGAAGATGGTCTTTGAATTGCTGCTTTCTCTTCTTGAGAGGACGTCTGAGGCTGCTGCCCGGAGAGAGAAAGGAGTAACAGCTGCTCAGCACACGGTGTTCGTCCTGATGCTGTTAAACATTTGATTTCAGAGACCTTGAGGAATGACTCCACCAGTGATCGTCTTGCTGTCAGGCGTCCTCCTGCTGCACAGCCTGCCTTTGCTGTCTTTGTGTCACAGCCGGCCAAGGCAGCCCGCTGCCAGGCAGCGCCTGCATCGCATGGGGGCGGCTGCGCATGGCCAAGCCCAGTGCTGGGGGCTTTCGGGTGGTCTCAGGAAAATGGCTGCGTTAAGGGAAATAGCTGCGTGCAGCTGGGCGGTTGGAGGTGATGCTGTGCTTTGGTAGGCAGCAGTGCCGCTGCGCTTCCTTGTCTTGGGCATTATTCCATCGCTTCAGCGTAGTGAGTAGAGAAGTAGTTCAGCTGCTGGACTTGTGATGCTTGGAAATTAGGTGGACCCTGTGGCTGTGGGTGTGCCTGGTGTGGGTGAGAGGAGGAATGGTGTCTGCATCAAAAAGCATGCTAGAGCAAAAAGGTCTTAAAGTGACAAGCCTTAGTTTTCTGTTGGTTCTGGATTAGTGCTGGCATCTCAGAAAGTGTATGAGAGAACATGCAAGGAGAAGCTGTAAAAGTAATGGAGGATGTGGAGGAAACGCTGAGGAGAGCTGGGTGGGAAGGTAAGGCAACGCAACACGTTCAGAGCATCTCCAGCGGTGCTGAATGAGGTGAGTGCAGACAGCTCATGGATGGGGAGGAGGAGCACACAGTGAAACTGGCAGGAGACTGGCTTAAAAGAAAAAACAAGTTTTCATTCATGTCTTCCTTTATTTTGAAGTAGCAGAAAGTGAACTTTGGAACTGGCCGCTGCAGGGTATGGTTGGGGGCAGGTGCTATGTTCTGAAACAGCTCGGACAAAGTCTTGGATAGCAGGTTGGTGAAAAGGGATGCGCCTTCATCCCCCCTACACAGCACCTGCGGCTGTGGGGAAAGGAGCAGGGGGGAGCTGCAGAGGCTGCCGGAGTTGCCTGCGCCCAGCACTGTCAGCGGCTTGCGGGTCAGGTGCGTAGCTTGTAGGGAGCCGGTCTTGGCCGAAGAAGTTTTTCTCGTCAATAACGCGCTCACATTTTGGGGGTAAGGTAAGGTTTCAGTCAAGCAGCAATCTGCAGGTTTCAGTCAAAGCAGCAATTCACCGCGCTTCTCTTTGCCTCCCTGCTCCCCGCCGCCCCCGGGGCTGGGGCGGTTCCCCCGGCCCGGCCGCAGCACCGCCACCCGCCCGTCAGCGCGCAGGGCTTTGCTGCTCGTTACCGGCTCTGACTTGTGTTCCTGTGCGGCCGGCGGCAGCGCTGCCCTAACGCTGCCCCAGCGCTTCTCTTTCCTTTCTGCAGAGCAGCGGAGCGCCCGCGGCCTCCCCGCCCGGCGCTGCCCCCGGGAGGAGCGGGGGGGCAGGGGAGAGAAAGCCCCGGGGCGCTGGGCCCGGGGCCCGCGGGCGCTGTGGAGCCGCCGGCCACGGGGCGGCGCCGCGCGGCGGGGCCAGGGCCTGGTTCCGGGACCGGCACCGGCGGGGCCGCCGCGGCCGGGCAGGAGGCGCCGGGCCCGCTGCGGGGCGGCCTCGCGGCCCTGGGAGGCTGCGGGCGAGCAGCGGGAGCTGGGCCCTGCGCCCCTCAGAGCCCCGCTCCCCGCAGCGCTGCTCCGTGCCCGGCCGTGCTGCAGCGGGGCTCCTGCCCGCGGCTCCCCGGCTCCTCCGCCTTGCCCCTGTCGAAGACGAGAGGGCCGATGGCTCCCCCCAGGCCTCGGGAGCCCCCCCCCGGGAGCACCGCCGGCTCCCACAGCCCCGGCCCCGTTTGCTGGGCTCTCCCGCAGCCGGGCAGCCCGGGCGCTGCTTTGGCTTCTCGGGCCACGCAGTGGGACGCGCTGTGGGATCTCCCCCAGGCTGTGGAGTCTGCTGGTCAAAGGAAGTTTTTTAGCAGCTTTACATGCACGAACGGAGTCAAGTTTTGTAGTTGAATACAAAGTTGTTCTGAAATAAAGACCTGTTCCCTGGAAGGAACAACAGGGTATGGCAGCTGCTTGCTTGTTCCCTTAGCGCTAATACCACTCAGTATTTTTTCTAAAGACAAATCGCTCAAAGCTGGCAGCCCCACCCTCCGACAGCTGCCCATACGTTGTGATAAAGCTGGTCTGACAAACGAGCATCGTCCCCGAGCGTTCGTTTGCAGGCATGTGGGGCGTACGGGGCTTACCCTGCACCGCCGGGTGTAGGACACCCCAATGTAACTGCCCACGTAACGGAGGCCGGACTCACAAGCAGTAATTGCTGCAAAAGGCAGTGTGGTTTCCTTGCCTTTCTGTGCTGCAGCCCTCCTTAACTGTACATGTGCTTTGCTGATATCTAATACCACGTCACCTGCAAAATGTCCTTGCTCTTGTTTTGCCAGCTGATTGCTAACGAACCCATTAACTACGGAGCTTCCTCATCCCTTACGTAACCGGGTCTGTTCTCAGCTCTGACATTTTTAATGTAGAGAACCCAGCACACTGGTTTAAATCCAGCAGCACTTTCCAAAGGGCACAATGTGCCAAGCTGTAATTACCCGACAGAGGTCATTGCTGGCACTGGCTCTCAGACAGGGCTTGCTGCTCGTACTGTAATTACAAGCAAAAGCAGCTACTGCACGTCCTTCCATTCAGACATGACTAACAACATGCTTCTGTTTTTCTGAATCTGGTGGTGCTAGAAACCGAAAGAGCACGCTCAGCTCCTGGCTAGGCAAAGCACCACAAGCGCTGATGAGTTCCACATTTGCACCAAAGCGAGCAGTCCTCTACAAATTTAATCAGACTCTGGGCATGGTGGTGAGGGGGCAGCACGGCCCATTCTGAGGCCTCCCGAGCGAGGCTTGGGGCAGAAGCAGGACCCCCGAGGCCTGCCTGAGGTGTGCGCAGTGCCTGCCGCGGGGGGCTCCCCTCGCCAAGGGGGGACGGTCACTGAGCTAAGGCTGGCATGACACGGCCCCACCACCCAGTAAGGCACCAGTTTGCCAACCCCAGAAGCAACACAGCTCACATTTGAGAAGAACTTTATTTAAAATAAGAGATTATACAGAGTTCCCCTCCCCCGCCGGTTACAAAATATGAGCTTCCAGGAATAAGGAGCGTACGCTACGCCACATGGCTGGATTCTGGGGCACGGCCTGGGCCGTGCTGGCTTACACCAGTTCCAATGACTTCAAATGGAAACATGACAACTCATACCAGCAAAAGTCTGCTCCTTCACAGCTAACAGACACGTAGTTCATCTCTATAGAAACTTTTTTCTATTACTAGTAATGTAACCAGATTTTAAATTTCTAAGAAACCTGAAAAAAAAATAATCTTCCTTTAGCAACTGCATGCAACAGCAGGCCGATTTAAGACTGCCTTCATTTATCGCAACAGACATCGAGAGGCCGCCGCAGAGCCGAGGCCATCAGCAATAACGTATGATCAATAGCAGCATTTCTATTGTGATTTTAAGTTACATTCTTCTATACAGGCAGGGAGGGTTTCGCTTGGTATTTCAACGTTACTAAGAAGGAATTGTGACCATCCATAGGGAAGCAGTTTAGCGGTGGGTCCATCGTTAGAGGAAACAGAGCTGAAAGCAGGATTTACCTTACACATGATTAGAGCATATATCGCGAGACACACCACGCTCCGCAGATGTTAGGCATAAAAGCAGAAGTGTGGGTAGGAGGGGCAGGGTTCCCGGTACCTGCACGAAACATCCCCATACAACATTTTAAAATTTAAAAGCACGACTCATTGAAGGTTGTCCAAGAAGTATTTACAGCAAAGTCACAGCCTGCCGCCGGGAGAAGTTCAGTAGCTCTCGCCCTCGCTGATGAACAGTCTGTGAGACCTCAGCATCGGGTTATGTCAGAAACAGCTGCTGCTCGGTCACGCTGGTCGCTAGTTAAGTAACTCCCACGAGCTATACAAACAAGCATTTTCTATTTATTAGAACAAGAGGTATAGGATAGAGTTTTCTGTCACGATAAGCATTTGAGCGCTAACGCACTGCCACATGCTGCAGTGCTGGTCTACACACACAGAGATGACGATTCACTTAGATAAGCAACAGAATGCCGTGCGGCCCGACTGCTTCAGTAGGAACATGCTTTAAATCTGTACTCCGGTACTACAGAAATCCTGGCTTCCAACTTTAAACGAGAGCATTTCCAGCTATACAGAGGCTTACACAGGTCTCGAGACCGGCGCGTACGGGGGCCGGGTCCCAGGTCTCTACATTGCGTACAGGTTAGCAGATGCGCGCAGAACACGGAGGCGTGCTCTGCTGAATAAGTAGGTCCACGATTGTAGATCAACAATAGAATTTTATTGCTTTATACATGTGGTGCTTTTCAAGGCACTGCGGCATGGACTAGAAAACTCGGAATGACTCGTGAGGGGACCTGGAATGAGGCATGGCCGGCGCCGGGCGTCCTCCTGCGGGGGGTCCGGGGCCGGGGCCGGCCGGGCGCGGGGCGCAGTCGGTCGCGGTGCTCGGGAAGCCCTCACATGCCCATCCTGATGCTCTGGATGATCTGGAAGATGGCTGCAAGAGAGCAGACGGGCGGGCGGCTGCGCTCAGCGGGCCGCGGGGCCGCCGGCGGGGGGCGGCGGGGGGCGGCGGCGGGGCCGGGGCCGGGGCGCTCACCTGATCCGCACACCACGAAGATGAACAGCGCCAGCAGCCACGGCCCCACCGACGCCTTCTCCTCCGGGGCCGTCCTCTGCGGGCACCGCGCAGCGTCAGGGCCGGGCCGGGGGCACCGGGCGGCACCGGGCGGCCCGGCCCCAGCCCCGGCCCTCAGCCCCAGCCCCAGCCCCGGCCCTCAGCCCCATCCCGTCCCTCAGCCCCGTCCCCTCAGCCCCGTCCCCCCAGCCCCGTCCCGTCCCCCCAGCCCCGTCCCCGCGCACCGAGGTCTTGGCGACGTTCCCGCGCTGGGTGATGTTCTTGCTGTGCTTCTCGTTGGCCATGCGGATGCGCTGCTTGGCCACCATGGTGCGGCCGGGCCGGGCCGGGCCGGCTCCGCTGCGCTGCGCTGCGCCCGCTGCGGCCCCGCTGCCAGCGTCAGCACCGCGCGGCGCCGCCCGCCGGAAGCGCGGCCCCGCCACGTGACGCGGGCCCGGCGCCCGCCGCCAACCCGCGCGCCCGCCTCCGGCGCTTCCGGGGTCGCGCGCGCCGCGGCGGGCGGAAGCGCTCCCTCGGCGTCACGCGCCCGGCGGCGCCCCCCCCGCGCCGCGCGACGTGGAGCTCCCTGCGGCTGCCGCGCCGCCGCTCACCCGGAAGCGGAAGCGAGACCGGCCCCGCGCCAAGATGGCGCCGCCCACGCCGCTGCTGGCAGGTGGGCGCCGGGACCGGGCCGGCGGGGCGGGGTGGAACTGGAACCGGGACCGGGACTGGGACCGGGACTGGGACTGGGGGCAGGGCTGGGTCCGGGTCCGGGTCCGGGTCCGGGTCCCGGTCCCGCTGTGCCACCCTGCGCCGCGGCCGCCCGCTGGGAGCTGCCCTCGTGCTCCCGCCCCGTGCTCCCGGCCCCCCACCCCCCACCCCGGGGCTCTCTCGCCTCGGCCGCCCCCGGCGGGGGCACGGGACGGGGGGGGTGGGGCGGGGGGCCCGGTGCCGCCGCTGTCCCTGCGGGGCCCTCCCCGCCCCTCTCCTTTAACCCGGTGAAGCCGCCGGTGGTGGGAGGGCGCCGGCCTCTGCCCGCCCCCGCTGCTCGGCTCCAGAAGCGGGGCTCTTCGTGCTGGGGCTCCGGGGGTACCGGGGGGTGCCGCTGTCCAGGCTGGCCCTGGCCCCGCGTTGCTGCCCGCGGCCTCCTGCAGGTTCAGGTCCTGACCCCTGGAGCCCGGTGCCGGGCAGTTGGCTCCAGCCGGCCCTGCCCGGCTGCTGGGGCACACGGAGAGCAGCGATCTGTGCACGCAGTGGTTTGGCCAAACGAATGCGCTCTGGATTAAAACACGCTCATCTTGATCGTTCCTGAGGTGCAGGAGAGACGCGCAGGGGGGATACGCAGCAAGTAAAGAGGCAGCTCCGAGGAGTGGTGTGAGGGTGGCTGCAGGCAGGGCTGGCTCCCGGCCCTGCGCTGCTGTGGCTGTGCGAGGGCTCCGTGATCAGGAGGCCGAGCAGGAGCCCTGCGGGGTCCTGGGCAGCCCCCTGTGTGCTGCCAGACCTGCTGCTCACTGAGACAACCCAGCGGCAGCGTCTGCAGCCGTGCTGGAGCTGCTGCAAGTCGTGGTATCTTGAGCACTGTTGGTGAGGAAACAGTTTTTCACCTCAGCTTTCATCCATAGATTGGTCAAGTGTCAACGTTTTACACAGGCTGTTAGCCTTAGCTTTTAAAACAGAAGTGCTGCACCTTTTTGATGTATACTTAGAGCTTTTTTTTAGCTTTGATTGTTTCCGATCTAGAAGTCTTACATTAAAAAATGCTGCTGCTGTAGGAAGGCAGGAGTTGAGCTTGATTATGAAGCAAGCCAGAGATCAGTTGCTTTGATCAGCATCGTGAGATTGGATCTTGTAGCTTGAGGACTTCACCTGTAAATCATCCACATGAGGAACTCTTACTGAAATGAGTAGGATCTTACCTGCAGAGTCCCTGCAACGTTTGGACTTTTTGTGAGGAGCATTTGGTGTACAGTAGTTCAGACACTTGTGAAGAACTTGTTATTTTTGTTAATCCCTCTTCATTTGAACAAGCTTGTACTTTATTGTCCTGTCCCATATCGAGAGTGAGTAGGGCCTTTCTGCCCGTTTACATCAGAAGCTGATTTATTTGCAGAATGGTATCAGAGACCTCTGATGTACTTGAGAAATTTGTGTTGACCTATTTATACTCTAATTATTAATCTTATATAGCCTGTTCAAAAAAAAAAAGCCAGCAAGAATACTCAGAATATAAGAGTAATATGTAATGTAAGAGTAATAATATGTGCTTATATTTTAGAACAAGAAGGAAACACGGTTTTTGAATCTCTGGCACAGCCCTTTGTAAGAATGTACCTGTGACTGTTTTTATTTACATGCAGTGAGGAGATTTGACATACTGCAGATCAGCTTGGCTAACATCATGGACGTATTCTCTGCTTTCCTCTGAAGGCTCTCAGAGGCTGAGTGCTGGTTTTGGGTGTGTGCTACACCTTCCCGCCTCGCGGCAGGCTGGTACACTTCAGGCTGTTACGCTTTCGTGCTTATTTTCTAGTGCCATAAGAATGGCAATTTCTCGTAAAAAGATGAAATTTGGAACACATTTTGTATCAGTATTTCTTCCGTGCTTGCTGTTTTTTAAGTTGAACTTTAATGTTGAAATGAACTGCAGGGCACATCCAGACTCATGTCAGCAAAAAAAAAAAATCCGACATAATCTTCCTTTGGCAATGCCCGTCCTGTGTTTAGGTAGTTAATCCTTGCTCTGGGGAGTATCTGGACAGCTCTTTGTGATTCCGTTGTGCAGGACTATCGTGTAGCCTCGCAGTGATGGAGGATGTGGCAGTTGTGCACGTTTGGCTTTGTGCAAGTGCCTCTTGCAAAAAGGCTGAGCCTTGAGGACCACCAGCCGCGTGAGGACAAGGTGTTTTTCCACCTCCTTCCTCGTACAGGTGCAGTTCTTGTAGCTTGAGGTCATCCTCCGAGGTGAGGCAGGTTTTTGTGCCGTGGTACCCGCTGACAGGACAGTGGGCAGTGAGCTCAGGCTGGAACGCAGGGAGTGGTGCTGAAACGTGAGAAAAGCGACTGCTGCGAGACAGCACGCGGGCACCGGCTGCCCACGGAGCCTGTGGAACTGCGTCCCGGCACAGCCCCAGCTCCCAAACGGGCACAGCCCCAGCGGGGTGTGCGGGGCCCCGGCCTCCAACTCCACCCGACACCCAGGTTTGCCTCCCCCTGCCCGGCACTGAGCGCCTGATCCCTTCTGTGCTCTGGCACCAGTCGTGCTGCGGGCATCTGACTTCGGTCTGGTCCCTGTTATTTTTTTTAATCCTGCAGTTACCTTGGGGTGAAGCCAGGTCAGCCTCCGATATTCCGCACGTCCCTTTACAACCTCCATTCTTGCTAACTCTAAACTGCAAGAAGAGGGAAAAATACTCGTGGGCTTCAGGGGTCACAAATTACGGTCTTTGTTTGGGCAGTTTTCTGACGTGGGAATGAGTATGCTTCTGTTTACTTTTCCAGTGAGAGGATCTGAAGGGCTTTACATGGTGAACGGGCCGCCTGCTTTCACAGAGAGTACGGCGTTTCAGAGGTACTGCTATTCCGACCGTTTGTGACCTTGTGTACAGAAGAAATGCCCTAACCTGGAAGGGACCCACAGGGGTCAGTGAGTCCAAATCTGGACTGGATTCTGTTCCTCAGATTTTCTTCTGAGAAGTAAATGCCGACTAAAAGTGAAAAATGTATGAAAAAAATGTTTTTTCATGTTGTTCAGTAAGCCCCAGTGGCTTTGAAGTCTTTACCCTTGCCTGACATGTAATTGCTCAGATAGTAATCACCGAACAGTTGGAACAGAACAGCTGAATTGGAAGGGGCCTGCAGAGATCACCTGCTCCAGCTGTCGGGTTGCTGAGCAGATCACACTGCTTCTGTTACAAAGGGGTGCGGGAAGAAACTTGAGTTTCTTTTACTTTTTTTTTTTGATACCTTATGCAGTGCGTTTTAATACTAATGTGTGTTTCTTATTTCTCTAGGGACTCTGGAAAAAATTGCAAAGCTGTTACTTTTAGCAAGGACGGTTCCCTCTTTGCCTGGTGCAATGGAGAAAAGTTAGTTCCATTTATGATCCTAATCATTCAATTTGTATAAAGTAAATTGAGTCAATCATGTTACATTTACCTTACGTGTGTGAAGGCCATTGCTATTAATGAAAGCATTTGCACGTGCTTTAAGTGCAGTTTAATTTTTATGCCGTTTGCAGTAACGGCTTTGTTTTCTGAATAGCAGATGAAAAAAATACTCTTTTACTCATATTTATAATGCTCACATTTCTGTGGAATCTTCATATGACTTATTTGGGGTTTTTGTTCCTATTTCCTGATACCTCTCTTGAGACCTTTAAAAAGACCTTTAAAATACGTAGACCAAATGCATGTTTGAATTCAGTTAGATCTTTGTGTTGGCCTTCTCTCGACTTTAACACTGGAAGCATGGATGGACTCTCCATGGAGGGAGCATACCTTGTCTCTGACTCAGAGTCAAAGCATTGCAGATCAAAATATGCGATACGTTTTGACCAGCGTTTCATGGAGCCAGTTTCTGTCCTGGTTGGATATCTGGTCTTAAAATGTGTTCTTTCAAAAATTTGGTAAAAGCGAGAGGAAAAATCATCTCTTCAACACCAGCCAAATCTAGAACAGATCTAGGAGAGTCAAATACTTGAAAAGTTACCTTAGTAGTTAATTAACTGTTGTAAGCATGTTTTATTGATAATATCATTTTTTTGGTTCCAGAGTGAATATTTTTAATGTCACCAGTGCTGAATTACTGCGTTCCTTTGATCTTCCAAAAGTAGTTTGCCTTGAATTCTCACCAAAGAATAACGTTCTAGCCACGTGGCAGGCCTATACAAGTGAGTATTTTATCCAGTATAGAAGTATGCAGGGCACATGCACATTTTAATTTGGTTTGCAGACTTTTTTTACGTGGTTTGCCATTGTAGCATGTTCACTGCCTAAAAGAGCATCATGGAAAGTGTACAGAAAAAGCATGTGGTTAATCAAATATAGAGTGGAGGAGGGAGGGAGAGGTGGCATCTTCTAAAAGCATCTGGTATTGACCATTTTTTGCCAACAGTAAATCAGTACATGTACCAACTCTTTGTCTGTTAAGTAAATTGCATGTTTCCAAAAAAAGCTAACTGACCTTAGTGCAGAGTATGTTTCGACAACACGCCATTCAAGCAGTTTGTATTTGTGTATAGACAAAGAAAATCATGAGCTGTCTCAAGAGTCATGTCCTCTGCTGGGCACAGCTAACATAGGTGTTCTCCTTTATCCAGAGGGCTTTATTCTCTCCTCTGCCTCAGTGTGGAGTTGATGTGCCTAGTTTAGCTATTCTCGGTCTTACCGAATTATGAAGTAATACCTAGAATGAGTACAAAATGAGTAAAAAAAAAAAAAGTTTAAAACAAGCAGAGCTGTTTTATTTGGCTTATAGATACAGCTGTGACTGTTAATGTGTTGGACAAAATGTGTTGGATTCTTTTGAGAACACAGCGTAATAGTGCAGAATATTCCTTCCATTCTTTGCCAAGAGAGCATTCTTGATTTAAAAACTTAACAAGCAAAAACCAACACAAACATGCATTTAAAAAGCTGTCCTAGGGTTGGTAGCCATAGTCTTGTAATGGCAGTGGGAACCCTACACTTCCAAATGTTAGTTCAAAAGAACTAACACTGACAGACTGCAGGAAGACTTACGTTAACACGTAAAGCAATTAATAACCTAGGGCCTCGTCTGTTAGGGAGTGGGGTGCTTCCTGTAAGAAGTTGATGCGCGTTCAGATGCTTGTAGAATCATGAGGTGGAATGTCATCGTGGTGAAGCACATTTAATCCCAGGAGATCGCCACTTTAATACATGTATCTGTTGCAGCTGCTAAAGATGGCACAGCAGGGGTGCCCAACCTACAACTTTACGATGTGAAAACTGGGAAGTGTTTGAAGTCTTTCATCCAGAAAAAGATGCAGAACTGGTAAGTAACTTTTCCAGGTGCTTAATGTTTGCAAAGAAATGTGGCTTCCGAGATCTCATACGGGTAAGTGGGGCTTTTGGTGCGGTGTTAGCTTTCAAAATGTTTCCTGCTACTAGCTGAAAGCAACTAACTATGCTTGTTAGTACTTCTTACACCGTTACAGTTGTGTATTTCTTAGTGTAGATCCCCTATCATTTGGCATCAGAAAGAAAGCTGAGCAGGTGATAATCGGAAGTCCAGTTATGTATTTTATACAAGGTAAATTGTATATTTTTTCAGATGGCAACTGTCAATTGTCCATCTGAAATATATTGTGATTGAGCATATTTAGATGTAAAATAGGAGGAAAAAATGCTAGACTGCTGAAGATGAGCAATGCTCATTGTTTCTAATTTTTTTTTTCTTTAAATGTAGGTGTCCCTGCTGGGCAGACGATGAAAGCATTTGTGCCAGGAATGTAAACAATGAAGTGCACTTCTTTGAGAACAACAACTTCAGTAAGCAAATGTTTCTATAAGATAGTTTAATTACGATCTGTGTAGGCATCTTCTGTTTTTTTTTTCACTTTCCACTTTTTCCTCTCATTTCTTCTGTTGCTTGTTTTTTATTTGAAGTATTATCTGCATTCTCTTTTAATTCTGGAAAATCAAAATTGCTACATTTTAATGAAGCATGTTTTCTTTTTTGTTTACTTTATATTTTTAATACTTACTTGCTATGAAACACATTTTCAGATAAAAAGGCTTGGGTTTGTATTTTTACATTTAATGAGATTCAGGAAATAGAGAGTAGGAAATAGAGAGGAAATTCTCAGTAGAGAACGTTATCGATGATTACTTCTTTGTGTTGTGTGTATTTTGTCAATGAACTATTTGAAAATGCCTCTATAGAAAACTGATACTGATGGCAAAACTGAGGCTGTGAAGCTACAGGTGTTTTTTTTTTTTTCCTTGAAGTTTTTACTACTATTGGTGGAATATGTGGATTCAGTAGAGGGAGACGTCAATAAAGAAAACAGGTCTAGTCAGACCTCTAGTTTGTTGAAGTGGGAAGTTAAAGTTTGCTTGCCTAGTGGAATAAATCTTTTATTGTTATATATGCTTCTCTTTGTTTTCCATGATACAGACTCATGAGAAGGTATAGCTGAGTAATCTAGGCTGACGTTTTGTCATTAATATCATCGCATCTGTGACTTCTTTTTTTGCAGACACTATTGCAAATAAGCTGCATTTGCAAAAGGTTAATGATTTTGTGTTATCTCCAGGAGCACAGCCAACCAAGGTACTTCTGATGTTTTTTCAACTTTTTTTTTCTTTGTTCAAAAAAAAATACTGCAGTTTTAGTACAGTGTATGAGTAGTAAATGGACCAAGGCTATGTGCTACCAAGAATATAGTCTGCAATAAAATCTCATGACTTTGTTTTAGGTTGCAGTGTATGTTCCAGGCAGTAAAGGTGCACCGTCGTTTGTTAGACTCTACCAGTATCCCAACTTCGGTGGACCTCAGTCTGCACTCGCCAATAAAAGTTTCTTTAAAGCTGACAAGGTGACAATGCTATGGAACAAAAAAGGTATAGCAGCTCTATATTTAAACCTGACATTCTGTCCATTTGTCATTTAATTACTTTGTTTACTATGTGGGTTTTACAATTTATTTGCATATGCAGATAAATACCAAAGATATCCATTAATGCTAATGCACTGTTAATTATTTTTTTTAATTATTTCGCGTGTTGGAAAATTTTGCAAGTGAATAATGAATTCAAATTTAATTTTGTGTTCTGTGGTAACATATTTAAGCTGTAAATGTGAGGTTATCTCAGAGTGTAAGCTGTTCTGTAAAATTTTATAAACAGATGTAATCATGATTGAGATGACTTGCACAGTCCTCTGCATGCTTTGCTCTTTGAGAGCAACAGGCTGAATAATATTTAAAAAAAAAAAAAAGTTCTTTAGTTCAACCCACGTTGTTTGGAATACAGGGAAGGTATTACATAGCCCACGTGTGGTTTCTGTGTGATTGCATAAAATAGATGTACATACAAAAGCTGTTGATGATACATTTTATTCAAGGACTGATCGGGATGCCTATTTTTTTGCCTTACATGAAAAGCATTAGATGCTCTTGCTGCTACTGAACATCTTTTTATGGCTGCAAAAGTTTGTTCACTTTCTTATAATCCAATAGTAAACGAGTAGTACCTTGGCTTGTACTCTTAAATTTGAGAAAGGAAAACACCAGCTTTGTTTGGGTTTATGAAAAGCTCAACTAAGAATAGAATGATAAAAGCACTGATATGCATGCAACTAATTGTAAAGTTCATTATTAACTTAATGTTTCCTCGTGCATGGTAGTTAGTGAAAAAGCTTGTTATTTTAAGTAATTATATGGAAATAACTCTGTCTATTCTATTAGCCACAGCTGTGCTAGTAATAGCTAGTACAGAAGTTGATAAAACAGGTGCTTCGTACTATGGAGAGCAAACTCTGCACTACATTGCAACGAATGGAGAAAGTGCGGTCGTACAACTACGTAAGTCGCTCTTGGGAATTTTTCATTGCGTTAGAGCTCTCAGTAGTGGGAATTGCTGCTTCACCAGCTTTTCCTTAATGTCTGATGGTGGTTTTTTGTCAGTGTAATGAAGTATTCTTTACAAAAATGAAGCGTTCTTTAAAAAGCAATATTATTTAAAAAGTGTTCTTTTAACCTGCAGTATGTTTTCAGTAGCTAAATTGTTGTCTTTGATATACCCGTTGTCTTAGTGGCAGCAGCACAGAGCACGCGTTTTCAGTTAAAATATACAAATAATCTACTTGTGAGAGTGCACAGGAAGGGAACTGTGTTTTCTTTCTGAGGAAGGACCTGGACAACAGAGCCAGTGCAACGTTTGAGGATCTGAAATAGGCAGGAAAGTATTTTACCAAATGGAACAATCCTACAGGCAATGTTAGGCATGCGATTGATACTGGCAGTAATGTCCATCTGGAAGGAGCACGCACTCATTTTCAGTGTCTTGTTTGTACTGAAAGTCTTCATAAATTTCCTCTGGGTAGTATTTTTTCCATTATCTTAAGTTTTTGCTGTTATGTTAAATACTTTTTTTGTTTGGGATTTTAAAGAAGCGTGTTAGTTGTGAAATTTCAAAACGCTGGGCATGTGATGATGTAAAGAAGTAATACCTAAGTGACTTTGTAAGACAGATTGTGACTATGTTCCCTTCGATACTAGCGTTGATCAGGGTAACGTCTCCAGTTTGCCTTCTGTAGCAAAACTTGTGTTTGCAAGTACTATGCCCCGTTTCTCTTTGTTGCTAATTTGACTGCGAGGAAAAGTAATCAGTTACAATTCAGTGTCTAGAATCTCTCTGGGGGCAGTTTACTGCGTTAAGAACACTAGTTCTTAAATTCCGTTCTTATTAAAACCTTTGACCTTTGAAGTTACTTACTTCAAATGCATCTTTATTTAACAAGAGGTCTGTCGTTAATTCTAATTTAATTTAGCTATTAATTTTCAAGGGGGATAAAGGGTAAAGCTTTTTTTTTTTTTCTTTCCTAAGGAAAGCAAATACTGAGCACTCGGAGTGAGTGCTGCCTCATTTCCTGTGGATCTTAGAGGTCTTTTTCAACCTGAATGATCTTATGATTTGTATCATCTGGTGGCTTTTGAGGTCCAGTTTTGAAGCTTTTTTCACAGAAGCATTGTGGGGGGTGGGGTGTTCAGTTTTGACTGGTATGTGCTACAGCCTTTGCCTTAGCTGCTGAAGCCCATATAAAGCTGCCATAATCTCTCCAGCGGCTTACTGCCATGAAACTTGTAGAAACACAATTTTCTTTCAGACCTCTACCTCTGCAATTGCATTGGGGTAACATTATCTAAAAAGCTTTAAGAGGGGAAGCATGCAGTGTGAATGCACAGCTGAAAGATGCGGGGGTTCCTGAAGATACCGAGGATTTAGAATAACAACAAACGGTTCAATTCAGTTGGATATTTTGAGTCAGTGTTCGAGGTTAAGAATTAGCATTAATGCACTTGGCACTTGCCTGAAACATACGTAAAGGTAATCAGATTATGGAGTGTTATAGTGACCTATGGGTCTTATTCATCCTTCTGTATCTTAACATGAGTTGAGATCACTGATCCACCATTTTTTCAGTATCTCTTAATGCGCTAGCCCCCAGAATAGCTTCCAATAATAGCAAGTTTTAGTCAGTATGTGTGAAGCCATTTTTTGTCCTCTCCCACTTCAAAATCTGTCCTTAAAAATACCATGCAGGAGCATGGTGCAAAGGTAACTTGAGTCAACACTTTTAGCTCTACAAAGCTGAGCTATGCTATAGAGTAGAAGAGGAACTATTATCCAGCTGGTATAAAATTCCTGTTTTTGCAGGTTTCCAGTGGGACAGTTTGAGATGGTCCTGAGATACCATTCTTGAATAATGAGGAAAACAGATAAAGGATTTTTTTTTACATGAAAACATATGCTTAAAGTGCTGATGCTGACTCCAGAGAGGTAATTTGGAATGGCTGCAGTTATTGTTGCAAACGTTAACTAAAATTATGAGACTATTGTTTGTTTCTACTGTAATTGTTAGCAGAATTCATTTTCAGTCAATAATTAGATTATAGGATTTTAGCAAAGCGTGGAGTTAAGAATCATTGGTATCTTTTCGGTGCAAGTGAAACAGTATAATCTCATAACACTGGCTGCATGTTTTCCTTTTCCTTTAGCTAAAAATGGCCCTATTTATGATGTTGTTTGGAACCCCAATTCAGTCGAGTTTTGTGCTGTGTATGGTTTTATGCCTGCCAAAGCAACAGTTTTTAATCTGAAATGTGACCCTGTGTTTGATTTTGGAACCGGTCCTCGCAATGCTGCTTACTACAGCCCCCACGGACACATCCTAGTACTAGCAGGATTTGGAAATCTCAGGGGACAGATGGAAGTGTGGGACGTTAAAAACTACAAACTCGTTTCCAAACCAGTAGCCTCGGATTCCACATACTTCGCTTGGTGTCCTGACGGGGAGCACATTGTAACTGCTACCTGTGCTCCCAGGCTACGAGTCAGTAATGGCTACAAGATATGGCACTACACTGGCTCTCTTTTACACCACTATGAAGTTCCAGCAAATGAAGAAATGTGGCAGGTTTTCTGGCAGCCATTTTTGGATGGAGTATTCCCAGTGAAAGCAGTGAAGTACCAAGCAGTTCCAAGTGAATTGCCGAGCGCTGAGCCAAAACCTGCCCAGGCATACAGACCTCCGGCCTTGAGAAACAAACCTGTGACAAGTTCCAAGCTTGTAAGTAGACTGCCATATATGCACTAAATTGTTCTGTTTCATTGTTTTGCCTATCTTTGAAGCTTGGTCTCAAATATGTGTATATTTTTTATAAGGAACATTAGAAGAGTAACCCGAGTGACAGGAATATTACATTTTTCTTGAGAGGTTTTCTTAGCAGTACTCTTCGACCAATTATTTGCTCACTGTTTGCAAGAATTTGTGCTAGGAACAGGATTTTCTTTTGTCCAAACACTGTTCTTTCACGAGGTTGTTTGCAGACTTTTAAAGCCATTCTCTGCAACACGCACAAGAACAATAAACTGTAAATTTAGTTTACAGTGAAATTGGGTACTTGGGTTAGGATAGGTCCCAGTTTACCATCCTGCTCTCTGCTCCCAACTTGCCATATGCGTTAACTGTTAATTGAGGAGCTAGGGAGGGGGGGGGCCTAAAGAATTTCCTCTTTCCACTAACCAAAGCAACAGCTATAAAACAACCCGGTGACCCGTTTTTTCTTTCTTGTCACAGGGAGCTTGATTAAAAAGTTCTCAGCAAAAGCAAAATGCCAAGCTGTTCTATTCCTGTTTGATTTCCACTCCTCCCCCACCTCCATAAAACATGATGATTTTGCTCTTTTGCTGGACATATGTAAAATATTCAGGAAGTATCAGACAGTACCACCTAAAAGGGAAAACTTGAGAATGGAGGAGTTTGAACTCCTTTTCACCACTAGCCTTCCACTAGCTGAAGGAGAAAGGGCACGTACTTCTTCCATCACAGTTCAGCTTTGTGCATGGTGTTGTCTTAAGTAAATTTGGAAGGTTTTTGTTTGGTTTTGTTTGTTTGTTTTTTTTTTTTTTGTACCAACGTGGAATAGAGGTTTCAAAACTTAATTTTGCCTATCCTGCAGCATGAGGATGAGCCACCTCAGAACATGAAACCACAGTCAGGAAGCAGTGAAAAGCCACTCTCTAAAACAGCTCTCAAAAATCAAAAGAAACACGAAGCAAAGAAAGCTGCTAAACAGGTACTGCAAAAGTAATTCTTTTAAGGATAATGTTAAACTAATTTTCACAATGCCAGTGATCAGTCTCAGAGCAGTGACATTAGTTTTCCTGAAACCCATTCACTGATTTTGCATGTGCTCACTTCTGGGGAGGGCGGTAGATGTGTTAGTTGTCCTTTTGCATCTGCCTTAGTCATACTTAAAAATAACAGCTGAGGCTGGTTGCTGCAGGTGTTAGATGAAATGAATGTCAATACGCAATTATGCCTTTTCACCTGCAAGGTGAATCTGCAAGGTTCTTTCCAGACTTGGGTAAGAAGTGAGAATGGGCTTGCTCTGCAGGTCAGGGCTGAGGTGTGTTACCAGGGCAGACCAAAGAGAACTAGTTCTGTTTCATTTCTTTGCTGTTCTTCACCTAAGCAGATAAAAATCAGCTTTTGGTATTAGCACTCCAAATTTTACAGACTTCTGAAGTAATAATTTCTTAAAATAAGAGCTTATGTTTCTGAATTTGTTACACTGTCTTTGAGCCTTTTCTTTGTCTCGAAGAGGTGATGACCCACCAGTCTCCTTTACAAAATATTTGTGTATATGTCTGTCATGTCATCCTTACTGGTGTTTTCCCATGCTTTGTATGGTTGGTGTCTTCACGAAGTAGAAATTGAAGAAGAAACAACATGAGTGGCATTCCAAAGAAAGCCATTACCTATATAATAGGTAATACAAAATAGTGTAGCAAGGCACATACAAATCTTAGAGAATATGAGCAAATCAGAGGAGGAAGAAATATAAAATGGAGCAGTTCAAATGACGAAAAAGATTTTTCAGGCCTTCTGTAATCTAAGGTATTTTCTGTAGATAATGTGATTTATTTATTATTTTTTAAATCTGCTTACAGGAAGCCAAAGCTGATAGCAACCAGGAATCTACACAGTCCTCAGCGTCTCAGAGCACACCACGGAGTGCTGTGCCTGCTGTGACATCAGGAGATCCTGAAACTGACAAGAAGATAAAGAACTTAAAAAAGGCAAGGGGATTTCTTAAATGAACAACAGACTTTTCTAAGAGATGTTTTTTAAAGTCTAGTCTCATTGTAAGGTGACCCGAGCTCAACAGGATAGCATTTACTTAGATGGTAATGTCCTGAATTTGTAAACCAACTTCCTTGGCTTTTTCATTTTGTAGAATAGTAGAAGTCTTCACTTGTCAAGACTCTTGAAGATCATCTCAGTCTAGACAGCATAGAAACCACTGAAAGGTGCATGGAAGTGCATTCCAGCCTGCAATTACGAATACTGCTGGATGTGCAACAAATTCCTCACAACTGAGTATAGCTTAAATGCCTTTATGCTTAGAAAGGCAGCCGTGGTGAAGAGGGATAGCGATGCTGTAGGAGTCACTTCTGAAATGGATTTCGCCCTTCAGTCAGATAATGTACGGTGTTCTGGTTTCAGAAACTAAGCATTCCTGTTCTCTAGGTTGTCTTGTTCTTGGGGAAAAAAAAAAATCTCTCTTTTATTGGTGGGGAATTCTGGATTGAGCATCTGCAGATGCTTAAAGGAAATGTCCCTTCCACGTTGAGAACTGCCTGCTGGTAAATCTAGCAATTGCAAGTGCAGGAACTTCTAAGACTGTTTTTTCCGTTCTTGGTTCACCTATACACATTTATTTTCACAGAAACTAAAGGCAATTGAGCAGCTGAAGGAACAAGCAGCTGCTGGCAAGCAGCTAGAGAAGAATCAGGTACTGTGAAGATTTGGGTAGCTTGCTTGAGTTGGATTTTTACCAACATTTTGTTTGGTGTGTGTTGCTTTGTGATGATTATGTTTAGATTTTGTAAGATTTTGATGTGATGCATCAATTCAATTTCAAAATCAGAGACAGTTCCTAGCAGCAAGCATTCAACAAAATGCAGAGAGCAAACCTGATGTTTGTTTAGTTGGTGTCCCCGCCTCTGTTGCTGCACCCCCATCAAATGATCCATTTGATTCATCATAGGGCCATGTTTGCTGTTACCACTACTCCTGTGCATTATGTGGAAATGAGTACTAACACCGACCAAATAACGCCGATGTACAGTGGCCAAACAAGTGTGAGAACTCTCCTGTGCTGCCCCCTCTGATAACCCTGTGTGCTTCTTGCACACGGGGTCGCTTCAGCCTGCAGTACCCCTTGGCTCAAGCACGGAGTCAGGCGTTCTTTGAACTAAATACTGTAGGGGTGAGGGGTGATACTGTGGGATAAGGCACCAGGTGTGCATTTGTCGCTATACCTCTGGCTTTACTGGCTAACTCAGAAGTTACCTTCATAAATAACGCTTTTTTGATTTCCTGTATAAGAAGCTCCATCTCTTACCTTGTGCTTTTTTGTTCTAGTTGGAGAAGATTCAGAAAGAAACTGCTCTCCTTCAGGAACTGGAGGACTTAGAACTGGGTCTCTGAAACGTCATGGAACTCCAATATGGTGTTAACAAAAACTTCATCCAAAATCTAATATATATTTACTTGGACATAATAAAAAGTTGTAGAAAATGGCCGATGATGCAAAGGTTTACAGATTTTCTGCACACTTGCCTTTTTAAAAGCTTTCTTAAGGATTTGTGCAGGTGAAATTGTAAACAAGTAACAGCACAACAGCCACGTCTGTTGCTGTTCAGACCAGAAACGTGCTGACGTTCGTAAAGCATATCCAAGACAAATAAAAACCAGAAGCATTGTGTTGGGTGTGAGGAGGGAAGGCGATGGGGTTTACCTTGATAGCTTTATTGTATTTAAAGAGACGCGATCTTTATGCAACTACGGGCTGTAGATAAAAAATAAAGAGCATTTACTAACACCGGCGCTTCTGTTCTTCCGGTACGAGGCTGCAGTTCCTGCAGTGCCGGGGCCGTGCCCCCTCAGCGAGGCCCCTGCCCCGCCACACCGCGGCCCTGACGGCCCCGCCCGGCTTTGTGCTGCCCCCGGCCCTGCGCCCCCCTCGCGGTGCCCGGGGGGCGGCGGCGGCCCCGCCTCGCGCGGGTCCCGGGGGCGGGGCCGGGTGCCGGGGGCGGGGCCGGTGCCGGGCGGCGCCTGCGCGGAGCGGGGCGGCGCTCGCGTGACCTTGGCGCGGCGGCGGCGGCGCTGGGGCGAGATGCGGGCGGCGGGGCCGGGGCCGGGGCCGGGGCCGTGGCTGCTGCTGCTGCTGGCGCTGGCGGCGGCGCCGGGCGGCGGCTCGGCGGAGCAAGGAGCGCTGCCCGCCAAGCGGCTGCGCATGGCCTACGCCACCGGGCCGCTGCTCAAGTTCCAGATCTGGTGAGGCAGCGCGGCCGCAAGATGGCGGCGCCGGGCGGGACCGGAATCACCCCCACCCCCACCCTTCCTCCGTCAGGGCCCCGTGGAGGCGGCGGGACCGGGCCTCGGGGGCTGGGCGGGCGGGGGGCGCCGGGGCCGTTAGCGGGGCTAGGGGGGCCGTGGGGGGGCCGGGGAGCGCGGCTGCGGCTCGGGGGGCGCCTCGGGGCCTGTCTGCACCGGGAGCCGGGGGCGGCGCTGCGGCGGCCGGGCGGCAGGAAGCAGCGGGGCTCGGGGCGCTGCCGGCTGCGGGCAGCCTCCCCCCCCCCCCGGCAGGAGGCCTTGGAGCTTCCCGCTCGGTACCGGCGGCTGCGGGGCTGTGGCGGTGCCGGGCTCGCCGCAGGGCCGGTGACCGGTCCCGTCTGTGTGCAGCGTCTCCTGAGGCTACAGGCGGGTGTTTGAGGAGTACATGCGGGTCATCAGCCAGCGGTACCCAGACATCCGCATCGAAGGGGAGAACTACCTCCCGCAACCCATCTATAGGTGAGCAAACCACGGGCAGCGCCCTTTGTTTTTTTTCTTTTTCCCAGTCTGTGTGCTCACGGGGAGCGGTGGGCGTGTGCCTTTGCAGTTAAATAAAATTGAAAATGAAAACTTAGGAAAGGTTTTTTTGCTGCTGTGATTGCTTGCAAGCACGGTGTTGTCTCCCCTCCAGATATCTGTGTGGTAACGCGTGTATGGGAAACTGATGGTTGTCTGTGGTACGGGGCCTGGTGTGCTCAGAGGGAACCCAAAGTAACCTGTGTGGTCCGTGTTGCTCGCAGTGAAGCTTTGCAGCTTTTCATCGTGATCTGTCTGGACACAAGTTCTTGTTTGTTGCTCAGGCTTATGCACTTAGTGTCTGTTTCTTGCAATAGGTCAGGGTTGTAGGGTAGGGAAAAACTTGTTTTTAACATGTAATTTAGGGGGAGAGGATGTTGGGGGACCTTAACCACAGCGCAGGGGAAGGCAGGAAAGCCCAAAGAAATCTGGAGAAATGAAAACGGCGTTTCCTGCTGGTACTTAAACCATCGCGTACGCGCTAGAGAGTGATGCCGTAGTTACTCTGGTGGCTTCTGAGCCACTTCGTGACCTACTTACCCCTAATAAGCACACCGGTAAGATTGGTACGAGTTCGAGTTCCTCAGTGCTCTCTGGGTGTAGATGTAATTCCTGCAGAGCACTGTGGAGTTCTCTGCACCTGCTGGAAAGCTGCTTTAAGAGGAAGTAGTGCACGCCAATTGAACACGTCTCTATTATACAGAACAACTTCCTCAAGAAACTAAATGCATTGTCTAGTTTAGATGTGCGTAAGTTGAAATTTCTGTGTAAGGTCTGGTTGGGAAAAAAGGAACAAATGTGTGTGTGTGGCATACAACACTGGTATCCTGAGAATGTGTGCTCTTGTTCATGTGTGTTGCTTTTACAGGTAACAAATATTTTTAAAGACAGATAAATTTACTTGAAAAAATGTATATTTCCTCTGAAACACTGGATTGTACATTATGAAAATTATTCTAATGAGGTAAATCTTAGCTAACATGCAGTGAAGTTGTAATGGGAACGTTCTAAGTCACTCTTATCTGTTGTCTTTTGATAGGCATATAGCATCCTTCCTGTCCGTCTTCAAACTAGTATTAATAGGCTTAATAATTGTTGGCAAGGATCCATTTGCTTTCTTTGGCATGCAAGCTCCAAGCATCTGGCAGTGGGGCCAAGAAAATAAGGTAAACTGGTTGCTTTCATCTTTTATTTTTGAAAAGCAGTTTTAGCATGGCTTCATGAGGGTGCTGTGGGAGGACTGAACGTTGCTGCTGACTTAAGCACAGTGTAGTCTTAACAGAGCCTCCAGGCTCCTGTAACTTTTGGTTTAATTCCTGGTATTTCTCTTTCCAAGCTAATGGTGCTGTAGAGGGACAGATGTGGTCAACATTACTGATAGAGATGTAACGCTGTTTGCTAAAGAAACGCCGCGGTTATTAAGAAGGCACTGTGGTGTGGTTTTTTCTTTTTTTATTTTTCTTTAAGGGCTCAGGTAGAGTGCCAAGCTGGTATTTTTATTAAAACTACAGCTTCCTTTTTCTGTTGTCTCAGGGCTATTTTGCAGTGGTTGCTTTTGTCCAATTTTAATAGAGTAGGCATCCAACGTGATCGTGGCTAGAAAAATCAAATTGAAATTCTGATCGTTTTTTTTTTTTGCAGAACTTATTTGGGCATGACAGCCTCTGACTTGTGGGATGAATATCCCCGTGAGTCAGTGCTGCTGATACTAACAGGTTGATGGCATTGTACTCTGATTTATAATAACCTTATTCCAGATGCGTTCTATTAAGCAAAAGCAACGTGTAAGTCTGTTAACCTGCATGTATTTCACTGGTGCACGGATCTCCAAGAGCTACCCAGTGCAGCAGCTCTGGCTGTGTCTTCAGTCAGGGTGGGCGTACAGAGGCTGTAACACACCACGTGGAGTTGAACGGGCCAAATGCAGGACGGAGCTGGGCTGGCTGTGCTACGCCCCTGGTGTCCTCAACAGCTGACATCTCCCATGCAAATCCACGGGCATTGCAGCACCTGGTGTGACTGCCCTTCTGCATGAAGAGGGAATTAAAGCTGTGGTGGCCATGGAGTGAGGTGCTGCATTGCTGGAGATTGCATCAGTTCTTCGTGAGGCACCAGTGCACGAAGAAAATGCTAAATTATTAGTTTGAAGAAATGTTCCAGGGTTGGCAATTGCTGCAAACGAGGCAGTTTGACATTGCTGTGTGTCTAGACCTGCCGTTGTTCAGTTTCTGTGTTAAATCTGAGTGTTACTCTGAAAATGACAGGCAGTGCGTAGGAACATCCGCGTTCCCTTGTCCTCCTACAAGTGCCATCTTAACCACGTACTTCTGCAGACGGGCTGTTGAGATGTGCAGAGATCTGTGGAGGGAGGGGGAAAGAAGGTGCGACTTTGCTTCTTTGAGTCAGAACTGTGAGCTGGGTGGTTTCAGAACAATTGTAATACCTGTCTTTGAAAGACAGTGTGCAAAATCTTTTTTTCAGAGAGGATGAAAGGAAGATGGCTATGCCACTTCAAGACTACGTAATTATTGTAAAGGGGAATACAAAGATGCCTGTAAACTTCAGCATTTCCGAGTGAATAAAATAAGCCGTGCTTTACGTGGCCAAAGTCTCTCTGTTCTCTTCCAGGTTTATGCGTGTATGATGGTTTTCTTCCTGAGCAACATGATTGAGAACCAGTGTATGTCAACAGGTGCATTTGAGATAACTTTGAATGGTGAGGCACAAACTTTCTCTTCTGGGAGTCGTGGTGCGTGTGTACAGAGATGTGTGAGAGCTGTTGGTCAGCTGTCAGGTTGGGAGCGTGAGGGCTGGTGCTGTGAAATGGGCGGGTTCCAGAACGTGATGGTGTGTGTAATGCCCTCCATCCTCAAACTGCAGATGTCATGTGTCACAGTGCATGATGAAAATTGTGCATGTCTTGCAGTACGGTCACTTACATGTATTTAACAGTTGCAGTGTAAAAAAACCTTAGGGGAATGTTTGATCACTTGGAATAGCTGTATTGTGTTTTCGTTGCGTGTGATGCGCGTTAAGGAAGGAACGATCAACTAGAGGAACAGTTTCCAGTTAGATGCTTTCGTTTTTAAATATGGTTTGGACTTGCAGTCATGTTAAGTCTCTTGATATTCCCAGAATTTCCAGTACTGGTAGACAGCAGTGCCGATGTGTCAGGTTAAGAGTCTGTGGACCTTCTGCCTTCAAATAATTCTGTGGTTTTAAAGATTATGTAAGCCTCACGGAGTACAAATTTTTTCAGGCTGTAGGTACAGGTCTATAATCTGGTTCTGTGCTTTGCTTTTCTATTTATAATTGTGCAGGGTGTGTTTCAGTGTAGTAGTTCCTAAATTGGGTTTTATCCTCCAGAGCCTTTGTAAAGGCTGACTGCATCGTATCAGAGTAGCTGAAGCAGTGTTGATCCAGACATTTCTCTCAATAAAAAATTAGTACCAACCTGCGTAGGTTCCTGGATCTTTTAAAGTTTGCATAAACTAGCCCTACATGTTCCTTTGTCAAGTTAACTCTGTTTTCTCCATGTGTTTTGTGGTAGATGTTCCGGTGTGGTCTAAGTTAGAGTCCGGCCACCTTCCTTCCATGCAGCAGCTTGTACAAATTCTTGATAATGAAATGAAGCTCAACGTGCACATGGAGTCAATGCCTCATCATCGATCATAGCCCCATCTAACAGCACTGAAACTTCTTGTAAGTATTCTTCCAGTCACCAGCTGCCTGTTCACTTGGACATAAAGAGCTGTGTGTTGCAGATTGAACGTTGTATTTGATATTTGTTCATTTAAAAGTGTTTTACTGAAGAAAAACCCCAAACAGTTGTAGTGACTTTCAGTTAAATGATTTCACAGGTACTGTTCTAGTAGGAGGTTTTGTTTTGGGGTTTGTTTCAAAACTGGGAGCTGGTTTTCCTTTGGCCAGAAAAAACCTTGCGTTAATGAGCTGTATTAGACATCAGAAAACATGCTTTGTTATGTGCCTTATGATAGTCTGTGTGCGAAGGATTTGTCTGCAGTTTGTAACTGAATTGAATTGCATGACCCTAGAAAGTAGAACATTCTTTCTTGCCTTTATGTGTGTACTGTACCGTTTTAGCCTTTCCTTGACTGTTAGAAGCAGGGGTTGAGTGGTCATATCCATGCTTCTGTGCTTTATGCTGAGCCAGTTCTGTGTTCTGGCCTCAGTTGTGACTTTTCAGTACATTTAGCTTACGGTTCTTCACAGGAACAGAGATGTGCCAGGAAAAAACTATCTTGGTGCAAAAGTGGAGAATCTCCGTTTAAGGGACCACTCGTGAATTCTTGATTGAAAAAACTGGGGCACAGCTTTTTGCAAAAGAATGCTTCGGATTTGGAGACCAATTGCTTGGCATTACCTTGCCAGCAGACACCCCACTCTCAAGTGACAGACCTGTGCTGCCCAGCTCTTCTGACCTGTTGAGCTCTCCATCCACAAGCACTTGCGCAGCTTCATGAAACAGGGAGAGCAATTCAGAGATGTTATGTCAAAGTAGCAGTGCAGGGAATATGAGAAGCCATTGACTTCTGATTTTTGCAGACATACCTTATTTAGTTAAGTTCAGTTTGTCTGGTGGTAATATAGCAGAAGTCACCTTAATTGTGAAGTCGTTTTGTGTTGTAGAAACGTAATTATTTAAAAGTTGGGTATTTCCAGTACTTAGATCTGCATGCTGAAGCCTGACATCCTGTATGTACAGATTTGGAGAATCTCAAGACACCATTCTTTGTGTTGCAAAGTAGATTTCAACGTTTTTAAGCTTACAGCACATGCTAAGACTGTTCTTTTGTAGAGTTCCCTCTAAGAGGATGTAAGTTAAAATATAAAACAGAAAGCCTTCGGTGGTATTTCTATCCACATGGAAATTAACGCAACACATCCAGATGACTTTGGTAGTGAGGCTCCCTGCCTGTGTTCTAGTGTCTCCTTATTTAATTCATACTGATGTAGTATCACTCTGATCGTATCCTCGTAGACAACTGTTCAGAAGAAAATAATAATAATCCCCTCTTGTCAGGAGTTAGAACCTCACAAGAGACACTGCTTATAATTCAGTTTTTATTACCTGAAGCACACGTAGCCTGCCTTTCTTCCTAGTTTACAGCAAATGCATTCTGTTTGGGCAGTGCTGACTACGTTTAACTTGCTCATTTAACTCACGGCTTTTTTTCGATGGCTTGCTCGTTTAACTCAGGAGTATTGCCTGCTGTAACACTTGTGTCTTTGTTTTCAGGAGTTAAGTGGTGATTTCCAAGGGCCACGTGTCTCAGACCAATGAAGGCCTGTACTGAAGACAGCTTGCTGTTGGTACAGACTGGATGCTTCTCTTGCAGTCACGTCGTGCCTCCTGAAAAAACCTTAATGGAAGACATCTTTCAGTGCTGGTGTGTCTCCAGATACTGCACATTCATGGAGTGCAATAATACTGTATAGTTTTTTTAAGATTTCATTCGACCAGTTCACAGCTCAACGATGCAGGCATTACTAATTGTAACTTATTTTATATTCATGTTTCACACAATGGCAGATTGAGTTGATACCTAATTATCCCTTGGAAAAAGTTTGTTTAATCTGTTGTATTTTATATGGGTTTATGTTCTTTTTGTAGTTTGAAATGAAGTTATAGGAGTGTCTGATATTGTCCTAATCTGTTAAGTAATTGACAGCTGTCTTATCAAATATCTCTAATGTGGTTAAAGCAGGGTTGTATATTTTTCAAAATATATGGCAGAGTTGAACAGTGCGTATATACTAAATTATATGAACAAAATTATATGCAGAGTAATTGCATCATTTTGTGAATTCAGTAAAAATTAAGGTCAACTGCTTTTTAAATTGTGTTGGCCAGCTCAAGAGGTTTTCCTGTGACCATTCTGAAGAGTTGAAAAGCTGGGCCTTTCACTATCCTCAATAGAAGCTAAGGAAATTAATTTAAATAAAGAGTTCTCATTGACTGTGTGAAGTACCTTGTTTGAGTCACTGATGGTGATGATATTCTTAGAATTGTAACCGAAAAATACATAAAGAGTCCACTTCCCAAAGTCAGCAGTGTGTTCATTGTCTTCTGTGAGCGCCGTGCATGGCTGGGTGACGAACTGCAACGCTTGTGTGGGGATGGGGGTTTGCACGAGTTGGGTCAGCCTCCTACGGTAGCGCCTCTGAGGGGGGCTCAAGGGAGCTCCTGTGCTAAGGACCAGGGGGAGGCTGTGAAGGCCAGGGCTGCAGTTTCACACCGTGGCAAGGAAGCTCCTGAAAGTTGCTCCTGCTGGGGAGCTGTGCAGCCCGCACTGGGTGGCTGCGGCAGGTGCTGGGTGGGATTAGGCGTCTGTGGAAGCTGCAGCGCTCTGATTGTTGGGGTGTTGTCCTGGGGCTGTCCTCCGGGCGGTGGCATCGCTATCGCCCCACCTCGCCCTGCCTGGGAGGGAGTTGTGCCCAGGGCCAAGTCCTCTCCCTGAGAATAAACGTGCTCAGGTTTCTGCTGGGGCTGAGCTGTGGTAGCTGCAGGTCCTGCTCTGGCCCTGCTCTTTTGGCTCGTATTGAGCCCCTTCTGCCATCAGAACAGGCAGAAACCTGCTTCCAGCGAGGCTGCACAGCACAGCTGGGATCCTCAGCTCCTTGCCCCTGCTGAGCTAGAGACATCTCATCTCCCGCTCTGCTTTTTGTTCCTGCCCTGAGCTACTGGGTTTTGCCCCCCTTGTAAAGCTAGTGGAAGTACTTCCCAGATCCTTATCAAAAATTACCTTTGGGTGGGGAGCTGAGGCTGGGAGATTTTCTCTGTTGGGGTAGTAAGTCAGACAAGAAGGGAATCTGCGGAGCTGTCATGAGGGCAGTTGCCATGGTTTGTAAGAGCAGACTTTGACCCACCTCAAGACTTTAAGGAATGCTTTAAGTAATGTTTCAGATAATTTCAAAGCTCTGTCCACCTAGAGGAAAGAAAAATTGACACAGATTGCTATAAAGGCGTTGCTAATCACAGCCATTAAACATACAGTGGCCTCTCGATTCTATGATGAAATCATCTTTTCAGGTAATCCACGCAATCTCTTCTGAAATATATTAACCAAAATGTCTAGTGTGCATAGAGCTTTAGTTTCTCATTAGATACGAACTTCAGGCAGATCAGACAGAACAAATAAGTGCACAGATGTGTTGCTAGGCTATGATTTTCCGTGAGCTGTTTGTGGTATCACCCTGGTGATATTTGCCCATGATCTGCTCGCTGCCCACAATATTCCTCTTCTTTCATCTCTGCAAGATTGCGTAACAACACGTTGTATTAAGGTACACGAGAACCTGGGCTGGTGTTCTTTAAATCCAGCAGAAGCATAGCCCTCTGCTCTGCTAGGGGAGCACAGGCTGGCTGTGCTCATGTCTGTAATTGTAGGGTTGTAGGGTGCACAGAGCAGATTGTTCTTATGGGCTGGACCAGGCCTCATGAACGTTAGTCACGGATCATTTCCAATTGAAAAACCGCACGACAAAATGGAAAAAAGAGCCTTGCTTGTCACTGAAGTCAGCAACATCTGACAGCCTCCCCACAAACCAGCTACCAAACACCAGATGACAACTCAATACTTGCGGCACTCCAGGAGGACTTGTTCAGCCTGAAGCCAATGCTTCCCAGAATTTAGCTTCAGCACAGCTGGATGGGTTCGGACCTTGGGTGCCCCGAGCCTGGGAACCCACCTCCAGCAGCAGCCAAGAGGACGTACCTCAGGCTGAGCACACACGGTTTCCCATTCACCCTCTCCAAGCTCTCTGTCTCCAAAAACATTCAGTGCAGGGCTTTCTGGACCCTCTGCATTTTCCATGTATTCAGCCGGAGGGCACATGCTGATGCCCCGTTGCCTCCAGTGCTCTGAGGACGCAGTTTTGCCCAGCAGACTGTGCTACAGCCTTTGGCATGGGTTTAAACCTCAGTTATCGTGTTGAACATCCAGTACCTGCCCTTTCTCAAAGGTCCTGCACGCGTTTACACCGTGGTGATGAGACGAGAACAAGGGCAGGTTACCGAGCATGACCGAGAGCTCTGCTTCCCTTTCCGCCCGCATGAGGCAGCTTCCCAGGGCGGGCAGGGCCTCGCGGTGCTGTGCGTGACTGCCTGGCTGCGGCAGGGCACGCACTCCTCCAGCAGTGTTTGCAGTGCCATTAGCAGGGCCATCACGCCACTCATTAACGAGCTTGCAAGCAATATCTGTCTTGAACTGGTGAACGTAAATTCCAAATCTGCCATAAATGTGAATTTAATGAATATAGTATGTTTATCCTAAGCCTAATCTGACATAAATTGGATTTAATATTTTTGAACTCGTTTACCATGCCACTTCCAGTTAGTGCTGCGTTTACAGCTGCGTATGATAAAAGCTAATGTTAGACAAGAATCTTTTCTGACCCATTGCCAGGAGAACCCGACAAGCTGTGGGACAGTGAAGAACTGTCCAGGTATTGCCACGCTCCCCTGGTATCTCCAGTGCTCCCTTGTTTCTCATGGTCTCAGGCAGACCCTCCAAAACCTGTGGTGCTGCCCAGACCCCGCAGCACAGGCAGAGGGGTTGCTGCAGCACAGGCAGCCCCAGCAGTCACATCTGCCACACTCTGGACTGCAAACACCTTAACAAAAGCATTTCCTTAGGGTCTAAAATACTCCTATGCAAAGTGCCAGGGCTGGTCTGCGGGCACCAGGAGAAGGAGGCTGCATGGCACAGAGCTCTCGGGGGCCTCCTCAGACCTCTGCTGCGGGCAGAGCGGCCTCACACCAAGTTCGTATCCCCACCAACCGCGGGTGCCCAGGAGCAGCTGCCATCCACCCCCTCGGCTTTGCTTGGAAAGCTGCTCCTTATCGCTGTGCGTCACGGGCGTGCTCAGGAGCCGGCCAGCCCTGCCCCTGCCCCTGCAGCACACTCCTCCCCGGAGAGTTCCCCCTGCAGCCACTCACACCGAGCATGGATGAGAGCAGCAGCTCTTCTGCATCGCTTGGAGCATCCTTGCGGGTGTGGAACAGAGTCAGATGGGAAGAAGAGAGGCTGAAAGTGCTGGAAAAAACACTGGCGACTGGCGGCAACTGGGATGGTCCCAGAGGTCTCCTGGGATGGACTAAGCACCTCTTAAAGGACTGACTTAGATGCTCCTGGCCTCAATCTGCAGCTGGAGGATCTGAAGCACTTCTGTCCCATCCCACCAGCTTGGCCACACTTCTCCTCACAGCAGGATTACTTTGTGCTGGGGTCTGTTTTTTCTGGGCATCTGTCACGACCCTCCTCATCAGGGACAATGGTCAACATCCTGTACACGGTGCTGCACTCCCTCCTGAGCTGCCTCATTCCCCCGGCCAACCTGCTGGTGATTGTGGCTGTCTACCAGCTGATGAGGAAGCAGCCAGGCACCAGCTACATCTACATCCTCAACCTGGCCACCGCTGACCTGCTGGTGGGTGTGATGTGCATTTTTGAGGCGCTGGACGACATCCTTGATGGGGACTTCGACCGCAGCAAGTCCTTCTGCCTCCTGCGCATTGCCATGAGCATGACGCCGTGCATCGGCTCCATCCTGACCCTGCTCCTCATCTCTCTGGACAGGTACCTGGCAGTGAGGCTGCCACTCTCCTACCCCACCCTCCCAAAGAAAATGCCCGTGGTCCTTTCCCTCATTGTCCTCTGGATGCTCTCCTTCCTTTTTGGACACTTGCCTCTGATCTTTCCCTCTCTCCAGCAAAGCAACTACACAGGTTACTGCGGGCTCCTCTATGCAGCCAAGAGCGAGTATCTCTACACGATCTGCTTTGGCATCTTTGCTCCGTCCCTGCTGGTGCTGGTCTGCCTGCACGTCTCGGTGGGCAGCATCGCCTACCTGCAGCACAAGCGGCTGCAGCATGCCTGCGCCCAGGCTGGGAGCCTCCGCTCCCGCCTGCGCCACTTCAAGGCGCTGCGGACCGTGCTCATCCTCATCATCGGCTTCGGCCTCTCCTGGGGGCCGTACCTGGTGGGGGGCACCGTGCAGGCTGCCTGCAGCTCCTGCAACCTGTCTGACACACTCAAGGACGCCTTATTCCTGCTGGGTGAGACTAACTCCCTCATCAACCCCCTCATCTATGCCCTGCACAGCAAAGACATCAGAAGCCACCTCGCGAAGCTGCTCAAATGCAGGGCAAGGCGCCGAGTGAAGCCCCTGGCTTCCAACGTCCGAACCGTGGGGAGCTGGGACGGGGGCTGGCCTGAGGCACCCGGGTCGTGAGGCGCCCATGTCCCGCTGCCTCTGCCTGCACTCCTCCTGTGGTTGTCGGGCCCCTAGCAGAGGGTGACACGTGGTCCATGCGGGTGTGAAGTGGGTCCCTCCTGGTCCGTCAGCTGCTCAGGAGCTGCTGCCAGGGGCTGTGCCGTCTGGTATCTGCATTAACTGCACTGTCCCCACATCCCAGCACTGCTGAGGCAGTGCCTCGGGGTCGCTTTGGGTGCACTGTGGCCTTTTGTCTCCCTCTGCATGGGAGAATCGCTGTCTCACGGCTGCAGCAGGCCACACTGCTGTAGGGTGCTCAGCTCCCTCCAGGGAAGTCCGGACATGCCGGGGGTGCCACGTCCTCAGTGCAGGTGACCTCTGAGTGAAAACCTCTTCCCTGCCTTCCTGTCACAGGCTGTGCCTTAGCTGTGCTCTGATTGTTTTCCTCTTTGTGCCAAATTTATGGGCTGAAATGGCTGCTCAGCCTGGGCCGGTTTCTTTGGGGAGATGGAAAAAAGACACTCAGGAGCGATGCACCAACATCAAGAATGGATTTATTGTACCCTGGGCAAAGCCCCTCTTCAAGCCTGACAGACAAGATGTATTTCGCCCTGAGCTCACACCAAAATGTGAACTGGTGCTTCTTGCACCTCAGCCTCATGCTGAGCACCTGTCAGGTGGGAGGGCCACAGGCGAGTGGCTGTGCAGAAGGGCTGCAGGCTGTCCTTGGCTCCACACCACAGCGGGGAAAAGCTGCAGGTGGAACCTTGCTGAGCACACAGGTGCCACAGCTTCAGGGGCATCTCTGTCTCTTCCCAGGCTTGGCTCATTTTGCCTTCACATCACACACGCTGGTCAGACCTGAGCATTTAGTATTGCCCTAACTGAGCTGCGCAGCTCTTCACTTAGGTCAGAAGTTGTGCAAAGGTGTAAGATCTTTAAAGTCTGAGTCATAAGGTATGCTGGAGGCTTGATTTTGTCCCACTGCTCATTGGATGGAAAGCTTAAGCATCCGCGCAGTTTATCAAAGAGCCGCAGGATCCTCACCCTGAGGGCCAGCAGCAGGAGGTCATCTTCACTCAGCAGGGTGGGTGGACACGGCCGGCTGGCAGGGCTGACCTGTCAGGAGCGGAGGCGAGCGGTGTCAGCAGAGCCGTGGCCACGTGCTGGCACCGAGGAATGGGGTTTGGGGTGAGGCCTCTCGCCGGGAGAGAAACCTGCAGAGCTGGGTGACCCTGGGGCTGCGGGGCAAGGCAGGGGGCACCCACCATGGGGTGAGTGTGATCTGTGGGCAGGAGCTTCCCCGGCTGCCCCACTCCTGCTGCGGGGAGCAGCTGCGTGTAGAGCTGCCCGCACACTTGAGAAATACCTGCACTTTGGTTCCCACGTTGAATTTTGCTTGTTGTCCCATGGCGAGGAAGGAAACAGTGATCTTGTCCTGCCCCACAATCCTGACCCCCACGTGCTGGTTCAGGGAGATGAAGATGGGTCTGAGCGGGACGCAGGGTCCTGATGATGTTAAGCTGTTTGGCCACGTCCACCTTCTCACCCTGCTGCCTGCCTTGTCCAAATACTGCCCTCCCTGAACATTCATGTTTATCCTAAAAGAGAGGAAAATCCACAACAAGGTGGTGCATCCTGCTCTTCCACTGCCCATATCCCTGACAAACCCACAGGGACAGGATCTCAAGTCAGTGCTCTGCAAGCCAAGGCACAGCCAGTTTACGGTTTAAACCCCCACAAACACAATGGGGAACAGCCCTTCTTTTCAGGGAGGTTCCCAGCACAAGGCCACAAGCTTGGCACCGCAATGGGAGTGGTGCTCAGCTGCTTCTGGGGTACTCAGCCCTTGGAAACTACCCAGCTGCAGCCAGGATACAAAAATAAAAGCATAAAAATGAGAGGCCAGTAGCACACTGAGTCCTTTCTCCTCCTTACCTGTTTGCAAAAACAAAACAAAACAAACAACAAACAAACAACAAAAAAATTCACAACCAGTTTCAGAGTTTTGCACTTCTACACTACTGTGGGCAAATATTTCTCTGTTGTGGGGAGAGGAAACGGGTAGGTTTAATCTTAATTTTGTCTGGAACACCTCTGAGCCAAGGCTTCCTCCCTTCATAGGAAGAATTTCCACGGAACAAGGGGATGCTGCATCAACTTGGCACACACTGCTGTGTATCTGAAAGACTGCTTTTTCCCAATGGCATTAACAAGTCTGTAAAACACACTTGCTCTCCCTACAGATCATATCTCCTCTATGCTATATCTGCCTTTTAATTTCTGAGTGCTGCTAAAAATACATTTTATGACCTTTGAAATATAAAATGTGCAGTGGACAGAAAAGATGCTATGATTGACACAAACATACCATACGGATCCGTGTGGGTAATAACAAGTACTTCTGCCATTGGACTTAAATAGTGCTTGTATTTCGGCGTTATTGTGCTTGTCTTCCTGTACTATGCAAATAAACCATTTTCTTTCTCGTATAACAATGACTGCCAGATTTCCAGATGGATAGCTATTGTCAGATAAGGTGTTCACAATGCCTTTGTTTGTGTTTGATCTGCTTTTACATACTAAATATTTCAGAGCACTACTTTAAAGTATAGAAGTTGCTGTATTACCTGGATTATTGTGTTAAAGGCAGAATGGTGGTGTGCAGCCAGTGCTACTTGGGAAAGGGCCAAAGTTTGTTTTTCTACATTAGTTTTCTGTACACTGACAAAATAAGTGGTCAGAGTACACTTTTTTGTTGTTTTTTAACCAATAACCTGGGCAGAATTGCTTAGAAGCCTTAATGACACATTTGTGGAGCCAGTAACAAGTATTTTTGAAAGTACAAGCCTTGCAACGTGAAATGACCAACTTAACATGAATGAAGACAGAGGAAGCAGGGGCAGGTCTCATAGAGCTTAAAGAAAAAAAAAAAAAGGAACAACCAGGGGAAAAAATGGCCTGAACATCTGAACAGCAGGTGTTTTTTGTTTCATTGGGACTGGCAGCAAGGCCTTCCCCCATGGGACCACAGCTTGGGAGCGGGTGTGAACACCAAGCTGGCGTGTTTAAGCTGGGTATTAAACACACAAGTGCCATTCCTTCATCAGAGTTACTGGCTGATCTGAAAATATTTTACACCAAGGGCAATTTAAGCTGTTTCACTACTGTTTTGTTTTTTTGTTTGTTTGTTTGTTTGTTTGACAGTGGAAGTGGTGGGCCAGGTTATTCTGTGATGAAGCAGTCTAGAACACACGTAACATTACATTTCCAGCCCTGGACTAGTGCTGGCAGGTAAGTCCTGTAAGGATACAATATCTGCCCTGTTCCATCTGGAAGCATGGTAAGAAATTTTCCTCCATGTTTGTAGTATTTTTCCAACAGTTCATTCTTCACTACCTAAAATTGGAAAAGAAACAATAAAATGCATGACAGACAACCTGCACACAGCTGCCCCATTAAAGGCACCAGTGCAGGGCTCCAGTTGCTCTGCAGTGTGGGTGCAGTCCCGCTGCAGCTCGTCCCATCAAGCAGCAGCTACTTGCCCTTCCGCCCACAACAGTGAAGTCACAGCAGTTGATGCTGTAGGAGATGGGCTCCTCTTTGAGCTTTTCTGCTCTTTCACCAGGTACCAGTGTCCAGCCTGTTGGAGATGGTGGCTCCTGAGAAAGCAGGTAAGAAATCATGCTAGGTTGTCTTGAACCTAAAGGGAAAGGGAAAGGTTTGTGTGCGTCAGGTAGGGCTGGTGCCTCTGATGTCAGGGCTGCCTGATGTCTCTGCAGGGAGACAGTAATTTGGTGGAATGCAAATCTCTGTCTGAAACGCTCCATCCTGGGAGTGTCTTGGGGTGCTTTTTATCTAACAAGGATTGTCCTTGCTGTTCAGCTACTTCAGAGTCCAGTTTTCTACATAGATATGTGTGTAAGTAATGACATTTTTCAGGAAGCACTTGTGGCTCTGTGCTCTAAAGGACTGAGAATAAGCAACCCTAGATGATAGAGCATACATTATTGTCTTGACATATTCTGTGGAAAATACACCCATATTTGAAACCCAATTTACCTGTTCTTAGTCAAAAGGGCTTTGTTGTTACTCACTAGATCCCAAAAGCTGCTTAGTCACCTGTAGTCTGAGCCGGGAGTTCAGAGTGCTCACTTCATTAGCTTAAACCTTCCTACCTTCCATGGGGTTGGCTTTACAAGCCTATAGCTCTCTAATGTCAATTTCTGTGTATCTCTGTGGAAATGTCCAGGTAGAAGCACTGAAAGTCATAGTAAGGTAGGTCCTCTCTGTGCAACGGCCATGTAACTGTTCTTGCTTTTTTCGTGTGAGAGATTAAATTAGATGAAGCTATATTAAATAATGGGATTGCACACTGGACAATGAACTAGCATGTCACTGCATAAATCTTCCTATTCAATTAGAGACCATTAGAGATTAGCAATTCCACTAAATTCGTTGTTGTGAGAAATAGATAAATAAATGCGTAGATAAATGTAAACTCACATTCGGCTACAGTTGTTGTCTCAGCTGCCAGCAAAGCTAACTGTCTGGCCATTTGTCTCTCCTGCTGCCTGGAAAATGAAAGCGTTCATGGCACACACTTCATATACTCTGTTTTAAATGCTAGCAGTGCTAGATATTGTTGCAGTAGGAATGCAAGTTTTTGTATTTGTTTTTCTCTCCACTACTAAAAATGCAAATAACTATTGGAAACAATGGCATATTATCAGTCTAACATTATCTCAGCAAAGATAAATTTCTCCCATACAGAGATTTTGGTGAATGAACTCTGTGATTGCAATGGTATCAACTCTACTGATAGCAAAGCTTAACGTGTTAATGAATTTTATATGAGGATTTTTAAGTATAAGGAGTTCTGTCTGCTAGATGAACAAGACAAGTGATGTACAAGAATATTTTCACTATTTTTTTCTTGCTTAGCTTCTTATAAACTTGACTATGCCTAACAATGGCTTTGGTTTGTGTTCTGTGTATAATATGAGGTAGTCACACCATCAGGCTGCAGAGGATCTTTAAGGAAACTAGCAGTTTACTTCCAGGTGTGCTGCATTACTTTTCTTTAAGCCTATGCCTTATGCTTAGCAGGAGGCCATAAGTTTATACAGATATCTAAAGAATGCAGCAGAAGTCAAACTCAGAGTTCTTAAGGCTTCTGCAAATTGTAATCCAGATGCGTGTCACAGTTTATGCAGCAAAATAGGGAAATAAAAATTCAACCATTGTTTTGGCACATGGGGCAAAAGTGAGAACCAAATATTGTCCCTGCCATAGCTGCAGTTACATTTTGGGCCCTACCTGTGTCTGGGTATGTTGTACCTATTATGAACAGAAAGCACATGCTTTGCCACCCTCTCATAAAATTAGTAAAAGAAAAGCCAAGAGGGTCTAGACAGAACACATGTATAAGCGCTTGTTGCCTGATTTTTTTTTTTTCTCTCTTTTCATTCCCACTTGTTGTAGTTTTATTTTCTTGCCACTTCTTTTCCCTCCAGAGTAGCCTATTTTTTGTTATACAAAAGCAATCCTCAGCACTCTCCACAGTCGCTTTATGGTACCTCTGGTACGCTCTCTCCTTTGACAGGCGTCTTTCAGCTTCGGTGCCATGGGACTCATGGGGATCGATATCAATGGGAACATTCCAAGCACTTTCGCGATTCTTTGTCTCCTTTACAATGAACTCATAGAGGTCTCGATTCTGCTCGCAGCAGAACTTCTGGAAGGCAGAAGAGCAGTGTCACTACAGCAGGCCTTTTCACAGTAAACATCGGCTGATCCTTTCCCACCAGCTTACTGATTCATAATCCTGTGACCGTGGGCAAGTGTCCTCAAAGGAAGGAAATGGCTTCAGCACGCTACCACAGAACTCACACTTTGGAGTGCAGTCCTCCTCTACCTAAAGTGGAGGTATGGATGACAGAAGTATAGCATCAGCACACAAATCCTTGTTTTATATTGGAGAAATAAGGCTTTGCTTGGAATGCAACGTTTTAAAGCACGTGTGTAAGAACAGTTAAAACGTATCTGTGTCTGTGATATCTTGGAACAATTCAAATCAGGCCATTAAGTTCAGGAAACTACTGAAAAGAAAAGCTGATCTGTAGTAATTAAAAATCTTGCTACTGCTCAAAGAAATGGAATTAATGTAGTGTTTGAGACACATCCATCCCAAAGAGAGAGAAAGCTCTGGAGCATGCAGAATGCTGCACTTGAGTACTCTGCTGCATTAACCCTTTCAAATACACTGCTTGTGGTTTTGCAGAGAAAAAGCTTCCTGACTGCAGCTCTGTTAATCCTAGAAGAATCTGTGTCATTTCATTAGGAATCACCAACAGACTTGTCAAATATGTTCAGCTTTTTTAATCGGCTAGATGCAAGTCATAGCTGCTGCACTGATGCACTTTAAGGTTGGTGCTAGATATTTTGAAAGACTAATCAGTTTTTTGAAAACATGTTTTGAAACTGACGTATAGTGCATGGAGCTGCCAAGAGCACCTGCTAAATCCACTGTTTAACACCTCTGCTCACAGAGGCAGCACACCTGAGCTCAGCACTCCTCAGAGAGACAGCAGTTGTCCCCAGCAGTAAGGGGTGAAGGGGTACTTGCTATGGCTGTTTGGCAACCATACTTTCTTTACTATATCATGTGTTTAGCACTTCTGATTCAAATATTTTTCTGACCATATACTTTTTAAACACTTGGCTTCTCTGGAGCATGGTTTCTGGAACTGCTACTGACCCACCTCGATCTGCACGCTGTCCCATGATGATTCAGGTCTGTAGGCCAGAATAGTTGGCAGGCCAACAGAGGGGAGCGTGTGTAGCGACTGCTTGAACAGCTTCACAAAATCTTCTTTGAACTTGAAGAAGAAAAAGAAATAGCAGTATGGAGTCATATCTTTGTTCAAAGGTAAAACCACAAAGCATAAAATACATGTATAAAAAATACAGAACTTGGTGAGTACTTACCTCCAAGTTGCACAAAATATCTAAACTGCTGAACTTGTCTGGCAGGGCTGCAAGTGATAGCAATAATGAGAATTATTGAACAGCATTGCTGTGTTCCCAGGAAAAAGATCTCCTAGATTCTCCCATATCTCCTCTCTTCTGGCATGTCACCCTTTTCTCACCAGCTACATCAGTGGCCTGAGACCTCCTCAATGCACACCTTCCTACAACTTCAGAAAGGCTGCCCGGGAGCTGAGGGTGACCCTTCCTAAATGCCACAAGGACCTGAAATGGGCTTGACCTTAAAAGCAGTCCCACTGAAGTCGTGGAGATGGCTTATTGCTTACAGTCAATGACTTGTAGCACTCGTCTAATATTGCATTGCACTCTAAAACATTTCCGGTCTCTCTGGTTCTGAGAAGCATGAGTCAGAGAGGCAATTGTTTTTTCTCATCTCCAAGTACAGCCCATGCTGTGTAAGTGCAAGGAAGAGAGTTTTGGCCTCTGAGGTGACAGGAAAAATCTCTTATGACTGTGTCTCTGTCACTGTCCTCAGCAGCCCCACATTCACTCCAGGCAGGTGGTGTTACCAACACCCAGCTGCCCCAGGTGTTCATCTTACTGCTGCTCCATGTGCATCACCTGCTGTTTTAATACTGATGCGGTCAGTGTGTGAGCTGCCATTGCTTTCTGTCCAGGCATACTAAGCAGTTTCCTTGTTCTTTTAATCAAGAATTTCAGTTCCCTTTGCTGCCACACAATTTGTCTTGTCCATTTAAGTAAGCTCATTCTGCTTTCCAGAAAATGTTCAGCCAGATAAAGAAGTCCTGGGTAGGCTGAAATACCAAATGCCTTTCTAAGTCCTTCTCTTCTGAAAATATGACAAAATCCAAGTGTGTAGTTGGAAAGGACAGGGTAAGAATCACAGCAGTCTCAGGTCAATTCTCAGGCCTGCAATGGAAGCTGCTGCTTGGCAGCGTGTCTGGACATGAATGCACTAGTTTAGAAAGCAATGTTACAGGAGTTGCTTATACTTTTAGAAGACTGAATGATGTGGCTGATGGGTTGCTTGACTTTTTTTTTTTTTTTTTTTTTTTTTTTTTTTTAAATTGCAGTTCAAAGATATATGTAGTTATCATCCTCTGCAATCATGCTGTGTCACAGAGTGTAACCACTCACAACCCCCACCCAAGAAGTGACTTCAGGAGGGCAAAACGCAGCAGCAGCACTGTGCAGCCTGGGCATAGCCCTGCGCGTGCTGCAGTACTGAGGGCTTGCCACGAAGCCCAGTACCTGGCTACAATGCTGGGGGACGTTCCCCCTCCTTGACCTGCCTTCTATATCACCTCTATCTGCTACTGCTATATTCCTACACAGGTAGATGATTTACCGCTGGCACAAGTTTGGTTTTCTTCTGTACTTTAACCATGACAGTGACAGTCATCCTGCGAAGATGTGAACCTCCACCTAAAGTAAAAAGTCTGTAAGGCTTTTCCCCTGCAAAGATGTTTGCAGTGACTTTCCAAACATTCGCCAAGGGTTAGCAGAGAGCATTCTTGGTCTGTTGTAGGCTCTGCACGCCCCCTTTCTATTGGGATGGATCTGAACACAGCTTTCCCCACTACGTCTATGTGGGATGCTGTGTTTTACGACCCAGGTTGCTATTCCTGCTCCTGGAGGCACAGATGTCCCCCTGCAGAGGAGGACTGGATGCCATCCTGCACAATGTTCTCTAGCTGATCCTGCTCAGCAGGGTTTGGACTACATGATCTTCAGAGGTCCCTCCCAACCTCATCCATTCTGTGACTGCCTGGCATTGAAAATGAGGCACAAAGGATGCTTGATGGGGTGCCCAAAAGGGATAGTTTTAGTTTCTGCCTAATCTTAACATATTGCCTGCTAAAGTACAACCTGCTTCACCCAGTAAGTGAAGGGGCTGGCTCCTGAGTCACATGTATGGATGACTCAGCTGAGCAAGAGGAGAAAAAAGGTTGATGTATTTTCAGCTGTCCTTAGAGGCTTTGAAGTACCTCTCAAAAGAATACAATAAGCTATTCCTGCCATCTGCTGAGCACTTCCACACCCACTGGCTGGTGCAGCATTCCTGCACATGCTGCGGGGGCCCAGAGGTTCATCTGGAAGCAGTTCTGCAGCGGATCGTGAGGGGACTGCTGGGGCTGCCCCTGGGCTAGTGCTGGTGTGCAGGAAGATCTTGGGGAAATGGCAGGGTGCCTACAGCAGGCATTTGGGCACCAGGCAGCCTGTGTGAAAGAATGCAGGTGAACAACCTGCTTTTTGAGCAAAGCTGTTTCTTACGTGATTTTTTGTAGGCATGTTCATAAAGCCAGCTAGCTTCTGTTTGCACGGACACTGAAATTCCTGGAGGCTTCTGCACAGTGGTGGGGTTGGCAATACCTGACGTTTCCATCTCCCTTAATTTAAGACAGAAACCTGTGTATTAGTCCTATGCAATGACTTCAAAGCAGTTGCCTTTGAAGAATAAACTAATAAATAAAACTTCTCCAAATGTATGTAACCAGAAATTAGAACGGTTTAGACATAGGAAGTGGGGCTTCTCCCTGGCTTTTCTGTTGTGGTCAAGGACACCTCGTGTCTGGTCTAAAGGCCACGGATGTGCCCCAAGTTAGGCTGTGGAAGGCTGGCACATGGCCTCACGGTGCCCGCGACCCCGCTCTCCCGCAGTGCCTGGGATGCCCTGCCTGGGCTCTCGCTGCCCTGGCGTCCCCCAGCCGCCTCACCACCACCGCCCCGTCTCGCCTGGGTGTCACCAAGTGCCCAGCTCAGTGTCTGCTCGTGTCACAGCACCGGTGTCGCTCATCTCAGTGCTCCCCACGGATGACGATACTGGCTTCCTTTGTGTGCCCCTCACACGAGCAGGGCTGCGGGGCTGGCCCTCAGCCAGCAGCGTGGGGTGAGGCTGACCCTGTGCTGAGCCGCTCGGCCCCAGCCATGGCGGCCTCTGGTCTCTGTGCGGTCTCCGTGGCGACGCGGCGGGCGCAGGCGCTGCTGGGCTGCCCTGCCTGAGGCCCTGTGCCCTGGGGCCGGTGCCAGCAGTGTGAGGCGAGCCCTGCAGGGAGCAGTGCCTGAAGCCACCGCTGCTGCCCTGGGGCTGTGGTGCGGTGTGGCCATCTGGTGTGACAGCAGACTGGGGCCACGGGGGCCTGGGCATGGTGGGGCTGTGGCTGCCTGCCTGAGGGGAGCTGGATCAGGGCTCACGGAACTTGGTGCCGCTGGGGTGGGTGCTCAGCTGCGCTGGGGTGCTGTGTGGGTGGCACAGCTCTGTGCCGTGTTTGCTATGGGCCATCTGCCATGGGCAGTGTTAGACCCAGGCTTGGGCTTCGACCCACAGCAGCGTGGATGTGCTTTGCTGTCTGGACGTGGTGTCTGCAGCTGTGGTGGCCTCACAAGCACCCGCGTTACCCAGGATGATTGAGGTACTCACTTTTAAAAATGGAGAGTGTGTTGGCAGTGGCACAGCCACAGCGTGGAAGCGCTTAGGCAGTGCCACGCTTGTGGTGAACTCAGCGGTTCCTGCAAGACCTTGCATTTTTCCATTTGTTTAAAGTGGAAATGCTTTTAGGGAAAATACTCAACAATATGTTGTATCAACTCAACAGGAATAAAATAAAAAATCCAAGGTACAGCTCCTGATGCCTCGTATCACCCTGTCACAAGCTGCAGTCAGGTGGTGTTGGCATGGCCGTGCCACTACGCCTGCTGGCGCTGCCACGATGCAGGACATGCTGGCGCTGAAATGCTGCAGGGCCTGCAGGCTGCGGGCAGAGCTCTCCCCCAGCTGGTGGCACTGGCCCTGCAGTGGTCCCACTGCTGCTGGTCACCTCGGGTGGTGTTTTCCCAAGGTGCATTTCTGTCTGTTTCAGTCAGATTGCTTTGTTTGTGGTCAGGAGTTTTGTTAATAAAACCAGGCTGACTTCTGCGATGTTTGTGAGTATTCCAAGAAACTTCCATAACTGATGTGCTGCTGCTTTCCTTGGCAATGTGCTCCTGTCCTGCCAGCCTCTCCCGCCCCAACCTCAGACATCGCCCTCAGGAGGTTGTGCCAGCTCCTCTGCACCCGGTTTTGTAAGAAAGGAAACAATTTCATCAGGTGTTGGAACCAATGTCACATGTTCATTCACTGATCTAAAGGGGAAACACAAGGCTTATTGGCAGTTCACGCTGAGGTATTCCTTATTCTAAACTCAGTTGTAAGAAAGATACTGGGTGGTGTTTCTTTTTCTTTTTTTTCCCTTCTGTAACATGTAACAAACTGTATCTGTTTCTTCACAGGAACTGAATGGTGTAGGAAACAACGGTGAAATTGTGTTAAATTATCTACTGGGGGTTACTAGCAACATTGGACTAATTTAATTTCATGAATCCTGCTACAGTCAAAGACTTGCTTCAGTTTTGTTTTACACAAAAAGCTCTTAAGCCCCAACTGTCAGTAAGAAAAATTGTCTTCCACTATAAATGTTACTGAGATACGAGAAAATGAATTAAATTCTTAGGAACACTTGCTTAACAAGTCCTGCTAAATGCACAGGTGTTAACTCTTGTGAAAGCCAGAGCTTGACTTTGATCCCGCGTGAGCAGGAGTAAATTAGTACATTTGACTGATGCTGCTGGAGTTCTGCCAGCACAGTGTAAATGAGATCAAATGGAGGATCTTTACAGGAACTGAATACAAAAAGATTACAGTAATTCCTCGTGTTTTTTTTTTTGTTTGTTTGTTTTGTTTTGTTTTGTTTTGTTTTGTTTCCTTTTCCATGATCACTTCCAAATTCTCAAGGACAGAACAAGCTTCCCCACTCTGAAGCTTTTCTTGTAATTCTCTTGTGCTTTTCTATGGACTACTGCCAAATGCTGTGTGCTATTTGTATAGGACTTTGTGTCATAACTCCAGAAATCTCTTCCCTGATAGCATATAGTTAGGACTATTTTTCTTCCCCATGTATTATTTTACATTTATTCACACCAAGCTTCATCTGTCACTTATCATGTAGTTTTCCGCTATTGTGGGGCTTACTACCTCCTGAGTAATTCAGCAGGCTGTGTAACCTCACAACATATTGCCTCTTCCAACTGGAATCTTAATACTCTGCAAAGTCACACGCAGAACTAGTATTTTTCTTGATTCAGACAGAAGGCTTCTGGTAGCAGAGGGGGATTCGCAGGCAGATTCTGCTCCAGTGGCACGCTGAGATTTCAGTTTGCATGAGTCAGGCTAGGAATCAAATCCTGCAGCCCCTGAGCGGCTGGAGGAAGAGCTCAGCGTGTTCAGCGAGGCAGGGAATACCGAGGGACCTGGAAGCAATAGCCGTTACCACACATGTGCATTAGTGCAGTGTAGTTTTTGCAAAATATTTATTACAAAATAAAAGTAAATATGGCAACAAAACTTAAATAGCAAATGACATGACACTGGCCATAAAGCTCTTGCTATATTATTCTAGTCAGTCTTTTACAATAATCAAGTATGTCTCCAAGGGAAGCTGCATGTAGACAGCTTGAATATATTTCTATATTATTGGCTCTAGCTGTTTGAGATGTATTAAGTTGTGTGTCTCCTGCTTTCACCAGTATCCAGCTGTGAGCAGCTGTGCCTTGTGCTGGGCTCCCTGATCTCCCTAAAATGGACCAGAGCAGGCAATTTGCATGCTCTATAAAACCTGCTATGCTTCAGCCATCCTCACTCCCCCTTTTTTTTGAAAACACAGCAAATAATCTATGCCCATCCCTTTTTAATAAGGTAGCAAGAAATGGAGTAGCAACACTGAAGTACCTATTGATCTACTTTGAGCCACGTCTCTTGGGAGGTCTGTGAGAAGTTGCTTGGATTTCTTTCTTTTCCCGCTTACTGAAAATTCTCAAAAGTCACCAGTGGGAGTAAGTCTGTTTTCAGACAGACTTACAGCCTAAATGCTGAAAGGCTTTCAGGTGCACTCCAAACAGGAATGCAGTCCTTCAAGTCTTTTAAGTCATACATCTAATGGAAGCACTCTTTAAATAAAATATAATTACATTTAAAAAGGTGTCCGTGTGGGGGGAAATCTTCCTAAGGCACCCAAGAATTTAAAAAAACTTTTCTTGCTTATATTACTTACAGGACACTTTTGTTCCTCTTCTCTCCAAACTTAAAAATGCTGGCTAGTTAGGAACCTTAACATACACAAAGACATAGCTGAATATCATTTAAAAAAAAAAAAAAACAGAACAAAAAGAAAATTCTTGGTAAATGTAAAGCACTATGTCAGACAGCCAAGGGTTTCACTAACTACACAAATATATCACGGACAACACGTAGAAATGGTCACATTAATTCCAAGGTTTCCATTGTCAGCGAAAAGGTGTGCTATAGCTGTGTCGAAAACTAGGCAGTCACTGTTGAGTATGGCAGCAGACACCCCGTCGTGGATGGAGCGGGGTGTTGCCTCCCAGGTCAGCCGGCGGCGGTTGCCGTTCAGCTCCAGTCTGTATGCAAAGTTCTCCGCTTGCTTACGGGTGCCGATGAGCAGCACGATAGCGAAAAACTGCTGATGACCTTCGTACTTCTCTTGTTTCTCCAGCACCAGCATGAAGTGGTGACCAAAGCATGACTGCATCATGACCCAGTCAACAGCACCTGGAAGGTTAATGTCTGTGGCAAGAAAAACGATGTCTTCTCCCTGAAGGGTGGTAATGCTTTTGTGGGCATGCATAAGGTGGGACATCACGGCTTCCAGAGATCCCTGCCATTTACAGGAGGCTCCAGGACACGGGCAGGAGTAGGGACGATACTCACATATGTCTTCGTGTTCTGGCTTTTCTGTGTGATGTAGTGTCAGAGAGCAGCCTGTCGTTGCGTACTGGAAAAAGACCAAATACAAGGCATCAGGAAACATGCCCAGCATAACTGTTCATTGCTCCCACCTGTGATCAACTAGCACTCTCGTTTTCATTGCAAATTTTATATTAGATACTTTTATTTAGCTCTGAACTTAGAGCTGAGCTTATTTTTTTTCCCTCTTAGGAATAGGTTATTCCTGTACTTCGTTGTTGCTGTTTGTTTTTAATGCAAGCACTTAGATAAAATGGATTATAAGGTTGAGTTGTAAATAGATTTGCTGATGTAGTTAGATCTGATCAGCTGAAGTGGTCCTGGTATGAATTTTTCTTTTCTTTAAAATGAAAAAATGATGCTAGTTTGGGCAAACAGCTACTAGAGCGGTGTATTTTTAATAAATACACCTAATTACCATCACAAAGCAAATGCACTTCCATTAAACTAAAATGCAGAATCCCAACAGTTTTAACACTGGAACAGTTTCAACATTGCAGTTGTGAGGAGTGGGAAGACAGATGATGATTTTTTCACTGAGCGTGAGGCGGGTGCACCAATAAGCACCATGTGACTTCTCTTAATGTCACTGGGCACCTCCTGAAGGTTAATCTGCTTTAAACAAACAGGGATGCTTTTCCTTTTTCTACAGTGAGTTCAGTGGTCTACACTGACTACATTGCTTCCTCATTACCTCTAGAGAGAAAAAAAAAATCCTTCCTGTTCTTTCCAAGGGCATAGCTGCCCCAGCCTGTAGAGAGCTGTGGTGTTATCTACAACACTGCTAGCACTATCGCAAAGGTTATAGCTTGTGTGCATGGCTGCTTACAGATGCTACAACACTTCCTTGAGGACAGACATTCTTCTTTGAGACTAAATGTGAGGACCACATCTTTGCCATCCTAAACAGCACGTCTGAAGTGCCAGAAGGCTGGCTGAAAAAAAACAAGTCTGTATAGACTTTTGTTTTAAAAAGTCAGCAAAGGAAACTCCAACATTTAAATGCTTATTTTTGGATTAATACAAGTGGAAGAAGTTTAAGCTCAAAGGGTTACATGCCTGAGATGCAAAAAGCCAGAATCCTCTTCAGCTCTGGCAAATCACCCATGCTGCAACACAGTGCTAGAAGTACTAGGACAGAAACTATAGCTTGGGCTTCTGTAGGAGCTTGTTTTATAAGCCATAATATGGTAATGTGGGCCTTCATTTACTGTGCCTGCCCCTGCTGCTTAATCCTCTGCTAAAGGATTTATTCGCACATGTGAGCAGGAGATGCAGGAGGGCAGAGGTGTGCTGCAGTGCAATGGGACTGTCCTCCTGCCAAAGAGAGAAGCCCCATCAGGCAAACACGCGGATCCCGTGCCAGCTGCGTCATCACCGTACATTTCTTCTGTTTTCTCCCCACGTTCATATCCCTGTTGACGCTTCAATCGCACTGCACTGTGTTGCAGAGCTGCTCTGATTAACAAAAACCTAAGTAAGAATATATAGCTGTTGGTTGGGCAAAACCAGACGTCTACATAGACCAACATCCTGCCTCAAAAAGTGACCGGTGGTGAACATAGCAAGAGCATGAAGTAAACACTGGTGGTTTTTTCCATCACTGTGTGACATACCTCCTTTTGTTTGTTCCTGAACACAGTGCTGCTGGTGACATTTGGCGAGCCCTACTGACAATGGGAGATTGTGAACAGAATTACAGAATGGTTTCATTTGGAAGAGACCCTTAAAGATCATCTAGGAACAGAGAAAACTTGCCGTCCTCATGCTGCTTGGCAAACATCATTGGTATTCACTGTACCCCTCATTCACACTGAAAAGTCTTTAAGTCTTTCCCTGTGTACAGGTTATACAATACCTTTGATCTACTTGCACCTTCTACCTTTTCCACTTCTACTATGACCTTGATGAGACAGGAACCAGGGCTGCATGTGGTATTAGCGCACATGTGCCACTAATGCCTGGGTTGATGTGACTGTTTTATGCTTTTTTGTTGTCTTTCTCTCCATTTCTAGTATTCCAGTTTTTAGAAGTATTATGTACTTGTTTTCACAGTATTTTATTTAGCACCATATTTGCTTTCCTAAGAGGAAACAGCTCAGAAGTCATCATGACATATATAACATAGCATTCCATATTTTTGCCATATATGTCACTTCAGAGGTGCTGGCCTGGGCTTCACTTTGACAAGATATCTGAGTGTCTTAAAGCATTCTGAAAACATTGTCTAAGCTTGAAAGTGCTCAGCAGGGACAGGCCAGTATTGCTGACCTCATAAATGCAGGCAGGCAGGGACACGGGATTAAAGTAACTTGTCTGGAGCCACGAGGGAAATCAGTAGCAGAGCTGGGAATAGACTGCCAAGTCCAAATCCCTATCCTGCTCCAGCCAGCAGACTCTCCCTGCAGTATACAAGTAGCTTGAGATACAAATTATGCTTCCAGGAAAGAAAAAGCCTGCCTGCTCCTGTATGTATGTAGAACAGCAGTGTTCAGGGACACAACAAGGATTTACACTCCCTTGTGCTTTTCCCTCCTGTGTTTTGTAGAATATCCATCCCTGCTTTTAAGATCCTTCCATCCTTTTAAAGCTTTCATTCAAGCTCAGTGACAGACGCTCAGCCACATCTAGCAGTGATGTGAGATCTGCTGGAGACACACAGCGGGGTCCAGCCCCCAAACCAGTGAGCCTCTGTGCTTCCCAGAGTCTTATGCGTGTGAGAGAGAACGTTTGGGCTGCCAGTGGCTGCCTGGTAGAGTGCCTCGAGAAACTCTGCTGTGCTGGCAGTGCTGGGCGTTCTGCTACAGCTCACCTGGGAAAGGGCCAGTGAGCGCTGTGCCATTAAATACAGAGTGCACAGGCCCTATACATGTGTAAATAGGGTAACATAGGCAGACCTCCATGTGTAAGGGATCTCTGATCAATTAAAGACATTAAACAGTAAATATTAAGCAAAATAAGCATGCATTTTTATCAGAAAGAAAAGCAAAAGACCACTTTATTTGAGTTTATTGTGTCTTAGAAATATGTACGATCTTGTTTTAGTTTGTTGAAAATCTTAAAAATGACTCTTTTTTAAATTAAGAAAATTGCTGAAGAGGCCGTACAATAGGCATTAGATAACATACAGAAGTTTACACACAATACTAACATGAATATGCTATTTGTCTGCAAGTGGTTTGCGTACGTAGGAAGCCTGTCATTCTTGCCCTTGAAGTGATGGTGTAGCAGAAGTGGTCTAAGGACATACAGCACCTCTGCCTACCTCCTACCACGTGTCTGAAGAAAATCTGAGGGAGTGATCAGTCTGATATATGTAAGTTTATTTATCTTTATATAGCTTTTCAGTTTATATACAGCCTTACCTCACCTTCCAGTTTTAAAATCCAGAATGGTACTATTGGCTGTGAGGTGCAGGAAGGCTTTCAATTTATTGCTGCAAAGTGGAGCCTAAGAGTACAATAAAATGAATTTACTGGATTCCTTTTTCTTCAAAGGATCAGAACCATCTGAAAACTCAGAAATATGGCAATACCTCTACTTAGAGATGGCTGTATTAAAGGATCTTGGAAGACCTTCTTTATGTGAGGTACCTCTGTCCTAGCTCCCAAGATGCAGCCACCACTCCTAGGAAAGCTAGAAAGAATGATGTTTCACTCCCCCAAAGAATCAAGCCCTACGTACATACATTTTTTTCATGTATTTTATAACTAGAAAAGCCAATTTATTTGTTATACATAAAACATCTTGAAGTTGAATTAATCACACCGCTGAGAACTCACTGATGTACCTATCCATGAGGGGTCACCCCCCCCCATTATACATTGCTAAATGCTGCTCCACAGACCTGCCCAACAGGGCTGCCATCTGTGTGTGAACAAACACTGATTTTGCTATTGGATATGCTTGCCTTGCTGTTGAAGGTAAATTCTACCATAAACTGGAACACAAACAGGAACTGCCTAGAGTTTTACGGAGCACAGATCAGGAGCAGCCATCTCCATGTCATTTCCATGGCCACTGCCAAGGTAACTCAGGCATGAACAGCTCTGTTTGTCAGGTCCCATTACAAAAGGCTAGCAAAACACAGCAGCATGCAGACCTCTGCTACTACACGTGGTTATATGAGGACTGTAGTTCTGGAGATAACAATTAAGAACACTTACAGCTCTACTTGCTTTCTAGTATACATTGGATTAAGTGGTTAAATATAAAAATGCCTCTCCTATGCTATATTGCTCAGTTAGCCAGGTCACAATTCCAGCTTTTAGCAGCTAACAATCACAATATATCTCACAAGATTGCTGTAAAAGTGGCTTTTGATGTCTGTTCATGAAGCCTTGAAATCACAAGATTTATTTCATAGCCGGTTTTGCACAAAAAATCTCAATGTCGCAGAACCTATTTACAAAGTAAGTCAGCTTCATGACTAAAGAGCACCTTTACATTATTCCACTTGCACTTTTTTAAAAGATGAGGAAAAAATACTTTAATATTCATTAATTAGGTGTTTGTGTGTGATTATGATTGTACTTAATTTTCTGTATTTTGCTTTGGACACTAAAAGCTGTATTTTCAGTAACTTTACTGTGATTTTAAGATTTAAATCTCCCAGGTTTTTTTTTTTCGTTTTTTTTTTTCCAGAAGCCATGTAAATTTGGGAACTACATTATCTGCATTTCTTTCTTAAATCTTTTATGAACCCTCAAAGTGGCTGCAGACACAGGCAGCACCAAATCCCCATTTTCTGTCAGTGCTATCATGTCTCAGCCCTACTTATTTCTGGTACCACTCACAGAGTTATTTCTAGAACTACACAGAACTATTCTGGAAAGACAACTGCTTTTAATTGTTCTTCCGTGTCTTCTGGGGCTCTTTTTTTTTTTTTTAATTCTATTTAAAAAAGATTCCCCTAACTTTGTTAAAAATCCTGGTGCTGAAGCAGCGCCGCTGCCTGCCAGCTGCAGCACGAGGTGAGGCGGTCCTCGCCCCGCCGCTGGGTGCTGCTGCGCCACGAGCCCTGCTGGGCGATGCTCAGCTCCGCAGTGGGTGCTTGTGGCTTTGCAAGCACTGATGTGAGAATTAGTCTTGACAGTCTCCTTGCTGTTTCTGGGTCTAAGAAAGAACAGTGAAAACTATTAACATATGCTAATTTAATTTCGCTGCTCTTGGGAAAAGTGAAAGCAGAAGAACAGGAATTACTCATGGTAGAAAAAAATCCACATAAAAGAGAGGGTGTGAGAAGGTAAGTGAAGCAGAGCCCTATTCACCTCTGCCTCCACAGGGCACTTCGGGGTGCCCAGACAACTGGGGGCAGAGAGACCTTGAACGGATACTGGTGAGTACGAAGGAAGCATGCCCCTGCCTGGGGCAGGAACGGGACGCTGGCCGGGACGCCAGGTGGGCACGCTGCCCATCGTACGCTCTGTGCGGCCTGAGCTACACAACTCACCTGTGCCAGAGGCACGCGTGCGGTAACGGCAGCGTGGCCAGGGGCTGCCAGAGACATCCAGAGCCTGCCTGCAGAGCTTGCCCAGCTCCTCTGCGCTGGGCCCCAGAGCCGCATGGACACGCTGCTATCCCCGCACCGCTCCAGAGCCCCCGCCGTGTGCTGCGGCTCCCAGATGGGCTCTGGCCTCCTGCTGGCATAATGCCTCACGGCAAAGCATACTGACTGCTGCCCCTTCAACTCTCAAATCCTCACACCTCTGCATAAGCCCATGAGCACCGTACCAAGAACCCAAACATCCCCAAGCCAACACTAACCCAGCATAGTCAGTCCAGCGCACCTTGGTGGGAGATTCTAGCACAGAGCCCAGCCTGGGATCATTTCAGAGACCACCAAAACACTGCTGGCTCAGTCTCCTCAGTCCCAGTCCCGTAACCAAAAAGCTGAGCTATCTGATGCCCTGGGCTTCCTGAAGGCACTGCAAACCTCCAGCCTCACTTGCATCCCTCCTGTCTGCAAGCTACTGCTTTGAAGAGCATGACGTTAACCACAGAACTAACACTTGGAAGAACTTTTGGAAATACTGCTTTCTTAATTGGTTTACATGTGCTGGTCTTTTTATTACTGTTTACATTTAGAGAATGCCCATCTGCAGAAGTGCTTATAGCTGATGTACCTGAACCAAACCTTGACTGACAGTTGGGTCAATTCTTGGGTTAGGGGAAGGCTCTTTTTTTCTTTTCTTTTTTTGAAACGTACTTATCTTTATTGGTTTCTATTCCCTTACCCATGGAGAAAGAAAACCTAAAGGCATGAACAAGCCAATCCCATCAATTAAGGGCTTTAGAAACCTGTTACCAATGGAGTAACTTAAAGTCTGACAGGCAAAGTTAGGAATGCCTCATCCTCTTCAAAGGAAGAGTCTGCAGGCTTGTTCTTCTTTTTCCCATACTTTGTTTAACTGTATCATGTGGGGAAGAGCAGGTGTCCTGCCGGGTTGTTCCGCTGCTGGGCAAATTTGCATGCTGCACGTATCAGTGTTGCGTTTCAATGCAAAAAACAACGGTAAGGATTCTGGTCAGAGGAGCTCTTCCAATGTTGATGCATCAGTTTCACTAAGGATGACTAGAGAATACCAGTTGTCACAGATTAGACTGACGAGACGCTTCAGAAAATGAAAACTAGGCCAGTATTTGTCCTAGTGAAAGAGAAAAAAAAGCAAAACAAAACCCAACAACACAGAAACGCCCTGACAGAAACATCCTGACTGTTCTTATTCCCTGAGGCTCAGAGCCAGCCACTGCTGGGCACCTGACACGCTGCCCTTCCAGCAGCGCTTACCCGAGAGAGGGCCCGTGCAGCAGCACTACGTGCCATCTGCTCCTGCTCCACGAGGCTGCCTCCCACGCAGGAGCCGCGTGGTAAAACAGCCCCACGCTGCCAGCAGCTCGGTGCGGTGCCCGCAGCCATCCCGCTCTGCCTTGTGGCCCAGCCAGCTCTCAGACAGGTGCTCTCTCACCACCGCCTGCGCTTGCAGAGCTGCTGGAATTAACACAGATGATTCACTCCGGAGGTGCCATTATTCCCGTTGCATCGTTAATGACTCCTGGCTCCTGCGGGCCGGCTAGAGAAAGGCTGTTTAGGGCCTGGCTTTGGCAGGCACCTGCGATGCACGGCTGCTCTGCGGGCAGCTCCCACCAGAAACCTCAGGACACGGCTCCACCAGTCCTGCTTGGCTGCTGCTCCTCACTTTGCCTCAGCCAGCTCCCTATTTCAGATCTTCCTTCTCATATTCCATGTCAGCGATGGCTTCAGCAGTTCCTGTGTCTGTCCCACCATCTCTCCAGCCTGTGGTTTTAAAGTGCTTTTGCTACTGCGGAGCCTAAGCGTTGAGGGACTCCAGGAAGATGTAAAAAGGGCCCACTCAGCACTGCCCACACCCTGATAAATGTGCACTAGGAAGGATATGAACTTTAGAGCAGTTCACCTTGTTCTTTTAAACAGAACACTTACTTGAAAAAAAAAAAAAAAGACTTAAATGTTTAATCTGAATACTTGAAATAGTACTGAGACAGAATGGACTTCAAAAAAAAAATAAATTCAGGCATCATTACTGAACTGACAGCTTATCAGACCCTGTCCTTCCGAAGGAGGATTGCAAAGAACTAATGGGAGGGTTGGGAACAGGATTCCTGCCACCTCCATGAAACTCACTCTCTCTCAACTAAGCATCACCATAGGTTAAAACATCTGGAAAACAAAAAAAACTTCTAGTCTTAGAAAGTACTGATTATGCCAGACACTAGGACAAAGTTTAGACCAGGATTTACAGCGAAAGATTCGTTACAGGTTTGTTTCCAAAGGCTGGCGGTTCTGCCATCACGCCGTGTCACTTTAGAAACCTGCAGAAGCACCGAGCAGGCCAGCGGAGGCCCACACGCGCTTCCTTTGCTGTTCTGGGGGCAGCGCCGGGCTGCGGGCACGTGCGGGACCCCGGCCCCGGCCCCGACCCCGACCCCGGCCCCCGACGCGGCGGCCCGGGGCAGGTCCCGCCCGCCCCTTACCTTGCAGGGGAAGAGCACGGCCGAGGCCACCTTCTCCATGGCCAGGTTCCTGATGCTGGGGGTCAGGGAGCCCCGGCAGGTGGGGCAGAGGCTCAGCTTCTGCCGGCATTGGTTGCAGACCAGGTGCCCGGCCTGGCACTGCAGGATGGGCGGCAGCACATAGTCGAAGCACACGGGGCACTCGAAGAGCGACGTCAGCTCGTGGTGCTGCGGGGACACCGGCCCGCCGGCCCCCGACAGCACGGCGGCGGGCACGGCCGAGGAGCCGCCGCCGGACGCCGCGATGGTGGCGGCGGCGGCGGGAGCGGCGGCGGCCGGGGACGGGGCGTGCGGCTGCTGCTGCTGCTGCTGCTGCGGCGCCGGCTGCTGCTGCTGCTGCTTGCCGCAGGGCTTGCTAGCGCCGGGCCCGGCGGAGGACGGGCGGCTCATCGCGCCCCGCGCCCAGCACCATCGGGCCGCGGCCGCCCGGGAGCCCGCCGCGCCCGGCCCCAACGCGGCGCTGACGCAAGAGGCGGCGGCGGCTGCGCGAGGCCTCCCCCGCGGCCGCTCCGAGCATGCTCCGGGACGGGGCTGCCCCGCGCCGCGCGGCACGGAACGGGACGGAGCCGGGGCCGGCGGAGGGTGCAGGGCCCCGCGGCTGGCAGCTCAGCAGGGCCGGGGGCGCAGCACGGCCTCCAGCCCGTGAGCACGGGGCGTGTGCCGCCAAACGGCCCGGAACGGGCAGCGCAAACGGCATTGCTCGGGGAAACGGAGGCGTGGGTGTGGGCACGGGGGGGACGGGGCGCAGGCTGCTGCGCTGCTCTAGGAGAGGCTCGTATGGAAAACGTGAAAAAGAACAATAAAGGATATTTTACTTTAAAGTGTTCCTTACAATGAGTTACTTCCTTCTGCAGCACTGTTTTAGGTGTGAGGATCAGATGGGAAAATAAGTTGGGCTGTTTTAATTCCCCAGACAAAGAAGTTTGAAAATAAAATGCGATATTATAAACATCCTGCATCTTAGAAACCTTGGAGGAGTGAAGACAGTCTTAGGACAGAAATCTTCCAAGGTCCTTTTTGTTTTACAGCAAGACCAAAGAAAAAAATGAACGTTTTCTTGTAGATGGCAGAGCTGTAGGTAAAGGTGCGTATTTTGTGTAAGTCTGATAGTCATCGGCCTCCTGTGATTTCACGGCTCTCCTTGCTCTGGGATTAGATGCAGTCCTGAACTCATACAAAACACTGTTTCAGTGCTCCTGAGCAGCACAACCCATCTGGGTGACCGTGAGCACCGAAATACAAGGTTACTTACCCAGTCAGCAAAACGTTCAAATTACATACATCAGTTTTGCAAGAGTTCGCCTTGTGACTTGACTCTTCATGTCCTTAAATGAGCAATAGTTTCTTCTGAGATACCCACAGCAAGCATTATTAACACTTCCCTAAAATGGTGTTATTATCAAAGTTCTTCTAGCATGTACAACTGCATGACTCATTCTTGACTCTCAGCCTTGTGAAAATTTTAATGAAGGCGCTATCTGTTCTCAACTTTCATTAAAAAGAAGGTGCCTTATTATCAGAAGTCTGTTATTTTTTTTTTTTTTTTGTTCTCTTGTTTGTGAAGTACTGTTAAACCTTGCAAGATGACACAGCGCAAGATACAAAAAAAAAGAGAAATCCTTTACTATGTAGTTCAGGTGATAGTGTTTTGTTGTTGTTTGGTTGTTTTTTGGCATCTTGGAATAAAATTACACTTAGGATCTTCACCAAAGAATCAACAAACTGGTTCTGATTAAAACTGAGTTCACAGCTGAAAGCCGTACTCTTGATAGTTAACTGCTGGGAGGGGAGGGAAAATTGAATAGATTCAGGCATAGTACAGTTGAAATGCTTTATTTTCAAACCTTGTACCATTTTCTCTTGAAGTTATATGACTGAAAAAGGCAATAGTTGATAAGGTTTCAGTAAGTTTCCCTGTATCTTCAGAAATTTTGCCAGAGGTGTGTAAGTGTTTCTTTTGAAATTAGAGAATTGAGGTTAATAGGTTCTGAGATTCTAGTCTTCATCCTGGTGTGCTGAGTCCTTTTCTGACCACCCTCCCGCCCCCCCAAAAAAACAACAACAACAAAACACACAAAAACAAACACAAAAACAAAACACAAGCTCCCCATCCCCCCAAAACAAGCAAGCAAACAAACAAAAAACACATCAAAACAACACCCAACCAAGAAAACAAACAAAAGGGGAAAAACGCCTGACCAGGATTGACTGAAATCAGTAGTTTATGAAAGGAAGCAGTAGTAGCATGTATATACATGTATATATATACACACTTACCCTGTCCAGACTGGAACAAACCTGTGTGAGGATGTAAATAACCACTAAGGTGCGCGTGGGATGGGTGGAAGTCCCCAGAAGAGTGGTTCTGTGCTTGTGTTGCCTTTCTGTTTGAAGTGGAAAATCTCACGCGTGCGTTTTTGATGACTGATACCCAGTGTGTCAACCATCTTCTGGTAATCTTTCAGTAAGTTTCCCATGGTACCTGATTTTCTTTTTTTTTTTTTCTTTAAAGTTTTATCTTTACTTACGTTTTCTTGTTTTCTCCTGAATTATTGATGCCTGTTCACATGTAAGGACTTTTTTTCCACCGTTAGGACAGTTGAGCACCAGGCTGCCCCTGGCCTGCCCTGAAAGGCTGTGCCATGTCCATCCCCAGGGCTTTCAGGGCTGGGCTGCAGGAAGCCCTGGGCACCCCAGCAGCCCCCAGGCTGGCCCTGACTCGAGGCTGGGCTGCAGACCTGCCAAGCCCACCTCCTGCCCGACCTGTGCCTGGCTTCTCTGCAGGGCTGTGCTCTTCTTGGCCATGCCAAGCTCCTGGTCCTCAGCACTTACTGAAGGGTATTCTTATTTGTTCATTTCTGAAGCTAACTTGTAGGTGTGACACAAGAGCTTCTTTATAGATTAAATTGGTGGCTGATGAGTTGCAAAAAAACAAGAATGAGTTAAGATAGTCTATGAAGAAAGAGTGATTCTCTGTCCTGCTGCTGCTTTTGTTTTCAGTATACATCAGCAACACACGGACATAGGCAGTGGCCGTGTACATGGTATTGCTGCGGCTGTGGATGACCTCAAGTCCAATCGCTCTTTCAGTATTTAGGAAACCCTGTCCAAAGACTGGGAGCACTTAGATAATTACAGAAATTGCATCAGGCTGGAGGGTCACCACAGGACAAAGCTGAAAAATGTCATCAGCAAGGAGGACTGAGGAGCTGAGGTTACGGGAGGGGGAAGCGTTGGGCAGGAGGCTGGGTGCCATGAACAGAGGAGGTCTAGGTGAGAATTTTGTGACCCACTGCTGTGCGCGTGCTTCCTTGGCCTGTGTAGCACTTTGGGTTCAGCAGCCAGTTTGGGAGACCTGGAGGTGGTTGTCAGTTGGATAAACCCACAGGGTTTTCTTTTCTGAGTGAAAAAACACAAAACTGTTTTTTCTCTTAAAGGCTGCCAGCCTCTGGTGCTGTGGTGAGGTCTGGCAGAGCAGATTGTGTGGATGTGCTGCTCCTGCTCCCTCCTTTCTTACACAGCGATGAGAGGCGTTAAACCTGGCATCTCTTACAGAGATTTAGGGAAAAGTTTATCTCAAGAAATCGCAAGGTCAGGAACTGAACTATCTCCTTGGCAGAAACCTCTGGAAATCTCATCTAGAGCACAGTGAAAACATGACGTGGTTTTGATTTGTGGAAGAACTCTACAACTCAAAGCAAGTGAGTTATGAAGTAGGTATGTGGTTTATTTTGGCGCCGGGCGCATGCGGGATAGGTCCCCAATGCATGTGCACCCCAATGCAGCAACTGGCCTCGGTTATATGCAGTAAAGAGTTACATGTGCATGAAGTTTCCCAATACGCCAATACATATGCATAACCTATCCCCAATTTGTATTAAAATTAGCTTCAAGAAGTCATTTCCATAAACTCCTCCCATCTGCACCTGCGCAGTGGTGATGGTCATCAGGGGTCATGGGGATGAAGTCTGATAGCTCCTCTTCATCACCACTAGCTGACTCCCTGCCTTTGTACAGACTCAGCTGCTCCTTGGCTCTTGTCCAAATCACAGGGTTGGTCTCAGCTGGTTTTTGAGACAGGTTCCCCGTTTTTGTCAGGAAACATCCTCTGTGAGGGGCCCCAAGGCTCCTTGTTTTGGTTAATTTGCACAGTAGTAAGCAAAGGCACAGCAATATCTATTTTTAATGGGATTAAGCAAGCCCCCATTCTTCCATTCCTGGCTTCATTTTGGTTTTAGTTTATTTGGGGTGGGGGCTTCTGGAGCCACCACAAGGCATAGGTGGGGCTCTGCAGATCCCAGGTGTCCTTCCCCTGAGAGGTACCGCCCGCAGCACCAGAGACGAGCATCTTCTCTGCTGCAACTGGTTCCTGTAACAGCTGTAAGAGAGAGCTGGGGCCAGCGTGAGGAGAGCAGCGTTCCTCTCCTCTCCTCTCCAGCCAGCCCCATGCAGACCTTGTGGTCTGGAGGCCTGCGTGTGCTGCGCACCCCGAGCACGTGGCCGCGCTGCGGCTCGCCTCACCCCTCTGCCTGTCCACCGAGCTGCCGGGGTGCCCCAGTTTCCTCTGGGGAACTTTTCTGCATTTTATCAGTGTTTAAGACTGGCAGATTGCCTCTCATCTCATCAAAAAGGTGTGCTTCGCTTTGCTGGTTGGGCCTGGGCCCTTATAAGAACCCTTTCACAATCCTGCATGCAGTGGATCTTTATTTCAGATTTTCTTCTGAGTGCACTGAATTTACTTTTTTTTTTTTTTTTTTTTTTTTTAGCACTCCAAAGCCTCCTGTTACATAAATAACGTACAAAACATCTTTGAGAAGATGGTTGTCTGGTTTAAATATACCCTGAACAGAGTCAGTTCTTCTGCATGGGGTGGATGGAAGGCACATGCCGGCTGAGCTAACAGGGCAAGTGCCAGAAAGGTATGAGGCACCCACTGGCACAGCAGGATGCTCTATCTAAGCCCTTGCACTCACTGTTTCCAGCAAAACAATGCTTTCTAAAGCCAGGAAAAATGGAGAAAGGAGCCCTGGTGAGGATGGGGCAGTGGGGCAGCCCAGGGGCAGGGTGCTGCATGGAGTGGAGGTGGCTGCACCGCATTGCTGAAGCTGCATCTCCGTGGATGTGGACATGAATTTCTTATTTCACATGTAGGTTACTGACTTTTCAATTTCAATTTAAAAAATCTGCACCTTATGAACAGTTAGGCTCTAAGCACACTGAAAAAGAAAAAAACGAAAGAAAGGGTCCCTCAGGAGGCCCCATGTGGCACTCAGGAGCCATTTCACACAAGTAACCCCTTTTCTTCCTTCGTGTCCTGGTCTCCTGGAGGCAGAGTCCTGCACCTTGTTGGTGAGCTTTCCAGGACTCCCATATTTGTCATCTCTTTGAGAATGACTCATGCAAGGTGCCAAATCATGGCATGAGTTTCATCTGCATGTCTGGATTTGTGTCCTGCATTTCTTGCCAATGTGTTAAGCAGTTTCTCAGGTAGCCCCTGCCCGTCCTTCCCCCTCCCCCCCCCAATACTCCTGTGTTTCAGTGCATGACAACACTCCTGAGCACATGGAGCGTGAGAGAGGCTTATTTGTCTTCTGCAAATAAATTTCTGGACTAGAAATGAAAATCTGTACTGTGCTCACTGACACAGGTACAGAGCTTTCTGAGGTGTCAGAGCTGCTGAATTCCCCCATCCCTCACCTATTTTTTTCTTTCTTTCTTTTTTTTTTTTTTTTTTTCCAGCCAAGTTTAACTAATAGAAACGAGCAAGAACTTAGTTCTCATTGAGGGGAATTAGCATGTTGAATTTAGCCTTGTACTAAAGTTATAAAAAGACATAGAAATGTGGGGGAAGAAGGATGAAAGCCCGAGGGAGGCAGCGAGTGTGTTTCATCGGTCTGGTGAAGCACGGTTTCTGTTGTTTTTTTTTCTTTCTGTAGAAATCACGCATGCATTTCTGCACCTGTGCTCCTGCGTGCACGGGGCGCGGCGCTGTGGGGGCGGGGGCAGGGGCTGTGGCCGGGCCCTGCTCCTGCTGCCCCACGGCCCAGCAGTGCCCAGCACCCCCAGCACGCTCACGGCAAGGGGCGGCTTGCAGGGGCCGCGCAGACCCGGCGTACCCCTGGAGCTCACCCCTGGAGCAGGAGCGTGCTGGCTGCGTGCAGCCAGGCGGTGGTGGTCACCTCGGCGTGTCGGGAGCAAGGCGGCAGCAGGCGCTGCTTCATCGCCCTGGCAAACTGCTCCAAGGGGGTTGGAACTAGAGGGGCTTTAATCCCTTCCAGCAGGAGCCATTCTGTGTTTCTATGATTCTATGCAGGGAGCAAGGACAAGTACGGATCCCGTGTTAGCTTGCTAACCAGCAGGCTCCTCTCCCATCCCAGATGCATTTCTGGCTCCTTATGCACCCCTCCCCTCCCCTCTCTTTTTCTTTTTCCTCTTCTCTTTTGTCAGCTAGGAGTCTACATTTTGGGATCACTTGCAGAAAGGTTTATTGTTCTCAGTACAGTTGTCATTAGCAACACGCATTTTGGTATGACTAACAGATCTTTTTTGGGCAACATCTAAAAAAGGAAGTGGAAAGCAGTCCGTGCGTGCGAGCAGCGGTGCGCCCTGCCCACCTCCACCAGGCTGCTGCAGGGAGCCAGGACCCCGCAAACCCTGCAGGGGGTCGGGGCTCTGCCTGTCACTGAGAGCAGGAGGGAGCGATCCAGATACAGAAGTCACAGCTGGGAGAGCTGGGAGAAAACCTCTCTTGTTGCAACTGGATAAACTAGTTACCTACACTGGATTAAATAAATTTGATGCACACAGCATTGTCAACACTCAATATTGTTTTCACTTTCACTGTGTTCAGCACATTCACAGCAATTTTTTTTTTTAATTATTATTTTTTTTAACATCTCTGCCTGGAAGGAAATCATGTTGCCATGCTCTTTTCTTTCCTCTGCCAATGTTAGTGAGAAGCAGACTGCATCCCACCACCCAAAAATTGTGTGCAGGGAGGTGTCGTTGCCAGTGATGGCTTAGCTCTGGTGCAGGCTGTCAGCTGGTGTGATGCCCGCTCGGCAGGGCATCCGCTTGGCATCCGCGCGTGGTTTTGCTGGCGGCAGCGCCCCTTCCCCTGCAGACCGCAGAGCTCTGTGGCAGGAGGGGGAGATGCTGGCACGCCTCAGAAGAAGGGGTCTGTCCCGTTCCAGCTGACAGTTGCGCCTGGCCACCTGGTCCTGATTGCCATCTCTAGAGACGGAGACCTCTTCCCTGGGCTGCTTGTGTCCTTACGGCGGCCCTCTTCCCAGTGGTGTGAGTGAGTGTCTGGAAAGGAAATGCAGTTAAAAAGCATCTAAAAACATCTAACCCACTGTGTCCCTCCCCCCCCCCAAAAAAAAAATAATAATAAAAAAAAATTAAAAGGTTAAAAGCAAAAGAGCTGAGCTGCTGTGGTTGGGCTGCCCACCTGGTGGGGGGAGCATGGGGAAGCGCTGCCCTGCAGCATGTTTGGAGGTCGCAGTTCTGCACAGGTGCACGCGGCCTCCGCTGCGGCCATGCTGTGTACCATGACAGGGAATCTCCCTTCACCCCTCTTTCCTTCAGACTTGGCCTTCAGTGTGATGTTTTTCAAGTTTCTTGTTTTTAAATGCCACGGTGAAAGGAGAGCCGAAGGGCTGGGTGGAGGAAGTGGAGGTGGCTGCAGTGCCTGGGGAGCACGGAACGCCCTTCCTGAGCACGCCCTCGGAGCTGTGAGGAGCAGCCCGCACTGCCCAGGGCCTGTGAGGCTTCGGGGCACCCAGCAGCACCTTGCTCTTGGGCACGGAAACGCAAACACGCTGTATGCATATGTCTGTATCAGTGCATGTACACTGCTCCGTTGGGCTGTGTATGTAAGCAGATACATGCAGCGCTATGCAAACACAGCTCCATGCACGCCTGTACGTGACACCTGCAGCTCTGTGCTCCCGTGGTTCATCTGAGTGCTCACCTACTGTGAGGTGGGCTGTTCTCGTCTGCCCTCGCTGCCCGTTGTAGAAGTACAGGTGAAAAACGTGCTCCATCTTCCAGTCGGACAAGAGCAGCCTGTTGGTGCTGAAGAGGATGCTGTGCATCCCGTTGATGCTGCACAGCCAGATAGGAAATTTAGGGGTTTTCAGCACGCTTCCAACCTGGGGGTGGAACGGGCAGCTCAGGTACGCAGGCAGCACTACCCACCGGAGACCCGTGCCTAAGGGGCTGTGGGGGCTGCCGTCCTCATGGGAGCCCGAGGCATGTCTCCAGGCACGGGGTGAGGCACAGCGAGGGCTGGGAAACTACCAGCACCTCATCTGCTGTGGGGTTTGGGGATGGGAGCGGGACTGGGGATGGGACTGGGATTGGGGATGGGAGTGGGATTGGGGATGGGAGTGGGATTGGGGATGGGAGCAGGGCTTGGGGATGAGAGCGGGTTTGGAGATGGGGTGCACAGTGCTCACCGGGGGCAGGTGGTGCCTGGCCTCCTCCCGGCTCCAGCGCAGGAAGCCCACCTCGCAGCGGCGGCCGGGGCACGCGCTGCCTGCCAGGACGACCTGGAGCAGTGCCTGCAGGCGAGGGCCACGCTCAGGCTGCAGCAGCGCGAGGGGAGGTGCTGGGTGCCCGACCCCAGGCCCTGGCCTCACACAGCACGGGGCAGCCGTGGGACCCTGCCTTCCCAATGGCCTTCCCACGGCACCGCCGGCAGCTCACGGATAACATCTACAGCAAGTGTCGCCTCACAATTTTTTTAGGTGATTAACAGGTGGGGGTGTTTTCCAAGATCAGACATAGGAGGAATAATAATGACAGAAACACCTGGAAAGTGAGGCTGGTCCTACCTGAGTGCAGATGACATTTCCACAACTGGACTCTAACAGGTGAGGTGTCGTGCCACCTAAATCATTTTGGACCCTGTGCAACCAGACACAAAATATCGCTGTAATGTCCAGATCAGTGACTGGAGCGTCATACATCATGTCTGACTAATACAGAGAACAGAAAGAAATTTCACAGAATCATTTACTTTTCTTTTTTTGAGCACAGCAGTAGTGTCCCACTACAGGAATTTTATGCTCCTCCTGAGCTCTCGCATGTCAGGCCTATGTCTGTTAAAATTCAAAGCTAGGGTTGGATTCCAACCTTCTGCAGAATGGAACAGAGATTTCAGTCAGTGCCTCAACTACCCCCAAGTTTAACCTGAATATAACGATTTGAAGCAGCACTGCAATGTTTTGCTAAATAGCCATTGGTGTCATGTTAGTACAAATCACTGGTGCAGTGATGCCTCTGTATCTGTCTGTAGCATCTTTACACAAATGCAGTTACATTGCCTGTAGGAAGACTGTATCAGCTTCCTCTGCTAACGAAGTTATGCTGATGTGTTTTTCCTGTGTTTAAATAAGCTTTTTGTGATTTTCATGTTTAAGTTTAATCAGCTGTAACTATGGTTATGGCTACCAGTAGAATAACCCCTGATTTGGTACAGTGCACTGTTCTTCCTGTGTGTGCAGCCAGGCACATCGCCTCTCTGCTGCTCCCTCCTGCCTGCTCCTGCACGTGTAGGCACGAGAAGGACACACGTTAATGTACAACATCAGCCTCTTTTTCCTCAAAACTTAGCCAGTAGCTCTACATTCCTCTGACTGTTGCTTCTTCTCATTAGTATAAGAGTGGGCATGTAACTAAAATAAGAAAAAGAGTATTTCATAAAATGTAACTAAACTAGAAGAAAATTTAAAAAATGAAACATACCTTTCCAGTGTCCTTGAGAAAAGTAAACTGTACAAAAACAGGATCAGTCCCTTACTTCCTTCACTTTTAAACTGGAAAAAGAAAAATGTAATCACAGGGAAGGAACTATGGCACATATGTGATGCTTAATTAAAACAATTCCTCTGCTTAAATCAACCCTAGATAAATATAATGAGCCAAACGAACAAGGTATTATTCTGGGAAGACTTTGGCTTTGCTACTAGTTCTGTTGAATAGGACCAAGTGAAAAGAAAAAAAAAAAAAGTCCAGTTCTGGACTAACCTATTTTTGTACATGTTTTTTAAATGTTACCCCTGTTTGCCTGGCATCTGTGGTGAGGTTCCAGTGACTGCAGTGGCAGTGGGATCATTTCCTGTAGTAAAAAAAAATAATCTAGGAATGGTCCCTGAACAACTGGGGCTAACAGCCTGGCTGTCCTGCTGAAGACCCTGCTATTGAGCTCCGCAAGGCCTACTTCTGTGTGAGAGATCAGGTTCAAGCAGAAAATAACTCAGAATACAGCAAATATTCCATACGTACACAATTTATGTGGTCGAAGATAAATTTCTGAGCTGCTGCTTTCTCAAAAAAGTTAAACAGCTGAATCTGCAGGGCAGAAGCATAAAGTGAGAAACAAAAAAAGGAGACATTATATTAAGAAGCAGGGCTTTTTAATTCAGTGTTTCCTTCAGACAAATGAAGGACTAACACAAGAAATTACTCTGACCATTCCTCAATTCTGGAGTTCAGTTCTTTGCAAATAGTCAAAGGCAATAGGCTTTAATTCAACTTTTTTTTTTTTTTAAGTATTATTATTATTATTTTTTTTTTCCCAGAAGAAAGATCAGTCTTTAATGAAAAATAATTACAGCCCCTGGATTCACCTAAAGCCTTCAAGAGGTGGCAGAAACATCTTTCAAGCTCCAACTGGGATGTGGGCCCTGTGTGCTTATAATTTGTGATGTATCATAAGTTAGGGAATGGGTTTATAAGATTTTTTTTTTTTCTAAAATCTTCAGACCAAATATCTTAAAAAATTTGTTTACAGAAAGTGTTTTCTTACTCACCCGTTCAGTGAAGTTGTCTGCTTTGTAGTCCGTGGTAGGGACAAAATGGGTGGCTGCTGAGATAAGGCAGACGGTGGCTTCCTGACCTTCTCCCGCTGCCCAGAGGCTGTCTGCCAGGGCTGCAGCCAGGGCCTCTCCTTGCTCCTTTTGGCTTATTTTGCACAATCTGCAGAGCAGGACACAGCAGAGTATGGCAGGCAGGCGGGGGCAGTGGCAGCAAGGGGTCTGTGTCCCCATTGCCCCATGTCCCCACCAGCTGCCTGCTGGCTGTGGGCCCCTCCTCGAGGATGCGGAGAGTCCCCACACCCTCATCTTGGAGTGGTCCCGCTCACAGCCAAGCCCCCAGAGGCCCTGTCCTGCCTGAATATCCTGGGTCAGGCCCATGCAGCTCTAAGGAGCAGACCTGTGAAGGCAGGAGGGCACTGAGGAAGGGAGCCATGCCCGCAGCCCGGCCCATCGCCCCCGGCGTTTCCAGCGGCACAGGGACCGTCCGAGTGCTGCGGGGTGCCCTGCTGCCACCACAGCACCAGGGGCTGTGCTGAGGAGGCAAGCACTGCTCCTGCAGCAGCAAAGGCTAGGTGGGAAAATCCCTGCCTGGGAGCCAGGTACGGCGTTCCCACAGGGTGCAGGTCTCCATCTGTAGCTGCAGCTCTGACGTGAGCTCTCATCTGGTAGAACTTGGAGGCAGGTGCTGGTTTTATTAGTTCTAACAATGCAAGGAAGCAGTTTTTGTGTTTCGCCAGGAAGGCTCATCTGCTTACCTTTCCAGGTGAGTATATTCTGTGTTTCTTACGAAGAGCAGATATTTAATGATGTTCCCTTGTACAGCCATCAGAATGGCTCTCGTTCCTCCCTAGAAACAGAGAGCAAACACTTGCCAGTGCTGATGAGCCCAAACAAGCTGAGCTGTGCAGGTCTGCTGGAAATTGCAGCATTCTGACCGTCTGAGCCAGCCTGCTGCCAGCATCAAGGGCAGTAGTGTTTCTCTTCTCCCTGGTAATTCAGGATGGCTGCTGACTTCTGAGATAAATAGAAAAGTTTTGAAAAATATCTTATGTGCCTAAAAATAAGAAGTCTCTATGCAAGAAGAGCCCGTGGTGGCCCTGTTACTGTGCTCATGCAGGGAGGATGCCCGTGTGCATCCTGGCGAGGTGGGAGTCCCAGCCCCAGAGAAGGGGTCAGGGTCAGCACCGTGGGCTCTCCCTCCTCTCCTCTGCCTTGTGACAAAGGGACTGAGGCTGGCAGGAGCACGGCTCCAACTGAGTTGAGGCTGCATGCAGGGCCCTCCCTGCTGCTGATGGCAGATCTGCTTTCTGCACTGCACCCAAGTGTCCTTTGACCTCAAGGATCCTCACCTGCCTTTGTGAAAAGCATTTTAACCTCCTGGCAGGTCCAGAGTATTTGCAATTTTAAGTGTGTATCTTGGTCTGCTGCTTTTTTGGGGGGCAGCATTATGATGGTAAATGAGGAAGAAGAGAACCATCCAATTTCAGCAAGTTAAAACACAGATAAATTCACCTCTTTCATTTCCAGGTGGGGCAGTAAGAAGTGGCTGACTACTGCCCCAAAGAAATGGGCAAGTACATCTGAACGTGCCCACCCTCAGCAACCCGCTGCTCGTCCCTGGATGAATTTAGTGCTGCGGTATTTCGAGCTTGTGTCTGCAGCACACTGCTGGATCAGAATAGCTGCTCCACTGAAATCTGCTCCAGTATTTCCACCTTGTGCCACCAGAGCGGGTGCGGGAGGGGTGTGTGCAGGTCTGCAGATATACGGGTGTGGGAGTGTGCACCTCTGGCTGCCACATCCCGTGGGCTGGCCTGGGGTGCAGATGCGGCACTGGCGCGTTACCTTGTCTGCCTCCAGAGCGTAGGCCAGGTCAGAGTGTGGCTCACGAAACCTGAAGTGTGCTTGTGCCCAGTCACGGCTGAAGATGCGGGACGTGTCCCCAAACAGCACCTTCCGCAGCGCCTGGGGATGGAGGGGATGGAGAGGTGTCAGGTGCAGCTCCTGCAGGATCCACAGCCTTGGAGCAAAACACTAGGCACACACCCCTGAACATGCAAGTTGTTTTGCTCAGACCCACGTGGTTTGTGGGGGGGGTGGCTCCTCATGGAGCAGGTGGAGTCCTGTGAAGCTGACCCTAAGGGCAGTTCTGTGCCCATGTCTCCTCAGGACAGGACCTTTTTTGGGGGTGTGCTCAGCCCAGCAGCCCTGGCCAGGCTTTTCAAGCTCTTGAGCTTTTTATCATGTTTGTGGCACAGTGAGATGTGATGGGTTTTGTATTGGAGATCACAGGAGGCAAGGTCAGCACTGGGGACCCCTCTGCTGCCCCCCTGCAGAAAACCCGCCGAGTTTTTGGTAAAGCCCCTTGGTAAAGGCCCAGGGGCAGCCAGCACCAAGCGCTGATGCTCTGGAGACCCGCTGTGGGCAAGTAAAAAAACATCCTACTGCTCTCCCAAATTTCTGCCTTCTGTTCTGAGGCTATTCCCGAGGAGAGCACCAAGAAGCAGGATGCTTTGTGCCTTGCCATTGGGCCTATTATCTAACGCGAAGTATAGTATGTTGGTTTTGAGGTTGTGTTACAGCCGTGCTCTGTAAGAGTCCCATAAATAAATAACAGCCCTGCTCACCATCGCCATGCCCAGCGAGAGGGGCTGGCCGCCCCGGCTGGGGGAGGCCGGGGGAGGCCGCGGCACCGTGGGAGGGCAGCGGGGCTGCGGGGTCCCTCCGGCACCACCTGCTCCGTGCCCTCCGTCCGTCCCGCAGCCCGGGCGTCCCTGGAGGAAGGGAGAGAGGGGCAGCTGTTCGGAGGCGGCTGGCTCCTGGAGCGCTCCCAGGGTTTCCAGCCCCCGGCATGAGCACAGATAATGGCACACGGGGCTGAGGGGCAGCAGCAGGACTGCCCGTAGTGCCTGGTGGCAGCAGCTTTGTGCCCTCACCCTGCCAGCCCCGCACCACCCGTGCCCCGTGTGCTCACTCCCTGCTCGCCTCCTTCCCCGCCACCGCTGCAGGGTGCAGTTTTCGGCTCTGCCACCCACCACACTCCCTGCTGGCTGTGGGGACGGGCCCCGCGCAGCCAAATTTTCCTTTACAGCCCCCTTTAACACTGACAGGCTAACAGCAACGGGGGACATTTCTGCTTAAAACAGGCCTGGGTAAACACAGTCAATTTTTAGTTACAAATTGTTTGTTTTAAAGGTGCGTGGTATTTACTTTCAAATATCAATTTTATGCTCCTGAGTTGTTTTACTGTGTATAAACTGACAAGGGTGTGAGGCTTAGGTATATTTGTGTTAGACAGATAAATATGCATTTGTATACTTCACTTCCAACTAACTTTAACTAATTGTTAAAAATAACTCCCACACGAACAAATGATTACAGTGTAGAAGAAGAATGTTGTGTTTGTCTGAGTTTCAGGAAATAAGTTTCAGTGCTTGTCAACCTAAGGATGGAGTAGGTTCTCCAAATACTTGTATTCTATGGTCTTCACTTACTATCTTTTTTTCCCCCTGTCTTCTAAAGTTGACCACTGACCATGAAAACTGTTATGTTTAGACAGAAAGGTCAATTTATGTTGAAATGTTTTGCTATTTTGATTCAGATTGGGAAAACATCCCTTTAAATACCTGAAGAGAATGCACATTTCTTAGAAAAGGAGCACGAGAAATAAGTCTCTATAAAGGCTGTTGTACTACACACTCGGATGAGTAATTTCTTCAATAGGATAACATGGCAAAACAATTGCAAAAACTGGTAGACAAGTACAAAATGTTACCTTTTAGAGAAATGCTTACCTGATGAGTAGTAGTAGTGATTTCCAAACTGCAAAATAAAATATAAATCAAAAAATAAAACAGAGGCATTGTTAATGCATTAAGGAACAGGAGACCAGCTGGAGAAGAACTCCATAAGAGAAGAGGAGGAAAAGCTGTTGCACTCGCGTTACTAAGCACCTGAAAACCTTTCCTGCATTGGCATAAGTCTTGTGACGAAATATAATGTTACAAAAAGTCTGGAATTTAAAATGTGTGATAACAAAGGGGGACAAAAACCTTACCCACGGAAATGAAAGATTTCCCTCCATTTGTTCAGATCTGAAATTTTGTTGCAGATCTCGTCCAGTGCTGCCTGCGCCCTGGGGTGCTCGGGGTGCCCAGCTCCCTGCTCGTCCATCGGAGCCGCAGCCCCAGGCTCACTGTCACCTCCTGCTGCCATGCCGTGATTAAACTTTCATCAGTGCTGGTCACGGTCTGCAGGAGCACAGCGGGGGGACACCACGGGGCTGCGAGAGCTGGGGCCGTGGAGCAGAGCAGAGCACCACACGGCTCTGCAGGCACCACGCAGCCACCAGCTCACGGGGAGCCCAGCTGGGGACGGGCGAGCTGCAGGAAGGGGGATGCTGGTCGGTGCCTGCCAACTTGCCAGAAGGCAGGTGTTCGCAGGGTCAGCGGCTCTGCCTGAGGGAGCTGTGGGAAAGTCACTGCTTCCCCCAGGGGAATCCCACACCCACAGCAGCGGGGCTCTGGGCTCAGCCCTGCCAGCTTCTCCAGCTTCTCCGTGGTGCAGGACGTGCTGCGAGATGCTGCACGCTTCCATTAACTTCTCCTATTGCATGGTTCCAGCCCCACAACTGCTGGGGGCAGAAGGACCCCAGCAGGGCCAGCAGCACCCTCTCCCCCCCATGGCGATGCTGCCCGCAGGGACACCAGGGCCTCAGCACCCCACCAGGGCACCAGCCGCCCCTGCAGGGGTCTCCTCTGGCTTCTCTCCCACAGCACCACCACCTTCATTGCTCCATGCCCCAGCATCTGCAGACGCGTGTAATTTCCTGGCTGTGCTCTGTAGAAAAGTTTCTGCAGATAGGTTTCAGTTTGGACGGGCTGCCAGTGCCACAGCACAGAAGCTGACTGCATTTACTCTGTAAGCGGGTTCTGCATGATAAATCGTCTGCTTGGCGTAGTACCTTCGACAACAAAAAACATGAAAATGGATCTGTTTCAAAAGAGTCCACCAGCAGAGGCACCCGTGCGGCCCCAGCTCCCTTCACAGCTGTGCATGGGGTCACCAGGCGCAGAGCACCCACGTCTGCAGCACCTCTGGGGCGGCATCGCTGGGTGGGCAGTATAATCCTGATACATGCCCTGTGTAACATGTAGTGCACATGTTTGTGGTTATAGGTATGCTCACTGCATTCACACACACACACAGACACGCATGCGTACTATTTTTTTTATTGTGATAGAAAAAATCTGAATTTTCAAGAACATTCAAAATATATTTACATATTTCTCCTAGCTGTATATATGTATTTTTTAATTGTGAAATTAGAAATGATGCAGAGCAAAACTTCAGTTGATGCTCACGGATTAAAAGTGATCCACAGAGTACATGCTGGTGTTGATCCAGGAGCATGAGCTGAGCGTCTCATGCTCACTGCAACTGTCGCTTTCAGCTGGTCCAACCTAAATATTGACAAAATTTAATTTTGCTAGTAAGAAGTTACTATATCTGCCTTGGAAAACGGACGAGCATGGCTTCAACAGCTGGCCTCATACTTGAGAGTAGGCTGGGAGGGGATGGGGTGGGACAGAGAGGAGCTCTCTGTGAAGGGGCTCCCCAGGAGCAGGGCCCCTCTCCTCTGCACAGGAAACGTGGTGAGAAGGCCGATCTGCACTGAGGCAGCTCCGTGCAGTTCTTTGCCTTACAGATACAGGCTCACTCCTTCAGAACTGGCAGGGCACAGGGCAGGCGCGGCGCTGAGGGCAGCCGGTACCTCTCACCTCTGCGCTACCGGCCGCCCGTGGGGCAGCAGGGCTGAAAGCAGATTGGGTTCATATAGCACCAGGAACAAGGGCAAAACATTGCTTCTCAGTACTTGTTCTATGGTAACACAATGAAACGTAATACAAATTATGTGTTAAGAAGATGCATTAATATTAATTAACAAGAACACACATTAGCTCAGAAGGAAAATGTGAAAAAAATGTTGGTGGTCGTGGAAATCTGTAGTAGTGCTTACACATTGTTAGAAACTAGATGTATACGATACAGCTCGGGAGGCAGGGTTGTTCTGTATGAGGCTTGGTGGAGCGGGAACAAAGATGACACAACTTTTACAAAAATAAGCATGGTTTTTCTGTCATTCATAGTAAAAGTATAAAAACTGGCATAAATGTCAGCAAGGTCATCTTGTAAGATGCTGCAGCTTGAGGCACAAGGCTCCCTGAGACACAAGGTGACTCCAGTGGTGATGAGTGGGATTGCTCATTGCTTGCAGCTGCACCCGAAACCTCAGCAACTTGGGCAGATAAATGGGCAGCTGGTGCAGCCTCTGCTCCCCTAGGGCACCTTCTCTGCTGTTTGCTTGGAAGAGCGGTTCTGTGCTATGCAAGGAGAGCCTCATCTCCACGGAGGTGGTGTTTGCTGAGGTGAAGCTCTTTTGACCTGCCTGTAAGTAATTAGGCTGACGTAGCCGTACCTGGGGCTACCTGGGGCGAGTGGCCTGGCTGCTTTACCTGACCTGCAGAGGTTCAGAGACACAGGGACTGATGCGTTCATCCCCTCTGGCTTCCTGTGCGTCTTGAGTTGGAGAGCCTCAGGTGTTTCCTTGCCAGCCCCTGCTGAGCTGCAGCATGCTGTGTGTCTGGGGCCTCTTTCCATCGCTGCTGTTTGCCAGGAGCTTTGCTTTTTGTTTATTTGTACTGCTTGATGAGAGAGCACTTACTGGCTGTTCTCTGGGCTGAGCTATTCATAATTGTGACAATGAGGCTTTGGGTGGGTGTAGCACAGTACCAAAGGTGCCTGGTTTGGGTTTATGTTGCTGTGTTCCTGGAGGTGCTCTTTGCCTTGCTGTGTTGCACAGCGGCTGTTCAGCAGTACTCAGCCAGGCTTCCTCCCTCATGTAAGCAGGAGGGAGTACTCTGAATCTCCTCTACATCTTATATTTCTGTCTTATATTTTGGCTAGGATAGAGTCATTTTTCCTCCTAGTAGCTGGTAGGGTGCTGTATTTGGGATTTAGGATGAGAATAATGTTGATAACACCCTGATGCTTTACTTGTTGCAGAGCAGTGCTTACACCAAGCCAAGGACATCTCAGCTTCTTGCTCTGTCCTGCCAGTGGGCAGGCTGGGGGTGCAGCGGGAGCTGGAGGTGGGACAGACACAGGATAGGTGACCCAAACTTGCCAAAGGGGTATTCCATGCCATGTGGCACCGAGCTGAGCGATTACTGTGGGAGGGGCTGGCTGGGGTGCTGCTCGGGGATGCGATGGGCATTGGTCAGTGGGTGGTGAGCAATTGCATTGTGCATCACTTATTTTGTACACATAATTATTTATTTTCTGTCCTAATAATAAGTCTTTATCTCAACCCACAAACTTTCTATTGTTTTCTGATCCTCTCCACAATCCTGGGGGGAGGGAGGGGTGGTGAGCAAATGTCTGTGTGGTGCTGAGCTGCTGGTCGGGTTAAAAACCAACAGTTTGCCAGTGTATTCCCAAATAAATCCCCAAAGGCTTGCCATACCCACAGCTGCAGTGATTGCACTGGGGAATTTGGAATTCAGGGTCAGAGTAATAGTTTGGGCTTTTAAAATTAAAAAACTTAAGAGAAGCTTATGGACAGAAATAATGGTGTTGTCACATGTGACACAAGCTTAAAGTCTTAGTGGTGGGTTTGGGTGCTTGGGTTCTGTCTGCGAGCCCTTGCCAAAGCCATGCCTTCCCCTCCAGTGGGGTTTCTGGGGTAGTGCCTGCTGCCTGAGGCACGAAGCCTGAGGGCTTTCTCCTCTTGGCCCTGCTGCTCTTTCCCCTTGTGGTCTGCTGCCCTGATGTGGTGATAGTTGCATCACAGCACTTACAACAGTTAAAGGTCAAAACTGTGCTGCTGGTGATCGTAGACTCTTACATGGTTGAGTACTTATCTTACTATCTAGATTCAGTTCAATGTTATTGATTTAATTTTGTCGGTACCACCTACTTCTAAAATAAGTTCCTGGAGGAAGAAGGAGTAGATATACTGATAAGGTTTTACTACAAGGAAGAGTATTTTGATTTTGATGCCATCAGATAGCATGCTATCTTTTGTTTACTGTATATGTCACATTGACATCTACCTAAAACCTTCTCTTGTTTTTAATTTCTTTACAGCTAATCATTTAAAAGTTAGTACTCCTGGTGATTGTTGAAAATAGTGGTGATAAACCTCTTTGCTTTAAATGTTCATAAATTAAGTAAATCTAATACATCAGGTCAACTGCTCCAGTGGTTGTTGCTGAATCCTTTGATTTTGAAAAAGGAAATTCAAAGCCAGCAAAGCGGATCAAGAGGGCGTTCATGAAGTGCACCAAGGAGCAGCCTAGGATGATCCAGAAGGAATCTGCAAACTGTTCACTGTGAGTTTTAAATGTAAAACTTCCCTCCTTAAAATTAGCAATTTTTTCTGAAAGGTGGTGGATCTTCACCTCTGAGGAGAAGAGAATCAGGATGAGACAACCGCAGGAACCTGAAAGAACACGAGAGATGCTCACCACATCAGAAATCCTGGCAGCAAGGCTATATTACATCCATCACAATGGAATGCTGTATTGATGGTGTTGTTATGGCCATCATGACTTCATTTTTACTGGGAGCTTATTTCTAGAACCCCAGCCACAGGCTGTGTCACGAGCAGACCTCCCACTTGTCTTCTTGTGCTGGGACTCACTGCCCACTGGCTGTGCTGGGGTCCCCATGTTCCTGACAGAGGGGACAGGACAGCCTGCCCTGTCTCTCTGCTACCTGCTGGCCTGTCCCACCACGCACTGCCATGGGGAACTTCAGCAGGTGTTTTCCTGGAGTCAGAAGACAACACCTTTGCTGTATTGACACCTGGAGGAAAGCCAGGTGTCAATACAGCAAAATTATCTGTCACTTTGGAGTCAATGCAGCTGTAGTCCTTAATAGTCTACTGTGCTGATAAATCAGCCAAAATATATATATATCTCAAATTCAGGTGATGTGGAATGGTACTTACATGCAATGAAGGTCCAGAGGTACAACCCTACAGGGCCATGCAAAGTTTCATAGGGGCTGCCGAAAGCATTGTACATGAAGAAGCCTGTTCCCACCAGGGCAAAGACGATCAGCACCGTGCAGAAAAGAATGATGCTCACATGGATACTTGCAGGGATAATTTTGAGTAGATCTGGAAAAACTAAAAGTTATAAGCAATAATAAATAAATAATGTAAGCAATTTGCTGCTAATTTGTGCAAATTATTTAAATTGTGCTTTTCCAAATGCAACAGATTTAGTCTCAAGTCTCTTAGAGGCTTGGCCAGAGATTTGTCTTTTGGGGAGGTGGACAGCAAATCCAGAAATAAACTCCTTGCATTTATTCTCATGCTTACTGAGGGTAAATTATATTTCCTTAGCTCATTCGCTGACTGGAATGTCATTTATATTTATTGCTTTGCCCAGACCTTTATTAGCATCCAAACTTAGTTGCAGTTGATGTGAGTGTCACTTTTGTGCCTGATCTTGTCTGGAGTGATCAGCAAGTCATACAAAACCAGTCCCTTGGACTGGATTGTTCTGGCCAGTGCGGTTTGTTTTCCAGAATACATGTGCAGAGGGGATGAGGTGAGACATTGCTTACTGCGATGCAGGATGAGAGGCGCCTTGCTGAACACCATCACGGCTGTGCTCTGAGCAGTGCCCGGAGCACCAGTCCTGCAGGGGGGCCAGGAGGAGGCCAGGCTGTGCTCCTGTCCCGCTGGTGCACGCCTGGTGTGGGACGACAAAGCCCCAGGGAATGCAGTGGTCCCAACCCTGTGGGCATGTGAGATGACTGTTCGGTGGGTGTGAGGTAGGCTCTGCTGTGCCTTGGGTGCTTATTCAGTGGGTCTGGAATACCACGTGCTATCTGTGTCCTGTGTAGAAATGTGGGGGTTTGGCTGCTTTGTCTGCTACGAAAGCAAAGAACTGCTCCCAGCTGTAATGTTGATTCCCATTACATCTGAAAGCAGTGATTCCACCACTTTGACTTGCACAAATATTCACTGCTGTTCTGTTAAGCTTATGCCCAAAGAATTTTGGTTAAATGCTTTTTTAAAGCGAAAATCCAAAGCACTAAATATGTTAATTTAAAGGTCCATGTTTAGCAATGAAAAAGAAAATATTAGTAAACCTGTGGTACTGACATACAGGTGAACTGCAGTGTGATCTGTTTCTGGGTGACATTAAAAGCTGCAAGAATAAATGATATTTGGGGAAAGGTAATGTGTGTGGATGTTTACAGAATGGAAATGATGGGAGCTCCCTGTGAAAATCCATTAACAATGCCAAAGATTTGATTTGAAGACACCAAAAATGACAGGAGGTTTCCTATCATTTGATGTTTTCCTGTTTTTATTTTTTATTAAAACGTCTATTTCTGTACTTACCTTAATCTCTTAAAGTAGTATCTTATTTCACTATTTTAAAATAGAGGAAGTCATTCATAAAGGTTATATCATAGGAGTAAGTGCCACAAATTCAGAGTGAAATTTTGAAAGATGGAGTGTTTTGTGTGATTGAAGTTTTCTCCCCTGTATTTCCACAGGTGAAAGATTTGAGGGATGTTTTTATCTGGAAGCATGTGGCCAAAAAGAAGATAAATTAATGAGAAGTGGAGAAGTCCTGCAATAAGAAAGGAGGATACAAAGAGAAAACAAGGTATCAAATACTGAAGCGTGTGGCTACGAAACCTGGTGCTGTTCAGGGCTGTGCTGGTTCTCCTGCTGGCTGGCAAAATGCTGCTGTTTTTGCAGCAGAGCTCTGCTCTGCAGGGTCAAGAGGAAAAACACTGTTGGTTATGTGTGAGCACTGCCTGTTAGGCAGTCCACGCAATGTGCTTGCTCTATGCTATATAATTGCTTCCAAAGCCTGTGTTAGCACTGGCTGCATTTGCTGCTATGTCACTTGCCCCAGCAGCCCGCCCTTGGGAGCTCATGCAGCATGAGGAGACCCTACCAGTGGGAACAGCAGCCACGCTGTGTCAGATTTGGCATTTACAGTTAATTACTGCTGCCTGATCTACCAGAGGCTGTGCTGAGGTTCAGCTGTGTAATGGCCTGTGTGACCATCGTAGGCCAAATGTTAGGAATCATTTTAAATATTTTTCATGCAGTTTTTTCCCAAAGTGTGATCCTGCTTGGCTGTGGCACAGGGGATAGTTGATCAGCCTTGGTATAAGGGTAATCTTTAATCACTCATGTTTGTTTAGTGACAATGGATATTTCAGAAGTAATCATCAAACACACTTAGCTGCTGCTGATCCACAGGGGCACAATTAAAGCAGGGTAATAACACCTTGGAGCTGCCTCACTGCAGCTGCAATGTGCTGGGAGGAATAAGCCTCATGTAAATTAACCTACCTTGCAAAATGTTTACCAGCAAATATTTTGTAGCCTGCAATGCAGTAAATACAGAGATGCAGGTAATGTGGTGTCAAGCCAATTTATCGCCTGACTGAACAAAAGGGAAATTAATGGCACAAATGCTTGTGCATTGCTCCCAAAGCTGTGTTGACTGCCACTTTGTGCTGCTAATGTCTGCTGAGAGCAGAGAGGGCACTGGGGCCCGCGGCGCATGCACAGCCCTGCGAGCATGCTGCAGTGTGGTGCTCGCCCTGTTACCGACTGGGTGGGTTTGCCTGGTGTGGAGGGAGAATCTCCATGCCTGGAAGGCAGCTGCTGCTGATGGCTGTGTATTGTCCAGTTGTTGCTGGTGGCTAAATTGCTTATCTCATCCTAGTAGAACAAAGCAGTTTTTGGAAACTAGACCTTGTGTCTGTTGGACTGTAAAATATTCCAAAAAGTTACAAATGCTGTGTATTCATAAGTGTAAGGAACAGCTGTACTGCTAGTATGCTGTAAAGTACGATTTTACTCTTGTACTATTCAAGATAGCCAGCAAAAGGCTGAAGAGTCCTTGCTTGTGCAGAATTTGTGCAAGGAATAACATTAGTTCATGCAACACTACCTAATCCTTTGGGAGAACATGAGCTTATTTCATAATACAGATTTTTATTGTTTATTTTAAGCAAGTATGCTACTGCATTGTGCTGAATCGTTCCCTTGGCACCTGCATTTATAGTTTTTGTCATTAAAATTTTATTAGTGACATATTGGGGAAAAAATAATTCCAGTAACAATGCTGTCTTGAAAGAAAAACATTCCTTCATTGTAATGAATGAAATAGTGTTTCAGTATGCATGCCAGTGACCTTTAGAAAATGAACTGCTGACCTAGAAACAGATGAGAATCAGCAAGAGTAAATGAGGCAGAAGGCTTTCCCCAGCCTAACAGGGTTTGCTGGCAGAGCAAATTCATTTTACAATTAAAAGAGATACAGTGGTCAGAGGGGAGCATTTAATGGGAGCAAACATAGAACTAAATCATTTAGCCTATTTTCCATGCCTTTTCTTCTTAGACATGCTAAAGTGCACTTTAGTGCATTAAAGAACAGATGTGTATATTGTATGTGGTGGTTCTGCTTTCTGCGTTGCTCACAGGGAGCTCCCGAGGGCTCTGTCTCAGACAGGATGGGTCTCCTCTAGCCCCAGGATGTGTGAAGCGGCCTCTCCGTGTCTGGTCTCTAAAGTGGATGCTTTTGGTAGATGCAGACTTTGCTAAGCCACCCAGCCGTTGTTTTCTAAATATTAATCCTATTAAAGTAACTGTTGCATTTGCTTTTTAGTCCAAATAAAAGATCCAAGAACAATGTGTGAAGACAACATCAGTGCTTGCTGTCAGTTTTTGGTGAGCGCAGGGAGGTGAGGCCGGGCCCTGCTGCTGGGCTCACGGAGCTGTTCGGGCTGTGACTGGGGGGTGGTTTGGGTGCACGCTGCCAGGGATCTCCTCGCAGTGCTACCTTTTCATCGTGTGCTACGTAAAGGATTCCAGGACAGATAAACAACCTGCAATGTGCTTCTAACATTGAGTGGGACCTACTGAAGTATTTCACTACTAATGCTTGACTTGCATGGACAGAAATTAAAAGGTAAAATCCTGGCCTTGGGCAGACTGCTTTGGGTCTGTTGAGGCCCTTAGGTTCCCCTCAGACCTGCTCCCGCTGCTGCCCTGGGTGATGATCTGCTGTCAGCAGTGTGCTGGGCTGCCAGGCCCCTGGAAGGAAGCCTGCTCTCTCCAGGGAGGAATGCTGCCCTAACACAGGCGATAGTATCACAGCTTCTCTTCTGGCCTGGGGGGTCTCAGGCATGAGATTAAATCCAGCATTGGGTTCACATTCTGAGAACAGGCATTAAAGCACCTGCTTCAAAACTCAGTTCTCAAAATAAATAAATAAATGACATTTACTGATGTTGAGTGAATTTCTCTTCCATTTTCCTTTGTGGAATTCCTGAAAGCTTTGAATGCCTGATGTCTGTTTTCAGAGAAACTATTGCTGGAATCACCCTAGCAGTACATTAACATATTTTAGCCATAATGCGATGAACTTAAAGCAGAAGTGAACAGACAGGAGCTTGAGTAAGGAAATGGTCTCAAGGTCTGGGAGTCTCTGCAGCTGATAAGGAGCAGAAGCCAGCTGCCTGCCTCTGGCTCGGGCTGGCTTTCCCTGCGGGATGGGATGCCTGGGTGGCTGCTCAGCAGTGCCGGGGTTGGGTCCTTGTCTGAGGCAGGCAGGACACCCTGGTCCCCTCAGCGCTGGCCAGGGGCCCCAGCAGGCCTCAGCCACAGGGCTGGCAGCAGCTCACGGGAAGGGACAGCTCAACCCTTGGTAGGAAATGAGTTCCTTGGGGCTTTGTGGACTGCTCTGAGAACTTCCTGCAGCTGATACCTGCAGGGCAGCGCTTCTTTCTTCACAGCCACAGCGTGCAGCGGGACCGAGAGCTTCCAGCTCGCTAAATAGCTTAGTGATGGGATTTAATTAGAGAAGGTAAGCCTTCATATTGTGTAAAATGAGTCTGGTCTACTGCTTTGAAAAAATAATATAGTAGACCATTTATGACACTTAATCTGGTAACCTTACTTTGCCTTAGGTGACTCATGTAAGCAATTTGCCAGTGCTGCTTTAGCAGATTGCTTCCAAATTTTGTTTTGTAATAATTTCAGGTGGCATGCAGTATGTATAAGAAATGACTGTTTGTTATCATCTGTTTAGTGTTGCTACATGCAAAATGTCTTCACTTGATCACTTCATTGATCTTCTTACCCTTGAAGATGAACAGGTTATGAATATTACATGTAAAGCAAAACCACTGCTAACAGTTTCATAAGATTTTGAATGTTGGTTACTAAGTTCAATTTGCAGATCAATTGTCTGAATGTCAGCTAGTATCAACCAGATGTTTTTCCAATTAATACAGCAGATTACTAATCTCTGGCTGTTTTGTTTCTCAACAGCAGCAAAATTCTTCTATCCCCCCATTTCTTTCACATTCCTGCTAGTTTATTTTTCTTTTGTGACAGAGCAGAGGATGTAATATTGACATGCACAGAAAGATGATAAAGATTAATTGACAAACAATAATATATGAAATTACTTTTTCAAAAAGATATGTTTTTTTATGTAGCATCTGTTAATTGAAACACAAACTGCTGAAAATATTAGTATGGCTTTGCTAGTATCAGGAAAGAGTAATTTAAACCCGAAGACTGAAATGCTGTAAGGGTAACATTAGGCTTTATAAAATTTCATGCCTGTTAAGGTCTGTGTACGAACAGGGGGGTACCAGGGCAGTTATCTCCTGGTTCCCCTAGCAGTGAGCAGCACAGTGTTAAATAATTCAAGCCCCTTTCTTACTCACATGAAAACTGAAAAGGTCTGCCTCCGAGCCCGCACTGTCTCACTCGCTCGCCATAGAAAAGCCCATACTGGATTTCCCCGATAAACTTCTCCAGCTCCTGCCCGGTGGCGTTGACAAGCAGGGCTCCAGTCTTGCAGAGGATCGTTCCTCTAATCCACAGCTGAGTGCCGATGGCTGCCGTGGTCCCCAGTGCACAAGCGAAGCTGAACACCCCAGCTATGCAAAAGATGATTTTCTTCTGCTGGGCTGGCATGGTGGCACGCCAAGTCCTTGGGGCGATGCAGCCTCAGCCAGGCAGCGAGGAGCTCTCCATCGCCCCGGCGGGCAGGTGCTGGGTGCCCAGCCCAGCCGTGCTGGCAGCCCCCTCCTCAGTGCCCCCTCCTCGGGGGCTTTGGCAGGGAGGCACCGCGGGGTGTGCTGCCCTGTGAGCTGCTGGGGACGTCTGCCTTTTCCCTCTCCGCTTCTGTCTGCTGTGTAACTCCAGTTTGCACGCTCCAGCCTGGAAAAAAGCAGTTTGCAGAGTGTTTCAGTGCATCCTGTGTCACTTGATAACGAAGGTTTAAGATGACAGAAGGAACCTCTGTAATTTGAGGAGTGCTCCCTTCCTCCCTTGTCTGATGGGGTGACCTGAGGATTTCAGGACCAGGCTTGGCTGCTTGTCCGGCTATCCCCCATCCAAAGCTAAAGTTTTTAGAAGGCTTTACTTTTCCAGGAGTTCTTCTAGAGCCAGCAGCGTTGAGCTGTTCTCTCTCCCATTACGGGTGCTCCTAATGCAGTGGGGAGGCAGCGTGTGGTGCCTGGGCTGGGCCGGGCAGCCCTCCCTGTGACACCTGCTTGTATCCAGCTGCTCGCTCTGCCCTGGCATGCTGGATCTGCTCCTGCCCTGGCTGCTGTGTGTGGCAGGATGCTTTGGCGAACTCCTCCGCCTGGTTTTCCAGGCCTTGCAGGTGGGGTGCCCATGGCTGGGTCCCTGCTGCTCCTGGGGCTGCCCTGGCATGCTGCCTCACCGGGGCATCGCCTGGGGTCAGCCACATGGCTGGCAGCATCGATTTACTGGCTGCTAGCAATTTCTAGACAACAGAAGGGTTTTTCTCTATTTTCCAAATCAATTCAGTTAAGTTATCTGGACACGTGTCTGTGGCAGGAATGCTCTTCAGATGTTTTAAGAGTATCACATCAATTGAACTTAAAGGTGACTAAGTCTGGTTTAACTACATATGTTTTTAGACAACCTTAGAATTAAAAAGAAGCAAGGCTGGGTACAGACACAACTTTTTCTAAACTAAAGCTTAAATAAAACTGCCTCATGCATGATCATGGCATGTAACCAAAAGATGGCACTGTCACAGGAATCTGGCCCCACCAATCTTGCACAGTGCATGATGCTGAGCAGTAGGTTTGGAAATACCTTTATTTTTAAAGATGATTTTGAACACTTAAGCAGAATGCATTTATTTACTGAAGTGGAGCATTTCAGTGTAACTATCACCACATGGTAGCAGTGAAAGCAAGACTTGAACGTATGCATGTCCATGCAACAGCCTTCTTCACACCTTCTTCCCTTCCTAGGGCTTTGCCCTAGGCAGTGGCTGGTGGCATAAAGGCAGCAGGGGAGTGGGCTGGAGAGAACTCTGTGTGCAGACAAGCTGGGAACCCAACTTGAGAGTGGTCCGGGAGTTTGCTTTGGAGCAACTTGTCACGGCAACGTTCAGCACCTATGGATTCTGGCAGACTTGTTCAGAAACCCCTTGATATGTATCTTGGTAGACAGTACAAATCACTTTCTAAATCTAGCTGTTGGATTCTAGATTGAACACTAGGGAGATATTTACAGGGTCTGTTTCTTTATATTTGCACAGGAAAACAATGTTGCTTTCTGAGTGGCTAAAATGATATTGCCTGGTACCTGGGATACTTTGTTTATCAAACAAATACAGGGAAAGAAGATACAGGAAAAGAAATTTACATGCTTTCTTGTTAGACTGGCAGAAAAGGAAGGTCTCTTTCAATAAACGTTTTGACAGGTTTTTGTAACATCTTCCCTCTTCTGGAACACGCAAATGCAATAATTGGTTATTTTATCCCTCAGGTAATTAATGGAAAGAAGTGAAGCTGAGCTATCTGAAGATCACAGAAAATATTTTATTGCAAATGCTGCATGCTCCACCGCAGTGAATACTACGCTGGATATATGACAAAACCAAAGAAGACGCAACAAATGAAGGATAAGAAGGGGAAGTGAAAATACTTGGTTTTGTTTTTTGTTGCTTTTTCCTCAGAGGCACTAGATTCCAGGCTTTCTGTTAATGTCATCCTGAAACAAGAATTAAGGGAGTTACTGTGTGAGGCCAAGGTTAAAAAACAAACAGAAGTAACCAAGGGATATTGTAAAAGTACTGCTGTGGCTGGTTGCACAGGGGCAGGGGATGGTAACTAACAGCTGGCCTGGCTGCCTGGCTGCTGCTCTCTGAGGCACCGCGAGCTGTTCTGCAGGCTGTGCTGTGGCCTCGGGTCCCCCCAATGGTCCCCTCCCTTGCACTGGAAAAGAGCCTTCTTTGGCTTACTTGTCTTGTTCGGGTCCTGCCTGGCTCGCATCCCACCTGTGAGATGACACCAGTTCTGTTACCGTTTTCTCACTGTTTTCAGCACTGGAAATGACCGCCCTTCTTACTGGGACGGCAGGAGCCTTTGGGGCTCAGCACCATGCACCTCTACAGCCGGTGGCAGCTGGAAGGAGGGCGCGGGGCTCCCCTGGCCCGGGGGTGGGCGCGGTGCCCCCCTGGTACCTGCGGGAGGGGGATCTGGGCCTCGCTCCGTGGGGCACGGGCCAGGAGCGGCAGGAGAGGGGGCGGCAGCCCGGGGGCTCTGCACCCTGCTCAGGCTCCTCCTGCAGAGGCCGGAGACCCCTCGGCCCTTTGGGGTCCCCGGAGGGAGGCTGCGGAGGAGCCGCGCAGCGCCCGGCCGGGCTTTTGGGGGCTGCCCCGGGGCGGCTGCAGCCTGACCCTGCCGGGGGGCGGCCACGTCTGCCTCGCCCTGGGCCAGCCGCCCGCCCGCCCCGACACCGGTGCTACCAGCGGCGAGCCGCCTCCGGGGGGCCGGGCTGGGGGCTCGGGGCGCTGCCACCGCGCTGCGGGCAGGGCCGGGGGCGGCTCCGCGGGAGGCAGCGGGCAGGGCCCGGCCGCCCCCGTTCCCCCCCCTCCGTGCCCGTGCCCGGCCGTGGCGGCGGCGCGCGGCCCGCCCCCGGCGCGGCGGGGGCTGAGGCGGGGGGCGAGGCGCCGAGTGCTGCTCCCTGGCGCTCGGAGCCCGCTCCAGCGGCGAACATGAGCGATCATGGCCGCCTTCGGGCTCCTCAGCTATGAGCAGAGACCGCTCAAGCGGCCGCGCCTGGGGCCGCCCGACGTCTACCCGCAGGACCCGCGCCAGAAGGAGGTGAGCCCGGCCCCGCCGCTCCGCTCCGCTCCGCTCCGCGCCCGGCCCCCGGCCCCCCGCGGGCCGCCGCCCTCGCCTCCCGGCCCGGCGCCTCCCCCGAAACTTTTGAGCGGAGCCGCCGCTGACTTGCATTTTCTGCGGCGAGCCGGGGGCGGGCCGGGGCCGGGGCCGGGGCTGGGATGCCGGCGGCCCGCGGGCGGGCAGGGCTGGGCTGGGCAGGGCAGGGCAGGGCCGGGCCGGGCCGGGCGGCTTCGGAGCCCGGGGCCGCCCCCGGAGGCGCAGGGCCGAGGCTGGGGCAGCCGCAGCCCCGGCTCCCGGCGGGGCCCGGCGGGGGGGGGACGCGGCCAGGGCCCCGCTCCGCGATCCGCAGGCACCGGGAGGACGGGTCCGGGACGCCGGAGGGGCTCCGTGGCGCGGGGTCAGCCCGGCGGGGGGACGGGGGGGCGCGGAGCCGTGAGCCCTGCGCTGCGCCGCTGCCGGGGGAGGCTTCCAGAAGGGACCCGCTGCGGCTCCGAATTGCCGCCTGCTGTGTGGTGGCTGCCCGGGGCTCACCCGAGGGCGGCTTGGGCAGTGCCCGGAGAGAGGGGCTGGGAGCAGCATGCAGGGATCCGTGTGTCTCTCAGTCTGGTGCTAATCTTTCAAGCCATCTCTGATTTTTTTTTGACCTCGAGTGTCTGTCGGCCTTTTCACAGTATTCCTTACGCTGGTTGGGAATGTGTCTGTCTTTCTAGGCCCTTCAGTGCTATAAGAGAGTGGTGCTCCTTTAGGCTCTTGCCATCCGTGTGTAGCGTGCCCAGCCTGGCATCTCCCTCATCAGCAGAGAAACTCGCCTGTGCCGGCGTTTGGCTGCTCGGGACGGCTCGTCCTGCTTGTGGCTTCTGAGCTGCGGGTGCTGAGGGGACAGCGCTGCTCTGAGCACGGCGCCCTTCTTCCTCTCATCCTAACGAGTCCCGGGGTGCTCGCTGATCCGTAACTGGCACAGCATTTGGTGTACACCAGTCTCTCTTAGGGGGCCACTTCTTGATCTCACCGTTCAGAAGGCACCTGCTGTTCAGTGGTGTGAGCCTGAGCGCAGGGTTTTTGGCACGGCGGTCACAGCACAGGGCAGATCGCTGGAGCTTCCCACACAGGGGTTAGGCCTCCAAGCCAGCGCTGGTGTGGCTCCAGGCTGCCAAAAGTGGATGGCCTCTTGTAATAAAGGCACAAAGCAAAAGCTGGAGCTTGTGAGAGGATCTAAAAGGAATGACTGAGTTAAGATCCATTTTGTTCCTTTCATGAGTTCGTGAACTTTTCTCTTCTGAAGGAAAGTCTTGAGGTTAGGCAGAAAAAGAACGTATTGCAAATATGCCTCATTTTGACTGTCAAATTGTGCTAGTGTAGCTCTGTACATTGTCTGCTCGGCTTAGACATCAGAATAAACTGTCCAGTTCCTAGTTTTTCAAAAACGGCTTTCCATTTTTCACCTACTGGCTGCAATAAACAAGCATTATAGGTAATAAGTATTAAGGAGGTGGGAAAACATTTAAGTTGCAGGAGCTCATTTGTTCAAAGCAGATTAATACAGAATTAGACGATCCAGAACACCCAATGATAACGTTGTGTTGGCTCTGCTGGTGTAGCTGTGAGTGCCCTGACCACGCTGTGCTGCCCGGTGCTGCCATCGCCTCCTCGAGCAGGCTTTGCAGGGCTCACGCTGCGGTGTGGGGAGGTAACGTCTGCGGGTTTGGTGTGGGGTCTGACTCCCCGTGGAGCTGACAGTGCTCCGCTCCCGTGAACATCGGTCTGAACTTGTTAGGCTTTGCTTCTCTAAGGGTTGTGCGTGTTGGATTCATAAACGCTCAGCAAAGGAAGTGCTGCAAATATATAAGCAGGTTTTAAGCATTCCACGGGAAACAATTAAAATACTTTCCAAAGGAAATTAATGCAGTTTGGGCTTGGGTGTTCGTTTGGCTCTTTAAACTTCAAAACCATTTGAAGTCTTGATTGGGCTCGCTTGGGGCCCTGCTTGACATTTGGAAAGAAAGCTCGACATCCCTGCAGGAGCGCGGCGGGTCCAGCGCAGATCGCTCGGTGACAGCAGCGTGCCGAGCTCCTCTGCTTCTCGTTAGGAAGGGGCCTGTGGATCGAGCCGAGTGAAAGCGTGCTCAGCCCGCCTGCCTTCAGCGCTGTACAGCTTAGCTGTGCTGGGGTTCCTGCTGCTTCGTCTAGGAAATATTGCCCTCTGCCAGGACAGCTGTGCTCGTGGAAAACAACCCTGAGCCATTAGTGGGGCTGGCGTGAGGCGTAATGAGAACTCCTGTGAACATTCAGCTGAACTTTTATTGTTGATTTGTTTGTATCTCTGCGTGTTGTGTTCACGGGTGGCATGTCTGTTAATTTAATTTGTGGCTGGTGTTTGGTTATGCAACTGTCCTGTGTTCCGTGTTTAAAATTTCTGAACTACGGCTGGAGGCAGGGAGAAATCTGAGCCAGACAAAACCAAAACACTGCTGTGTTTGTGTTGTCAGTCCATCCCCAGCTTGCTTGTACAGTAATGGTAGCTGCAGCAGTACCACACACGGTTCTCAGTTATTTTCAGTGTAGCTATATCTAGACAGATTTCTTCAGAGGAGGAAGAATTTAAAGATAACAGAGCTGGGGTCATCTGTGGAAATGGCTGTAATAGTAACATATATCTCCATCTGTTTGCCATTTACCTTTTATTTATTTGCTTATAATCCCTTTGATCACTTTCATCTCTGCCTTCATCTGTGTTTTCAAGGCTGTCTTGGGGATAGTGTGGGTGGAGGAGTGCTCCAGCACTTCTTGTTGATTTCATTTAAAATTTAGATGAGGCTTGCTAACTTCATAAACCCTAGAGAGCTTAGATTTCTTCTAAATACAGTGCTGTCTCCTGTGTTACTCACAAACTTTGAGAAAATACTGAAAAGCAAAACGCATTGCAAAGCACAAGAGAATAAACTGAATGGAAGTTTCTGGGTCATTATTTTTGGGGAGAAGGCGCCCCAAACCAGTAATCAAATCTTCTAATAAAGTTACTACATTCTTCTTTTTCCTCTTCTTTTATTCTTGTTGTTAGCCCGGTTGCATTTCAGTTGCTCGTTGTTTTCATGGGTCATTTCACAGTCATCTTGGGGACGGTTTTTACATCTCATCTGCTAGAGGTGGTCCACAGGCTGGGCTTGATGCCCTTGGTGGCAGGTGGCTGGTTTGCCACGGGAGTTTTCTGCCTTCTCTTTGGGGAGAGACCAAGGAAGAACCAAAGCAAGCTCTCCGGCCTGTGCAGCTCAGACCCGTGCTCGCTGAGGGCTCCCCCGAGGCCCCACAGGGTGGGACGCGTTCGGCGCTGCGCTTGGCCCCGTGCTGCTGGCTGCCCTGGCACCAAGGCCCTGGTGCTGGCCACGAGTGCAGCTGCGAAGGTGCCTCTGGATAAGCCAGAGATGATTCACTTCCGAGGAGGATGAGCCTTGCTTTCTGCTACCCTTTCTGTGGGCAGCAACCCTCTTCCCGCAAAACAGTTGCCATCCTTATAAAGTTATGGCCTTGAAGTCTGTAGTTAGGAGAACACTTAATGGGAGCCAGAGGATAGGAGAGGCACTGCATTTCCCTTCGCTGGCATCCTGTACGTACAAAGCATTTCAAGGGTTATTCAGGTGTGGTGGACTAGCATACAGATAACACTTCTTTATAAAACATGCTTCTCAGAATGATGCGACTTCAGAAGTTGTCATGTCATTTTTTCATCCCTAAAACACTCTTTGCAGGATGAACTTACTGCAGTGAACGTAAAGCAAGGCTTCAGTAATCAGCCTGCCTTCTCTGGAGATGAGCATGGGTCTGCTAGAAATATCGTCATTAATGCCTCAAAGGTAAGGCCTGGCTTTGTACCTGGAGTATATTTGTGTAGCCTGCTACCAAGCTGGCAATGGTTATACTTGGTTCTCGACTTCTTTGCTTTCCAGTTGGAAGTCTTCATGTTAGAGTTGATTACAGAACTAATATAGGAATGCTGAGCTGTGGTCCTGCTGCCTGGTGTTACCAGTCTTTAGAGGAAGACACACATACTGAGAACAACACATAGCTATTGCACATCATTATAGCAGACACATTATTTTTTGCTCCTGTTCTTTTATTTGCTTCACTTACAAAGCTGTTAGTGACTCTTTCCCTGAAAGTCCCTAGTGTTTACAAACCATTCCCTTGCCTTGGTCTTATGTATGTTTCATCAGACTGTTTTCTATTATATTCTTGGACAGTTTAGTGAAACTTAACCTGGCTCTACTATGTTTTTTTGAGAGTTGAAGATATTTGAGATACAAAAGAACAATGAAAATCACTAAAATATTAGCTATTATCTTCCAAACTGAAAGTTATAACTCTTTAGAAAAAAAAAAAAAAAAAAAAAAGAGTAAGCTATCCAGATTTGTATACTCTCTTTTTTGTTCTGTTGGGAAAACACAAATAAACAATTTTGAATGAGAAATTTATCAAGAAGCTTAACAAATGTTTTCCAACAAAGTGACTCTTAAAATATATGATGTTTTATGGCTTATTGGAATATTTGAATCTACTTATTACAGTGATGCTCTTTTATTTTAGTAGAGCGTAAATCTGAAATGAGAAGTGATACAAGTAAATGACAAGGTTGTTATTGTTGAAATGTTAAAGGTTTTTGTTACATTCTTTGTTTGCTAGAATTGCCACCTGCAGGTACTTTCTGTCTCACATTTCAATTAGTCTTGTTTTGACTATTGAACATAACTGAAAAGTAAAACGAATTCACAAGGAATTGCTTATAGTCTTATAGGTGTTTGGAAGATGTAAGTGTAGAATTACCAAAATAAGTTCAGTGTCTCATTAAAAACTTTTCATAGGTTTTAAAATTACCCAACTATGAATGTATTTATTTGAAAATCAATCACCTGATTCTTACTGACAGGTCTAAAAATTAATTAAAATTTAATTTGTATTATAGTAATTTTGGTATGTAAAGAACCTCACACAGTAAATAATACCTCTTTTGGTCTTTTCTTTTCTTTTTTTTTTTTTTTTTTCTCTGCTGTTTCAGTATTGAAAGTTCTGTGTAAGGGAATCCTACAATGTTTTCCATTCTGAAGGTAGTGAGTGGAAGTGGAGGCATTTTGAATAGAAGTCAGAACACTTACTAGCTTATCCAAATCTTTGAAGTTTTGCCTGCTGTAACTGACAATGCAAAGGCAATTGATGCAGTTCTTGTGGCAGTGTAGTTTGTTCTTATTAGAAGTGAACAACAGCTATATACACTTATTGCATTATAAAATGCTGACACATCTCGAATATGCTGTGTCAGGTCCTAAATCTGAGATACTCAACTCCTGGAGTGATGTGCTTCTGGTGATTTACAGTGAAGTCATTGTAAGTGGTGGCTGCATTTCTGTTGTCTTTGAGGCCTGGTCGTCTTTGGCTTGGTTTTGCTGACCTGCAGCTTTTATAGCAATACTGCAAAAGCATTGCACAGTTACTTTAATATCAGGAATCTCTATCTGCTAGCTGCAGGGCTTTAAAGTGTAACCTTTATTAGGCTGATAGCCTGGACTAGAGTGATGACTGCATCTATTCAGATAAAGATTCTGTGTGCGTTAATGTACAATAGATGCTTGCTAACTGGGTTGTCATGTGTGTTATTTTTCCCTCCCTTTTTTTCCCCACCAGATTGGCGCTTACTTTAGCAGCATATTAGCGGAAAAGCTAAAACTTAACACGTTCCAGGACACAGGAAAGAAGAAACCACAAATAAATGCCAAAGATAACTACTGGCTGGTTACTGCTCGGTCTCAGAGTGCAATTCACAACTGGTTCACAGATTTAGCAGGAAGTAAACCACTGACTATTTTAGCAAAAAAGGTATAAAAATACTTCTTCCCCTGTTTCTTGGATTGTACTGGGGTTGTACTGAATTGGTCTGTAAGGATAAGGCAGTATTCATAAAATGAGTTAAAAGGTTAACTTTCTGAATAAAAGCACCAGAGAGACTTCTTTTGTTATTTATGATTTAAAAACAGAATAACAAAAAGGGGCTTATGGACATACATAAGCGTGTTAAGAGCCCTTTGAAACTAATTGGGTAGACTAGACCTTAGAATGACTACAAAAGAGTGTTACCGAAAATGGTTAGCGGTGCTTTTCTGCATTGATGCGCGTCTGTTCTCCAGGCGCTCTCTTGGAAAGGTTGAATAATCTTGAAGGAGTAATTAGCATTTTTTGTAGGGGGACAGCAAGCGTAATATTTGTGCCTCCACTCCCTTCTGTCTCCACTGGGTGCGAAATGTCTTTTACTCATAAATGTTGCTTTAAAAATACATTCAAAAGTTATGCTACCTTTATGCAGAAAGGCTTAAGGAGTGCTGTGACAGAACAGAGTGGCTTCACTGGGAAGTTTTGTGGGAGCAGCCCTGTTCTCTGCTTGGCACAGACACGTGTTGCAGCTGGCCACCTTCTTTCCCTGGTGCGCTCCATTACCATGGGCTCTGAGCCAGGGGCACCCAGGATACTGACAGCATCTGTGTAAATGAACCCATAACCAAAATCTCAGTACGTGCTTAATTTCCAGAAGTTCTGAGGATCAGCTTGCAGGACTCTTTCTGCACGTTGTATGTCTTTGGTTGTATTGGCAGGATTGTTAGTGGCCCTGTAGGCATCTCAGAGATGGGGAAGAATGCTCCTGGTGTAACCTGGGGAAGGTGTGGGGCGGTACCTTTCTTTTGTTGTGCCTCTTTGTATGTGCCTAAACAAGAGGCTTTGTCAGCTTAGTGGTTTCCCAGGTTGCTGAAGAGATCTGCCACTGTCCAGCTAGTTAGGGTTTGAGGAGAGGGGTCCTGGGCTAACCCGCAGGTGCTAGCTGCTGTTTGGACTGTGTGCTATAACTTGCTTCCTGTTTTATTTCAGGTTCCAATTCTCAGTAAAAAAGAAGATGTTTTTGCTTACTTAGCAAAATATTCTGTGCCACTGCTACGAGCGGCATGGCTGATCAAAATGACATGTGCCTACTATGCTGCTATTTCTGAAGCTAAAATCAAGAAACGCCAGGCCACCGATCCAAATATAGGTAAATAAACAACTTTAATGTCCGAATGAATAGTAACAGCTGAAAGGACCTGCTATTCCCGTTTGTGGCTTTTGTGTTACTGACTGTCTGGAGATGAATCTGTGTAGTGGGAAGGGGAATAAAAAGTCTTTTTAATTGGTTTTGCTTAGAATTGTGTGTCAAAGAGTACAAAAAGCCATGTGGCATAAATACAGCCCTGTTGGCTTGTTCTCCTCCCAGCTGTTTTCTCCTTAAATCTCCATGCACGGTATCTGAGGAGCTGACTGCGCTGTGTCTTAACCACTGATGCCAGTCTCTGTGGGGTTGCCAGGAGTGGCAAAGGCTGTGCTAAGATAAACATTACCAAGGAGCAAACTGAGCTGCTGATTTAGAAAGCCTGGAACAAAATGAATTTGCAAGTGTATGTGTTAAAACATAGGTGGTAATGTATTTATTTTAAGTATTGATGTTAAATGACACTGTCTGGCACCAAGCCAGTAGACCAAACAGTGAGCACCCTTTAGAGATCAACGGTATGGTAACTATTAGTTCTACTCTCAGTTTGTATGCAATAGCTACAGCTCTTCCACTACCTGTTATGAACTTTTTCCTTTTCCTTAAAGCATCTGTGATCAGATGCTGTTTAGCAGCATCTCCATACGGCTGTGAGAAATTTTTACATCGTTCTACTAACTCATTTTGTTTCTTTCACTTCTTGTTTGTTTGTTTTTATTTTTAGGCTTGAAGCATTCATTTTCACTTTGAATTTCTAATTAAAGCCCAAAAAGTGTTTCCTGGCGAGCATCTTACGCCTATTTTTTCATTATAGTTACAGATGTGGGGTCCTTGTGGCATGGTCTTCTGAAGTACTTGCTGAATATGATGTATTTATCCCTTGTTTACCCCCCTATTTATTCCTTGCTTAGTTCTGGGTGGCTGCAGTACTGACAGGCTTCCCTATGAGCATGTTTTGGCTTCCCTTGTGTGATGTTTGTTTCTGACCTTGCCCTGCTTTGGGACAGGAGGGAGTCAGACAGCCTCGTGAATTCGGTCTGGTGCGTGCCTGTAGCTGGGCAGTCCTGTGTGGTGCAGTGGACAGTGAGGCTGATACCTGCCTGTTCTGTTTCTCTCAAGGACTTGGTCTGGAGGATCTTTGTGCAGGCCTGTACCATGTGTCTGGCATGGCCTGTGAGCTGCTGTGCTTTAGGGATAGCCCTGGCTGGCTTGGGTGTATTGGCCTGCAGGTCAGCAAATGGCATTAGGCATGCCCTAAATGCTGTCCTCTTGCCTTTTTTTTTTTTTTTTTTTTTTTTCTTTTTTCCTTAAGTTCTCTTTAACCTCCTAGGTTGTCTTCCTTTTCTGTTGATTCTCATAAGCATTTCTGGGAGTATACCCTAGCAGAAAACTTAACGGGCAGTGAGAGCAGGTTGATTGCTTTCCTAATCCGTTGTGAGTAGCGCTGCTAAGGGTGAGAAAGCAAAGCAAGAAGGTAAGGAAAGCTAGGGTTGCCCACTCCACGGCGGTAGGTTCTAGGTCATCTGGTTTGCTCTGCTCTGAGCTGTAGCTCTTCGCTTCCTGGGAAGGGGACAGGCAGTGGTGTGTGGTGGAGGGGCACACACGAACTGCTCAGGCTCTGCTTTTGGCTGGCCTGATGGTGGCATCTGCTTCACAACGAGAACGGAGAGCCAGTGAAAGTATTGGTGAGTGGAGGGGCCTGTGATTTTATCAGCGAGTATTCTGAGGCAGATTTCCACTGTAACTGTGCCGAAAGTGATGCTGAATATTACGCTGTCTGTCCAAATTCTGTTAGTTTTTTTTTTTGAATTTTGGAAGTAATTTGATGTGTGTTACTGTGTAGTCTTTGACATTCCGCCAAATGTTCTAGATCTGTCCCCTAGGTAACAGAAAGGTGGTTGTGTTGTTTCTAACTCAGTAGCATAGAGATTTTGGTAATTGCTTTGGGAAAATTATTCTTTCATACCATGCCATGAAAACAAGTGTGATACAGTGGATTTGGAATTGTTTTTCCAAAAGTGAGTGAGTGTTTGAGGTAAATCTAGTTAAATAGCTGTATGAAAACACTAAAACCCACTAGCTTCATACAGAAATTTCAGATTTGGTTAGAAAGGCATTCAATGTATATTCTATGGCAGAATATTCAGTTAACAGAACTGCCAGTTATAAATTCAAAGGGGAAAAAAACACAGAAGGAAAGCGCTAGCTGAAATCTGAGGTGGGTAGTAACCAGTAAAAATAGTTGTGTTTGAGCCCTAGTTCCTGTAACTCTGGCAGTGAACAGGCTTAGGTTGTCAAAGCAATTGCATTACGCATTCATGAAAGAGTGTGCTCTTCCAAAATATGCTGCTTGCTGATTACATGCAACTCTGTCAGATGTTTGTGAGATAGTAACAAACACCCTTGGTTGTCCCAGTTATGCTGTTTAGAGTATGCCTCCTTTACAATTCCTATTTTCCCAAAGCTTTCTATGTATGGTCAAGCCATCTACTTTCATTTACTAATTTCTCGCAGTTACACTAAGTATACAATCACTGCTGGAGCATAGAGAAAAGCTGGTGGTTCTGGGTAGGTTTGTGTGTTTGAACAGTACCTACTATCTTAGGTATCACACAGAAAAGCGAATCAGTCTTCATTGCAAACCTCCACACCGTGCAGGTCAGTCTGACCTGAGGAGCTGTCTCTGAACTTCTGCATCCTCATCAGAGGACAAACCCAGAGGAGGTGTCTGTTTCAGTGATTGCAGCAAGAATCGTATATCCCATTGCTGGGGCAAAGTCCTGTCTAGTGTTCTGGTGGCTGTATGTGGAGGGGGAGAGAGGAGGGGAATAAACCTCCATATGGAAGGCAGTAATGAAGGGTATTTATTTGATCTGTTTCAAAGCTGTTTAGTGGTTGAATGCTGAGCTCTGATGAAAGAGACAGGTGATTCCCTGAAGGCATAGCTCGTATCTGTGCTTTTTACGTCACGCTAAGCTAGCAGGCTGCTTGCACGCCTGACACTATATATATGTGCTTTGGGAGCAGCGCAAAGGAGAGGCACATAAAAAAACCATTAACTCACACTGGGGGCTGCATTATGCAACCATGTGTTAATGCTTTGGAGAAATATTTTTCAACATGAATTTGTTTCAATTCTCACTGTGAAAGAAACCTTTTATCATCTGAAGTGTTCTAATTGTGAACTTATGTTGCAGAATGGACTCAAATTATAACCAGATACCTTCGGGAGCAGCTGGCAAAGGTTGCAGAGTTCTACCATGTGACATCCAGCCAAGGCAACGGCTCTGTGGTGATGCCTCAAGAGATGGAACAAGCCTTGAAGCAGTGGGAATATAATGAAAAATTGTCATTTTACATGTTTCAGGTAATACTTTAAGAAGTGAATGGATTTTTTTTTGAGGTCACTATTCTCGGGAAGTTGAATTTTAGATATTACTGGTAGTTTGTGTCATAAGACTTGCATAAATTTTAAATGCTAATTCATTTCAGAGATCTGCTAGCTGAGGAAACTTTGATTTGCTTATCATCCTTGATTGTGATTGCAGCAATGTACTCAATTATTCTCTCTCTTCCTATATTATCCCATCTTTTAAGGCTGTGTTTAATGATTGTGAGTCAGGCTGCGGTCGCTGTAGAGCACAAAGCCTTGGGTGTTTGAGTAGTGACCTGGCTGTTCAGTTCCATGGTGTTCTAGCCCATGCCCACCTTTGCAGTCTGCACGGGCCAGGGAGCTGGGACACCTGGTCCCCAGTCACACAGCCTTCAGCTGAAGACGTGTTGTGGCTTAGTGTAAGCAGAAGTCCTGCTAGACGTTGACCCAAGGTCACCTGAGCTTGAGCAGTGATGGTGGTAGAAGCCTCCAAGGAAGAATGCTGCTTTGTTCCTGGAATAGAAATAACTCTGAATCCTGCTCACGGCCCCTTGTCCATGCGGATGCTGTGATGGTGGTTGGTCCTTGCATGTAAAGTGATGTATGAGCATCCTGGTAGCTGTCATGGGTAATGAGAGTTAAACCAGAAATGAAATTAAACTTGTAATTGCACACCTTCTTGTTTAGTGCTCCCAGTTAACGAGTGATGCGTTTATTTAAAATCCTTTAAGGAAGGAATGCTCGAGAGACATGAGTATTTGACATGGATACTGGATGTTTTGGAAAAAATCAGACCTACTGATGATGATCTTCTTAAGCTGTTGTTGCCGCTAATGTTGCAGGTATATGCATGGTTCAAAGCCGTGTGATTTATTGAATCAATATGAGCATGACTCATTCATGTTAAATGATTGTAATATTTGCGGTGTTAAAATCTATGTAGGGATTTTTACATAAGACATTTGGGGAAATACATTGCATGGTGCATGCTTGGAATATATAAACACCTTTAAACTTTCTAATCCTTCTTAACTTGAATTGATAGGAAGTTTCTTTCTCTGTAGCTGGTCCTGCAGGACAGATGAAATTTTTAGAGACTGAACTACAGATTTGTATTTAGGATACTCCTTTGTAGTCCCTTTTAGTTTATGCATGTTATGTGTTAGATTGTTAATGAAAAATGAGTATGTGGAGTAGTAAACAGTTTTTTTTTTTTTTTTTAATTTCAGTATTCAGAAGAGTTTGTTCAATCAGCTTACCTATCCCGTCGCCTTGCTTACTTTTGTGCCAGACGCCTGTCGTTACTGTTAAGTGATGGTCCTACCCTTGTGGCTGCACATTCCCCTCACATGATAATTGGGCCAAGCAACCCTCCTTTGGCAGCCCCAAGTCCGACCGCGCCTGGTCCTGCGGTGAGCCCGGTACAGCTAGCCTGCTCAGATTTCCTCTCCTGCCCTCAACATTGTCCGCTGGTGTATGGACTCAGTTGTATGCTGCAGGTAGGCAAGTGCTTAGTTGCTCCTTGTTTGTGAGGCTGTAACCATTCAGCTTATTGGAGAACAGTGTGCTTCTGGGTTTGGCAAGGTGCAGTAATTGGGGTCCGGAATGCAGCTGCAGCAGGTATCGTGAGAGGACCGAGTGGGTCTGGAGGGAGCCGGAGGGTGGATCCTCAGCACTGAGGTGTGGTGGAGCCACGCGTGCTGTGTGTCTGTCCGCACCTCTGCCACGAGAGGGAGCAGCTCTGCTGGCAGGAGCGGCCAAGCCTCCGCTCTGCGATGGAGTTTCTGGTTGCAGTGAGGCTCTGTGCAGCTTCTTCTCATCACCGGTGAACCTGCTCATTTATGCCAGACCCAGTTTGTCTTTGCGGAGTGCAGCTGGACAGAAGACCTTTGAGGGTTTCCCTGCTTCCTCCAGCTTGTAGTGGCTGCTTGGTGCCTGTGCAGACTGTTCAGGTTTTGTTGGGGTTACAAGCCATTTGTTGCCTTACTAACTTTTGCAGTTTTTAGGACAGTGGGACAGAAGAAACTTCATTTGTGCTTATTGGTCAGTGATGGTAGGATTGTTAGGAGTAGTTTTTTCCTAAAAAAGGACTTGTGTGATGGTACATTTTGGAGCATTTGTGTGACTGGTGCATTTCAGTTACTTGTGGATTTTAGAATTTTGAGAGACGAATTCATTTTAATTATTTTCTTAAATGTTAGTTTTGCATACGTAGCTTCTTTCTGAAAGCTAAACAGCAAAATGACTCTTTTTCTGAAGCCCATTCGTGTTTCACAGAGGGGATCTGACTGAAAATAACCTTTGGTGATATTATTTGGTGGCATTATAAAAGCAATACAAATGGGAATTGAACATGCATGTATTTAAATACAATTCTTAATAATGGAGAGGGAAAATAACATAGTAATTTAATTTCTTCAAATGGATGTTTTAAAGTGATTGTGCATAGGCTTGTCTTTTGTTTCTTTCACTGTAACAGGCCAAAAATGATTAGAGTCTGATGGACTCTCTTATTACTGGTATTGTTGGTCTTGTCTTTCATGTACTACTTCCATTTTATACTATTGCTTGCAGACTGTAACTCTTTGTTGCCCAAGTGCCTTGGTGTGGAATTATTCCACAAATGAAAATAAGAACATTAATCCAGGCTCACCTCTGGATTTACTTCAAGTTGCTCCATCTAGTTTACCTATGCCAGGTGGAAATTCATCATTTAATCAACAGGTAAGCTTTTTTCATTTTCTGTTTACTAAGATGTATTTTATATCCCAAAAAGTGATTTGCATTCATGAGGACTATACCTAAGTTTAGATATTTCAGTAGTTCTGCTGATGTGCTAGTGTTTGATGACCCAAGTTTCTTCAGTCAGGTACCAATTTTGTGAAAATATCTGGAATTTTATTTACATTCAGATGTTTTTTTTTACTTTAAGATGTAAAATGGCAAATAAGAGGAAGCTTGTCATACCATTTCTGAGATGTGACTTTTCAGACACCTTGAAAGTTAACTTCCATTGGGTTGAATCTAAGGAGCTTACATGAAAAGATATTTTATTGTACAAAATAATTTTAAAATAATGAAAACGTTTTAGCAGAACATACTTTAGTTTGTTGTTCCCAAATGTAGGAAGTGCTGGGGAACGCTATAGGGTACCTTGCTCCTGGTGAGAAACCTGTCACCAACAGGTTTCTTCTTCAAACTTTTCACTTCAAACTTGAAGCGAAAATTGAGACTTCCTATGACCAGCTAATTAGCAACTACCTTTTTTTTTTTTAAATCAGGTTCGGGCAAAGATTTATGAAGTAGAACAGCAGATAAAACAAAGAGGTCGTGCTGTGGAGGTGCGGTGGTCTTTTGACAAGTGCCAAGAATCGACTGCAGGTAAGACAAGTCAAAATGAAGTAAATGTTGGGAGTCTTAGCGTTTGCATCTGTTCTCCTTCTTTGAGTGTAAACCTGGTGCACTATGCTTAATTCCAGTAATAGAGTTGACAGATGGATGTAATGTAATAGCCAGCCAGCGTTTCTCCACAGAGTCCTCAGGTTTTGTACTTGCAATATAACATTAATATGGAAGTGTTGGGTAAAAACTAAAAAATCAGGTTTGGGCTTGGGTACCTGCAGCTCCTGGATTACCTAGGTAAGAAATGTGTCTGAAAGAGCTTGTTTGCAGGTTAGGTAGGGTTATGTAGGACAGAGATTCTTGCTTGAAATACGTATGTAAAACATGCAAAATTAGAAAATATACATTTACTCTTTGAAGCTTGTACTTGAGCTTTCTTTTCCATGACAAAAAAAATATCTGTAGAAATCAGGCTATCGAGAGTACGAGCAGCTACCTAACAGTGAGATAAACATCAAATAAAGATTTGTATGGGCTTTTAGGCTGCTCTCTGTTTCTGGTCATTCTGTGCTTAGAGAACTTTTGTGTAGTGGTGCTATTCTTAGTGTAGGGGATTTGTTTGTTCAACTTGCTCATCTGTTGATCAACAGATGCTACCATCCATATGTGTGTTAGGGAAGTCTCAGCCTAAACTTATCAGTGGTCATTCTCACAGATGATTTGAGGTCCTCTGAACTTCAGTGTGGTACTGTGGCTCAGACTTGCCTTTTGCAACTGAATTGCTTGTGATTTAAACCATTAGGAGTCCAGTGTGTCAGCTTCTTCCTCTACTAGAGGACGGCAGCAACATAAGTGGTTACAGGTAAACCTGCCAGCAGTAGTGATGTGGCCCTCCACTGCAGTCACCAAGAAATGGATTCCATGGTGGTGGCAAGTGGATGGTCCCTGCTTCTGCTGACTCATACAGGATCCTGTGCTGTCCTGCTGCTTATGATGGTTGTGACTGATAATGTCTTAAATCCTACAGCATCTTCCTTTTTAAACTTTTTTTTTCCTCCTCTAACTCCTATATCTAGGGGTGACCATCAGCCGAGTTTTGCACACCTTAGAAGTGTTGGATCGACATTGTTTTGACAGATCAGATTCCAGCAATTCAATGGAGACTCTTTATCATAAAATTTTCTGGGCAAACCAGAATAAAGATAACCAAGAGGTAATGACCACTCTTCTCACTGTGTAATCTGTAGACAGAGAATTTTATTTTTACTTCTGAGAATCGTTTGTGTGTGTTTTTAAGTATAGACTTGATACAAAAGCTTTGTGTTTTCTTTTTTCTTTTTTTAATTATTATTCAACATTTGGTTTATTAGGACTAAGTAGTTGTTTGCTGTTATAAATTCTTCAGTGCAATATACTGTAAAACTCATTTAGGAGAATACATGTTTTTTTGGATCATCTTTTGGGTCGTGAATTAAGTATTTTTTCTTTCTTTTTTTTTTTTTTTTTTTTTTTTTTACACTTTTACATCTATTGTAGAAAGTTTTATATTAATGGCTTATTAAATATATTAAAACATTCTAAAATCATGTACTTTTTTTTTTGATATTGTTACCTGTGCTACTAAAGCCATTTTCAGAGATCATAAAAATCATTATCAAAAGTCTTCAACATTTTGCTTTTTTTTTTTTTTTTTTTTTTTTTTCCATGATGCAGATGACAGCATCATTGGGCCCATGTGGTGTAATGTCAGACTCCTGAGCTTTCTTGGAGGGTGTTTGGGGAAAAGAATAACCGGCTTTAGCAATACACTTATGAAGTAAAATTTCAAAGTGGAAAATAGTAGTGAATCTGTCATAGCTGCTTATGTTAATGTTGTAAAAACATTTTTTGCAAAGTTGTTTTTCAAATTTACCTTTTTTTTCTTTATAACTTCATGTTCTTAGTGATTGATAATCATAATGCAAGGCCCTATATTGCACAGAAACACTGCACAGTAATAGTCACTCAGTCTTATAATGACTTTTGCAACAAACAAACAGAGTATGTTGGTGGGGAGATGAGATCTCTTTGGAAATATTTCCAGACAGATATACCTGCCAACCAACTCTGCATGTGAAGCTCAGAACTGGTAGGTAGGAATGAAAGACTTGCCAGTCGGCTTTATATTTCAAGCACGTTACTATGATCATGACAGGAAAAAATACAGCTGTCTCATGCCAGCAACAATGTTTGTGTTTTGAATCATCTGGGACAAGCCTTTTTTGACTGCAGAGTTCCTACATTTTCAAGTTTAGTCTTATGCAGTCCAGTTTAAAGCGCTAGAAATCTTTAGAGTTATGTGGTACTTGCAGCGTTATGCATCTCATATAGCTGTGAAATTGGTATGTACACAGATATGTTATAATGTTAGCTTCTCTAACGTGTTATGTAATATACATTTCATCATAACTCATGTTAAAAAATTGGCTTCAATTTGAAATATATTAATTGTATTGACATAGTAATTGCTAAAAATTTTTGCATAGCTCAGATTAAATCCTGGTTCTTTCAAGCTTTTGTTCCACTTTCATGTGGAAGAAATGATAACTTGCATGGTTTCTGTATTGATTTTTTTTTATCCCTTAGTCAGTTCATGCCCTGGTAAGATTTGTCCTGTGCTCTTGAAATGAAAATTGGTGTTCAATAGACTGTGTTCTGGCACTCCTTCCAACTGTTGAATTCCAGCTTCTGTCCTCCTACAGAGGTCTGTTGTGTTGGACAGCTGGTATTCAGAACAGCAGGATGAAGATTACCACTCTGTGCATTTTGAAGTACTTTATGCCTTTTGAGAGGCAGGTGATTAGATGGATTGTAGCCTTTCAGGGGCCTAAGACAAATACAGCAAGCATCTGCAAAGGTAAAATTTAAGGGTGGTGAGGAAATAGATAATGGAGAGCTGTTATATCAGACAGATGAAGTTGCTGGAAGTTCATAACACTGATGCTTGGATGCAGTCAGGATTTTTAACACACATTTTTTTTTTTTTTTTTAATGGATAGGGTTTCATATGTTTTAAGTGCTAGCTTTTTGTTTGCATCTGTTTTGGGGGTCAGCTGATGTAGTTCCGTGCTGTTGCCCTCCTACATTTGTTTTTATATCTTTTTTTTTTTTTTTCCCCTTCTTCCTACATTTCAGAAGGTTTTTCTAACTTCCAGCTACAATTGTATTTACAAACCATTTTTTTGTGTTTCAAGAGGCAGTGTTGGTAGTGAGTGTTCTGAAAGCAAGGTAATTATTCTGTTCTGTTCTTGTTGCGGGTTGTCTGCTATTATTATGTTTGTTATGTGGTACTTCATGACCTGAGGTCGGGTTGCCTTGAAAATACCTCTGTTTTGGCTCCTGAACAGCTATCTTAAAGATGTGTTCCCTGCCTCTGGTACCAAACATCTTTATCAAGGTCTGTCTAGCTAATTTGCAGGGCTGCCTATCTTCTAATGGCATAATACTTTTACTCTGAGATGGAGAACAATGAGTAGTAAGAGAAGCATTGTCATACAAAAGTGATGTACCCATGTTTGCACAGTTGTCATGGGATATTGTAGGGAAAGCAGACAAAAAGGGTTTTAATGTATTTCTGAGAGAAGAAAACCTAACCTTGAAAGTTTCAGTTGTACCTTACTGGGTTTGGGGCTGGTATGAAACTAAACATTTAGATAATCTATAGCTTCTAAAGTCCCCTGGAGTTTTCAAGACTGTTGTTGCTTGCCTCAGGCTTAACTTTTGGCAGCCAAATGAGGTTGCCTCATGTTGCTGAATATCTGATGCTGTACTTGCTGTGTATTTTCACATTGGAGCTTTTACCATTACGTTCATGTTTATTAGTTTTGTTGTTAGCTGCTTACCTCGTGGGCAGACTGAGTGCCCGTGGCCAGCCAAGCCCTACCCGATGTTTCTGAGGCTCGCCTGCTTTCTCCAACAGGCTGCGAAGCCGCTAGATGGCAGCTTGATGTCCCGCGGGCCTGGGACCTGGCTCACGCTCTGCAAGTTGAAGCACATAAGGATGTTCCCACATGAAATGCTGTTTGTCTTTTTTTGTCTCTCTATTTCTTTCCCACTTAATAAATTTAGGATGTTTTTCCTAGGCAGAAAAGGTCATAAGTTAAGAGGTCTTGTATGTTCTGATTTCAGATGATAACTTGTGTAAGCCCGCGAGGACTTCTGTTTTGTGAATAAGACAGCTATCTCAGGGATGTCTGCCTGCTGACGTAATTATCTAAAGCACAACATAGTTTGAAGGACAGCTATCTACTATCCCCCGTTGTGATGTGGGAATGTGTTTGGAACTTATTTCCTGTCTGTTTTTTCCTGTCGGATTGCTAAATTTTCTTGTGAAGATTGCAAGTGATGCCAGTGCTTGCATGTATCAGTGGTGCTCTCAAGTACTGGAGCAGAAGGAAGGTGACTGCTGCTACAAAGTGCTTAGGTTCTGAGTGGGTCTAAACACACACAAACGTACTCCAGATGCTGCTTTTATATGTGCTGCTGATTTCTTTGGAATCATTTTAATATACAGTTGATTGCTTCCAAGTGTTGGAGTAAAAGAAGACTTGGGGGAAGCGGCTGGAGCGAAGGAGGGTAGGTGGGTGTAGATTAGCTGCAAGGCCACGTGTCCTAGGCCCTGGAGGAGTAAGGATTGCTTTGCATCCCATGGGGAGATGCGGAGGAATGATGGTGAAGGATAGAACCTGCTAACACTGGTGATGGGGCCGAGAGACCAAAATGGAGAAAGAATACGGTGTGAGGGGCTGAGCTGTGGCTGTACATTGAGTTTGAGTGGGACAAATGGGACAGAGATGGCATACATTGAACAAAGCTCAGACTTCGAGCATCGTGCAGCAGATGGTGAAGGTGGCACACTGAAGCTATGTGAGATGTGATGTTAAATCCACGTTTTGACCGGACCTGGGACAAACCGTCCATTCTTGACCGTCTTGAGAGAGGCCACAGCAGTGATAGAAGAATCTAGTGCTTCTCCAGTGACTTGATGCTGCATTATTAAGTGGACTTGAAATAGGAGATAAGAATTACGTTGCAGTGTCTTGCAGACTGTCCCTGTGATCTAAGAATGATGGTCCTTGGATAATCACATATGAGTAGCTTGGTTTGAACCTTAACTATAGATCCCAGCCTGGGTTTGCTCTTACGGGAGGATTTCTTACTGGTGCAGGGTGATCACCAGGCTCTGTGTGCAGACCAGGAAGCGGTGCAGACATCTGTGAGATGTTCAGCTTTTTATTCATGAAGTTCCAACTGATAAAACTTTTGCTGTGAATGTTTGGCAGCCAATAAAAGTAAAATTTCACAATTAGTATGGTAAGAACGATATTACATTGTGAACATAGTGAGTACAAAAGTACTCAAAAGACTACAAAACAAAAGTAGTACATACAAAAGATACTGACTTGCACAGAGTTTCTCAGTAGATTAAGCTGGGTAGGCGGATGTGAAATCTAGAAATCTGTGACATGGCATAAGGCAGTAAATTCACTTTCATTTTGATGGTATTGTAGAAAAACATACTGGTCTTAATTATAGCCATGAGTGTTTTCCATCTGACATCTCCTCGACGCAGAATATCTCTTGTGCATTGGGGATTAGCCCTGAGGATGTTACTGTGCGGGTATCATTATGTAAAATCCTGAAGCTTCATCGATATTTGTGCTCTTGGATTGATTTTAAAGTTCAGGTCTCTGAAATCATATTTAGGTCTTGTGTTGTCTGCAACAGTCTGACTGCATAAAGTCCAACTGAATTCTTATGATGCCAAGAGTTTTTTTCATTTTAGAGTGAAAAACTCATGCTTTTAATCTTGGTTCTCACGAATGTGCTTGCTACAAACGCGGAGTTAATATTTGCCTTTCTGAGATCACTTTGCTGGAAATTAAACAAACAAACAAAAAAAAAACCAATACACCACCCCCTGTGTCTGTGGGAAAGGAGGTCTAACGATGCTGTTTTAGTGTGGTAAGCTAGAATTTAACAGTTTGATGCTGCCTGGGGGACCTGAATCTGAGTATGTTGGGATGCGTGACGGGTAAGAGAAACAGGATGAGCGAAATAAAATGAATTGAAATGAATTTGTAGAATCAGAATCTGTTTCCACAAACACTGAGAAAATAGAGGATGTTCTGAGCAGTCTTGCAGTGTTTTTAATAATGCAGTTAGCGTTAGTTCAGTTGCTTGAATTGCTTGGTTATCTATAACTTGTCTGTGCAGGTGTTTTCACCCTTCATTATTTCAGAAAATTCAACATAATATTCCTGCTCACTTAGGTATGAAGGGAGTTAGTACAAAACTTGCCTGAGAGGGAAAAAAAAATTCTGTGACATAAATAAGTGGCATAGTCCTTAAGAACAGTTTGTTTTTTCTTTTTACCTGACAACTACAGCGAAGTAGAGGAAGAGACCGGGGGAATGAGCGTGAGGAGCTGCCTGCCCGCGAGGGGTGAAGGGGTGCTGCGGACAGCTGGGTGCCCCGCAGGGAGCTCGGCTCCTTCAGTAAGGTGGTGGTCCGGGATTTGCAGGTTAGAAAGGCAGGCTGCAGTAATAAATGTTGCCATATTGTTCCCCTTCTTTTCCTCTTTTGATTTAAAAACAGCCTCCTGGAAACCATTTATTGTCTTCTTAGAAAGCAAACTTGGAGTTTAAAAATACTGGTCTTTTTTCGTGGAGGAGTTAATTTGAAAATGCAAACTGGAATTGTGAGTCCAAATTCATTATGTAGACTTGAATAAAAAAAAAAAAGCTGGTTAGTGTTATTAAATGATAATTCTAGTACATTTGAAACAGAAATGCTCATTTCGAAACTGAACTGTATTGCCCAAAGAGGCACTCAGGTTTGTTGTTTTGTTAACCTTTTTCATGATTCAAAGACACTGGCTTCATTGGACACGGACCTGACTTGCAAAAAGCATTTGCTTAGATCTGTGGAAAGATTTGTTTGAAGACATTTTCAAGATGTTTTGAAAATAATAGGAATATCCTTAGGAATATCCTTTGTACATACGTACATACATAAGTGTATATCTGTACACAATATACAGTGTTATCTCACCCATATCCTCCTCAGGCACCTCTGAGGCCAGGAGAGCCGGTCTGCTACAAGCTGTAGCTTCCTTCCAGCACGAGGTGGGGTGCTGTGCCCGGTGGCAGGGCAGTGCCGTCCCGCGGTGCGGCGGGCGCTTCCCGTAAGGGGCTCCCAGCGCGGTGGCGCGGCGCTGCCTGCGTGACATCTCGGAGGAGCGGTTACGACAGACGACGCTGGCATTTCCCAGCGGCAGTGAGTCACGCACCTGCTCCCCTTCTTGAGGGGTTTAAAAGAAGCGAGAGGGGATGGGGGTTTCCTCCTGCTTAGCGATTTGAGCTAGTTAGGGGATGCTACGTCATACTTTCTGCCTCCGTCACAAAAAAAATTTTGCAGTCTGAGTACTCGGCGGTGGTCTTAGCTTGAGCAAAAGTCAAACTTCATTTTTAGTAGCAACTTTTGAGTTAATAGAAAAAGCAGGGGCTAGTGGGAAAAGAGCTCTGAGTTATAAAAAGCAGTTTTAATAATACTTCTGGCTCTCTATCTCCAAGTGTATCAGAAACAACCATGTTTAATCCTTTCAGTGCTTCCCTTTATTAATAGTTGTGTTTCTTTTCCCTTTTTTTTTTTTTTTAAACAAGTAACTCTGCTCATCTTCGCCCACCTTCTGCTCTACGTATAAACTGGTGGAGGTGAGACCTTTTGGTTTTCTTTGAAAAGGCTTGACTAACGACTTTCAGAAAGTTGCAGCTATTTTAAGCCATAACTATAAGACCCAGAATAGCTAAACAACGAATTTGTGAGTGAGATGTTTTCCACCACACAGCTTCTATGTGCCTAAAACAGTAGGTACGGTTCTCGGGAACTGACATTTGCAGCAATAAAAAGGCTCCCGGAGTACAGGTGTTGCTTTAAGGCCTCTCATGCGGACTTCTGTTGGGCAAGTTGCCACGGTTGTGAGCGAGGTGCCTAAACTTGTTGAAATCGTGCTTGGAAGGTGCGTGCTGCCACACGTAGTTAATCTCTGCTGTCTGATGCCACCTTGCAGTGTTTTTGTCTCACTAGGAATGGTGAGAGGTTTGGGAATTTTGAAGAAAGGGCCTTGTCTGTGGGAGAGTTCCCTCCTGCGGCTCAGAGATCCAGGTCTCACCTGCCCACATCTGTTCTGTGCCCTGTCACATCTTGAGTCCTCCCTACAAAAAAATGTAGTCACCGAGCAACATGTGACCTGATCTCACTGCTTTCCTGCCCCTGAAGCTTTAAGGGTGCAAGTGTGATCTCACTGCTGCTCTTTAAGACAATAGTTTGAGCCCTCCTGAAATGTGGTCTGCGCTTTTCCAGGCTGGAACATCTGCAGATACAAAGTCCCAAATTAGATGAATCCAGAAGCTGGTTGTTATTAAGAGGTGTTATTCACTTGCATTCTTGTCGTGTAAGTAAACATTTATAGCATCAGAGGGGAGGAAATCATGAGGTAAGCTATCGCGAGGCAGCATCAGGAGGAAGGAAGCCGAGCAGTGAAGCTGCCGCACAGGGGGCAGGAAGCGAGAGCTCCCCATGCGTGCTCAGCAGCATCACAGGCTGCTGCGGCCCCGGCTCCTGGGAGCAGCAAACCACGGGCTGCGCTCAGCAGAGCAGCGGGTGCCCAGCACAGGAGTTTCCAGCACTGGACGTTCCAGCACTTCCCTTTTTGATGCAGCTGAGCTGAGGGCTGCTTAGGAAAGTCTCGCCTCTGCCTGTGTGTGAGAGGCTTGCTTACTGTGAGGTTTCCTGGATAATTCTTTACATTGCAGGGACTTGATACAGCCGTAAAATACATTTGTTATTTTCATTGTAAAGCAGATAGAAGTGTTTGATGGTTAGACACTTCAACATTACTTTTCTCAGCTGCTGCACTTGTCCCATGTTGCAAGAGCTTGATGTGTGTGAGTAGTTCTGGTGATGGTATATTGACAAAACAAAGTCTGATGGGGTTGAAATAGTTACGTGTACTCAGATAGCCTTTTTTTTATTGCTGAACATGTCAGTTCCTGAGAACCAAACCTACTGTTTTTAGGTGCTTAAAAGTTGTGTGGTTGAAATTCTTAGATGGATAAACATCTCCATGTGTTCTCTGTGTACATGAAACTGGAGAATTCGCACTGTGATTTTTTAACGTGAATAATCAGTTCTAGCCATCTGACCTGTCAGCCATCTCTGAAAACGGAGTTCTGCTTTTTACAGGCACAGAATTAGGGATTCTTTTTTATATTCCTGCGCTAGTAAATATCAGTGTTAGCTGATGACTCACTTAGAAACCGAATGAATTGACTGTACTTTCTGAACTGTAGGGCTGTCTGCCTCTTGTTGTTTGGGAAATAAATCAGTTTGTCACTTGAAACAGGTCAGTCCTTCAGCAAAATCTGACGTTCAGGTAGAACAGACAAAGAATTAATCTGTACTTAATTTGTGTAGACCTCAATGCTATCATGACCAGAGTAATTTCACACTATTTTCTTGTGAAGTGCACAAACATCCATCCATTATTAATTTCTTTTAATATAACTTTAATACAGACTCATTGCAGTATTATGCAGAAGTAAGAGTTCGTAGCATTTCTTGAAAAAATTGAAGTATCTTCCAGCTTTACCATGGGCTTAGCTGTAAGCGAGCTGCTCCCTCGTGCAGTGGGAGCGGTCAGCTCACCGAGCACCAGCCCTGGTGGCTTCGCCTTGCAGCACTAAATGCTGCTGAGTGCAGCAGTGAGGTTAGCTGGGCAACAGACTGGCTCTCCTGGCTCACTGACAGTGTCTGAGGGAAATACTGATGTGTGCACGCAGGTATGTGTGCTTTAGTGCTGTGTGCTGGCAGTGTTTGTGCTGCGTGTTTTCCTTGGAGGAACAGCACCCTTGTTTCTCTCGAAGGGTAAATAACTGCTGGCTTTCCACTCCTAGGATTTGACGTTTCACCAAAGAACTCAAGTCATTTTTTTAGGCCAGAACAAAAACGTGTAAGATCACTGCCGTAGCCGTTTTACCTTCAACAGAACCCTGTGTAAGCCTCCCTTTGGAGTCTCTTGTCCCCTTCTCTGTTGCCCCAGCCCAGGGAGCTCAGACCTGCAGCATTTGTGCCCCTACCCCATTGCCTCAGCTCTTGAAGGCTTTCCTGGCCTACTTTTCTGAACAGATTTGGTCCTAGGAGCATCACCTGTTCCTCACTCAAGAAAATAAGCTTCTTTGTCATTTCCAAGTGCAGTCCCCTGTAAGGAAGGAAGGGGGAGGAAGGAGGCAGGTCCTGTACTGCCCTCCTTGGGGTGCCACAAGCCTCAGGGAACGGGCAGCCCTTGCAGGTGGTGTCTGCTTGGGGCACAGATGCACTTCTTTGTTGGCGGTGTGCTTTCTGTTGTTGGCAGAAAGGGAAAGAAGCCAGTGTGGAGATCAGACCTTTTGAAAATGCACAGTGTCCATACTTCGGTTGTCAGCCAACTGCATCTAGCCACAGCAGAGGTGGCATTGCTGCGTGGCTTCGCTCGGGTTGGAGAGAAGCATTCCCCTTCTGCCCTCCATTGCCCATGCCCTTGTCATTTAGTGTCTCCTGTTGGGCCATTGAAATGCATTTCAGGAAATGTGTGTGTATGATGTGTGTACATGTATCCATGTGTACCCCACTTGTGTTTTGGCATATTATTGCATTTTTGTGTTTTTGAGGAGCAAGATTGCAAAGCTTTGGAGCAGTAACTTTCATGCTTGGGAGCCTGTAATTCTTAATTGCTATATAAAAAGTTTCTACTTTCTGGGGAAGCTACATTTAGCCTTTCTAATACTTATCTGTAAAGGTAGTTTCCACTAATCCTGGAGGAGGGGAGAAATCACATCTATTTATTTTGCAGGTCTTACTTGTGTTCGATGTTCAGATATAGTAGCGAGGTTGGGCAGGAGTGAGGAAGTTCAGCAGATCCAGTTCGGTAGCACACTAGAAAAATATTTCGAAAATGTAGGTAGTTAGTGCAAACAGGGATTTGATAAACATGCAAAAGATACAAACATAATGTATAGCATAGCTCTTACTTGGTAAGGGGGGATTTTCTAAAGACTGTTCTTAAAAGGCCTGTTAGGCATGTACGGGTCAGAAGTAAGTTGAGCTTTTTGGTTGGGAGTTTTTTGACCTTGGTTATTTGATCCTCACACCTCCGGAGTTGGTGGGTTTGGTTTTGTTTTGTCTTGGTATGAGTCGGTGGTGTGCTATTCATGGTCTGGAAGTGGAGGAGGTTTGGAAGAATTGTTATAAAGAACACAAATTCTGTGTGGTTATTTTGGTTGAGAGGCTTTGTGGGATATGCTTTTCCTATTTTACCCTTTACTGTTTTGTGAAGTAACACTATGATAAAAGACAGTTTTGATTTGAGTAGCAGCAGTGTGAAAATTGGAACTTCCCTCTTCTTCTGCTCCCTCTGCTTCTAGGTTATGTTTAATTAGAAAATATGAATGAAACAACCTTCTGCATCCATTAGTAGTAAAGAAAAAAAACAGCAGCTTTTTCCCTCCCTCAGAACACCCCTTGCTGAAAGCTGCTTGCTCATAAATAAGCCTGTTGGATGTGTAGGTGAAATGGTTTTCTTTTTGTTCTTGCACTGAACAGGTAGCCCCAAACGACGAAGCTGTGGTAACTCTACTCTGTGAATGGGCTGTAAGCTGTAAAAGGTCTGGTAAGCACAGGGCCATGGCTGTAGCCAAACTCCTGGAGAAGAGACAAGCAGAAATTGAAGCAGAAGTAAGTTCTTTCTACTTCTAGAATAGCATAAGCAGTGTGCTTAAAAAGAAAGATATTTCTAAAGAAAAATCACTTTAATCTCTACTCTTTTCAATACAAAGTAAGTTTGATTGCATTTGGAACACTGGAGATGTTGTTATCATTTACAGTTTTTATATTCTAGATAAAATGAAAAAGCTGTCTACTTAGGTAAGAAATTACAGCCTGAGAGTGGTTTTATGCCTCTTTGTTTGAACTGTTTTACTTCTGTGAGCTACTTGTCCAAATAAATGGATGCCACTGTACCTGGAGTTCCTTGAAAAGTGGGGCATGCATCTCCCCTGCACACAGGTGGGTGCGTGCCTGCTTGGAGGACTTGAGGATGGCTCCAAAACAAAGACCATTTTGAGGCAAAACTTGAGTGTAATTTTCATCTTGCGTTCTGTAGAACTGCATTCATTGTCAGGGGAAATGATAATAGTTTCACTGGAGAGGCAAAACACGACAGTGGTGTCTTTGATGTAAGCAGTTATCTGTCTGTAGTGGTCCTGTTGCAGCTTGCAGGAGCTGACGATGCTTCCCTGACGTTCCAGCCCTGCACTTCAGCGTGCACGGGGCGCTGTGTCAGCCACAGCCTTGCTGCAGGTCCCTGGGCTGTCAGCACCCCGCAGCCCTGCACGGAGCAGCCTCTGCAGCCAGGCTGTGCGAGGCTTTCGCATCGTCCTCGCCTCACCACAAACCACTGCGGGGGGAAGGGAGTTGGCGTGCTGCTGCTGCCTCCCACCCCGGCACACGCGGCCGAGGTGTTCGCCCTGCCTGTTGCTACGCTTCTTGTCACTGACACAAACGAGAGGAGTTACCTTTTGTCTTCACTTTGGTCAAGGAAGTTCTGGATCTTAATTTGTTGTTGTTCTTATATGAAATTGTGCCATTGCAGGTGATGGTACGTGTGAGAGGTATTCCTTTTCAATAAGTAATCCAAAGTGAATAAAACACTTCAGTAATAACCTAACTGGGGTAATGGGAGAAAAGTGTCATTCTAGAGCAAGTCTGCATTTTATGGAGAGGTAGGAAGCAATCCCACATACACCTGCCTCACTTGCAAATTGTGGGAACACCGGCTGTGTTTGTGTGTGGATACATGCTGTTTTATGTATTTAACTGTGCAGAGATGTGGTGAATCTGAAGTCCTAGATGAAAAGGAATCTCTGTCTTCAGCCTCCTTGACAGGTTCCAGTCTTCCCGTTTTTCAGAATGTCCTGCTGAGGTTTTTAGACACACAGGCTCCCTCATTATGTGAGTATTAACTAACTCGTATTCCAAAGTGGGTCAGAAATGACTGTCTGCTCTCTGGCTGCTGAAGTCACTGTTTTGTTGTAGCAGGTGTTTCGCAGTTTCTGTGATGACCAGCTTGATTTTCTTATGTATTTATTTTTGGAATTTCTTACCTTGTTATAGGATTTTTCTGTGATTTTTTTTTTTTTTTTTTTCCTCCACGAAAGTAAATTTGGAAGAAACAATGTTTATTTCTGTTTAGGCTGTAAAAGATTTAGGGAAATTACTTACACTACATGCATAATTAAGACCAAACACTTGCCTCTTTTTGACAAATCCACCTTCAAAGTGACTGACTTGAATGTTGTGCACAAGTGTTGAAACCAAAAGCTGTTAGGTGGCAAATAGGTGGGCTGAAAAAAAAAAAGAATCTTTGTCCATTGTAGGTTGCTCTAAGAAATGTATCGGTGTAATAAAACTGTCTGATATTGTACCTCGTGTTTCTGGTACTTGTTAATGTTTTTATTTTTATTTTTTGGTGCTCTTAAATTGAGGGGGATTTTAAGTAGTTTGAAACATGATATTGAGAACTCTCAACATCCGAAAAAGGAGAAAATTCTTAAAAATCTGTTACAGACTCTGGAGTATTGGTGTTGCTCTATTTTCGTGTCATTGGTGACCCAAGTTTTACAAAACCATCCAAACTATTTGTGTTATTTAGACTTGTGTTTCTGATTTCCTTGTTTCAAATATGGTATCATCTTTCTTCACATGGGTAGCTCTGCGAGACAGCATATGGAGAATAGCTGGGGAACGTTTTCCTTGCTTGAAATATTCCTTGTTATTTTAGAAGACCAGAATAGTTTTGTTGTGTGATATTGTTTTTATGGTGGTTGAGATTCTTTGTCTCCAAAAATGAAAAGCATGTGACTGCTATATTTTGACTGAGGGCAAATCACTTAGTGTGTGGGGGTGTTTGTGTGATGCTCTTGTTGTGCCTTTCCGCACATCTTGGTGGGCAGTTCAGGATGGGTAAGGTTTGCAGAGAAGAGTTCTAACTTAGAACTGGTGTGTTCTTGGGCGTACTGCTGCAACTCGTATACTGCAGTGTAATGGGAGTTCCAACAAACATGAGAGGATAGTGTGTTAGGGTGAAAATCAAAAGAATGTCTCTGTTTACCGTACATGGGGGAAAGACTAATCTAGGTCTTATTGTTTATCTGCAAATTGCTTGTTACTTTGACAACAAATGACAATTCTAAATAGAAATTGTTATATATCGAATTAATTTGAGCTTGTATTGCGTAATTTGCTGTAAGTGCATGTTGATGATTTAGATTTGGTAGTTTTGTAGCCAGAGGTTTTTATTGCTAAGTAGTTGTTCTGGTATAGAGCTATTTTCTGGTGACTGCAATATTGCAAACATTCCTTTGTTATGGAACTAGTAAAATTAAATATAGCTGTGGCAAATGAAAACTTAATTTAAAAATTGTATTTCTCTAGACTTTGCTTTGTCGTTGGCAAAATAACATGCAATTCTTTAAACAAGCTTTTTCCTGATGTGTGTGAACACAATTATTAGTTAAAATAAAGTACACAGAATAAATTCTTTGAAAATACTTTAAAAACTTTTGTATTAGGAATACAAAAGCACTGTAGACAAGACAGAATATTTACCCTAGTAACAACATTTTGGAGAAGTACAGTCACTGGATTGTCTGTTTATAATCCAAAGCTTCACAATAAACTTAAATTTTCAGCACACAAGGAACGGCCTTGCCCTCTTTCCCCCCTTTTTTCTTTTCACTTATTTCAAAGACAAATCGAACAAATAAACGCCAGAACATTGTGCTTAACTGCTGACCTGCCCAGCTGCAGTATGTGGATAGTGTAGGATGCTCTGACATCCACTGCTGTTGAAGGTCCATCGTGTGCCTTGAGCAAACGTGCAGGTTGTACGTCACTACTTGGGAAGTGATTCATTCTGCAGAGGCAATGATAAAGCTGTCTGGGATGCCTGAGACACTTTTATCAGGCCTCTAGAACTTTAAAATGAATTTGCAGGGGTTTGTGAGTTGGGTAGCTGAGAAACAGATATTTATATGTTGAAATTACAGTCCTTTTTTTTTGGTTTTTGAATAGCTGACCCAAATAGTGATCATGAGAAGACAGAGTTTGTGAATTTGGTGCTGCTGTTTTCTGAATTCACTCGACATGATGTTTTCTCCCATGATGCGTACATGTGCACTTTAATATCACGTGGAGACTTGTCAATCACTGCAACTGCTAGATCACGTTCACCTAATGGGGAAACTGTGGATGAACACTATTCTAAGGATCATGACATGAAAATGGAGGTAACGCTTCATGTTATTTCCCCCATGTTTGGTACTCAGTTTCATAAAATGTAGGTTTTTCACTAAAGCATTACTATTTCAGATGTGAGTTTTTGGTGTTTTTTTTTTTCTTCTGTTTTTACTTTTTTTTTTTTTTTCAATCTATCTCTTTATCTCTCTCACTTAGAGAAAACTGAAAGTGATTTGTTGGATTCACTTTTGTATGTAACTTAAGTTTCGCAGTTTTGGTGCTAATGTGCTGAGCTGTCAGTTCTCTAGTGATCTGAGTAACTCGGGACAAACTAAAAGATATAATGTAGGTTTCTGAATTTACCAGTGGAAAAACTTACTTGCAGGCGTGCTTTAGTGAAGAGTAGAGAGAGCTTTAAACAGGTGGAATCAGCAGTAAGCCTGGGGTAAGCCCCACTGCCCTGTGTTGTGTGGGATGTGATGGCACGGTGCAGCTATGAACAGTTCCCAGCCTGGTAATCTGCTTGCAGATATGAGGAGCTTACTGTGTGCTGAACAGCCATGAACTGACGAGCATAAAGTGAAACCTCACGATTCCAACATGCACAGTCCATGTGCAATCCTGAGTCTTCTGTCAGATGAGCAGTTCTTAATCTTTTCTAAAATGAATTGAAGAGGAAGATGACTTTAAAATCCAGTCCATGGACCACATTTGTACTTGTGTGATAAGATGCAGCCTGTTGTTCTGCTACACAGTCCTTGTGGAGCTTGTGGCCAGCTAAAGTGTTCGCTCATTTATTTTTCATTTCATGTGTACATCTATTTTGCAGGTCTCATGGCCAAATCTGTGCTTAGATGTATGGGGTTTCTCCAAGTTGCTTTTCATGGTACAACAAAACAGCAAATAAATCTGGGGCAGGTGCAAGAGTCTGCCTCCTGTTTTATAGGTATCGCTGGGAGCAGAACTGCACGTGGAGATATACTGAAGTTTTGTTTCCCCTTCAGCTCCTGCTCTTTTCTATCCTTTTGTGGATTTAGGCTTGAGATTGAAATTCACTTTTGTGAATCAAGGTTTTCATAAATATTTAAAAATAGTTACCTGAAATCTTCCTACCATCAGTACTTTTTCCTTGATTCTTATAGGTGGAATGCTCGCGTTTACCTGTGATCAGTCGAATAGGTCTTCAATAAAATGTAACTGATGCTTGTTTTTCTCTCCGACAATTATTAGGATCATAGTATTATGGAACATATGGGCATTGACTCAGGAACCACTAGTATTTTTGATGATGTAGACAAGAGTGACTTTAAGGCAGATTTTGGTTCGGAATTTCCAGTAGGTTTAACTTTCAACTTTCTGCATGCCTTCGATGCCTGTGTCTGCTGCTTGCTGTTGTCACTGAGAACGCCTCTCTGTGCCCCTAGCACCACCTCGCTTCTTCCATCAACAGCCAGTGTCATTTGGAGCCAGTGCCTGATGCATTCTGGCGGTGCATGACCTTCTTTCTGTACATCTCTGCTGTGTGACAACTGCATTGCTTTACTGTGTGTCCCCTAGCTGTCCACGTGCACGCATGTGCACGTAAACACACATGTGCACACACTATCCTCTCTTCTTTGCTTTCCTCTGCTCCCCAGCATATTCAGAGTACAGTTAAGCATGAAGAAATATGCAGATACACCCACGTCTTTAACATTGAGGGGCCCCAATTGATACCTTTTGCTTTTCAAGTGACTCTTCTGTCTTTGCTCTGTCTTCCAAGTCTGTTTCCTCCTCTTCTTTTCCTAACTGTTAGCCTGATTCTGGATTACTCTTGAATCTCCTAGTTTCTTCCTTTGCACTGGTCCTCGTTCTGCATTGCATGGACTCCTGTGCCCAGACCTGTTGGTGCATATCCACTTGCAGGATATTGAGACCCCTGTTTTCTCCTAACATCTGTCATATTGATGGCTTCACGCATATCCATGCCTGCCTACAATGTCTCTTGTCTTCTGCCACCTTCCACTTCACCCTTCTCATTATGTTCCCTCAATCACCGGACTGTCTCATTGTATTTTCCATGTCACAACAGCATAAGTGTGGAAATTGCTCTGAATTGTAATATGCTTTCTTTTCCTGACTGAATACTGCTAGTTTAAAACTTGTCTAGCAACAATGAGCTATGCATAGAGATATAACGTGTACGTATCTGATTATATTTCAGGCTAGATTACCGTTTCCCTTGCTTTGTCTGTCTTTGAAAAAACACTCAAATATTTGTAAGCAAGAACAAAATTGTATCTCTGGAATTGATGAATTTCAAAAGTTAGAGGTTACACTTATCTTAAATGTTTGTTTTACATGACTTAGATTTTTTCTCCGATGCCTGGGGAGTCTTGTGAGAATATGAACTCTTCTTTAGACAGAAGAATTTCAGTTACCAGTGAGAAGTCGGTGAAGAGGGAAAGACTCAGAGAACTGATTTTTCCATCCAATTATGACCTCCTTCGCCACTTGCAATACGCAACGCATTTCCCTATACCACTGGTGAGTGTATTCTCTTTGTGCGCGTAACGGTACTGCCTGATGTGATGGCAAAGCGTTTAAAGAAAGAAGAACTCACTGCATAGAGAGCTGAGTGACCTTTGAAGGGCTTCCAGGTGGCTCACATGAGGCTATTTCTGCCCGTGTGCACGTGTTGTGTGCTGCAGGATGGCTTTAGTACAGCATACAGGCATCTTTATTTTATCCAGAGGACGTTAACTGGAAAAATGCGTAAGAGGCATATGCTGACTTACTAGAGTAAGGAGACAAGTACCTCATTGCAAACACCGTGTTCCGGGGTTTAATGAAACTTTGTTAAAAAGAAAATTCGATAGTTGGACAAATGGATGAATAGCAACATATCTGAAGGGAGAAGCTCTGGAATGTAAGGGGTGGAATGGTGTTGATTCCTCCCACCCACTCCTTGTTGTTTGCAGTATGGATTTTTGTCTGCTGCTGTTATTCTATTTGTGAGCTGTTGGGAACTGAATAAAGCCCCATGATTAACATTCTAGATATCAAACCCTCGTTTGGTTGTTTTTTATTTATTCATTTATTTATTTTTGTCATGTTTTCAACTCCACTGGAAAAAGCGCCCAAATACTGAAGAATCCTGGAACTAGAATGTATCTGCTTGGTGGTGATGATGGTTATTTTGAAACAGCGATAACTTTTTAACAGTATTAAATCCTACCAGTAAAGGAAGTGTCAGCTGAGTGTATGATGTGATAACCACAGTTATCTTTGCTTTAATTTTCCTCCTCTACAGAGTTTGAGTTATGAGTCGTTGCAGATGAATTGTTGTTAGGAGAATACTGAGTGAGATGTTTCTGTTAAGGCCAGTTTTGAGTGCTTGCTTAAAGTTTAATTTATATTTTGCACATTTTAAGGATTTGAAAAATGTAAATTGATTGTTTTTGTTTCTGAAATATTTTTGGTTTACAGATGAAGCTAATCCAGGTAGTTAGGCTTTGCCTATCTAAATTGATTTTTGACTTTAATTATTGACTATTTTATATATGCATTTTTTTTTAAGTGTTTGTAAAATACATTATTAATACACTTAGTTGCTGCTTTATACATCTGCTTTATACATTGTTATAAATACAACAAGCTAAGAGAGCTCTGTATATTTATGCTTATTTTGTATTTTTATTTTAAAATTTCCTTGAATTTTCTGTAATAATGTGCTGTTAGCTTTTTTTCATACTCATTGAAGTAGCAGCAAAGGAAGGCAGTGGAAGTTGATAAGAACAATAAATTTATTTTATTTATGAAAACTGCAGGTAAAATGTAAGCGAATACACTATTTTCTAAACAGTTCAGCTTAAAATTGCTTTCCAGAATAAGTAATACTCTTAAAAACGCTTTTAGGTTAATTTTATCTATGAAGAGCTGTGCAGGTAATGAACTCCTCTTTAAAAAAAATATCTTTACTTCATTGCACCAAGTCATTTAATGTAGTATGCAATATTTTACTTAGGGTGAGTTCAGGTGTTTACCGTAAATAATTAGAATGTATATTTGAGTATGAAAAAAATTATTCTGAAGTGTTGCTGATTCTTCATAGGTTGTCACTGGTACATGGAAGTATTTCTGAAAAGCAGTATCAAACGTTCTTCTAGTTCAGACCTACCATGTAAATGTATAACAAAGCAATTGTTACTGTTATTCAAGTTTTTTCCTTCTGCCAACACCAGTGTTGTTGACCCTGGTAGCCATGCTTCCAATAGCACAGTCACTGTTTATATCCTGTATTTGCACACAGTTTCCACGTAGTTCAGAATCCGTATGTCTGCACCTGCTGTTTGTTTCTGTGTTCTGTCTCTTCATCTGTGAAAGCCTTTGTCTCTTTGGGTGCTATGAAAGTCTCAGTAACTTTCAATTTGAATGAATTGGAAAGGTGATAATACAGAATAGGGTCAAAACAGAGGTTTGATACTGCAAACAGCAAGGTAGATTCTTTTGCTTGAAAGAGCGTTTGCTTCAGAGAGCAGTTGGTTATGGCATCATTCTGGCTCAAAGTGTAGGGAATGCGAACGATGTGGTATGGAACAAAACACAGTATGTAGCCTGCTGTTACAAGCAGTATGTTGATCAGGGCCTTCTTCACATTCGCGTAACTCTCACTGTATTTGTTTCTGTAGAGTTGTCTAACAACAAGGAAATTGGAAATCAGTATCACAGCTGAAAAGTTCAGGAATATTGCTGTACATACAAAATTTGTAAACACGTGCCAGTCTCTTCCAAATTTTGTTTTGAAATCAATGCACCCTGCATTGGGCCTTTCTTCAATGGTTTTTATTGGAATAGCCATGTTGGGCACTGTTATAAGGAGAACCATTGTCCATACAACTGCAGACAACATCTTGGCAAATCCAGGCTCTTGAATGCGGTAGATCTTACAGCTGTGCATTAGCTGAAGGCAACGATCCATGCTCACAAATCCCAAGAATATAATTGATAAATACATGTTCAGGTAGATGAAACAGGCTGTAACTTGACAATGGAATATTCTCAGTTTCCAGGACGCAACTCCTAGGTCAACAATTATCTTCACTGGCAATGCCAATGTCAACAGAAAGTCTGCCGTTAAGAGATTAGTTAAGTAGATGCTCATGCACTTCTGTTTTTGACCTTTTTGTGTGAATGCCCATAGTGCAAAACAACTCCCCAGAAAACCCATTAGAAAAATTAAGTAGTAAAAATAGGTGAAAGGTTCCATTTCTGTTTTGATATAGCATTGCGAAACGTTTGACATGGTAAACTTCTTGTGCGCGTTGGTTTTGTTGTCAGGAGATATCAAGAACCTACAAAAAAACAAGACGTCAACTTTTCCTGACCAACAGTAGTAGTTGTTTGAGAATTTTGCTTGAATAATTTCATGAAAAAAAATGCAGTCAGGAAGAAATATTTTTCTCACTATTCATGCTACTTCGCAGATGTTTGAGAGCTTTGTTGTTATCAGAAATGTCTAGAAATGTACGAGGATTTGTTCATGACAGCATATAGACTTCTGAGAAAAATTTTTACAAGAGCAGTCTTGTATGCTTGCTTCAAAAAAAATACAAAAAGAAAGCTGCTAATCTGTTTAAGCATCTGATTAATAATCATTGCTGTAACCTTTGTAACTCTGGAACAGTTTGAACTACATCTAAAACTAGTAATGTTTGTAGCAGTCTCGCTAAAAAAAAAAAGTGTATGAGGAGTTTTGAAGTTAATATACTGTCAAACCGATATGCAGAAGTGTTAGCCAGATGACCAAACTGTTCTCAGCAGTTCTAAGTTTTTGCCAATTGCTGTCTCTCTTCCTACTTGAACAGAGGGTAAATTAACTGCATATTTTAATGACACCTTTAGAAAAAGCTTATTTGAAAGAAGTAGCTATTAAATAATTTTGTCTACATCATTTTTAGGCTCAGTAGAAATTATTGGGAAGAAAAGTAGAAAATTATGGTGGTATTTTTTTTTTTTAAAACTAAATCTACTACTCCCCAGCCAAGTTCTGTTTTGGTTTGCTCTGCTGCCTGAGTGCTGCCCAGAATGTCAGCTGGGATGGAGGTATGTTTGTGAGCATTTCCTGGAACTAAGAACAATGCATTTATGTCTTGCATAGCCTAAAACTGCAACACTTTGTATTTCACTGTATTGTTTCAGATATTAACATACAAGTGAACTACTGCATCTGCGTATTTATTTTCTGCTGTAAAATACGTATCCAGATGTATGGTAATTTCTGTTACAGTTTACATAAGCACAAATGATTACAAACACTCCAGAGGTTTAAAATGGAGGAAAAAAGTAGTTTGTGCCTTGTAATTAGCTTTCTGCAGGTGGCCTCTATTGTCCTAAAACCCGTAACAGAATCGTGTGAAGTTTTGGTGTGCGCAGTGCAGGTGAGGGGCAGGCAGCGCTCTCTGGCCAGCTGGGCTTGATGCTCTGCTCCCGCGCGGGGGTCTGGGGTCTGCTGTGCTCACGGTGCAGCCTCCGCCAGGCTCGGGGGTGGCATCGTGCCTGCCGACGGGCAGCCCCGCGGGCTGAACCCCGAAACGGGCTGGGATTTGAGCCTGCAGGCGTACAGCATGGCCGCTGCCAAGTTACACTGCCTGCGGGTGGAGCACGGGCTGGAGAGCCGAGTGCTCGAACCTGACTTTCGATGCGGTTGGCAGAGCTGATCTCAAGCTGTATATTTACATAGACTAGGGAGACTGGAACAAAGGCTGAAAGCACATACCTGGCTTACTGCTCTCTGGGGTCTCCGGGGCATCAGGCTATTAATGCTCGGTGTCTCTCTGCGACTGTTTGCTCATAGTCCAATAGCATGTTAATCTTTTCCCCTTGCTGCCTCTACTGGTGTTTTTTGAATGCGTCTGTGGTTTTTAAATGTGCTGATTGACGCAATTAAAACCAGCATTCAAATAGCTAAACCACGTGGAAGTTACCTAGAAGAGAGGTGCCAGAAAGACGTAAGTGTTCGTGGAACAACCCAGGGGTGCCTTTGTTGCTTCCTTTCTCTAGTGCGGGCGTCGGGGCAGGCGGCAGCTCCCTGCCCGTGGCCGTGGCCGGGTGCTGTGCCCAGAGCGGTGGCAGAAGGGTGCTGCGGGATGAGCCGGGAGAGCGCAGCCCTGGGACCCGTGGCAAGGAGAGCCGCAGTTTGGAGCGTGCGTTTGTGGCTTTTGGAGTGTAAGGAAGACGGTCACAGTTGCTTTCTCTGTCTGCATTAGAGAGCTGATGGTGAATAGTCCCTTCAACTTGTTGATATCTGCAGACCTGAAGGCAGTGACATTTTCACTCCTCTGCTAACTTCAAGCCTGAAACTTTCAATGTCTGTTTGTTTGCTTTATGTACGGGTGACAAGATGTTTATGGTTGGGTCTGCCTCAGTATGTGGACTCTTTCCTGTAGTCCTTAGAACTGCCTCAGGGTACGGATTGGTCCCAGGTTCTTGAACTGGGACTTCAGATGTGTGACACCCTCTGGACTCCATCTTTTCTTTTTTAAAAAATAACAAAAACCTGTCTTTCCTTCTAATATGTAAGACTTAGACTTAAATTCTATGGCCGATCAGGGACAGAGGCGTATGGATTTTGCAGTGTCATAGGTCATCATTCATTATTTTCTTGAATCCAAGCTTTGGAAATCTCATGCGTGTTTTTTCTAGAGTTGTAAACTAATTTACAGATTTAACAGCGTGTAGGGATTATTTCTGTTAAAAATTAAAATTCTGAACGTTTGGACATTTGCCGGAAGCAATTAAAATATATATCCCCAATGTACTATTTTTATTTAAGGGAAATGCTTTTACCTCTTTACCCACCTTCCTTACCTTTTTTTTTTTTTTTTTTTTCTTTCTTTCTTTAAACCAAGCTAGGAGGGCTGAGGTACTGACTACAATACTGAAAAAGCAACATTAGCACTCTGTTGTAGTTGAGAATCCACAGGAATTTACAAGTCATGTACCATAGCCTTGTGAAAAAACAAGTTAAGAATGTCTGGTTTTAGGTTTAGTCATAAGATGAAAGTTCAGACCATATTTGTTGAGATGTTTGCAAAGCTTCATAATCTGGAATGATCCTGTGTTCAGTTTTGAGCAAATGTGAACTAATTTTATGGTGTTACGCTCACCATGCAAAGCCAATCTTTGCATAGTTTTATTTATTTTTAACTTGAAATGCAGGATTCAGTCTTTTTTTTTTTTTTTTCCTCAGTCAGGCCAAATATCACTCAGAAATGGTCTACACTTCCAACACAAGTGTTTCAAGAGGAGAGGAAACATGAGAACATGAGACAACCGAGTTGTAATTGTTTGTACTGCTAATTGTTTCATCCTATACCCCTGTCTATATATCTAATGTAGGTGATCACTGTTGTTTGTAAATTACAGATGCAGGTGGTAGATTTTGCTGTAATTAAGGTTGCTGAGCACTTCTCATCATAAGCCACCAAAAATGCATTTAAGCTTTGCTGAATTTTTGACTTTGGGTTTGAAATCTTCCATGATGAATGCTTAGGCTGACCCCTAGGGATCGGAAGGGTGGTGCAAAGAAAGAATGGGGTGCTGGTGTGAGCAGCATCTCTGCCAAAATGGTTAAATCAGTTCTGAGGAAAAAGGAAAAATAACATCTAAACATGGAAAAAAGAAACAAAAAAATCTGGTGACCTATAAAACCATTAGGTGCCTTGTGGTTTGAACTGGGTGCACCAAAGACTTACGTGGGTTGTTCTGGCGTTGGGATTACTTCTGACACGTCTCCACCTTCTGTGTACTCAGCTACAGAAGACTTTTTGGAGGCTTTCTGGGGCTCAGCTGCAATAACTGCTATTTTCTCTCCTGAGCACACAGCATTGCACGTGCAGCTGGGCCGCGTGCCCACCTCTGCAGGGAGCCGGGCAGCGTGGGTCCCTCTGCTGGTCCCTGCCGTGGGTGGTGGTGTCTCGCAGCAGGGACAGGCACGAGGGAAGAGACCACTCCTGGTCAGTGCTGGAGAAAGGCGTCTAAAGGCCTAGGCGAGGTCTGGGAAGCATGGTTGCAGGAGCGACGGGGCCTCCGAGCTGGGGCTAGCTCCTCACGGAGCGGGCTGCTGGCTGATGCACGGCGTGGGGAGAGGCTGGGAGAAAGGGAGGATATGGGAGTAGCTGGGGTGGGTGGGGAATGAGCCTGAATGTACCCTGAGCCCATCTGCCTTCGCTGGGATTGTTTTTTTGGAAGGTACCATGGCTTTGCTCTGCGAGCTGGTGAATACCCACAGAACTTCCCCTCAGGATCTCGGTACTCTGCAGCTGGCTGGTAGAGGCCAAGTCAGAGAGGGGCTTGTGCTCAGCTTTTCATGTTGCTTTGGAGCAGTCTGCTCCAGTTGAGGTGGGACAATCAGTCGTTCCCAGGCCCTTCAGGCTGTTTTCCTGCTATGCATGTGTGTCGTGCCTGGCTTCACGAGGAACACAAGATCAATTTGATGGTTAGGATGTTGGATAATCCTTTCAGAGAACTGTGGACTGGAGCCCCAGAATGTTTTGTTCCAGTTATTCCTCTCTCTTTTTTTTTGGAGATCCGGATAGATCATATCACACCATAATGCAATCATAGCATCAGTTGAAATAACACATAGTAAATATACTGATAGCATGCAAAAATCTTTTTATAGAGAGAAACACCACTTGGTATTTTACTCAAACTTTTTTTTTTTTTTTTTTTCTGTTTTATTGCTGTTTCTCAGCACAGTTTCTTTCTGAGACATTGCGTTCTTGAGTAACTTTCAAGCATGTGTTATTTTACAGACCTAAACTTACAGAATATTCACACTTTCCTGAAGCGTATTTGATCTTCTAGATTTAGAAATGTCAACCTCATGTGAAGTTTTCATCTTGAGGTGCAGTTTTTGATACAGCTTTTCTCTAAAAGGTAGGCAGAGGAAAAAATAAATAATGGGGTCAAGGCACACGTTTGCAGCAGATAACACGAGAGTAAACTCCTTTGCATAGAACAGAGTTCTTTGTGACTGGCAGTTGAACTGTGAGCTAGTTTGACTTAAAGTGTATGGTATTCTGCAGAAGTGATATGGTACAAAGCAAATGACAAATACAAACATGATACTGAATATATTACGACTGGTTTTTCTCTTGGTAACGTCTGAGTTCCTTCTGAATTTTTTATAGGAGCTATATATTTTTTTTGATATTGAAGTGTAAAAAATGATTAGTAGGAGAAAAACAATCCAGAAAATCCCTGTGCAAATGTAACTTGACACCTCGTGCCATTGTCTGCCAAGCTCGCTTTTAAGACCAATACATTTTCTGGAATAATTTGCTTTAGAGATTTCAGTAGTTAAAATCATATTTGGAAGGGATATAAACATAAACAATAACCATATGATTATAGAGATAACCTTACTGTAGTTAACTGTGTGAACAAAGGAGGTGAATAAAGGCTTTACAATTTTATAGTATCTGTCAAAACCTATGAGGCCAAAAAATGTTATTCCAATATACATATTTGTATAAAAAACAACCGCAGAGTATCTGCACACAAACATGTTGAGTTGTGGATGTGCAATTTCTGAATCAGCAAGAATTTTGAAAGGAAACGTCAAGCTCATTAGGAGATCAGCCACAACGATGTTTTTGAGATAGACAATAAAACTCTTCTCACTAGAGACGTATAGAAAGATCCATGCTGCCACGCTGTTCAGCAGGAATCCTACTATGAAAATTAAACAGTAGACCAGGGGAATGACTGTCTTAGTTATTACTGTGTCGTAACTGCAGTTGTTTCCCGAGGAGTTTGTGCTGGAGTTGAACATCTTACAATATCTTTGTTCCTAGAAGCAGAGGAAAGATTATCTCAGCAAGATAAAATGGTGGTGTGCTTTCCATTAATTAGTATGAGATTTCTACTCTTGTTTCAAAGTAAACTTGGCATACTTCTGAGAAATCACATTTTCGTTTCCAAGGGGGATGCATAGTAAGTATTTTCCAAGTGATTCAGGCTCACTTTTGGATGATATTCAAGGGCATGCTGCTGTTCTGAAAATCCATTTGTTTTTAGATTGGACTTGAGTCCGTTGTCTTCGAGACCTGTACCCTCCTTTTCTGTACATGTGAGCCTATGTGCTGGGAACTAAAAACAGGACTGAGCCACAATGGTTTAGTGACTCTAAGTGCATTACATCAAACCTTAAGGACCAGAATGTATTTTTAGCACTGGTTTAACCAGGAAACATGTTAGGGATATAAATATTCCTTGTACTTCTGTTCTGTGTACAGTCATGGTAAACATGCTTCTGTTAGCCAAGACTGGGAATGAGTAGTATATGCCCATATTTTCTAATGCTCACTTGAAGGAAAGCCTTATGTGCAGCTAGCACAGTTTGCTTTAAATTTTTACTTTTAGTAGCACAACATACAGCAGTCTGTGTATCAGCATGAAATAAAAGCTAGAACTGTGCTCTCAAGTCATTCAGACTTAAATTTTAGATGATCCCCATGAAGGGCCCGAGAAATCACATCTGCTGTCTGCTTTCCTTCGACAGAAGGCTTATGGGGGTGGATTACCCTCTGTAGCAAAGACTGAACAAATACAGATATATTGCTGCTTCACTGGCAAATGAAAACTAAGGCAACTGGAAGCCACATGCCACAGAACTAGGTGGGGAAAAAAAAAAAGAAAGAAAGAAAGAAAGGGAAAAAAGCCCAGCCTGCCTATTAGAAAGTAAGTGTTTTTCATGTTGCCACAATTCAGAGTCAGTGGCTGTTGCCTCTGTGTAGCAGGTTGGAATCTGAATTCAACTTTGCAGTAACTGGAAATGGGATCTCTGTTTCACATAGGTAGAATTGTTTCATTTGGTGTATTGTTTTGTGTATCTCTTTCGAAGATGCTATAAAGGCTGACAAACTCAGTTGCTGGTTCGGAACTTGCTTTCTAAGTGGAATAATGGAGCATGAATTACCATTGCTTGCACCCAGAGCCTTCAGTTAATCTCTGCATGGTTGTTCTCCCATAAGGAGAGCTGCAGTCCTGTCTTTCAGTTTAAGCTCGAGTTGTTGAGGCATTCGTTTCTGTTTGGTTAGGTTTTTAATGGGAATAGATGGTGTGGTCAGTGGGTGTTGGAATAAAACTACCAGGTGAACAGGTGTGTTAGGATTATGTGATGATAATAGGTAAGGTTTGGGGTGATACTGCGGGAAGTAGGAGGATCTCTGCTTCTCTGCTTACAACTTTATAACTACACTGTCTCTAGCAGCATGGAGGAAACCCTAGACAAATTTCAATTTTGGTGCCAGCACATTTGTCAACTGGCCATGGTTGATTAAAAAAAGGACAAGGCAGACTTTGTAAATCTTTCAGTACCAATGACATATCCTTACCTTTCTTGATTTCACTGCTATGGTGGTTTTTCTTAAGGTATTAAGGGTCTAGAGAGCCTTCCATTCTCAGGCACAGAGCCTCTCCTGCCGGCTGAGCTGTGTGGAACAGGACAGTACAGTTGTTAGAGCAGTGTGTGCTGCCAGGTAGGACAGTGTAACCCTGGGGTGCTGGGGGCTTCCCCAGTGCCTCTCCTGTTTAGCCCACCTAGGGATAAGTGCTGCAGGGTAGCCCTGGGCCTTCCAGCAGGACTTCACTGTTTTTTAGGGACAGAGCCACAGAGGCAGCAGCCGTGTTCAACCTGGAGCACAACCTGTGTGGGTAAGATTGGGGCCTTCTGTCCCTGTCATGTGCACCGTGTCATTTGTGTTCATGATAAAATGTGTCTGCTCTTGCTGTCACCTAGTCCGACACGCAGCTCTTTCTGAAAGGCCTTGTCCCTACTTGCTCTCTGGAGGCACCCGGCTGCGCTGCCCAGAGGAGCGGAGCTGCCGGGCACACGGTGGGTCCATGGGATGCCATCTCCTGCTGCAGGAGGTCACTGAACTGCTGCGTTCCTCCGAATCAGAAAGTCCTTTGGGGTTTTCTTAAGGTATGTGACTTGCCAGTCCCGATGTTACTGCCAGGGTTTCTGTACTGTCCATCCCAAGTGCCAAGTCCCAAGTCTGCTTTTTCCTCCTGTGTGCATCTCATCCCCAAGCCCTACACAGTCACCCCTTTTGTCAGTGTTCCTGCTTAACATCGCCATGCACTGTAGTCCCTTGGCTGACCTGGTGGGCAGGATCTCACCCTGACCCTTAACCTTGGTCTGTCTGCAGCCCTTTGCTTTGCACAGCACAGCAGCAGTCCTGTGCAAAGTCCTGGACTTTTTTTCCTGCTCATTTCTACCTGAAGAGAGCAGCCAAGTTGCTCAGATTGAGAGAAACTGGCGATACCCTGTAGCCAGTCAAGTCTTATTTCAACAAAAAACCAAACAAACATGGAATAAAGCCACCACGTCTTTTGTGACATCTCTTTTTTGGGATTATATTGCTCCTGGCTGTGTGTATTCTTTTGGTTGGCTATATAATTCTTGTGGGAAGAAAGAATAAATAGAATTCAACTTATTCGTGTAGCATGACATACACAAAACCTTATAAATTTATGATTCTGTGTCTCTGTTTCTCATTCCTTGTGTCTGCAAAAACAACCCCCAAATTTGTAGGTTCAGTGCATTCCCAACATTTCCTGCCAGTGACTGGGCAGAGAGGAGTCCCATTGGCATCCTTCAGAGTATGCAGTGTTGCAGTAGAAAGTTTTGACTTTTTTTTTTTTGGTTACAGTTGTAAGTGCATTCTCATTTCAAGATGGATGTAAAACATCTGTTTCTAAACCTGATGCAGAACTGAGTACTGAGCATTTGTTCAGTTTATTCCTCTCTTCCTTCTTTTCCTCCCCATCTGCTCGCCATTTAGAAAAATAAATAAATAAATAAAATAGGCTGACATTTTCAGGTGACCTAGTGATGAGGAAAATAAAGTAACTTGTTATTTCCAGGTTAGATCAAAGCAACTTGGTCTGCTGCACCAGCCTGGAAAGAGGGCAGTGGGGATGCGTTACGTGACCGGGGGACTGGCGGAGGTGCTGAGCACGCTGAGCACCCTGCCCTGCGGCTGGGCACGGCTCCGGGGCTCAGCGCTCCCACGGACCACAGCGTTCCAGCTGCCCGAGCCGTGCTCCCTGTGCTGCCTTCCACGGGTGGCTTCTGGGGAGCTCGGAAACGACTTCAGCAAAGAACTTGTTGTTAACATGTCAGGAGATGGTGTACCACGTAAAATGGTTCATTTAATGCAGACAGCGTTTGGCATTGACATCATTTTATAACAGGTTTTCCTGACCAAAATTTTTCCAGACAATTAGATCATATGTTATGTTTTCTCAGCATTTATGATTAATTTCTGGTGTTCTGAAGGACAAAGCCAGTGAGGAGAGCCAACTGGTATAAAGAGCCATTGTAGATAAGATCATTTATTTGCTTGTTAAAGTAGCAAGCTTTTGAAGGGCAACGTGAGCTCGTTTGGTTGTAGGGTGAGAACACTCGAGGGGAGAATTTCAGTCTTACAAAAACCACCAGTAATTGTTTCGTTTCTTCTTACTGTCCAGGGGTCCCTGTGCTACTTTTTTTATGTATGAAATTTAACAGCCTCATTTTCCTGATGAGAAGTTGAAATTTTCATTCTGTTTTCATTTCTGATTTTTAGACAAGGCTCTGAGCTCTTCTAAAAATGCGGTCTTTTATCTTTGAAAGATTAGAGCCCACATCGGTATCTATTTGATTCCTGATATTCACACTGAAACCTGGGCAATGCTTTGAGCTGTTTTGTATATGGAATCATTGTCAGATCTAACCCAAATATTCTAGGCTTTTTAATTGTCTTACAAAAAAATCTCCAAATCCTTCCTGTCTCCCATCAGTTAAATATTTGAATTCAGCAGCAGTGATTCTAAAAGTTAGGATTATGGTATATGGAACAGTCTGTTGGTGATTTGACTAGAGGACTAATGAGACCAGCTTTTAGTAGCAATGGATCTATCAAATTTGGAATTATTCCTGTACAACTGTGTCAGTGAGATATTTTAATGACTGATAGTTTTATTGTCCTAAAACTGGCTATTTAAAAGGAGACAAATGTCTCAAAAAAATTGTTCCCTTTAATATTCTTTATTAATCAATCATGTTTGTTTTTTAGTGCCATTTCTGATGTTTTAAATTAGTTATGTTTTTGATCAAAAATTAAAACAGAAATAGTTGCTTAAGAAGAATATCTTTTGCTGATTACACCTCAGCTGTTTACACAAATCCAGAACAATCCCTGTCTGTGCAGATTGGCAGCATTAGGTGCAGCAGCTTTAGTCTGCTCCATGTCTCAGACTAATAGGCATTTGCCTTGTCTGTTGTATTTATTTACAGTTCAATTGTGTTTTAAGTAACTTGTTTGTGGCTTGCATAGCACCTGAATGATTTCCTGTTGTCCCTTGTCTATCATTCTTTTTTTAAAATTACAGCAGTAGTTATTTAAAAGCTTCAAAAAAATGTTCAAGAATGTTAATAACATACGGAAATGTGTAACGGAGAGGCGTGATCTTTCACCTGGAAAGACTTTTCAGCTATCAAATAAATTTACAGAATACACCTTTTACAATTGCCTTACAACACGAATCACTGTAGGAACGGTGTAAGCTGCAGCAGATCGTTACTTACTGGTTAGAGTGAAGTCTCCTGTTTTTTCTGCTTTACCCATTGGGTTATTCCTTTGCAGCTGGGTAGTCTGCCAGTTCTTTCAGTGAGTGCTTTGAAATATTATCTTCATTATCTATGTTGATAGTGGTGAAGTTTCAGAATCGAGCTTGATCTCCACAAGCAAAAAGTTGGTGAGCCGCTTCACCAAATGTGGTCGAAATGTCAAGTGCTACAGCTGGTCGGTGCTATTTTAGTGTACTTACACGTACTTCCACGAAGATCAGCTTTGAATTGGTTTCAAAAAAGACACATTTGTGCAGTTAGCCAAGCAGTAGACTTAAGGGTTGCTGTTTTCTTTCTCCAAGCTGTTCCCAGGCCTTGCTGTGACCTTTTCTATAAAGCTTGCTACCCCGATAGCTTCTGTTTTTGTTAATGGGAGTGTCCTGAACAGGAGTTCATGTCGTGTTTGCTCGGGGCGTGCTCAAATGCCAAGAGATTTATTCTTGGGACAAGTGATAAATCCCTGGTGTATGGCTATTTTCTTTCTTTTTTTTCAAATTATTATTATTATTTTTTTTTTTTTAACTTAGCCACACGTCCGTCTTCCTCCCTTCCTGTTCTTCCTATATGTTTACTGAGAGGCTTCAAAGCCAAGCACAAAACCAGCTGAAATATATGGTAAAGGATAATCAAATGTAATCTCTTATTAATCTGGGAAAGCATTGATGTTTATATTAAAGTAAAATTTGTAAATGGTATACAGTAGTGTTAATAAACATGTAGTACATGACTTGATCTTGGCTTCACAGTGCATGACCCGAGCCCGCCTTTGAACACACAATTTCCTCATGGACTTTCCTTCTGTGAGCGTGTATCTCCTTACTAGGAGGGGCCCAAGCGTGGCCTGCTAATGCTTTGCTGCAGCGTACATGTCCTGTACTGAGAGCCAAGGCTTGGTATCTTGAATTAATAGTCTCCTTAATTGCATTGAATCTTTCTCAGTGAAATAACGGTGATATCTTCAGAGACCTTAACAAAATTGCCTTTCATTATCGTGAGTGTTATTCCTCTTTTATTTCTAAGACTCCCTGGTTGAAGCCATGATGGTCAATTAATCATTGCCTTCAGGTGATGAATTTGGAGGTTCATTTCATTTAGCATTCTTACAGTGCCTTACATTTCATCTCGGATGAACTTTGAGCATTCAGCTTCTCTGAGAGTCTGAGTGCAGGCCCAGTGGGCAGCTGCTGTGATGTGGAGGTTTGGCTGCCTGAGGACCGCGGAGGATCTGGGTGTCAGAGGCTGACCTCCTCCAGCAGCTGGGTGCCCTCCTCTCCTCGCAGTCCCTGCTGCACTACCACACCTCTGGCTCTTTCACCTGTGGCTCCCCCGGGGATTTGGTAACAGCATGCTTCTCTGGTACCGTTCTCACGGGTTCTGTCGTGTGAAATGCCCTGTGTGCTGGTGGGCGGCAGCTTTAGCGTTCCTGTCCTGCGGACTTCGTGTGTCCTGTCTCAAGTCATCAGGCTTCCATTTCCCAGGCAAACTGAAGGAAATCCATCTGACCTAAAGAGTCATTGCTCTTCAGATGTCCTGGGAGAAAAGAGGGTTAGGCTGGTAGCTCAGGAAGAAGCAGTGAGTGCCAGAGGTTGCAGGTTTTAACCCTGCTCTGGCTCATGCAGCCTGGGACACAGCCCGGCAGCAGGGAGCAGACTCTGTCTGCCTGCATGGCTGCTGCAGTGAACCCGGTGGCCCGTGGTGCTTAGAGGAGTGGCTGCTGTGTCCCTTTCCTCTGTCCTGCTGCCCCGTGCCATGTCACGAGCGTGACCGTTCCGCACCCCTGCCCTGCACGGCCTGGCCCATTTTGTTCCCTGTGCCAGCTGCTTTCCTGCTCGTCCAGCGTCCTCACAGTCCTGTGTTCTGCTCAGGCTCTCTTCCCTCTCTGCTGGGGGCTCGAAGGGGCCCATTTTCCTGCTTCCCTGCTCTATGCAGGTGTCACGCACTGCAGACAGGGGCTGCGAGCAGCTGGGGGGAGCAGCATTGTCCCGGTGCTTTGCCAGACCCGGGGGCAGTTCGCAGGGGGTGGCGGGTGGTGCTGACACGCGTCCCCTTACCAGCGCTCCGGCATCGGTGAGCGTCTCAGGCAGGGCTGGGGTCCTCGGAGAAGCCTGGTGGTCGTGGATAGCACTTTGTTTAACTGAAGCACGCTTCAGGAAGGTACAGATTCTCTTTGATTGTTCAGAAAGCAGAAATACAGCTTGAGAGGCATCACACAGGTCTGCGAGTCGGCAGCTGGGTTTCCTACGGTGAGCAGGACAGCACTTACTGGCAGCACACGCTGTTCCTTCTTACAGCTGGGTCTGTGGTCTGAGATGCGGTCCCGATTTTAGTCCGGACTTGGCAGTAGACCAGGCCACCAGCTCTGTGAAGACAAGCAGAGGTGTGCCGCTGGGAAGCTCTCCAGCTCCTTGCCTGCGCTTGGCACGTGCCCAGCCCTGGCTCCTGATGGGCAAGGAAGGGTGCCAGGGTGCCGCCGTCTCCTCAGGAGAGTCCTGCCCAGTGCCGGGGCTGCCCAACGTACCCGTCTGCAGGCCTGCGGCTGCACAGCCCCGCTGCAGCCGGGTGCTCTGAGTGCTGCCCGGCCGAGGCAGCTCGCCCCAGGGTGAGTCCTGCCCTGCTTGCTCCTCCTCTGGCTGGCGGTCTTCTGCACCAGGGCAAGGATCAGGCAGGATGATGCAAAGGCTTTTCAGATTGTCCCCAGAAGGCACACAATCCAACTTTTCATCTCTTTCCATCTACCCTCTTGTCATGTTATTTTTGGAGCAAGGAAGAGAGGAGAGGGTCAGATAAGGCTTTGGCTGATAGAAGAGCTTTACAAGCCTGCAGTTCTCTGAGGCAGGCAGGCTTTGTAATTTCTTCTGTAAAAACCTTTCTTTGTTTTTCTGTTTTATTTTTTTCCTGTTGTTTGGTCATGTCCATCCCCCCCACCCCTCCTTTTTTTTTTTTTTTTTTTTTTTTTTTTCTTTCCCAGAAGCAGCAGCAGCAGAAACCTCAATATCCCTTTTGGGACCAGGATCAACTTTCACATTGTGACTCACAACAGACTTTTTCCAATAGCTTCCTCATCTAAACCTAAAATTGCAGTAAGTAATCGTCCATTTGTGTCCGGATGAAATCATCACAGAGGAGGAAGAAAAGTGTAGTTTGCAAAAACGAGCAAGTTTGAAAGGGAAAAACGTAAGGATAAAATGAGCTTCTTTGCAAATCAAAACTGCGCATAAATTCTTCACCTGCTCCTGGACGCAGGAAGCTTGAGCTAGAGCTAGCTTTTCTCTACAGCGTAAAGCATTTTCTTTTATGTTTTTCTGAAGCATTATGCTTTTTCTTGAGCTAGTTAGCAGAACTGCAGTGCAATCGCAGGCCTCCATCTCTGAGCGGCTCAGTAATTTGTTATTTTTCAATCCATAAAATAGACCTTTCCTAGCTAACTGAGGTGGATGCAAACGCAGGTGAGTGGTCTGGAATGCGTGTGTGCTGACCATGCAGTACTCCTGCCTTGGGAAAGCCAGGGCTGAGACCCCGCTGTCCCCTCCTGCAGCAGCTGAGCAAGGTGGTCCAGCAGTTTCATCCCGTCCTGGGACTGCTTGTCTGAGCAGTCTTGCACTGTGGTCACAGGGAGAAATGCGTCACACTTACTTCTTAATCTGTTGTATGTAAGAGAGAAGATCTTAGCTTGCTCTGGGATACCGTTGGTCAATAAGTACTCCTCAAGGTAATAACTAAATAAACGTGAGGAAATGGTCACGTTTGAGTTTTGTACGTAGTTGCATACTGTCTTTCCTTTTGCAATGAAGATAGCTATGAAAACTTTAAGTCATGTGAATCTGTCGTTCTTTTATTATAAGTTAAAAACAGTTAACTTCCATGCTTGGTCTGAAAACTTCCTTTTTTAGAGTCATAAAATCCAAATACCCTGATTCTGTGCTCTACAATGTCTTAGTCAGAAAGCCCATGAAATTATCTGTTTGCACTCAAAGTTGTTGCCCATTAAAATGTCTTCCGGCACTGGGGGACTGGCCTGCTAGGTTTAAAAGTTTAATTCTCCTTACATACCAGAGGTTTCCTGGAAGCATCACATCTGGCAATCATCTCAGCAGTGCAGTGGCATGTTCCCTGCCATCTGCCGTGCTGATTAGCTGATCCTGTAAGCCCCTAAGTCTGCACAGAACTGAAAAGCCACCGCAGGGTGTGTGCGTGCATGTCTTACTCTTCCAAGAAAGGAGTTGCTTCATGGAGAAACCTGCTGATTTCTATCCATGGTTCTCTGTTAGTTCTTGGCATTGCGGCACGTAGGAGTGTTGGTAAGCATGAAATCATTGCAGTAGTATCAAGACCAGGCTCCAGGACTGCGAAGCTGTAAGTAGGAACTGCTTAAAAGATACGCCAATCCTGCAGGAACTAAAGCAGAAAGTACACAGAGAAGACACAGGTGTCATCTCTAGGTAGGAATGGTGTAAATCTGTCAGAAGATGTGCATTTGTCAGTGGGACATAATTTGTGGTTTAGACACCTCTGGCTTTTAATGAAAGCACATGGATTGAATGTGCTCATAATACACAGAGTTGCTAGGGCAGGCATCTGTAAAAGCAGATGCCAATCTGAAGTTCAATACAAGGGAAATTCTAGGGCACTTTTGGATGCAAGGTTTTTGCATATTTGGGTTTTGATTACAGGTTATTCTCTATTTGAAAGGCTTGATTTGAATCGAGAGTCTGCCTTGAAAAATTCCTGCCTGCATAAAAGGGGTTCTCTGCGCTTTCTAGAACTTGCTTTCCTCGTGTCTCCTGTCAAATGTTGAGTTGCCTTAATGCAGCCTAGAAATGGAACTTTGATGTTGTGAAGTACTTCTACTCCTTAGTTTGGTTCGTTGTCATTTGGATATCCTTTACCCCACTGCTGCCCCCTTGAAAGAAAAAGGAAAAAGAATGCTTTGAAACAGAAAGTGAAGCATCTTGTTCTTGTCAACATTAAAGGAAAGCTGTCTTGAGTAATGTGCATATGGTGGAGGTGGCTTTTCAGCTGAGTGTAAGGATGCGTTGAACAACACATGCTTTGCAAATTAGTGTTGGCAGTACTTTTTTTTTTTTTTTTTTAACTTTGCTTAATAGGGTTCTGGAAATGAGCACTTTCAGCTTTGATGTTGAGTGAGTGAATATTTAACGATAGTTCAGCAGAGAGAGACTGCTTCTCTGAAGAAAACAATGCTAGCACCATATTTATGTAAAACTGCTGATTTAGACTGAATAACTCAGTAAGCAAACTGATACTGCAATTGATTTCCACTGTTTGCATTACTGGGGGTCCAAGCTTTCTTTAGAAAAGCTCGTTTGCTTCTTTGTGACATAGCGAAGAGCACAGCACAGTACTCCAAGGAACGCAGCATGCTTGTTCTTCGCACCGGCAGGCTTTGTGTTAACCCATGATGACTGTTCTGACTTCCATGACTTCTCAGAATAATGTCTGCTGAAACTTAACAAGATATTTTCATAACTATTTTTGTTTGGCTCTACTTATGTAATGTAATTCAGCTAAATTCCAAGAATGAGCTATGCAAAGGTAGTTAAATGCAATCTGTCCTTGAGGGGAAGCTTAATCTCAGTTTTATGGAGGGATTTCTTTTTTTTTTTAGATTGAACGTTGCCACTTATTTCTTGCAAAGTCAAGGGTTGTTTTCTGTACTTTGCCAAATATTTCTGGGGATTTGCACCCGAAGTATTTTAAAATAAACTGAGTGGGAATTTTGGATGGGCAGCATGACCTCGCTGCTCAGGCTTGCAGTCTAATCCTGTCAGTCACAAACTTTATTGCCCAGAAGGAAATAAAGATGATGGTGCTTGCCTTTAATAACAAGTGAGGAACATAATTTTGCCTATGTGTTTAAAATATTGAGGTGAAGGAGGAAGAGCTTATAAACAGCCCCTAAAAAGGGCCTTTTTCATGCTAAATGTTCAAGGCCGTTCCTGCAGCTTTAAATAGTCATCTTGTTTTCGGACTGTTAGGGATATCTCTTTTCTCCCTCTTACTTCATCTGTTGTATCATTTTTTCCATTTTGTTTATTGTTAGAAGAAGAACAGTAGAAGCAGAACATGATTTGCCAGGAAACCAGAAGTGAAATGTTAGTGGTCTTCCTCTCTGAAGATCGCAGGGAGCCAGCACATACCGGAAAGGGAAGGCAATTCTCAGTAGGCAGAGGCAACTCAGACACCAGCTGAAGTGCTAGAATGTGTGGGTGCTTGGTAGTTTCCCTGAAGTTGTGCAGGACTCATGAATCAGCTCAAACTTCATAGTATGAAATTATTTTAAAATATGGTAATATGTTGAAAGGTAGCAGAATCCAGGGGTGAGCAGCTTTGGGCATGACTTTTTTGTGTTGTATGTTATATTATGAAATTATGTCATTGTAGGTTTGCTTAAAGGTGTGACTGTACTTTTTGGTTCGCAGTGTCATCCTTGGTTAAAGCTTGCCAGAGTTGTTAAACTACAGCTACTGAAGTACGTCGGTCAAAATTCTGCCTTCAGTGTGAGTCTGAAGTCTGCAGCTCCACATGACTGTGTGAGGTCCCAAATGAACAAGAAATGCAGAGCTTTCGAGTGCAAGTTGCAATTCTGTGACGGATTAGATGTTAGGGCACAGAGAGCTTTTTGCATGCTTCAGAGAAGTAACCAGTTGTCCGGGGCAGAGGATTAAGAGCTCTGCGGGTGGGTAGGAAGTCTCAGCTCTGTGTGCAGTTTCACCCCACTGGAATGATTCTAGACATCAGGGCAAACCGAAGGGTCACTTCGTTATGCAAACATGGATGCTTTTCCAACATACCAGCCAATTTTAGTATATAAGGATCTACAGATACAGCTGCTGTTTCCAAGGGGTTGGAAAGAAAGCAGTGAGCTTGATTGCCAGAAAAGACTTCTGCTATATATCGTATGCTTTTGGTGTCTTAAGAACAACTGATAATGTATTTTACCCTTAGCCATAGAAGTCTTTTTCTTTCCCCAAATCACACATCTCCTAGTCTATTTTTTTTCTTTATTAAAAAAATCATTTGAAGTTTTTGTTTGAGCTCAGTGCATGTGAAAGGAAACCATTTTATAGTCCTGCTGATTGACTTCTACATCAGAACCAGAGGATACATGCTCACAGACAGAGATGGGAGGACACTGACAGCGTTTCAGGGCACACTGCTCACTGAAAGGGCTCAGGTGGTGGTGGTGATGTTGGTCATGTCTGATGAGGCTGCTGACAGGGGTGGTAGCTCTCACACCTTTGCGAGCAGGAATGGGGCTGACAGGTTCAGATTTGTTTTTTTCTTAAATGTGTCTTACCCCACCAAACTGTTGCCATATATAAACAATGTCTCTGTCTACCAGTCTTATTAGAGGTTTGTGCCTCATTATCAAAACCTTCTAATGAAGTACTCAGTGCTTCCAGCCCTACTAAATGTGAAACCACGCAGATTGTATTATATCTGTGGCCAAGCGCCGTGAATTGATTAAAGCAGGATGAACAAGATAAATATTTGTGTAGGATAATCCCACTAGATGGCACGCTAATTACCAAAGCCCTGCAGGACTTAAGGGTTTAGTTTTTAGCCTATCACAGCTTGCCAGCAAATATTTTCTGCCTAGTTTTGTTTTGCTGACTGGGAGATGCCTCTACATCACTGTTGGGTAGGCTTCAGGGAGCTGCCAGTGACCAGTCTCAGGGTGAGCTGGCAGGTCTCTGGCCGTACCCTGCGGCACCGCTGTGGCTCCCATGCGCACGCTGGGTGTCGGGGTGGCCCGGGGGGCAGAGCTGAGGCTGTCCGAGGTGGGAGCTGACGCACATCGGAGTGAGCCCAGTCTGGGTGCACGCCACACACAGGGACAGCTGCAGAGCTCGTGAGGTTGGGGCGTGTGTCAATATGAAGACACTTTTAGAACTTTTGGGGGGTTTTACTTTCCTTTTTTGAGGTGTTTAGGAAGCTGCACTGGTGGAAAGCCCTGGCAAAGGTAACTGTTAGGAAAACCTCGAAACCAAAGGGCATTTTATATGTAGTGACAAAAGTCTTGCATGGGTTGTGGTCTAGAGCTGTCTCTAAGTACATGTTCAAGTAACATTTCTTCCACGGTACCTCCGTGGCATGGAGACTCAATTGCATTGTAATGCAAAGTTTCAGAAGTGAAAACTTTCACCAGTGTTCATGAATTGTGTGCTCCTTGCTTTCTTGGGTCTGATTTGCTGTCGTGCCTCCACCTGAAAAAACACCTTGCACATGTAGTGTCCTGTTTAAAAAAAGAAAAAAGGACTCCCTAGTTTCATGATCAAAACTTAGGTGTGCTTCTGTCCTGACCTGTTTCTCTGAAATAACAGCTATTGGTGAAGATCTGAGACTTTTCCTGTGAACTCTCTTGCACCTTTTTATTTCAACTTGGGCAGAGTACAGAAAATAAGGAGCCCCAGAACTACAGCTGAAGGAGAGGGCAGTGAGTCGTGCAAGGTCCTGGAGGGGCTGTAACGGGAAATAGCGTTAGGCCATTAAAACTTGTATCACAGGAGCAAGAAGTAGTGTGTGCACTGAACTATGGCCCTGTGTCAAAAGTGAACTGATCTGGGTGGAAAGCAACAACATGAGCTTCCAGCACATTATCACTTGACTCTTGTAACCTCAGTACTGTTTTTAATTTTTTTTTTTTTTGTTTGTTTGTTTTAAATGGAGCTTTAGTTAAAGATCTAGCAATTTAAATAATCTAAGCAAGTAATAGACGTAGAGAGGAATGAAAGTTCAGAACAGAGAAGTGAACAAAGCAGAGGATATATCTGAAAGTGAAGTCCTCAGGCCGTGCTCATTGAATGGTGATTGTTACCTAGGCTTCTACCAATAGCCAAGAAAAACTTTGTTTCAGCAGTGGGCATTAATAAACCATTGCTATGATCAGGAGAAAAGTGCTTTTAAGCACCAAAATTCCATGTACAATACAGAAATTAAATCCAGTTGTCTGGTATTTGAGAAGTAGGATATTCTTTTATAATGCATATTTAGTCCTGCAAAAATACGTCACAAGCAGCATCTTCAAGAAGTGTTGTGTGTGTAAGTGCATGTATAAGTTATAATGAGAACTGTTTATCACAGATATATGCTGTCAAAATAAAGGAAATGTATTTTGGGGGCAATTTTACAGTAAAGTGTTGTCTGTGTCACAGTTGTCTGGCTCCAGAACAGATGCTTGTCCTGGCTAGCCCTCCTTCTAGGAGGGAAGTCCATGTGAGTGCAACCTGTAATTAAAAAATAAGCGAGGTAGTGAGACCTTGTCATTCTCATGTCATTGTGCATGCACACTTACAGTTTGTAGCATGCTAGAAAACGAGTAGGTGCCCCCCGGTCGTGTTCTCAGCCACCGCTGATCCAGTGTGCACTGGTTTGGCGTGCGGGCCCTGCTGCTGCGCAGGGGGGAGTCCCGAGTCCCACACTTGTGGTCTGCAGTCTCCTCAGCTCTCATCCGTGTCCCTGGCTGGGGACAGATGGGGATGCTTCCACTCATGTAGCTCTTCAGGCGTTGCTGGAGTGGCTGAGTAGATAGGAAGACAACCATACACCTGGAGAAAGGTGGCGATTCTTAGAGGGGCTCAAGCTTTCTTGCTCTGTATGCATACATATCTCTGTGTTGCAAGACAAACCGTGGTTTGGGGTAAATCGGGATAGCCTGTATGGTAGGCAGAGCATTTCAACTCAAAAGATTAATGTTGGAGAAGGCTACAAGAAAGTATGAGTGTGATGATAGCCACTTGTATTGCATGCTGAGCCCGTGGAAAGATCTGGGAACCCGTCATAGCATGAGCGGCCTGTCAGCCTTGGGTGGTAAGCACGTGGTGAGTGTGCCACGAGGGGGGACATGAAGATGTTGCAGCCTCATAGGAAGTGATCTTGGTAGTGGAGGGTTTTGTCTAGCAATCTCCCTTAAAGCAGAAGACCAGCTGTCTGTACCTGCTGCGTCCTGTAGCTATGCAGATGTTGCAGCAGTGACGAAAGGTGCAAAGCAGAGCCCCGGGGAGGGGTGTGCGAATTTCTCAGAGTATTTGTCTGATGCAGTTTCACAAGCCATAAACCCCTCTGTGATTCCCTATTACTTGTGTCGTAAAAGGGAGACGAGAAGCACTCGCTCATCACTTTCTTTAACCATATAATACCTAAGAAGGTCTTTGATTATTAGTGTCTTTGTGTACATACTGACCTTGCAGTCCTAAATATTACTATTTCACAAAACCAAGCCAGTAATATGCAGTTCCACTTGGAGCTTAAGAGAATTTGAACTATGAAACCCAGTTCCCAAAATGGTTTTCTTAATATAGTTTTGTATATGCAAAAACCCGTAAGAGCACAAAATAGCAAATTCAGTCCCAGAACTAGCCTTTGATATTCTGTGTGCAAACTTGGTTTCCTACAGAGCTGATTGGAAAGTAGGGTTTATTCTGTGGTATTTTGGCCATTTACAGTATTTGTACTTTAAGTAGGATAAATATCCAAAGCATCCCTCCTTTCAAGAAGTGATCCCCCCCGACAATATAAGTAGCTTTATAATACTTGTTTTAATTCAGCTATGTAATCCAAATATTATCTGTAGTACTTACACTTCAGCTTTTTCTCTGTGCATAAAATGGAATATAAAACTAAACTAACTGCTGTTTAAAAAAAGAAGGAAACACTTATTTCTGTGTAATACTTCATCAGAGGTATTTTCGTGGAATATCTTACTTTCTTCTTTGAAAGCTGCAGTTTCATTTTTTTTCTCAAACCATTTTTTTTCTATCCTAAAGGGCAATTCCTTATATGAATAAGGCACTTGATGATGGACTATTGCCATCTTCTGTTTGTGCAATTTCACTGCGTTGCATAAGATGCATATCAAAAATACATCGCTCAGAACACTCGTCAGCTCCTTGCAATCTATGTTTTTTAAGTTGGCTGCTTGTTTAGTTTACGAGGAGCTTTTACTCTGTGCAAATCTGATTTAATCCCCAGTGAAATAACAGGACAAAACATTTCACGTAAGCATTGCTCAGTTGACCGCCCTAACTTCAAACACACCCTTGTAGCCTTGAAAGGCCAAGTGCGTTCTCCCTGCGGGTCCCCCCGTGCTGGCTGTTGCGGTGGGGTCCCGCCTGCGGGCTGCTGGGCGCTGCTGAGCTGTGGCTGGCACTCATGGGTGTGCACCCACAGCCACCCAGCTCTGCCGTGGCGTGCCCTGAATCCGCAGCGCTCTGTGCTGGCTGGAGTCAGCTCCAGCTCCTTTTGGGGCTTCCTGGGGCAGGGAGGTGTGTGGGGGGTACACCAGCCCTGTTCAGTGAGAGCTGCCTGTCCTTGTAAAACGGAGCTGTCAGAGGAGCAGGAACTCGTGTGTGCTTCTCTGCACCTTGCGGCAAGGTCCGTGCGCTTCCCGGGGCCGAGGAGCTGCTGTCACAGCCTTGTGGACCTCACTCAGCCCCGGTCCACCTGGCTCCCAGCGTGTGCCCTGCAGCCTGCCCGACCTGGTGATGGTGACAGGCAGGGGGATGTTGGCACAGCCTGCTGCGAGCTCCTGGCTGCCAACTGCTCCTCCTGACCGCTGTCGGCTGCTTGCGTGGTGGAGGCCCCCGGGCCCCAGTGAGATCACTTGCAGTGTCCCAGTCACCGTGAGCTCTGGTGGGGACTCTTCAGGACTTTTGTCTTCTCTTGAGTAGTTTAGTCATTAGTCAACTCTTCCTCGTGCAGCAGATTCTGCGTTGGTCCTTTATTCTTTTCTCTTGCCTTGGCTTTGGAAGCTCTCCTTTAGTGTTTCCTCCAGTTGGGTTGTGTCCCACAGCTTGAAATAACAGCCCAGAGGTGCAGCCTGAACTGTCTGAAAGAGGATTTCACCTGCTTATTAGGGACCCTATTAGTTTCCAAGAGTTGCAAGCAGCCAACATAAATAATTTTGAACAAAATTTCCTAGTACCTTAAGTTTTATTCATGCTTTATTAAGCAGGCATAGAAAGTGCTGTGAAACTGAGTGTTCAGCTTCGTGTCTACTGCTCAGTTCTGTCACACGTGAGTCTGTTAACGAGTATTTTCTGTTGTGCCCTCCCTTAGCATGAGGGAAGTGAGAAGCTAAAGAAGTAATGGTTTTTGGTTTGGTTTTTGAGAAAAGACTTAAAGTAGGATAGTATTTGAATTTCTCATGTTGATATTCTGAAAAGGGATGAGAAGCGCTGCAGCAGGCTGGGCCTGTGGAAAGGAGGCTGCTGCTGATGACACAGGCGGTGGAGCGGAGCCGAGGAGCTGTCGGCAGGTAGCTGAGTGCCGTCTGTGAGGAGCAGCCCCGCAGCTCTCCTGTCCCCTGGCAGCAGCCCCCTGAGACCCTGCTCCAAGGCGAGAGCATGCCCGGCTGTGCTGGAGCTGCCTGCAGCTCCGCACTGCTGTCCATCATGGCCTTGTGTCTTGTCGGGGCCGTCGGGCTTGGGCAGAAGGCGTGTGAGGCGTGGGGCTCCGGAACCATTTACGTGGGGATGTTAGTGCCAATAGGCAGGCAAAAGTAGCTTCATTCTGATAACATTTTTCTGACATTGTCTGTGTTTAAAAACGAACCCTGTACATTGTTTCACCAACCATGGTCCATGTCAAGAGCAGTGCTGTGGTTTGGGCTAGCCAGTGGTGAAACCACCCTTGGGTACGAGTACTTCCCTGTCCCCATCTCTGGAACAGATGTGTGCACAGTTTGGCATGGCCTGCACCTTCAGTGGTCACCCTCTTCTTCCTCCTCTGCACATGTAACTGCAGCACATGATGCCTTTTATCTGCTTCAGTGTCAGGCATTGCCAGTACAACCCGTGCATTTTTGGTTTGTTAAGCAAATTTTTTGCTGTTCTCACATTCTCAGTAACTATTTTAGGTGAAAATAACAATTTTACTGTCTTAAAGTATTTCTACTAGGAAGTAGAAAGGAAGAACTGGTAGAATATCAATAAGAGTGAAAAATGCATTAAAAATGAAATGAAAATAAAGGAGCATTACCAGACTGAAATAATTATTGGCATTTGAGCCGTAAGGGAAAAGAGCTTCTCTTGGCTAATGAGAACATTCTTTAAATTACAAGATATTGACATTGGATTTCTTTAGTTTCTGTTGACCTTAAGAAAACAAAACAAATTTAAAAAAATAGTAAAAAAACAAAAACCAAACCCCTCTGAAGTGAACCTGATCTCTGTGTGAATCCAGGCTTTTGACATTTAAGATAGATGTTAGTAAGCTGAAATGGAAAAGCTGTACGTGTCTGCACAGTCCTTAATGAACATCCATGGTCAGATACTCAAAGATACATTTTATTTACATGCTATACAAATACTCTCAGAAATTAGCAAAAGTCTCTGTGTGGGTGACTTCAGACATCGGTGTACTCATGGTATATGCGCACTTCTGACCGTCTGACGCTCTGAAGCGACCTAATGCTCTCGCTCCTGGTTCTCATATTTGATTTTCTGAACAGCCTTCGGGAGAATGATCTACACATGAAAAAGTAAATTATTGGATCCAGACAAACATTGCATGCAGAGAGGAACAGTGTCATTTCCTTGCAGTAATACAAGATTTTATGTGCAGAGTCATCTAGCAGCTTGTCTAGATGACTAAAAGTAAAGGGTATTCTGCACAAGTGGTATGGCAGAAAACAAGTGAAAAACACAGCCACTACAACCCTTATACTTTGATTATGCTTTCGCTTTCTGCTTGACGAGCTGATGAATTGCTTGCTTGATTTATAAATGTATCTGGAGATTGCAATATAACATCCTATTAGTACTATCAGGACCACTACAAACATGCAGGTATTGATGTAAATGACAGCTGTATGCCATTTGACTCCCAGGGGTGATTTAAGTTTTATGCAGTCGTCTATATTTTTCTTTGTCGGGTAGCCGTTTGTAAGGATCAGATTTGGCAAAGCTAGGAAAGCCATAACTACCCACACACAGGCAGATAAGATCTTAGTGAAGGTGATGCTGTACATCCTGGAGTCTCCAAAGGGCTTCACTACTTTCAGATACCTGTCAATACTGATGAGTCCGAGGAACACAATTGTAGTGTACATGTTGGCGTAAAATAAAACCGTGGTGTACCGGCATAGGAACGAGTTGAAGTGCCATGGTCCCAGCTGGGAGTCCTGAATTATCTTAAATGGGAATGTCAGTGTCATGAGGAGGTCTGCAACCACGATGTTTTTGAGGTAAAATATAAAACTTGTTTTATTTCTGATGTGGAAGAAAATCCATACTGCTAGGCCGTTCAGCAGGATGCTTGCCAAGAAAATAACGAGGTAAAGCACAGGCAGAACAATGGTGGTGAACTCGTTCTGCGTGGAGTTCCCGAGGAGGCCTGCTGTGTGATTCGATGCGGTACTGTTGTCTTGGCTCAGATGGTCATCTATAGGAGCTATGGAAAAGAACAATTTTGAAGTATGTTTTTAGTGTTTTATAAATGGAGCAGTTTTAGAACCATCCTCTAGAAAATGTCACTTCTCTGGGCAATCCCAGAGGCTGCTCAGGTCAGCCAGCTCAGAAAACCTGAGCCTGAAACAGCAGTCCTGAGTATTGCATGTGTTAAAGTAAATTAATCTGTGGCTTATCAACCCCTGAGCACAATGGCTGCTGCTTCCCGCTGGATACAAAGGTGCCTCTGCCAATACTACAACTGGAGGAAAATGCAATGAGTAAATGAATGTCCATTTTGAGCAGTTCTTGTGATACTCACAAGCACCCCTCCTGCCCTTTGATAGGATTCAATGAACTTAATATGTGGCTTTCATGCTTTGTACCAAGCTATTTTGTGTGAACATTGTCTTAAGTTAAAGTTGTAAATGCTCAATGCTTTCGTCCCTTCCTACCACGCCTGCTCCTGTTGTTGTTTTCCTAACAGTTCAGGAATAATTCTTCTGTACATTACCAAAGTTTCCAGGAGAGGTGTTTTCATACAGGAAACTTGGTAACTGTGAGGATAATGGGCGTTTGCGCTGACTTTATAAAATCCTGCCCTAAAAATCCTGCCCTAAGTCACCTAATCAGGGAATGAAGCGGGGCATGTGCATTCATTTTGTAGGCCTCTCCGCGCCGAGGTGCCGGCACAGGGAGGGTGCTGGCAGCGGGGTTATCCCTGCTGTAGGACATCCCTGAGTTGGCTATAGGATGTTATTGACACCTGGGTGTGAATGTTGTGAAGCAGCACAGGGAAAATTAATGTAAGAGCAGGGTGTGCGCTCTTGGTTGTCTTGGCAGATAGACAGTGTTTGAGCTCAAATGGCGTTTGTCAAGAAACAGGACTCTGGAGAGTCTCCTTGGGCCTATTAAAATGATAATTTAAAAGTTAATTTACTTAAATGTACTTAAAAATCACAGCCTCTGGGGATTTTAAGGTTTCACATATAAATATTTGTGAACAAACTTCAGATTGTTATAAATTTTTCTGTTGTTTTTTTTTTTTTTTCCTTATCAAGAAATTATTTGTGCTTTGAACTTGACGGGTGAAGCACATCCATGGGGGCAGCACGTGGCAGTATTCAGACAACCTTTTCTGAGATGACTTATTTCTTTAAAGCTTTGGTAGGAACTGGTAGTAAGTAATACAGTAAACACTTCTCAGGCACTTCAGTTTCCAGCGTTATTTTACCTGGCAGTTTTCCATAGGACGAATTGTACCCCATTATTTGCAGTGCTGTAGGTCGTCAGCTGGAACACCTCTCAGGAGCCCCACTGGCAGCCACAGGTCCTGGAGTCAGCAGGGGCTGCGTCAGCTCCGCATTCTGGGGAAAAAGACTGAAGTTAAAGCAAACCAGAAGTTCCCGTCTTTCTCTCTGCAACATGGAGAACTCTGGGAAGCAAGTTTTGGCCAGAATTCCCTAGGAAGGGACTGAGGTGGAGCTGATGGCTGGCCTTGGGGGGCTGTGCAGCTGCTGTGCTGTCAGGATCTTCCCTACCACAGCTCACTTGGAGCCGGGCATCTGCATCGCTGCTGGCAGTCCTGCCAGCTTGGTTTTTGTAAGCCCATGTATTGACTGTAAAGCTATTTCACTTCTTCTGCCTCACTGACACAGCTGTGCTGGAGCTTTATTGCTCTAATACTTAGAAACATTACTCCAGCTTCTAACCTGAGTATCTGTGGCCACTTTCTGTCTCCATTATTCCTGTACCAATGCCTTTCATTTAATGAAACCTTCCCCACCTCTGATATTTGTCCCTCTGTTTATAGAGGGACATTTCTGTATTTAACGAGACATCATTTACTGTGTTTAAGCAATCCCAGCTCTTCTCTCTCTCTTTTTTAAGACTTGAAGGTACCAGTCCTTCTTTGCATCTGCTTCAGTTAAGATGATTTTCCTTGAACACCATTGACAGATATTGTTCATTGTTTCGCAAATGAGGTTTAATAAAAGCTTGTTTCATGGTGGTTTGTTTTCTCTGCTGAAACACCTCAGGTAATATTTTCTGGGGTTTCACTTCCTCCCTCCCTCCCTGTGTCTGCACCAGGCAAGTGGCAAGCAGCCACAGAGGGACCAGCTCTGCCACGCTTTGTCCCCTCTGCTAACCAGCAGTTGGTGCCAGTAGGTAGCAAACTTGTATTGTCCTCAGCCTCATGATCGTGTGGAGTTTGTCCAAGAAAACTTCATTTAAAGTTTGTTATTTTCTGTGAAAACATGTTGTATTCAACTTCTTAATGCCTGTTTTCTTTCTTTCTTTCTTTTTTTTTTTTTTCTTCAAAAAAATGTAGTCTGACTAATGAGCCTCTAATGACCTGGCCACGAATTGCTCCTGGCTTTGGTACTGTGCAGGTGTATATCTCTACACCACACTTCTAGGCTTTAAAGCTAGCTTAGTGTACAAGGAGATGCAAACATGCAACCCCGGTTCCTGCAGCAGGCAAAGCCTGTCTCCAGGCACCGGAATGTGCTGGCTGGAGGACCTCGTGCCTTTGGTCTGCCACTACAGCTGGTTCCTTACTCTGTGATAAAGGCTTGGCCTTATTCCTGACAGTTCATGTCTGGATGTCCTGTTTGTTTGTTTTATCTTGGACGTTTCAGTGCCTGATTCCTGACAGATGCTTATTTTTATAGACTTTTTTTGAACTCCTCATTTCTTGAAGTTAAAAAGCTTCATAAAGAAAATTTGACAGTATCAATTTATAATGCAACATCCCAGATGATTGGTTTATTCTTGTATTATTTGAGTGTAACAGTTTTTCCTTGTTTCACTTTCTGATTACTAGTTTTGATTAGAAAACTAGAGCTAAATAGCTCACACCTCAGCAGGACCTGACTGCTTCTCTTGTGGCTGTGAACAGAGGATAAAATTACTGATGCCCTTTTGCAGATCTAAATTGTTTTACACGATTATCACTGTATTAGTGACAGGGAGAGAAAAAGTTTTAAACTGTCACTAGATGGCAGTAAAGCAAATCGTTACATCTTAAAGCCTCAGTAAAATTGTGATTCTGCTATTTTAGGCTTTTTCTCGGTCTGACTTCTTTTGGTATGGCATTATTTGCTCTGATAAAAATTGGGGTCCCTAATGGGACTGTCAGTTATTTAAGGTATTTTGTCTTCTATTGAGGGATGTGCTGACAAGCAGTAGCCTTCCTCCTAGACAATAAGAAAAATCTCTATCACTCTTGCTGGTGTTTGTAATTCACAGCTATCCCTTTTCTACCCAGGAGGCACTGAGATCAAAAGGACGAGTGATTTTATGAAAAGATGCATATCTCTCTATCTTATGCAAATAGAAGCCTATTTCCCTGCATTTCAGAGTTCCTTTTAAGTTTGTGTAATTCCTGGTCCCGGTCCCTGGAAAGCTCCCTGCTCTAGGCTCTTCAGGGAAGTGCATTCCCAGATCCTCGGCACGGAGGAGTTGGTGAAATGCCAGTTGTGTTGCCTGAGAGCAGGGTGACTGATGGCTCCGGTGTTCCCATACAGTAACCCTGGGAAGCGCTGTAGGATTCAATGGAGCTGAGGATCAGATCTGTGCTAAACAAGCTTCTCGTGGGCTGTCAGTTACTCCAGGTCCTAAAGGAAACCACTCTAATTTCTGTTAAAAGAGGCTTGTGCCTGTTTGCACCTGTGCCTCTGTCCTTTTAGGTGGATGTTATCACTAAGAGACTGTACAAGTCTGACAACAGGTCAACACATTTTTGTACACAAACAGCCCCAACACTCACCAAAGGTTTGGTCTCCTGACTTGCATCCAAAAAAGAAATAATACCCAAAGATGTTTTCTGACACTGATGAGAGAGCTGCATATGATCTCAGCCTTGCTTTCGTCTGGGCTCTCCTTTGAGCTTGCACCATTCACTTTCCCATCTGTATCCTGGGGTTTACTGTCGGCAGAGATGGGGCATCCACAGCAGCTTAAGACTGAAGCCCCTGCTCTTTGTAGACCTTACTGGTTTCCTTCCTCACTGCGGACAGCATTCTGTTTCGTATGTACTGTTGTTTGAAGCCACTGGTCTGAGTGCTGGGCTTTAGTCCGTAATTTTGTAGCTGAGTGTTGCTGCACGGGACTGACTGCAATCACTTGGACCAGTGATGTAGAAATCACTGCCACAGAAGGCTCTCCCCAGACAGGCATATATCTTACCACTCTGGGGCATAAAATACAGTCCTCAGTCCCTGATGGGCCCAGTTGTGCCTGTCAGGTTTGATGGTATCAGCACAGCTCCCGTGCTTGCCCTGTAACAGGTCTGCTCAGGTGCAGTTTGCTTATCTCCCCAGTCCATGCAAAACCTCTGCTTGCTGAAGCAGCCCAGCCACTCGGTCACTGTGCTCTGTTCCCCTTCCAGGTGCAGCATGGACAGCAGAAGCAGCAGCAGCCCTTCTCTTACGCTTTTCAAGTCAGCACTTCTCATAGCAGATATCCCATATGGGCTTATTGATTCCTGACCAGGGCACTGGCCATGAGAAGTCCCTGCCATGTGCATCTTCCTGGCTGCTGGAGGTGTGAGAACAGTTAGATTGCCCAGGGAAGTACAGGTCACCCTGAAACCATAGTGGGAGGTTGCTCCTTCTTCTTGCAGACCAATTAGGATCAAGCCCCTGAATGGATATCTCTGTGTCATCTTATTCCTGATGGATGGTTTTAATGTTAAAACATATTCCGAACAATTCCCAGTAAAGCATGGGCTGGAAAAAGAAATTGAACTGTCCACAATTACAAACTGTGACAGCTAACCCACATTAGCAGTGCTGGGTATCCTGCCCTGCCAGCACAGCTGAGCTCAGCTGAGAGGCCTCCATGCGTGCATGGGGTGGAGGTTAGAGAAGACACCTGCTGTTGGCTGCCCTAGTTATGTGTTATAGATTTTCCCTTATGCTGTTGTAGCTCTGAAGCTTTAATATCTCAAACAGATTTGTGCAGGACAGCAGAGAGGTGCAGGCATAATGGTCCTTGCTGCACAGAATTGGTTGTGTGACCAAATTTCTGGATGCACAGAAACAATCCTGCTTTAGGCTCAGAAGTCCAAAGGTGTTCAGTTTGCCATCAAAGCCTATCAAGCTAAGGAGTTCTGTGACAGAACACATTAAGTAGCGTGGCTTTGTTATTTACACTGGTACAGTGAGAGATCAAGGCTCAACTGAGTCAAACCTGGTGTATCCCTAGGCTCTGAGAGCTTCAGTTCTTCTGATAAAGACCACTGGATTGTAGACTTGAGGAACTAGATGAAGGTCATCACCTATGGAGAGTTCAGAGTTTTTCACATAGGACTATAAAGGTTGGAAAAGACCTCCAGGATCATCTGGTCCAACAGTCCCCCTACTGCCAATGTCACCCACTAAGCCATGTCCCCAGGCACCACGTCCAACCTTTCCTTGAACATCCCCAGGGACGGTGACTCCAGCACCTCCCTGTGCAGCCCGTCTCAGTGCCTGACTGCTCTTTCTGAGAAGAAATTTCTTCTTATTTCCAACCTAAACCTTCCCTGTTGCAACTTGAGGCTGTTCCCTCTAGTCCTATCGCTAGTTACATGTGGGAAGAGGCTGACCCCCAGCTCCCCACAACCTCCTTTCAGGTAACTGTAGAGAACAAGAAGGTCTCCCCTGAGCCTCCTCCAGAATAAAATGTTCTCTTGGAACAGTGAGTGAAGACTGTCTTCTCTTCAAAGAACATTTTAAGGTATTTTGTAATTGTTCACTGATTATGCGCTCCGATAGAGGCTTTTTCACTTGTTTGAACGTGTTATTTCTGTGCTGGATAAGGTTGGTTTTTAACTCTTTGTCCAGTTCTTCACACACTTCTTCTGACCAGTTTCATCCTAACCATGTTTCTCCAAAGTCGTGCCTCACACTTCCATACAAATGTGTTCTGCTTGGATCCTTAGAAGCTGCTTCTTTATTCAGGTAGCTTTTTAAAGCAGAATACTTATTACTTCTTGTCGTTTATATATTTGGTTGGTTGTTTTTTCTATCATTTCCCTAAAGGCTGTCAGCTACAGCATATACAGGTTAATTACGTGCTGTTTTACAGATGAGGTAATCCGTCACTGCTAATGTTGATAGACTGGTTTATATGCATGACTGATAGAGCCTCAGATGAGAAATGAAGCAATAGGCTGAATGGCATATTTCAGTGTCATACGGGTACAGAATGACTGCATGGTTTTGCTGATGACTAAGGCTTTGAGTTGCCTCACTATTTAAAGAAATTCTGTATCCTCAAATCTAATTATTCTTCCTTCGTCTCTTATTTGCAACTTCTCAAAAATTAGAAAATTCTCTTTGTGAACTTGAATGAATATTCTAGCTCATAGGGCCGTGGAGTTTTAAGTTGTGTTTGTTTATTTAAGCACCTAACTTCTTGGTGTGTCACTCCTTGCCAGTCTGCATTTGTCAGCCTAAAGTCTGGTAAATGGCAGAATTAAAGCAAGCATTAGAAATGTGGGGCAGTTTATTCAATTTGTACTTGGCTGGCTGCAATTATTTTCTTTTCTGTTGCCCATCAGAACCAAATCACTGACAGTTAATTGTAAAGATTTGTGGAAAAAAATACACTGGTGCAGGCTGCAGTGTACTTGTGCACACTGCTTCTGCAAGCTGGCAAGTGGCAGGTACAGAGCCTGTGCACAGGCTCCCTTGGGTATGTCCAGCCACTCCTTGCCTGCATCGCTTGGGCAAGCCTTAATGTTATTTCTTCTCTTCTCTAGTATTTCTCTGGTATTCCCTTCTGCCGTGCTACTGGCATCAGTGTGAGCGCTGGTGGAGCTCACGTGGTGCGAGGGCACGCGCCAGGCAGACTGCTGCTGCCCATGGCACTGCTGCAGGGAGCTGGATGCTGCTGAGCACTGCCTGCTGCGTGGGCAGGAGGCACCGGGCACAGGCTGAAGCACGAGGCCGCAGCTGAGCATAAGGAGTCGCTGTTCTGCGGTGAGGCCGGTCAGATGCCAGCACAGGTTGCTTGGAGAAGGGGTGGAGGAAGATGCCCAGCAGTGGATGCAGCTGCCCCTGCCTGAGCAGGGCCAGCCCCAGGGTCTCTGGGGACCCACCTCGGCTGGTTTCTAATTTGGTGATGGGGAGCTGGGTTGCTCGCTGCTGCCTGCTGGCCAAGGGCTGAGTGAGCAGTGGTGCTGCTGCCGGCTGCCTGCCTGGGCCAGCTGTCACGGGCCGGCCACTGCAGCCTGGGGACTGCTTCGGTGTGGGCTGGCTGGGAGGGGGTTAAAAGCAGCCCTCCTCTGGGAGCCCTCATTGGGGTTTCGTGCCCCTGGGGGCCTGCTGGCAGAGAGGCGTGCCAGCCGTGTCTGCTGGTTCTCCGTAAAGCAGAAATGCTGCTGCACCTAGCCAACTGGATTGCAAAGAGGCAATAAGAAGGTACAACCGTCTTCAACTGTGCCATCTGCTTAGTCATACCCACAAACAGGAACCAGTGCCTTGGCTCAGAAGGTTTCTTGTCTGCCTCAGTATCTAATAGAAAACCCCCTTCTTGGTTTTCAGGTTCCTCCTTGCACTTCCCCCTCCATCCCAGACTTCTCTCTCACGCGTCTCTGAACAGCAGCACATCCCGTCCCCAGCCCAGCTGTGCTGAAACCTGCTGCCCGTCTGCCTTCAGCCCGTGGCAGAGCTGCATTCTGACCGCCTGTCCTGCCCTACCCAGTGGTCTCCAATAAAAGACAAGTGACAGGAGTGGTTCGGGAGCGGAGCTGTCCCGTGGCAGGCTGTGCCCAGCGCTGTGCTGACACCTGCTCCGGGGGCAGCCGTCCCCTCACATGGCCAGCGGGCACTTCCTTCTCCGCGGTCACTTAGCTCAAGAGTTGGCCCTGAGAAAAATTATCTGTCAGCTATTCTTGTAAACTGCAGAGCTTTCCACTCGCAGTCACTTACTCAAGTTTGGGTTTTAGTCTTTCTTAAGCCTTTGTACATGAAGGTAAAAGTATCATGTGTATGTCCAGCCAGTTTCTGTAGCAGAGGACAATTTTGTGCCAAACAGGAACAAAGGTCTGATTCTAAGCCTTGCAGGTGCACATCTCAAATACTGAGAGAGACGTTTTCCTTGGTTTTGGTCAGTGTAACTTTGTGAAGCAGATGTCCTCAGCTCTGCGGGCACTCAGGTCAATTATGCTTCTCTTGGGATTTTTAATCTGCTACACTTGAAAATTGGGAGGGAGGGTGACAAGATTCTAGGCATCAGTTCTTTGGTGGCCACCACTTTGACTGCCATTTCTAAAGCAGCATAGTATGAAGGGTAGTGCTAAAATTTGTTTCTCAGGCTGCAGTTGCTTTACATGAAGGTTTAGGAGAGAACTGCCAACAAAGGTACCCCACTGGGCAGCAGGTAAATGGCTGTTGGTGGCAGAGGAGTTAAGTGTTGCAATTATTACTATTATTATTTTTTTTTTTATGTGAAAATGAAGAGAGGACAATGCCATGGTTGGCAGAGTTGGGATAATTAATGTTTTTTCAGTATGGCAGCCTCTAATTAGGAAGGAGGAAAGGATTAACCCTGGAATGTTTCCTTTGTTTCTGTCAAGAAGATGCTGCTGATGGTTGCTTCTGGTTGCGCAAAGCCTGCTGATAGTAGAAGCTGTATCGTAGCCCTATTAAGTTGCTTTCTCTGAACCCCTGCTAAGACTCTGCCATGCAGGATGCAGCTTCCACTGGCTGCGCTCTGAGCAAGGCTTGTTGCGGTGGCAGTCCTGAAGCTGAGCAGCGCAGTCCCAGCCTCTCCCCCAGCACCACCACCGGGTCGCCCTCTGCCTGCCCATCTCTTCTCCTGGTCCCTGTCACAGTCTCCTTTGTTTGTCTGGCATTTGCTTTTCAGCTCCTGAAAAAAACAACCCATCTTTTTGGCTCTCTTAGTGTCTTTGTCCTTGTGCCGGCTGCCTTGGATCCTTCCCCTCACCACACCACACGTCTTAGCTGATCTCTCACATCGTGTCAGCATCTGGATGGCAGTGATGAATATGAAGCTCTAGACAGTTTCATCCTTTCCCTTCCTGTCAGCAGCTTGTATGTGCTTTTCCTTTCAATTGTCCTTCCTAGGAATCCATGACCATTGTGCTGATAGCTGTGGAAATCTTTTTTTTTTTTTTTTTTTCCCCCTTCCCCCTCTCTATTAACTTCCCTCATTTCATTTGTGATGGGGTAAGAGGAGGGCCCCCTTTACAGAGTCACAGAATAGGTGAGGTTGGAAAGCAGGTCTGGAGACTGATTGTCTAATCCAAGTCCCTGCTCAGAACAGCCCGGGAGGCTCTTGGCCTGTTTTGCTGCAAGGGCACTTTGCTGGCTCAGGTTCAGCTTGTCCACCAGCTCATTCTCTGCCCAGCTGGGTGCCCCAGCATGTCCCAGTGCTTGGGGCTGTTCCTCAGGGGCAGGACTTTGCATTTCCCTTTGAACTGCAAGAGGTTCTTGCAGCCCATTTCTCCAGCCTGTCCTGGTCCTGCGTGGCAGCGCAGCCCTCTGGCGTATCAGCCGGTCCTCCCAGTCTGGTCACCTGCAAACTTTGTCCCCTTTCCATCCAACTGGATTGCCATTCTTTTGCTGCTTGGAAGATGCAGTTTTTAGTCCCTTGCCAGCTCACGTTTCTAGTCTTCCCTTCCAAGGGGGAGGCCAGAAGCAGGTTCACGTTTACATGTACTTGCCCAGAATAACTTAAACTTTTCCCTCTTTTAATCTCTTCACAAGTCTCTCCCTCAGCCCTTCTATTCCTGTTCTGCTTGTGTTTCTGTGGGCTCTGTTCTTGGCACAACAGGCAGCCTGGAAATTTTTGTCAGTTAATTTCCTTTAATTCCATGGGCTGTTCCTTACTTGTCCTATATACTTTATTATCCTGAAGTCAGTCTTTTAAAAGTTTTTTATAAACACAGCAGTTGAGGCGGTAAGCAGTCTGGTGCTGAAGTTTCAGCAGTTGGTGTTTGGGTGGCCTTGAGCTGCCTCCTGAGGAGCAGGCAGGCGGCTGCTCGGCTCGGTGCCGCGGCAGAGCTGGCGTGGGGAGCTGCTGCCGGGCTGCGCAGGCGGCCTCTGCCTCTTCCCGGTGGAGACCGACTTCGGGCTGCAGCTTCTTGCAGGCTAGGCTTTAAGTGTGGTGATTGGCCTTGTGCAATGAAAAACAGTGAGCTGAGAAACTTAAAACTTTAAAAACAGCCAAGATGATGTCCAGGTCTAGAAACAAGAATGAAGATGTGTGATTGATTGCACTGTACCTTCACCTATTGTAGCTCTGGCTATTGCACACCTGTCTTGTGTCTCAGGTGTACGGGGGATGCTGTGAGAAATCTTGTAGTTAAAAATAAAAGTGCTGGTACATGCGTGTAGGTAATGTCAATCAGTTTTATGTAATTCTAGCCTCACTTTTAGGTATTTTATTTTGCATTGAAACAATTTCTATTATTTTTTAATATGCAATTCTAATTCACATTGCAAAAGGACAAAAAATTCGCATTTACTGTAGTCAGCTGGGTTTTTCTGTGCCTTAGTATGTATTGCTGTGACATGGGACTAACCATGCTAGCTACTTGCAGCACAACCAGTGTTTCAAAAAGGAAGGAAAAAGACGTGGGGATTTTTGGGTATGACTGGGAGAAGTTCAGCCTGTTGCAACCCTGATTTTTCATGAAGTGCTCCCAGCCTGTCTGCCATTCTCAGAAATCAACAGACTGCAAATCCTGGGCACGGTTTCAGTGTGTGGGACCCAGAGAGCTTTTCTTCGTCGTCTGGCCCAGCTGCTTTGCCAGCTCCCGGCCGTTCCTTGTAGGGGCAGAGGCCGCTGCTGCACAGAAGGTGATACAAGGCCAATTTATAATGCTTCTGATCAGTTGTCACTTCCTTGTGTCAGCAACATTTTCCCCAGTAAAACCAAGAACTTGTAGCATACTGTGATAACGTGTATCTCTTGAGGTTTGTTGTTGGTCAGATGTGGAAGCCTGCTTTTGGTAATGCACTGCCTGGCTTGTTTGTTTTAAAGAAGGTACTGGGGTATTAAATGTTGGGAAGGGTTAAGACAGCTGAAATGTGGGACTCTGCTCACTTTCTCTGGTGCCTTCTTGGCAGTGCCTGGGTTTGTGTCTCTGGCAGCTGCAGCTTGGTCTCCTCGTGGAGCACTGGCGTGTGACAGCAGTGTGGTGATCAGTAGCCACTGGTGTACGTTAGGCACGTTTTCTCTTGGTTCCAGAATTTTAATAAGTATTTCATGCCTTGAGTTTCCTGCTGCAGTCTTACCGCAGGTGCCTGGGCTGGCTTTCCCTGGCACTCATGTGGCTGAAGAGGAGAAGAGAGGAGGCCCTTCTGAACTCTGCTGTGCAAAGCTGAGCTGCGACTCCTCGTACAAGGAGGTCTCTCCCACCCGTTGCTGCTGGTTGTCCGGGTATCTCCCACCCCAGGCTACGTGCAGCAAGTGCGGCGGGTTCCCTGGCTGAGACGGGCGCTGGGCCAGCGAGGGGCTGCCTTGGCGAACGCAGCCATCGCCACGCAGCCGCCGCCCGGTGCTCGGTGTGGGCCCGGGCGCCTGCCCAGCAGCCGGTGTGAGTGCGTGCCGGCGCAGGCCGGGCTGCGGGCGCGGGTGCCGGGCGAGCTGGTCTCCCTGCTCCTCCCCACCCTGCCCTGGGGAGGCCCCGGCAGCCAGGGCGGCACGGAGGGTGAGACAGCAGGGCCGTGCTGGGAAACAAACCCTCTGCAGGCAGGCAGGGAGGAACCGGCGGCTCGGTGCTGCTGAAAATGCACGGCTCTTTTTCTCACACGCCCCTAACACAAACAGATGCTTTCTGTCTCTAAAATCCCTTCACGCCCTTCAGCTTCGCTCTCTCGCGCGAGAGCTGATCCTTGTCGTTCCCCACCGTGGGGTTGTCCCCGGCTGGAGGTCCTCCCGCGGAGGCGGCAGCCAGCAGCACAGTGGCCCTGCAGGGCTCCTGGCTGGTGAAGGGGAGTGAGAGCGGGGCCACGGGGAAATGCTGGACGGCTCCCAGCCAGAGAACGGCCGGCAGCTTCCATGCGAGCAGGGCCTGCGCTTGACCTCGGCCAAGTGTTTCCTGGTTTCTCTTTTAACAGGGAGATTGCAAAATCTTCTTTAAAAGGATGGACTAAAGTATGAAGCCCTATCAGAACAAGACCAAGCGTATGCGATGAGAAGACAAATGGATGTCTGCAGTCCCTGTAGAGCACAAACACTAAGCCATTTTTTAAAATATAAAACAAACTTTTTTAAACCTTCAATTGCACTGCTGTTTTCAGTTGTTCATAGCTAAGAATAATCGCTTCAATCTAAAATACTTGTTAAATGACATAGGTTTTTAAAAGTACCCCATATATTTCCCTAACTTTGAGACTAATCAGACACGTAGTTTGAGTTGCTAGTTCAGAGCTATGTGGTTTTTCCAGTGATCTGGACAAGTTTTAACATGATCGGAGTGAAGTATGAAGGAAGAGAAACCTTTATTCTGTATAATGTAATTAAGAGAATTCACGTATGCTTTCCTTTACTGAAAGAGGCAAAAAGGATAGAATACAAGCATTTCACATCAAATTCAGATGTTATATTTACTGAATCTTACTTGATATGACTTTAAGCCCTGTCAAGACATAAATTATTAAATCCGTGAACCTTCCTGCACTTTGAATAGTATGTTAGAAAGAATAACTAGGAGAAATACATCAATTTTTGCCATTAGGAAAAAGATAACAAGTGACGTTTGCCATTGAATGAATAAAAGATTAGTTATGTCTCACTATTTAAGACCTTTTCACATTTTTAATGGATCTGATGCTCCGCTTATGGTTCCATGTCCTGTTTTCAGCAACTGCATCTTAATTCCCGCTTTATTTTCAGTTAAGGGTGGTTAAGAGCAAGAAGATTTAGAGAACAACTTATCAAATGCTTTTCAGACCATCAAAAATCACTTACCTGCCACCATTGTCGCCTTCCATTTGCCTCTTAGCTGCATCTCGAAAGTGCCTTAGACTCCTCCAGAGTGCATCTTGCAACTAAAATAGTCATGAGAGTATTTCTCGCAATAAGGTACTTAAATAAACCATATCTGGAAGTAAGCTTCTTTGCTTCCAATCGCTTTTTTTTGTGGTACCTGATCAGAGAGGCAAAATTCCCCTGGCCAGGAGCAACTGGAGCAACTGGCTCTCTCATTCCCGGGAATGACTCACATGCCAGGGTAGGCGAGCGCGCTCCCCGCTCACTTCCTGGCTCCAGAGCAGCTCGAGCGCCCAGGACGCAGACGGTGATTCACCTGAGAGGTGGGTTAGTGCCTGCTCAAGGCAGCCGTCGTCCTGCAGGGAGACGTTGCGAGCAGCCTGAAATCATGTTGTACTGCAACCTGTGCAGCCCTGCCTGTGCCTTTCAGTTAGTGCTGTTTTGTCTGCAGGGTGAATGTGAATTTAATGCGATGTGTGTGATGTGATGTGTGTAAACTGAAAACTCTTGTGCTGGGTAGATGCAAATATCTGCTAATGAAGATTATCATGTCAATTATTAATTTGACTATATTTAGACATCTTTAATGTACTTTGAGCAGATTCTCTCTTCTAAATAGCGTGTAGGATGAAAGCAAAATGTGAAGTCTGTAACTAAATATTCCAGCTAAAATGACTAGACTGTCTGTTCACTTCGTCCTTTTTGCTGTCATGGTGCTCTTTGAGATTCTGACTGCGGGCCCGCTGCCTCCTGCAGTCCTACTGCCACTGGTCCTGGGTGTACGCACGTTTAGAGGAAGATAGCCTAGTGCCTTAAGAACATTGAAGTAACCCCAGAAGTAGTTACATCAGGACAAAATTGTGCGTGTGACTGTGTGTCAGTAGAGGATGAAGTTGTTAACCCATTTCTTTAGCCTTCTTGAATTGAAAACAGTTATAAACGATACCCTCTCTCCATTAAATCGACAGGAATAAAAATAATCTTCCCACTGTTAAAGCAGTGGCTGCCAAGTCACATTTACTGGACTTCTTTCTGTTCTGCCTGCATTTCTCCATACACTTTTTTTTTTTTTTTTTTCCCTCAAAGCTCTGAGTAGTCGAATCCCCAGCGTTGCTCTTCTAACGCTGGAGGAGGTCTTCTGCACAGGTCCCTTTGACAGCTGCTTGGAGGCCTGGGAGGAGCTGGAGATGGAGCAGGAGCCAGACCTACCAGTTGCTGTCCCCGTGCTGGTGAACTGCTTCCTGACTGCGTGTCCAGGGGGAATCCTGTGATAACTTTCACGTTTCTGCTCTCTGCTCACTAGCAGGCAAACTGTAAAATTCCCTCTTGCCTCGGGACCTCTCCCTTCAATCAGATACAGTCCCTGATCTTAGGAGACTTCTGACATGGCTCATCTTTGAAGACCAGCTTTTGCAAGGCAAAACAGATAATGGAAATGAAGGCAGCAGGAACACGTGTTATGTTTATCATCTGTTTTTAGATTTATTACTAGAAGTTGCAAAACTGATCTCAGGAGATGGATGTTCTAATGTTAAGTGATAGTCGCTATTACAGGCACACGGCTTTTTCTGTGGTTAGGTAGAGGAGCCTTGCCTACATTTCTGCGTCTCTCAGACCTAGCACATGGCTAAGTAGAACAGTGTGTGCCTGCCACCATTTCACCTTCTTTCAACTCTGCCTTGTGTTCTGCAGCTTAGCAGCTCCGTGCCTGTTTTTTGTTTTGTTTTGTTTTGTTTTTCCTCTCTCAACTGCTTTTGGGTCTCTAGACCAATGGTGCCTTCTGTTTTCCTTTCGTATGTGGTTTGCCTCCTCACTGGCTTTCGGTCATTTTCCACTCTTCATGTTAGGTGTTCAGATCCAGGTCTTTCTCCTCAGTGGAGCTAGTGTGAAACAGGAGCATGTTCCTGACTGCTGGTCTGGTGTGCTGCTCCCTCCGGCTGAGAAGCTCTCCAGCAGAGAGGGCTGTGGCAGCCACCCCAGGACATGCTGGTAAGTGCTGTCGTCAGTGTCAGTGCAACTCAGGTACAGTACAGCTCGCCGCATGTCCACACAAACAACCTCATTTCTCAGTATTAGATCTCCCCTGAGGTTTCCTCTCCTGTCTCTGTAAACCACTGTCTTCATGCTCTGCTAAGTGGAGACCCTGTTGGGGGTATGCTGGGGAGCGTACAAGGCAGTTTGTGTTTCTTGACCTTTTTCCTGTGGCTGAGTGGTAAGTGGGAGGCTATGGAGCTCTGAGAGCACCTGCCTTGGTTTATCATGCTTTGGATGAGTGTTGTACAGCAAGCTCCCTGGTTGGCTTCCAGAACATTCTGGTTTACTTGAGGACAGGGTAATGTGCAAGTTTGGTGCTGATTTGGGGGCTGGCCTTGTCTCCTTCCTTTTGAGAATTTGGGGGATTTAATTTGACTAAGTTTATTTGTTTCTTAGCTCTCTTGGGGATTTCTCAGATCTCTTCCTCAGTACTAACTGATGATGCTGGAGTCAGCTCTGATTAGACTCAGATTTGCATCTTACCCTGGCACCACTTTTTCACCGCTGTGGTCTCCTCTCCCTTTATCAGAGTCCAAAGGACCTATAAAGTAGCCTTGTTGCAGCTTAGACCTATTAGTGCCTCTGAGTTTAAGCTCTAACAAGGTGATTTCTCAGTCTTTCCGTCAGGTATTACCAGTGGTGATTTTTAGTCTGTACCTTATGGGGCCTGGTTGTGCAAAGGATTGCAGCTGAGTAACGTCATGGTCTGTGGCTGCTGTTCCATGCACAGATTATCTTCAGGATATCTCAGGTCAGTTTCCACTTGGCACTGCAGGTAGTGCATCCTTTCAAAAAGCTGCTCGGAGAGCAGGCTAGCATGTAAGCGGGTTGCTGTTGGCAGGGTCCTGGAGGCAAGGCACATGAGTGAGGTTCATACTCACGGTCCTGGTCTGCCAAGCTGTGTCTGGACAATTCTCCAGAAGGGAGAGCTGGGTGAAGCTGAGTCCTCGTGCTGGCTTCTCACAGTCTAGGACTTCACCAGCTTGCTCAGCTGTTAGCTGGTCTCAGGCACAATCCTGTATCCTCATTTCCACACCTGGAAAATTGGCTAGGATTAGGCTCTTCAAAATTCCCATCTTTCAGAAACCTGGCTCTCAAGCTGTGTCTGGCCACTCACCCAGATGCTGATGCGGACACCTACCTGTTGCAGGCCACATAGTCCTTCAAGTTCTTGAAGAGAAATGCTCTCAGCGTGACGTTTCTGAAGAATGTGGCAGATGTTGCAGGAGAAATCTGCCTCTTGCTTCCATTGGGATTTTTTGCAATAGGTGGCACTACGTTGGGATGTTTGGACAACCCAAAATTCCAGGATCTGAAGTCTCTGCTCCTCTGAGGACCTCTTAGTTTGGGCACTGAACAAAATGCCCGTGATGCGTTGGTCTTGCAGTGTGTGTGCAGCCTGCCTGGCAGCCTGCGCTGCAGCTGCAGGGAGCAATATGCTCCCGTTGGCGAGATTTGTGCTCTTCTTCAGGTGTCTGTAACAGAGGGGTCGTCTCTGGGATCTTAAACAGCTCTGTGGGATATGTCATGAGGGAGAAGGGAAGAGAGTAGAAGAGAAAATAAAAAAAGTTTAAAACAGTTTCTCACAGAGATCTGATAGTTTAATAGGTGGTACCCTGTATTTTTATTTTTCAATATGATGCATTAACTTTCCTGTAAGATCTCTGTGTTTTGATATATCAGCGGAACTTAATGGATTAGAAAGCACTGTCATAGCATCCCGTAGCAGGCTTTTAACTCAGGTGTGTTTTTTGGCAGTCCTCAGACGGGAGCAGGTCTGGACTAGCCAGCACATAAAAAGGAAATGCTACAGAGCTTGTCGTAAAAGCAGCACCACAGAAATGTGAAGCTGTGGTGTGAAGAAATGCTGAAAGCTAACCTGTAACTTTGCTATTGTTCACATTATTCAAAGGCTGGATGTCCCTTTTTGTATTCTGGTGATTACAGAGCAACTCTCAGATTACCTAAGAGTCAGAACAACTTTATTACAGCAATTACTGTGTCGCTTTATTGTAAAACTCCTTTACTATCACATTTGGTGGTGCAAGCAATGGGTTTATTTTTAAAGCAGATTAGCCACCTGGATAATGCATGAAACTAGCTTTTTTTATTTGATAAATAAAAAGGGAGGAAGGGACCTAACTAAAGGATTCATTTTAATAAAGCTCATTTCTTCTTTCTTCATCCTCGAGCTCCTCATGTTCTGTTGATTGGAAGGTGCATGCCATGGCTGGCGGATCCTTTCTGTAGGTGTAAGGCAGTTCTAGAGCCCTCAGTCTTCACATGCACCCTGCTGGCCCTGTGTGATTGTGTGTAGTCATATGGGTAACATCTTGGTTGCTTGGCTTGGCTTCCCAGTTTTAATTCATGATGCAAATTATTTTTTTTGCATTTCTAATTAACTGAGGTAGAGCTGTGAGAGTCTTCTCAGTGCTCAGAGTCATATGAGCATCGTTGGAGAGGGTTATACTGTGGTACTGGAGAGTCAGGGCACATACGAAGTGCAAAATTTGTCTTTAGGTGTTCAGGTGTTTATTGTCCCTCTGAGAAGAGGCGGTCTGATGCAAAACCTAAAAGGCTAAAAAGGTGGATATATTAGGCAAAGGTGTAATATATTTTCTTAAAAGCAAGCAAAATAAGAAGTACAGTTGGCCTTTGTGGGCCCAAATAACATTGATTTCCTGCAAAACTTGACTGCCTGGTGCCCTGTAGTTCCCTTTTTGGTAACCCAACAACCTGTAGAAAAATTGAGAATAAGCATCGATAGTTTTCACGTGAAGCCAGGAGCATGGGAGCCTGGAGTAAAGTTCATTTGTCTGAACAAGTTTTAGGCCTGCTGCCAGCTTTCTAGTTTATAGGTTGTGTGTTGTTTGTAGTCTGGAGCACAAACAAGCCAAGCAAACGAAAACTTGGAAGTGGAAAGGAAAAGCCTCATTGCGGCCTCATGATGATGATGGACTGTAGTAAGGATGTTCAATGTCACAGGTGTTTGCTCTGTCCTGTACAATAGCTGGACCTAGAAGCACAGGTGTCCCGGTAGCTCCAGGGGCACGAGTGTCAGTACCAATCTTTCCAAATTATGTTGGGAGAAAAATCAGATTTTGAAAAATGGTGACTACCTCTGAATTTGCTGCTTGGCTGTATGGAATCACACACCCTCCTCAGCAGCACTGGGGAACTCCGGAGAGCCCAGCCACGCAGCTTCCTGTGCCGTGCTGCTGGTACGCGCTGCGGTGGTCCGGGCTGCTGGCTTCCCCGTCTGAGACAAGCCTCTTCCTGAAATCTCTCTCAGTTCATGTAAGATTTAAAATATTGCTTTAGCCTTTTTTGAACCTGAAAAAAGAAGAGACCTAAACTTTGAGATATTCTAACTGTTACCATTCTTACTTCTGCCTGGAGGCAGGGGTCTAAAAACTGACGGAAAAGAAGTGCAAGATCCCAAATGTTAGAATTTAGGGGACTTTTCCTGAAAACGATATCCTTGCAGTCAGCTGGCATTTCTCTGTGGCAGATTTTGGTAAATCTGTCTCCCCTTTACCTGAGATGCTACTGCTGAGAAACAGATGATTAAGACTCCTCTGAAACCTTTGGCACACCCCGTGTTTAAGGAGCACCTCATCCCATTTTGGGTTACACCCACCCCTACATACAGGCTCTTGGTGCTTAACTGCGTGTGCTGCCAGGCTGGGTTTGTGCACAGCGTGAAATAGGCATGTTGTGATCCAGGCAGTAGAAATGAGAAGGTTTGTGCTAGGTTCTGCCCTAGTGTACCCAAAGCTCAGGAACGCAGATTTCCTTGGGAGGTTGCCTGCTTGAATATCGCAGCTAATGTAAAAGCTGTCTTCCCCCATTGCTGAGCTTCAGCCACAACATTAATTGCCGTGTGTGTCAGCAGGCTTAGTGGAACATTTTCAGACTCCTCTGTACATTTCTTCATGCAGTTGCTACAGTAGTATTTTAATAACTAAGAATTTAATATATTTGCTTTAACTAAAGTAGCCAAATTAATCCTGTTAAACACTGCATGTGTGTGGGAGAGAAGACTTAATTCCTGAGTAGCATTTAATCCTGAGAGGAAGACACTGTTTGAGAGAACACTGATTTATGGAGAAGTTCAGAACCAGTTGGAAGCTGACTGGGGTTTAGTTCAGTTTCCAGTTGTGAGAGGGTGTTATACTTATGGAAAGTATGTAACGCGCCTAGTAGAGAAGATACAGAGTTGAAATTGCTAAATAACACATCTACCTGTGTGGCAGAGGCTGGGGAAACCTAAAGGCAGATGTAATTAATACACAGTAGTCTAAACACAGCTCTGAAAAAATCAGGCTGTATGGAGCAAGCTACGTGACTGCATTGGGCTTTTGTAAATATTTAAAGTTATAGAAATAACAAACAAGTAGTAATCAAAGCATCTGGCACACGTGAGAAAGACACAAAGCTAGCAAGAGAGCTCGAGAAGTGAAGTTTGTTGGTAAGGTCCGAGACTGATTCTCAGCCAGGCGCTGGGGACTCTCCCATCTCTGTCCCACAGTGTCACCGAGCAGAAGGGCCACAGGAGGTGAGTGTCCAGGCACAGTGCAGTGGGGCAGGCGAGGTGAAGGCAGTTACAATAATCTGTACGCAGGATGGAAGAGAGCAAGTTGTGATGCTTTCCCTGAGGCCCCTTCTGCAGTGCCAGATTGCCTGAGCAGCGCGTGAAGAGGTAGTCCCCGGGTTGTGGGTATGTCAGGGACAAGCAGAGATAGAAGAGGGTTGTTGGAGGAGCCAGAAAGTTTCTGGCTGAAGTCTAAGGTAGTTTTAACAGATTTCAAGTGTATTTTCTAGAATTGGAGTCAATAAATGGTTGGTGTCTCTTTCATGTCTTAAAACAGTGGAATAAATGTCAGGGCTTTGGGTTACAAGCAGTTTCTCTTCAGGCGTGGTAGATTTGGACTTCCCTGGTGGGATGGCTGCTGGAGAGGTGAGTAGCACCACGAGCCAGCTGGAGCTGGTTGTTTGAGTGGGGAGGCAGTGCTGCTTGCTGCCTTTTCTTCTCCGCTCATCAGCTCTGGGAAGGGAGAACACGCGACCGAGGGGAGGCTCCTGGGCACTGCCTGCTGGTGGGCAGTGAGGTAGGGTGCGTGCTGCACAGCTCAGGGCTGCTCTTTGCAGGGAGTTTTGGGTCCTCCGCCGACCAGCCATGGCATATGCTTGGGGGCTGAGGTATTGCAGAACCATGTCCTCCCCAAACATCTCCTCGGAGGTGGAGAGGAAGGATGAAGAAACAGGGTTAGGTGGCAGGAAAGTAATTATGTGTATGAGAGGCAGGGAGGGATGGGAATGGAGCGTGTCCTCCTTCCCTCTGTCAGCTACGGCTCCTCCTCCCCGCCCTACAGCCGGCCAGCTGAGCTGGCACCCAGGGGGGAAATTACAGACATACAAAATCAAGAGCTTTGTGTTTTATTCCCAAATAAAGCTAATTGTCTTTAGAGGCATCTATCAATAAGATGTTTAAGTGTTAATAAGAAAGGGTTTTTGTTGTTGTTTGTTTAAAGCAGATAGAATTAGTCGGTATCTTGTTCTTAAGCGAAGGCATTCTAGTTCTTTTTAACTTCGCAGAGCCACAATAGCAATGCAAGACTACAAGCTGATCACTGTTAGTTTTATGCATTACCAATGCAGTTTTATTTATTTATTTATTTATTTTTATTTTATTCAGACTGGTGTGGTTACAGCTGTGAAGTCGCATTAGTGTCTGACTGAGGTGATACAGATCTCTGTGGTGCAAGTGCAGCAGAACCGTGGCTGGGCAGGCACAACCAAGACACACTTGGGCTTCCCCAGCTTTGATTAGTGACGGTGATCCCAATGAGAGGGCAGAGCTTGGGGGAAGATCAGTGTTAGATCTGGGGTGGCAATGTGAGTGACAGCTTTTTGCCTATCAAAGCTAAGCGGTGAGCATAAATATGGAAATCCAGTGTCCCGCTTTTATTTAGTAGTAGTATTACAGTACCACCGCCCTTTAATTTTCTACAGCAGAAGTAAAACATTGTTTTTTTAACTTCTCCACAATATACAAATACCCACAAATGAATATGAGCTACAGAATCAAGGTTCAGTTGCCGACGTTCGTGTGTCCAGTTCGGATTTGGCATTTGTATGAACTGTTTTCTGAAATGTGCCTACTCTCCTGCATAATATCTTCTCTACAAATGGTTTGCACAAGAACATGTATATCAAAGGGTCCATGCAGATGTTTGTGGCAGCCAGCCAAAGAGTGCTTTCTTTAGCGACAAAGAGCTGGTTCTGCAGATGGCATTCCATTCGGGTTGTCGTTTGACTCAGGGTGTAGGGAACCCTGCTGAAATGAAAGGGGGCAAAGCATAAGAAGAACACAGTAAAAATGATGAATACTTTCCCCTTGACCTTTTTTTCCCTTTTGTTTTCTTTCTTCTGTGTTTTCTTGTAAGACTCGTATACCTTTTTGGCAATAATTACATAAAACAGAAACATAAGAATGAGAACAGTCCAGAAGATGAGCTGACAGATGTAATTGACGGCTTCATGCCATTTGAGCCCAAAGTAGCTCTTCAGCGAGGCACACTTCTTTACGGATTGCGGTGTTGCTTTCTTGTTTGATAAGATCATGTTTGGTAGAGAGAGAACAAGGAAGAAGAACCAGACCAGGCCTGCGAGGATCTTTGCTGAGGTCACATGCTGCACCCAGAACTTCCCAAAGGGTCTCACAATCTTGAGAAACCTGTCAAAAGCAATGAGACCAAGGAGCACTATGCTAATATACATGGTGTCATAAAATATTACGGCTGAAAAGCGACAGACAAAGGCTTTGAGTTGCCATGGTCCCAGGCCAGAGTCAGTCAGGATTTTCAGAGGAAGCATCAGTGTCATTATAAAATCAGATACTAAGGTGTTTTTCAGGTAGACAATGAAAGTTGATGTGCTTGGAATATAGAAGAAAGCCCAAAGAGCCAGGCTGTTCAGTACAAGTCCCAGGAGGAAGACGAGTGTGTAGAGTACCGGGAAGACCAGGTGGGTAACTCTGGTGTCTCGGTGGCATGGGGTGGAGAAGGGTGCTCCGCTGGAGTTACTGATGGTACTCTCGTTCGCAAAGTCTTCCATTTTTCAGAATAGACTTGAGTGAAAAGGAGAGAGAAAACATACAGCGTAACAGTTTGTATTCAAGATGACATGTTCCTGGCAGTGATTAGCAGGTTTATACAATTTACAAAAAACTCTGGAACATGCATTAAACAGACTGGCTGATACTAAATCTAAACCTTGTCAAAGTTTACGTGGTTTACACACTAATGTCTAATGAAAAGTTGAAATGTTATATATTCATTATAGAGGCCTAAGATAACATAATAGCGAGGTATAACAGCACAACGCCTAGAGAACCATTTGTCTTTATGTGGGCACGTATTTTAACATTGAATACAAATTTTAGAGTTGTGGCTGAAAACCAAGGTGCCTTTGGGAAGGTGAATTCTGGTATTTTGTACCAAGCATGTACCATTTTTCCTTTCTCAGCACATATTTAAATAATGTTTTTGAGAATAAGATGCACACCGCTGGTTATCAGCCTCCTATCTCTGAAAGCCAGATGCCCAAGTGCCCCGTCATACCACATGAACGCTCCAATAGTGCAAGTACCTGAGCAAACTTGGCAGCAGCTGGTTTGAAGAGGGGTCTTTGGCTATCTCCACTTCATCTGCTGTTCCTCTGCTGACAGAAGCCTCAAGCAAAGTATTAAGAATGGGGAAATGTGTAGAATGAAGAAACTTTTTCTGCTGGTGGTGATGTGTTGTTTCCTTCCTCATTTCCACTTACCATCCAAGTTAGTTAATCACGTTTGCTGTTGCCTCTCTTTTCCTTTTGGTCTCTGTCAAAAAGTATATTACCTTCTTCTCTACTGACAAAGAAAAAAAATGACCCTATCTGTGAAGGTGGGCACATTGTCTGGATTTTTGTTTGTGTGGATCAACTACACTGTGCCATTACTATTTGGGTCCTTCAGAGATGTGAGAAGAATGAACAAAGAACGTTTCCTGACAGTTTCTCAGGATAATCTTCAAATGTAGCTTATGTGTGTGAATTCCCATGATTTGGACAGTGCTATTTGGCATTAAATCCATCACCAGAAAGTCTGCTCAAAGCTACTGTTAAAGTGGGATGAAGCATTGAGGTTACTTAGCTACAAAATCATGTACACTGACATTTTCAGAAATGGTACCCTCCCTCTGTAGCTTGAGTAATTGGCTAGATAGACCACCGAAGGCAAGAAAAAATGCATTCAGTCTTTGTATTTTATGGTTTACACTGAAATGAACAGTTAAGCTTTGAAATCTGTTGGACAATAATTAATATTTGAATTCCTGGTGAAGATTCAGTGAAGAGAAGAAGGAAAAAAAAAAATCTTAAAATGTGAGGTGTATTTTCTTTGTGGAACTGTTAATCCCACACAGGAACCTGAGCGTTACTTCTGATCTTCAGCATGGCATTTCTGGTTCATTTCGATGCCAGTGTGGCTGGGTGACATGGCATGCCAAATATAGAGACTTTCTCTTTCTGGCAAAAGCTGCCTCTGCTTCATGATATCTTTTTATTTTTTATGTGTTTATTATGTATTTGTTATGCATTATGTTGGAATGCAATGCATTTCTCTTTAAACAGAATGTTTTGTTTGAGTAATGTGATTTATCTTGCTTTTGTGTCAGCTGTTTCTGGCTTCCTGCTTGGTGTGGTGTGGGAACGGCCTCATGTTGAAGCCGTCCTTCTGTGAGCAGATGTGGATTGCTTTTTGAGGTTCTCAGTGTGTGGCTGTACCGATAATGTCCGTGTATTGGCATGTACATTTTAACATACGTGCACACGCTGATGTTGATGTTAAAAGTCTGGCAGAGAGCACAGTGCCTTGAGGAGTCACCCTTTCCAACATCATCAGCTTGACATGCCCCTAGCTGCCTGACCTGACTTCTGCACATGCCTCAAAGACAATATAAAGCTGAGATGGACTGTTGCAATATCCTATTACCAACTGCCAAGTCAGCTTCTTCCACGTTTTCTTCTCTTACACCTTGACAATGCCGCCAGCTTCACAGGCAGGTACTAAGTGCCTGCGTGCGGCATCAGTGACATCTGTGTGGTATGCAGGGAGCTGCAGTGTCTGTTGTTTGAGCACACCATCTGATCAGGAGGAGCAGCTGGCAGATAATTAAATAATAAATCTCTGTGTGTGTGCAAAGAATGTGGAGAATGGGTGTTAGGTGGAAAAGGGGCATCCCGCAAGTCCCTTCCAGGCACCAGCTGGGAGCTGGGCAGTCTCCTGGGCCCAGGTGGTTGCCAAAAATGCACTCAGAAGTGACTGGCAATGCTGCTGGTTTCAGGGAAATAATGGTGCTTCTGCAGCGTGACCTAGCACTGATTGTAATCAGCATAAGCCGTACACAAAAAGTTTGTGAAATCCTTGATTTTGGCAGGCAGGTTATAAGAGATGCATCGGCTCCAAGGCTGAGTGCTGAAGTAATTGAACTGTGTTCTGATGTTTTAGGAAGTTGGATATCAATCCTGAAAGCTCCCTGTGCCCCGCCAGGGACCAGATGACTACTGCAGAGGTGTAGGCAGGACATCAGCTCGGGGCAGGTCTGAGCTCTTGTTTGCTGCTGGAACGTCTTTTCTGGCTGGGAGCTGTTTTGCAGCTACACTAAATGAAACATAGTTTATTACATTTGTCTTGCGTATTTTTCATGTGTAATTACAATGATAATTGTTCCTGAGAATACCTTCCTCCTTTTTCCCACTTTTCCAAATGAAAAGGCATAAATGGTTACAATTCTTGTATAGTGCAAACAGGCTGCCCTTAATAATTAGTAAAAATTTTACCATTAGTTTTTCTTTCACTAAGATCTAAGTATTCTGTAGATTGAATCTTTGTGCATTTTCCAGTGCATTATACACTCTATAAAAGTGTACATTTTTTATTTGTCATATAATAAGGTGAAGGATTTGAAGATTGAACACACATCAAGGTAAGCCTGGTGATAAAATAATTTCCTCTGACATAAAGTAATTATTGGTCAATGGATTAAGAACTGCAAGCATGTAATGAGATAAGCAAAATGTTATTGTTCCCAAAAATCTACACAGGTAGTTTACCTACATATGTCATATATTTCTGTTTATCTTATGGTTGCATGCAAGGTAAGAACTTCGTGTATTTAAAAACTATGTTTGTTGTGGACTTTGTTTACATCTGTTGGCTCTTGTGTTGTCATGGACTTTACTCTGGCCCAAATTAAGCTATTTCTGTAAAATCTCTGCATGTCATCTTCTGTTCTGTAGCATTTCATGACTCTGTTTTATTTTTTTCTTCCAGGACAAGCTCCAACTATAAATTCTAACTTTTTCCTTAGAAATTCTGACAAGCACGGAGTCTGTGATCAGACGGTGCTCTTGTTTTATTCAAGCTTTCTAATTTTGCCATTTCTTCAACCAGTGATGTTGGTTCCAGTGTGTTTGTGCTTCATCTGTAGGGCAATTTGTAAAGGTGTTGGCAAAATTCTAGATAACCTTCAGCAGGATTTTACTGCTTTCCCTTGTCTCCCAAATAAGCGTAGGTGGCCAAGTAGGGACATGGTTAGTGTCCCTACATGGTGCTAGAGTGGTGTCTCGTCTGTGTCGTCTGCTTCATTCTGCACTGCCATCTGTGCTCGGAGTTCTGGCGATTCTGTGTGTTTGCGTAGCGTGTCTAGCAAGGATTTTCTAAATGATTTGCAAAGGAAAAAGTAAATGAATGGATCTAGGCAAGCATTTAGTGATGTCAGCCACAGTGTGGTCTCTTTTAAGTAAAACAAAGTGTTCTGAGCAGAACATTCAAAAACGTCTCTTGTTTGGCTCAAAGTGTAGGGAATTCTAGTGAAGTGGAATGGCACAAAACAAATAAAAAACACTGCAATTATGATAAAAACCTTCAGATTTACATTTTTTTTAGATGCTTTTCCTGTGCATCTTGTCCTTTTGTAGGATTTATACAGTTCCTTACTTATGAGCATGTAGCATACAACTATGACTGCTAAATTAACCCAGAAGATAAATTGGCAAATATAGTTTACGATTTCATGCCAGACTAAGCCAAAGTCAGATTTCAGGAGAGCACACTTCTTTACGTTCATAGATGTTTTTTCCTTGTTTGTTAGAATCATGTTGGGTAATGAAAGAGTAAACATTGATATCCAGATTGCTGTGGACAGGATCTTCGCACCAAAAAGGCTTTTTGTGGTTGATGTTCTGAATGGTGAAGTGGCTTTTTGATAGCGATCAATGGTTATTAGCCCAAGAAACATAATGCTGATGTACATGGTGAAGTAAAATATGACCTGGGTGACCTGGCACACAAATCCTCTCAGCACCCACGGTACCAACTTTGCATCGCTAAGGATTTTAAATGGAAAAGTCAAGATCATGAGGAGGTCAGAAATGACAGTGTTCTTGAGGAAGATGATGAAATTGGATTTACTGGATATTTTAAAGAAGATCCATGTTGCCAGGCCATTCATAGTGAGACCCACCAGGAAGAGAAGTGTGTAAAGCAAAGGAAAGATGACCTGACTGATTTTGTTATCGCTGCTGCAGTTGTTGCCGTTGCCAGCGTAGCTGAAGTTGTTTGTGGCTTTCACTTGCATTTTGTCTTTCCCACCTTCCTTGTGAAAACAAACAAAAGAAAAAATAAACCAAGTGGGTCTTATATCTATTGTGAGACTTCAGCATTTTTAGTCTATTTTTAATTTTTGCATTGGGTACAGTTCCAGTGGGGCTTTGACTGCTGCCAGGTGGGTTTTTATCTGACCAAGGATGTTGGGTTTGTCCAGGGGGAGGCTGGCCAGGGGGTGCAGGCAGGGGCTGGGCGGGTGGGACCCCCAGGAGGGCCCCCCCAGGCTGAGCTCCACCTGGCTGGGCCGGGCGGTGGGGCCGTGAACGGGGAGGGTGGCCTGCAGCAGCTCAGTGCAGCAGCAGCGAGGCCGTCGTGTGGGCCGGCAGGGCTGCCGATTCACTGTCTGATACGCGGCTGTACAAACTACCTCCTTTTCTCACAAGGAAGAAGGAGAAACATCCTTTTCCACATCCTTCGTAGTGTGGAAGAGAGATGGCAGCTAAATTCCTTTTGACTGCAGATTTAACAGTGCCAGGCTGAAGTAAAAAGTAATCAAATTTCCCTTTTTTAATTTTTTTCTGCTTGGCTGGCTGTCTTTGTTTCCCAGAGGCACTACTCCAGCCTGCTGTTGGTTACCCTTGAGGCTGCTCTCTCCCTTTCCCCCCATGCCCTTTGCCAGACAGTGGGAGTAGCCACTTGCAGGCTGCCACCGTGCTCCCAACACTGGGCTGGCTCCAGGGGGTGTACGTGGCCCCCCGAGTCCCTGTGTGCTTCTCCCAGGGGGACAGAGGTGAGACATGAGTGGCTGCTCTTTGGTTGTGCATGCCAGCAGTTAGATAGCTAGCAGCATCTTACTGCAGGGGTTACACATTTGCCAGCACGGTCTGTAAAAGGCATTTGTATTCTAAGTATTAACGTATAACTTCACTACTAGTTTATCCTGTCAGTTTTCTAAATCAGTTACTTTATCGAGTGTCATGTTGCAAATAGATCTCAAACTTTGCTGACTTGAACCACAGTGCCAAAGCAGCGTGGGAGTGCTGGTGGCTCACGGCCCCCGGCAGTGCTGCTGGTGCTGTCCCGCAGAGCGCATCGCCCGGCCACTTACCGCAAACGCCCGCCCGTGCGCATCCCCCTAACTCGTAGCAGGGACTCAGTGGAAAACTTGCTCCTAATCTGAAAGCCTTGGTCCGATAGGGTTTGATCCAAACTGGGTGCCAGAAGGAGCCAGGCAGGGGTGTTGAATTGGTCAGTTTGGTATTACCAAAGGAGCGGCTTTCGGGTGAGTAACGATGCAATTGTAAAAATTGCTATCGTTCAGAACGATCTCTGTCTTTGTAAAATAAGGTGCCTGGAGGAGCTGAAGCTTTGTCAGCCAGTGCCTGAGCATCCCCAGCATTTTTCTCACAGACCTGCAAAGTTTTATTTCTGTCTGTAGGACTTAGAGAGGAATTTCTAAATCTGCTTTGCTGTGAAGCACATGACAGATTTCACTGCCGAGTGTCATCCTAACAAAATAAGTATTCACTAAACATGCAATATCAGGAAAAAAAAAAACAAACCAACAAATAAACCATAAAACAGAGGAGATTACCGTAGTGGGCTGTTGAGAAGTGATGAAATCTCGTGTGTTTCCTGTGTTGGGAAGCTTACGTTGCTGGCAGAGGGTCGCCTGCGGTTCCTCTCGCTCCACGCTGTGGCAGCAGGCAGGAGTGTTCATGTGCAAGTCCCTGGGAGCCTGGAGAAGCTGGAGGAACAGCTTCACATCCCAGATCTGCCACTTAGACCTTCCTCTGGCTTGAACTGGTTTCTCAGCCAGAGAGACAGCTGCAAATTCCAGGTGATGCTGTCAGTGCTTCTCCTTTTGTTTCCTCTAGAACTGAGAGCGAAATAGAATTTTATAGATAATTTGAGGTTTACTTCCTGCTTTTGACAGAGACACTATTTTTAAAAGAGGTCATGTATTTTGTAAGACTGCAACGTTGTGAGCGTAGAGTGCACTTCCGCCTGCTATCTTTTGCCTTGTGATTTGTGTGGTGCGTGCTGTTTAGTATGACTTTTGTACACAGCCTTATCTGTTTGAAAACTTTAAGTAATCTCATTTTTAAAGAGAAACAGTCATTGGAGAAGGTAATTATTTACGAAATATTTACACCTTATATGACTTGCAAATCAGTTCTCCAAGTTTTTAGGTTATTGTGCATCAACATTATGGAATATATTTTAGTAGAAGACTAAATATAATCATTTAGAATTTAAGTAAACTATACGTATGTCTATTTCTTTTGGATGTACAGAACACAATTTTGTTGGGGTGCATCTTCTTTTTAATGGATTTGTATGTAGCAAGAGAAGTGATGCAGTTTCTAGACATCTTTTGTTTACTGACTTACTACTGAATATCAATCCACGGGGCAGCTAAGGGTGATTACCCTTATGCATCTTCTGACTCTGTCTTTACAGATATTTATAGAATTCATAATACGAAGTTACATTTTTTCCCTGTGTATTTTAACCCTTTTCAGTGATTTTCTCCATGTGAATAATCAGATGAGGTGCCCGTTGTGATGAAGAGTTTGTTATTGTGTATTGCAGTCTGGGCTATTGGGTTGCTGCAAGTGATAACAGAAAAGAATAATAAAGAAAAGAGGCTTCATTCCTTCTGGTCTTTTCAGGATGAATCTTCAAGTCATGAGTGTAACCAGCGCATGATTCTTCTTTATGGTGTTGGTAAGGAGCGTGACGAAGCAAGACATCAATTGAAGAAGATTACCAAAGACATCCTGAAAATTCTGAATAAGAAGAGCACTACTGAAACGGGTGGTAAATGCTTTAACAGTGCTGTACGGTAGCCTGTAGAGAAGATCATGGGAGCTGAGGTGCTCAGCAAGTTTGAAGCTGTGCATGTTGATCATTACCTTGGCTTTCCTCCCCTTGACGATCACTGGGCGAGGTGCTGTATTCCCACAGCACAGAGTGCACCTGCTGTGCCGCGGCACCGGGACAGGAGAAGGCTGCTGTGGTTAGAAATCCCTGCGCTGTGGTTAGAAATCCCTATTTAGCATCATAGCAGTTTGGCTGCCAACACTGCCGTTAGGCTAAAGCCTGGAATATGAGATACTGGCCAGCCCTTACACACATATTCCTTACCTTCCTAGTAACACAATGTGACTATTTGTCAGTTATTATTGAACAGCGCCTTCTTGCACTGGAGTAACCTTAAAGTAGCTTTTACATTGTTACCTGCTATGCTCTGTATTTACCCCAAGTATTTTTGGAAAACTGAGAGAAGAAGGGTTTTATGTAGTCATGAGTGAAGCTTTAAATTTTTTTAACTGTGTTATAAAGCAGTAATATTGCAGAGCTACTAGGGCTCCATTAGATATAAAATAACCAAAATATTTTTATCTGTTAAGTTGGGGATGAAGGGCAAAAAGCCAGGAAGAACAAACAAGAAGCATTTCCAACCCTTGAGACGGTGTTCACAAAACTACAGCAACTGTCATATTTTGATCAACATCAGGTGACATCTCAGGTACTTCCCATGTATAAAATTGTAGCCTTTTATATTCTGCTGTAGAGAGATCAAATAGGAAGTGAATCTAGGTTTTTAGAAATGTTTTGTATGTACCAAGAATTTTGAGTGCACTGCTTCTTTGAAGGCAAGAGAAAAAAATGTACACTGGCATTTTAGAATATCTGTTTCAGTAGGTATTTGGTGGTTTGTTTTGGTTTGTTTGGACTTTTTTATTAATTTTAAGAAGCTTTGAGGGCTGTTATAGGCGTCATGATTTTTTAAGTGAAAAATTTGAAATCAGTTTTCCATTTCAGTTAATGTTATTGTTTAGGGATCACTGGTAAATTAGATACCTGTCAGTCAATCTCTCGTGTATGTAAAAGGTATGTTACTGCATCTGTGTGCATGTAGGATGGTGAGCTCTTTTCTGTGTGTTTGTGCAACAAACTGACTGTCTCTTTGAGAAACAGATGGATAGTACAGTTTGTTCTTTTTAAATTTATAGTTAACATTTAGCGTTAAAAAACTATGTTAGGGGCTGACTTGAGAACGTAACTTATTTTAAATGACAAGCCCGTTTTTCCTGATTTGTATCAGGACTTGTGTGCAAATGTATCTGCATAGGTTTTCATTACTTCTAGTTACTGTTTTAAAGTATTTTTCAATAACCTCAGGCTAGCCTAAGAAACAAAGTAAAAGAGGTTCGTGTTTGATACTTAATTTATAACACATCACTAGATCTGGTGTTTTGAATGAATTCATTACATTTGTTTTGTTTGCAGGATATCGTTTGAGTAATTATTTCAATAAAACAGCACAACACAGTAGGATGAAAATAGATTTTGTCTCTCCTTTAAACAAAAATTGAATTTTAAAAAGATCCCACAGAGTAAAAAAGTAATTATTGTAGGTATTAATATCAATTTGACATTTAGCTATAAAGCAGTAGACCAGCATGTTTCTGCTTTCTCTATGTAGCAAATAAAAGTGTTACAACTGACTTGCATGATGGTAAAGATATACTCTGTACTTATGCATGATTTGTTAGTGCTTTTATCTGCAAAATGCTGTAATTTGCTATTACCAATTAACAAATTTAGTACTTTTGGAGCACTAGTGTATCTGAGAAGTCGTCAGTTATCATACAACTTTTCAACATTTATTTTCACAGATCTCCAGTAATGTTCTCGAACAAATAACTAGTTTTGCCTCAGGAACATCATATCATCTTCCCTTGGCTCACCATATACAACTTATCTTTGATCTCATGGAACCAGCACTGAACATCAACGGACTGATAGACTTTGCAATACAGGTAAGAAGAGTTAATTTTATTAATACGTTCATCAGGACAAAGCTGTGATACATTTTTAAGTAAAATCAGGAAAAAAAAAAAAAAAGAAAAAAAAAAACACAAACCAATTATATTCTCCTGATCTGCTGTCATGAGACTTTCTCTCTTTCAGTTTCCTAACCTCTGAAAAAACTACCCAGATACTTCCCCTTCTGTCCTACTCGCTGACCATTACGGGCAGTGAACAGATCTACTTTATTTAAAAAAAATAAATATATATATATATAGTTAATAAAAAAATGGATTATTTTAGCACAATATATTTTAGTATGGGCTTCACTGTTTCAGGCGCAAGCATCTTATTACACTGTAAAGCATGTAGGTGCCAGAAATATTGTGTTCTTCTGAAAATAGTTCTGAGGGACATGTTCTGTACTTGTAACAGTTGATTTTGCTGCCTCTTTCCTTTGTTCTTTAGTGAAAAAGATTTTGTTTTGGCTTGCCATGTAGTATTTCCTTAATTTATTTTTTTGAAGTTGGAAGTTATTTTCAGCTGTTTGTTTTTGTGTATGTGTTTTTAGCTGCTGAACGAGCTGAGTGTTGTGGAGGCAGAGCTGCTGCTGAAGTCATCCAGCCTGGCAGGAAGCTACACAACAGGACTGTGTGTTTGCATTGTTGCTGTCCTGCGGCGTTATCATGCCTGCCTCATTCTCAACTCGGAGCAAACTGCGCAAGTATTCGAAGGGTACGTGGCAGCTACACTTTTCCAAAAAAGTATTTCTTCTGTTCTCTTCTAAACAAAAAATGTGTGTAGGTTCAGGTAGTGAGACCAAGCAGTGCATGGCACTGGAAGCTGCTGCAGCATTGCTGGAAGGCTGCAAGCAAGCTCAGGTCTGTGCTTGCTCTAGTGCCGAGCAGACGGCTCAACTGCAGCCTGCTCCCTCCTGCTGGTATGACCTGTGCCCTTGGTAGCCTAGGAACAGGTGGGAGTTGTATATCTCAGTTTGTTACCCATTCACTTGATTCTTCCCTGGGCTCCCCTCCCTGGAGGGAGTTCTGTCCTCTCTGGAGCCCATTTAAACTCACAGGTGACACCAAACTTCAAATGAGCCCATCAGTTTGTAGATGCAACGTTTGTAATCGTGTTACCTAGCTAATGGGGTTTATACAACATGTAACAGGATGAGATGCGTTTCTAAGCTGTGTTGGAATGGACTCAGAATGGTTTCTATCTTTGCAGGTTGTGTGGGGTGGTCAAGCACGTTGTTAATCCCTCAGAATGTTCCTCCCCAGAAAGGTGTATTTTAGCTTACCTCTATGACCTGTATGTGTCCTGTAGTCACCTGAGAAGCAAGTTTGGAGACCTCTTCAGGTGGGTGGTAACGCGATTTTTCTTATTACTGCCTAACCTGTAGGCTGATGCAGACTCCTGTTTTCAGTTAAGTTTGCTGTCAATGGAAAATACCCCATTGCCTTTGCTGCTTTACCTTTATGGATGAAATCCTATTGCGTGTGCCAAGTGTGGCAGCACAGCATGTGGACCTGAGCCCGTGAAGTCCTTGTGTTTGTGTCAGTACCTGCCGTGGAGGAGCTATTGCCGGGGGCCCTCCTTGCTGTGCTGTGGTTAGCAGTGGAGGGAGCACGTGTGGTGCAAGGGCAGTGGGGACCATCGGCACTGGGTCAGCTGCTGCGGCAGCCGTGACACAGCTTTGGACCCTCCCCCTGCCTTCACTTTCATAGGTTTTAATGGAGCTGATTTGTTTTCCGTAATACTGCAAGAGATTGACCAAAATTCTTCTAACATTGGATAGAAAATCAATGAAGTTTGTCTGTGTGGATGCTGTTCCCAGCTATGGTATAAGATCTAACACTTGAGACAAACACTCCTTAGACTATTTTGTGTATGAAATTTATGTTCTTCTCTAATAGTATATTTCTATGTTTCCACCCCCACCACCAAATAAAGCAAATTAACATATAGGTATCGCTAGCCTTTATTATTTCTTGGTCTTTTGTCATAATTTTAAATGCCAAAACATGACTTTTATGTATCTTTTCTCTGTTTACTGACTTCATCCTTCAAAAAGTTGTCAATTGTGTCACATTATTACTAGATATAGGGGGGAGGTAAGTTAGATAAGTTTTTACATTTTCCTGTAACTAATTCTGCTTACCGCTGCTGCAGTTTGTTGTGTCATAACAAATGAGGAGGGAGAGCAGTGTTACGAAGCACCATTATAGCTCACTGGAAAGGCCTGTGGTGTTCTGGGAAGTTACTGCGCAAAAGGAACGTGTGTGGGTTCCTTTATCCAGCCACTCACCATGGCAGTAGATGTCATAGAAGCTTCTTATAAAAACGAGATTGTGTACAGAATGGTAATCAAACTAGAACTTTCTGACCCCACATGGTATGTTCAATAGTATTTGTGCAAAATACTTTTTTTGGGCAACTCTCTCTTTTTTGGTCCTCAGTAGTGCCTGTTCTAAGGTGAAGCAAACAATATACAGCAATGTTCAGCCTTCAAATTCCAATCTGCTGTGGGACCCAGAGTTCATGCTAGATTTTATCGAGAATCCTTCAGCTCATAGCATTAACTACTCAATGCTGGGCAAGATCCTGAGTGATAACGCAGCCAACCGCTACAGCTTTGTCTGCAATGCACTAATGAATGTGTGTATGGGGCATCAAGATGCAGGAAGGTAAGGCAAACCCTTCTGGAATTGGAACTGTATGGATTTTTACATGATACAGGTGAGGCTTCCTTTCGCCTGCTTGCTTTGTGTCTTTGTTGCAATTGTTTTCATTCATTACTCTTTGTGATTGCTGAAAGCTTATTTTGTCAGTTTCCCTTCACTTTCATTCATTAAATCAATCTGCATAGTTTAACAGAAGGGATTAACGAGTAAGAAGTACTCACTGTAGGACAAGCAGTAAGCTTTTTGTACCAGTAGGTGTACTGCTCCAGGTAGGATGGCCCAGCACAGTGTTTAACCGTTAGATGCCTGTAAATGAAGGAAGGTTCTGCACTAGGTTGCTTCCTTCTGATGCAATTGATGTTTAAATCATTAAATATTGTAATTTAATTTTTCATAGTGAAATTCATCTTTGTGTGTAATATGTAACATGTCAAAATCTTTTGTATAAAGTATTAACTTTTATTAAATAGAAGCTACTAGAGTTATAACGACTGTCAGTTATATTTTAAGAGTAGTTTAGACCTCATGGTGCATGGTTCCATCAGCTCTCCAACAATTCAAGTTTAGGATGAGATCAGCACTTAGCAGGTTTTCCTGCTTTGTCTTGCTGTGGCTGTCTTCTGACACCAGCAGGTGCTGCCTTTTGTCACCATACCATGCAGCTTCTGTCTGATCCTGTGTGTCACTTCTTGGACCTTACGGCTGTTAGATCTTTCTAGATGATCTCAAGGTACAGACAAGAAGTATTGTGAAGAACTCGTGCAGTAAAATTACTAACATCAGTGTTGAGGTTTCCACTGACAGTACATTTTCTGTCATAATTCATACATTCTTTTCTCAATTGCTTCCTCTTTCCTCTGTATATAGACCGTCTTCTTGTGCAAATGCGGCGTTACGGTGTTGAAACTTTTTGCCCTAGTTTCTTGTTCTGCAGTCCCTGATGCAGGTTGAAGTGGGCACCAATTTTGGATCTAGCATTTATCCTGCCTCCAGGACCTTATTCCTCTTAAACAATGAAAATCACCAGAATTTGCTGTTCTGTTCCAATTATGTTCCAATTTTTAGTAAGAAATTCTTAATCCTGATAGTTAGGCCTAGGTGCAGCAGTAGCTGACCATCTTTGTTAAGGTTACTGACAGATCACAAAACCTGAGGAAATGGGGATTTTTTTTCTTTTCCTGATTGGCTTCTGCCCAAAGCGTGTGCTGTTCCTGTACCCTTCTCCCCGTCCCCAGTCTGAAGCCATCTAGGAGATGGGGGGCACCTTTGGAGAGCAGAGCAGCCAAGCAGCAGCGATTCTGTAGACCAGCAACATCCACATGTGGCTGAACGAGTTTCGCTATGGAACAGGGAAAAAATAACTTGCACTGGGATGAGTCAGCTCTGCTCTGTTTTTTGCCGTGTTACCCAACTCTGAGTCACACACTGAATCACACGTTGCACAGTGTGCAGTCGGTCGAATGAAATCCATTCATGCCGTTTGATTTCGTGTCCCTCTCCTTCCCCCTAAGCAGCAGCGCTGGGCTGGCGCAGTGCACCACCCCAGGGGCTGGGGCCATGCACCACCTACACTGCTGCCTGGTGGCCCGTGAGCGAGGACAGAGCTGCTGCCTGCAGGGCCGTGCTGAGCACAGCCCCGCGTGCCCAGACAGGGAGGGAGGGCATCCATCTGCCGCGGGGGGCTGCGGGCGGCGGGGCTTTGGCTCTCCGTCCCTCTTTTTGGGTGGCTCAGCACAGGCAGGGGAGCGAGTACCAGGGCAAGGTGCACAGAGTTGGGCTCACAGAAAATAAAGGTCCCACGCTGCTGTGTGTGAGTGCAAGCTGCGTGTTGCTTGTAGGTGCGGCAGTTGTCCACAGCCGAATCGCACTAGGTTACATGTACTAGGAGCGTAATCACCTTTGGGCATTACCCTCCCCTTAAGTAAGGAAACACCGGTTCTTCTGTCAAACATCGATTTCCTTTGACCTAAATATTAATTGTATTCAAAAGATCTTGCTTCTGTATTTGTTTTTCTCTTCTCTTGTAGGATTAATGACATAGCAAACCTTTGTGCGGAGCTGACAGCATGCTGCACGGTGCTGAGCTCAGAGTGGCTAGGGGTTGTAAAAGCTCTTTGCTGTTCTTCAAATCATGTGTGGGGTTTCAATGATCTGCTCTGCAGCGTCGATGTAAGTCCACACTGTCTTCTAAAGTACCTGTTAAACTTACTTACCTCAGGTGCACTTAGAGGTATAGTAAGGTCTCCATTCAGTGCATAATGCTGGGCACAAAGTTGGTCCTATGTCCATCAGTTTTCAAGGCATTTCATGAGGTTCCTGATTGATTTTTATTCTTCCCTACATCTTCAGCATGAATGTAAAATTTGGGCAGTGCTTAGAGATTTCTCTTTGTCAGCATTTTTTTCTTACTTTATTATGGAATGTTACAGAATATTGGAGGTGCTCTTGGAAAGGAGCAGATGTTGGCATACTTTTCCTGAAGTGCTGATGGATGTGTAAATAACTGTTTTAAAGACCCTGTGTTTGGTGTTGGTTCTTAAATTGTAGAGTTTGTGGTACATTTTGCTGTTCTTAACTCACCTGATATAAGTTACCATAGCCTTGTTAAGTCAGCAGGATTATGGTGACTAACGTTATTCAATATCTGATCCAATATATTGATCTGCAGTTTGGGAACAGATTGCAGCTGTGTACATTGGGGACATATTCTTGTCCTTAAGCTAAGGAATGAGTGTTGGTATTATCAATTTTTATAGAATGATAAAATTGTCCCAGGTTTTTATAGGACGAGTGGGTTTTATTTTGGAATTAATTTGTGCTATTTGAAATAGGTCTGTGTTAAAATTTAGTTCAAAGCTATCATTATTTGTCATTAAAAGTTTGGTAATGCACTAAAATGTGGAGACAGATGCATATGTGTGTACATTTTGCTCTTTATTCTAATATTTAATTCTTTAATAATCATGGCAGCGAGATGTGCACTGCCACGTGAAGCATAGCAATGTTTTTCTTTCCAGGTGAGTGACCTGTCATTCCATGATTCCCTGGCCACTTTCATTGCTATATTGATTGCCCGGCAGTGCTTTTCTCTGGAGGATGTAGTTCAGCACGTTGCACTGCCTTCTCTTCTTGCAGCTGGTAAGAATGTATTCAGACAAAAACTTAGAATGAAAAACTTAAGACTTTTTAGTGAGCTTCCAATGATTGAATAAGTAGTGAAACGCCACCTGTTGTACATTACAGCATGTATGTCCCTGCAGTTCGCAAAAGGAGTGCTGCCAGGTTAGATCAGAAAACCCACAGCTGACAAGTGCTGTCAGATTTGTTGACAATGCTCTGTCCTCTTCTGTTATGCAGTATCACCAAATGTCTGCCAGATCTACTTGGGTTGTGCTGTGAAACATTTTGGAAGCTCACCTGTTCTATGTATCCTCTGTAGCCCACAGTGTGCATTTCTCTCTCATTTCCTTCTGGCATCAATTTTCTCTCTGGCACCATCTTTGCATCCACGCTGGAGTACAGCGGCTATGGTCCCCTTTGTTGGTCACATCCCATTTCTTTTCATTTTCTGCCTGGATTTGTTTTTCTTATTTCTTCATTGACTATCAAAAGGTAGTTTAGCCATGTATTCTCTTCTGCCATTAATTAGGTCCCTTGCTTAACAAAAATCATACTATTCTTTCCTGTGTTTTTGTTTGTTTGTTTGTTTGTTTTTTAATGACTGAAGGCCATAAATGCTGATTCCTGTTGATGAAATTATTGTATTTACATTTAAAATGGGGCTGTGAATTAGAACCTTTCCAGGCCTGCCAGCGTGACTTGTGAGGTCCTGGGTAGATGCCCTATGTCCATGTCCCATATTCCATAGCCTGCGGGGATCCAGATGCTGAGCCTGGGGCCAGGATGACCTGTCGGCTTCTCCTACACCTCTTCAGGACACCCCAGGTCTGCCTCTTTCCACAGGAAACAGGTAAGCTGCCTGCTGCATGGTCCTTTCATTTCAGAGAATGAATCTGGATGTTTTTGGGTGGCTTCAGATTTCATGTGTGAAAATATCCATGGTGCAATTAGAAATTACAGCCTGCTTAAAATCACAGATTTTTCTCTAGTTAAAAGGTGATGTATACTATTCTTATTTGTTGGAAAAATGTCCTGTGTGTGTCCATGCTGCATGTGGGTCATCCTGCAGTGATGTAGAAACTGATAGGAATACACATAATGCAGCTTGGTAGCCTTGTGTGTAAACTGAAATTATATGTGATTTTAAGTAAGGCACAGTAAAACATCTAGTCCAACAGAAGAAACACGAGGAAAACCGTCCTCAAAATCCATTAACGTATCTTTCCTATTGGATTTTTTTTAATTTATTTTTTTAAATTTGAATATTCTGTGGTCTGACTTGGGTGGTTTTGCCACAGACCAAAAGAGGAAGGAACAGGGCAAGGAACAAGCACCTGACAGTTAAAACGAAATAACCATTAAAATAACGTGTGTTTTGACTCTTAAGCATTTCAGAAAACTTGATGACAAGACTATTTCTATGGCAAAAATAACCTGAAATTATTTTAAACTCTTAAGTGACGTCAACTTTTTCCATCTAAAAGCAATAGTAGCTTCTTTTTCAACATTCTTCATTCAACAGAAATGAATGAACCTCACTTAACAAATTTGAACAAAATAAGTAAAGGCTGTGAATACTGTCTGAATAACAGAAATACATTACGTGGCTCCAGGCTTCCCTAGAAATAGAAATTAATTTAAATGGAAAGGGAGAGTCATGTTAGAACTCTAGCAGGTAGTACAGATCAAACAAGATGTGACTACATTGCAGACTTCTATTGTGTGTGGCTCAGTTGACCATTTCAGAAAGGTGGTAGATTTGTCTTTCCTTTCTCCCTCCCTATCTTTCAGTCTGTGTATCTTCTCCTTGAAGTCAGAAAAAGCATTCACTGATGGCTTTTGTAGTCTGCTTCTAAACTGTGGGATTAGGCTTAACCGTGCAACAGGCGTTTATATTAATTAATTTTGCCTCATTTGTTATGAAGACTAGGTAAAGGAAGTCATTTCCTACATCTGTGAAGTCAAAACCAAAATACACTTCAACATCTCATTGTGGCTAAATTTGCTGTTTATATAGAAACAGTGAAATGACTGGCTTCTTTTTCTATTTAAGTAATTATAACTTATTTTAATATTTGATATTAATACATCACAACAATGTGGCATGGGTTAACCCTGGTGGGCAGCTGAACCCCACTCAACTGCTCACTCACTACACCCTAGGGGAGTAGAGAATTGGAAAGGCAGAAGTGAGAAAACTTGTGGGTTGAGATTAAGATGGTTTAATACATAAAACCGAAGTTGCACATGCAAGCAAAGTAAAGCAAGGAATTCATTCACTACTTCCCATTGGTAGGCAGATGTTCAGCCATTTACAAGAAAGCAGGGCTGAACATGCATGATGTTTTTTTCGGAAGACAAATGCCATCACTGACATGCCCTCAGTGCCCTGGCTGTCCACCCCCCACCAACTTCTTGTGCGTTCTCAGCCTCCTTGCTGGTGGGACAGTGTAAGAAACAGAAAGGCCTTGACTTTGTAAGGACTGCTCAGCAGCAACAAAACCATCACTGTTATCACCACTGTTTTAATTTCAAATCCAAAACATAGCACCATGCAAGCCTACTGCGAAGAAAACAAACTCTATGCCAGCCAAAACCAGAACACCACGTATCCCACTTGATTTTAACGACTTACCCTTTGGTCTTCAACTTCAGTTATGACATTCGATTCTTCATTCAGTTATCGTGTTTCTATAGCTGTTTTGGATGAAAAGGAATTTGTACAAAGGAAATTTTAGATGGTAAAGCATAACCATTTTCCAAAAGATTTGCTCTTCTTTCCATAGGGAAATTATTTCCTGGAATTCGTTCTTCTTGTGATCGTCACCTCTTGGCTGCTGCTCACAACAGTATAGAAGTGGGAGCTGTGTTTGCAGTCTTAAAAGCAATTTTGATGCTTGGTAAGATTATGCAGAGTCATGCGTAATGTTTTTGCTCTAGGGCTTGGGTTAAAGTTGTACCGTGATACTTCACATATACTGGGAAAGAAAAGCGCCGGTGACAGAAGAAAAATGTAGATGCTGTCTGTGCTTCTGTAGCATAAGAGTAGTGTTTCCCCCACAGGTCAAGAGACAGCATTTTTCTCTGGTGAGTCAGCCCCAGCTGATGAGCCTGTAAGCAGATGTGGCTTTTTAACATTTTGACCTCCCCTGCCACCAAGTCCAAGTATGCTTCAAATTCAGGCAAGTCACGCTCAAGAGGAAATAAGGTCTCAGATCACTTTTCCCACCTTTTTCTGTGCTTTCCACGAATTGTGTCTGTCAGTCATTGAGAAACTTAAAAAAGAATCACTGCTAAGCAAAGCAACTCTCCATGAACAAGGAGTGTAATATTTATTCAAACAAATAACTATCTCAGAGTTTTGATTTGGCTTAAGTTCAGGTAAAGCTCTGGGGAACTGTGGTGATGTGTATTTTTGGAGCTAAGTAAACGTCCAATTAAACAAACAAGTTCTCCCAGATGTGCATATACCAACAGAGGTATACCTCCAGCTAGAGTACTAACATTATGTTCTCTGTTGGTCAGTGTCTCAGTACTCTCAAAAACCTCATAGTCCTTAACAACATGACTATGTTGGGAAAGAAGTTAAGGAAATAGCTAGCAGAGATGGACTGATAGATTGAAAGTGAGCTTGAAATACGTTTATGGCCATTATCTATGTTCTCTTGCACTTCAGAGTGCTGAGATCTGCTATTTTTCTTCACTAATACTGTGCAGTGTGAACACTTGCTGTTTCATCCCTACACAGGGACATGGTTTGAATAGGGTCTTGGTGCAGGGTGATAAGAAGGAAGATCTGGACACACAGCTTATTTGTGTCTTCACTGCAACTCACATGTCTGTCAGTTTACACTGTCAGTCTCCTTATTTTAATATTTTGCTGGTAGTTGTCGATTTTAGGAAGAAATCCTAGCATAATGTATAAGCAGAGGCCATGGTGTGGAAGTGGATGTTTAAAAGAGTAAATATTTAATGTGGTGCTGAAACAAACCATTTCGCCTTGTCATGCCATGTTAGTTGATGTTGGTGGTAAACTGAGAGGTTTTCTAGGGGATAACTATCATATATGGTCAAACAGGTGTGATCCACAGGAGTTTGTGCTGACTTAACAATTTGGCTATATTAGCCTGCTTCACCTGCACGCTCCTGGAAGGCCTCACAGACTCTAGGGTGTTATTACATGCAGTAGTGTGGGCTATTTTCTGCTATTTTCTCCACTTCTACATGCTGTAGTTGCATCTACTTTCTTGTCCACGGCTGCAAAGCCTTAAACATCAGTTTTAACATAGACTGTTACAGGTCTTATTTTTTACATCATGTCCTAACTGCTTTTCCTTGCTCCATTGGTCACCCCTGCTTGTTTCAGGCAGATGGTGGCACAGAGCTGAGCTGATGCCTTGCAGGGAAGATCAGCTCTCCCATGTTTGCCAGGGCTCTCTCACCATGTGCTGCCCTTTTCCATTCCCATGAAGGTCCATCCTTCTGGTGGAAAAGTTCATAGTAAGACAACTGAGGGTACCATCAGTCGAGACTTGTCTCTTGATCTATGGAGTGTTAATAAATCAAAGTAAGAGAGAAGACTTGGAAAAATCAGACATCTGAGAACAATGAGTAACCCAACACTTCCTTATCTGCCAAAGCAAGTCTGTGCATTCGAAGGTGCTCCACTTTCCTGTGGAGCACGGCAGTTTTAGTTGTGCTTGATCTGTATAAATGTTTTTCTGCTTCTGAAATATCCACCAAAAAGATACCATGCAAAATGAAGCAAGCAGGCAATACTTTGGCCGTAGCGATTTTCAGATCACTAAAACTTACTTTTTTTTTTTTTTAAAAAATTTATTTTTTTTTAAAGAAAAAGCTTTACTCCTGTTACTCCTGTTTTATTCCTCAGCTTGCCTGTGCCTGTGCAGATGTCCCTGTCTAGAGGCATGGGGCCTTGGGTAAAGTTCACTCTGTGCTTGTGTCCTTTGCTCTGCAGGTGATGCCGAGATTGGCAGCAGCAGTGTCAACACCTTGAAGAGCGAGGACTTCACTATGAGAGGCTTATTAGAAGACCTAAATGAGGATGAAATGTGGGGTTCCTCTCACACACTGAAATCATGTGGAAAAGCTGTTTCCATAGAAACTGCTAGTTTAAGCGAGTATGCTAGATATGTGCTAAGAACTATTTGCCAGCAGGTAATTTGTAAGAACTACTCTTCTGTCTTCATTTAGCGAAACAATGGTATTTTATTTGAAAAGGATAACGTATTTTGGTATAAAATGAATGCTGAAATATTTAAATATTTGACTTCTCTTTGGGTTTCCTGTTTTGGAGCAGAGACATTTAATAGACTGTTAGTGGGGGAAATAATGGCATAAGTTGGTTGTTAGCGTCTCCCTATGCTCTATCAGATCTGAGGTATTTTTCCTGCCTGACTCTCAAGCACTTTGAGAAGACAGTAGGACCACTCCATCAGCTGTCTGTTCAAAGTGCTTTTACAGTAGTCTTTCTTTTATTACAAAGTTGCTTTCAAATTATAGAAGTTCTTCAAAGCTCGGAAGAAATTAATTTTTGAAAACAGTTAACAGTCATACTTTCAGGTGGTACTGAATGACAGATGATGTTTCTAATCTCAGATAAACCATATTTCCCTTTAAGTTTTGCATATAGAAAATCACTTTTCTGCTTAGCTTAACGAAAGGTAATATTTGAACATTGAAACTATCTTCTGAATCTGTTATCTGGTTACTTACAGGAATGGGTTGGAGAACACTGCTTAAAAGAACCTGAGAGGCTATGCACAGACAAAGATCTTATTTTGGATCCTGTTCTTTCAAACAAACAAGCACAGAAACTTCTTCAACTTATCTGCTATCCTCATGGTATTAAAGAATGCACTGAGGGAGACAACCCTCAGAGGCAGCACATCAAACGCATACTTCAGGTAATGCAGTGGAGAAAAAGAAGGTGCAAAAACCACCTGTGAGGTACTAACTCTTAACCTGTCATTCAGCAGCAGCACAAAGTGATGATGATTTGCAATTCCTGGTGCAACCAAGCGTTAGATTCTTCTTTAAACATTATATGTGCTCAGGATCTCTAGTCTTTGCTGTAAACATCTTACAGAATTCTGGTGCCTCTACTTCTGATTTCACAGTTTTGGAGGAAACAAGTGTGCTGCATGCTCATTGTTACTGTTTATCATTGTCAGCTGTTAAGGAGCTGCTGAAAAGGGAGCTGCTTTTGGGGATGTTTAGGTGGAGATGCATACTGTCTCAGTAGGGCTCTGTGACAGCAGTGGCTTGAAAGACACTCCTGCTCTGTGGAAAAGGCTCAAATGCAATCCACGTGGTCCTAAACTGATTGCTTCTTTAAATCCAAATACTATAGGACTATTTCATTCCTCAAACTTACAAAAATGGATTTTCTGTGAAATCTCAACTGTGTCGAGTCAACAATAGCCAGACCAGGACAAAAATTGATTGGTGTTCTGCAAAACAATCACTTTAGCTGCTTAGTTTACTTTAATCATGTCTAGATGGCCTTGTACTAAATACAAATGTGTCTATTTGGATGACAGCACAATGGTTAAATATATTTATTAAAGAAAATACTAATTACATTTTCTGTATTTGTATTTAACTAAACTCATATTTTGCAGAGAGCAGGATTTTTATTCAGAAAAGTTGCACAGTTACTGAGTAATGGTGGACCATTAATGTAGTTTCTTGAGTGGGTCTGATATTCTGGAATGCCATTAGATTATTAAAAAGAGTAGTGATTGTGATGATCTGCTTATAAGAAGGCTTTTGCATATAATACATTCAATTATGAGATATTTCTTCCCCTCGCACCTTTGAAGTGTTGACACCTGTATTTGTAATGTTAATTCTTTCACAGAATTTAGATCAGTGGACTCTCCGTCAGTCTTGGTTGGAGCTGCAACTAATGATCAAGCAGTGCATGAAGGAGTCTGTGAGTATTTGTTTTCAAACTTACTTTTTTGCATTAAATGTTTAGATAAGACTGTTAAATTTTAACGTAGTCCATGAGCAAACATACCATGAATGTGCTAGTTTGCTTATGTTTTACTGTAGGGTTCTGGGTCTGTGGCTGAAATGAACAGCTTGTTGGATAATATTGCAAAGGCGACAATAGAGGTGTTTCAGCAATCCGCTGATCTAAACAATAACTCTTCTAACTCTGGTATAGGCCTCTTCAATCCAAACTCTGTTGGAAATGCTGACACAAGTAATACAAGACAGAATGGTAAAAAGACATTCCTAAGGTATTTTCTGTAGCACCTTTTTAATTATTTTAGCCAACGTGATGCTTAATTTTGCATAGATTGCCTAGACATTTTGCACTTGAAGCAGGAATGTACAGAAATGAGTTACCTGAAGGTTACTTCTATTTACTTTTGTTTAACAATAAATATAGTTGCTATTCTTGAATTTTTGGAAACCAGAAATTATGATTGTTCAGTCCACAGTAGTTACTCCAGACGTGTTGTGCCAACTGCTCTATTAAAGCAGTTCAGTTTTTTAACAGCTAGTACTGGTTGCAAAACTACATGGATATTTTGGCTGAAATACGTTTGCTCTGTTTCTAGCTCTTCTGAGAGGCGAGGAGTATGGCTGGTGGCTCCCTTGATTGCAAAACTGCCTACCTCAGTTCAAGGTAGGGTCTTGAAAGCTGCGGGAGAAGAGCTGGAGAAAGGACAACATTTGGGGTCATCTTCTAAGAAGGAAAGAGATAGACAGAAGCAAAAGAGGTATGACCTTGGGAATTCTCTGTTAACAGAGCTGGAAGGTATTTTTGAAGGAGGGGTATACTGGGCTGGGTTTTTGCTTCACAAGGCCTCATTGGCTCACTTCTTTGGAGCAGTAAGTTATCAAACCGAGACAGGTTTCAGGTTTCATTTAATCTGAAAAATGCCATTGGTTTCAGAAGACAAAATGTGAAAGCTTTGTAACATGTCTTCCAGTGGCTATTCTGCAGCTTGCTGATGGGTAATGTTGGAAATTAAAAAGGACAATCAGAGGGCTTGTTGTCTCTTCCCTTCTATGGTGGTAGGCCACTTCCTTGCCAGTAAGATACCATAACTGTCCTAAGATGTCACTTAATTCCTGTGGAGAGTAGTGGAGCTTGAAGTTCATCTCTAACTTTTCCAAAGGAATGAGAATTTTAATGATTTAATAGTTATTGATTTTTCATTTAGTAAAATATTCTTGTACAGTGTTTATTATTTGTTTTTATTTTGTTCCAGTTATGATGTAAATTACGTTAAACACTCTACACAACAAAGCCTCTTAGCTTCAAATACTGACCGTCTTTCTTCTTGGAAAGCTCTTCCAAAGTACACTTATTAGAGAGAAAGCAAATCAGTTCTTAAAGGCTCAGGGTTTTTGACTGTTACATATGATACCACTATAAGTTTATTGTTCTTGTGTTATTAGTGAGCATTGTTATTCATCCTCCATGTTTCTCATGCTGTATATTTTCCCTGAACAAGGGACCAATAATTGGGCATTACCACTTTATAGTGCTCTTGCATGTATTGATTTTTGACGTATGGTTGTCATTAAATTCTGTGAAACCTTTTAAATCTGCTCTTTTTCAGCCTCTTCCAACTAGCTTATTTTACCCATAGGGTTAAGAGATTTATTTATTTTCTTTCCCTGATAATTGCTGTATGCCTGTTACTCTGTGTCAGGTTGGACCCTAGTTCATTTGTGTTCTCTCTTTAAGAAGCTTCTCATGTAACAAATATATCAGTCTAGAGAGGTTTGCCGTGTTCAGTTTTTGAATTAAATCCTTGTCCTTCTACTTCATTTGTAGTACCTGCCTGTTCCACTGATAGACAAAAATGACATCTTGCTTTACGGATCTCTTTGCTAGGTATTTCCGGGTATTTCAGCACTCTTCTGCTATTCACTGGCTCTCATGCAATTTGCCAGTTTTTTTTGCATCAGTAAAAGGGAGTATGGAACCTCTCTCTGCTTTCTTTTTGTATGGGAGAGATCATGTATAGAAAACCTAAAACAAGAATCTCTTCAAACCACAAATAAAATGCTGTAGAAACTGTTAAGCCCTTCCTCCATGACAGGTCCCGTGCACAGAAGTAAAAACATTTAAAAGGTTGTTATAACTGCAACAATAAATGACTTCACCAGCGGCTTTTTGAAACCTTTCAACCTCAATCAAAACCAAACTTTCCTACTCTGTTCATGACAAAATCTTATACAGGGTATTTGTTGTATCTTTTTTTCAAACCCCACTTTGTGTAGCAAGGATAACTATTGTGATAATAGTTATCTTGCAAGTTGTAAATTTTTCTTATGGAAATGAATGAGTAAATGAACACATGTTCCTACCATGGGTGTTCCTCAAATATGAAAACAAAACAAACAAACAAACAAACAAACCTGTTTAACATGACTTCCATAATTGCAGACTTTCTAATTTGCTTGTTTTACAGAACCTAGAGATTTTGCCATTCCTTAATACTAGTTGTCACATAAAATGCTGAAGTCAGGTTAACTGCCAAATGAAAATAACTGCTGAAATGAAAATTTACAATAAATGTATGTGTGTATGCATGGATACGTCTCTATTGTGTTTAAGGGTGCATGTAATTTTCTAGGAGCTTACGTATCTAAAACTGTAAAAATCATTGCACGAACTGTTACTCAAATACCTTTGCTGACGTTTTTTACTTCTCTTCTACTTTACATGTTGTAGTTTCAGATTTGTCTCTGTTTCTTTCAGTTTGTCTAAATTTTATGTTCATAATGGATACCCTTTACTATATGTATGTATGTATGTATTCTGAAAACCTTTACAAAGTTTCCTAAAAACGTTTAAAGCTGCATCTCAATTTACATACACTAAACCCGTGTAAGATTTTAAGTGGAATTTAGGTGGCTTACATTCTAATCAGTGCTTGTAGGGGAACCTCGAGATTCACTTCAGACCACTAACATGGATTAGAAACTTCAGCTGCCTAGTCTCCACTACAATTATCTCCCTGTTTAATGAAAGTAGTCTTCAAATAGCATGCTCTGTTTCTGAGTCAGTCCTTCAAGTGTTCATGTAATTCTTGGTCATTAAATGCCTTGAGCTAGGTGGGTTCTCAGCAATGGCATGTATAACGTGTGCATTTATACTGGCTGGTGCTCTTCCTATTTACGTGCATGTTCTTTTAATTTGTCATGTGAGACTTTAATTTACTAAAACAGAAACAGACATAGATGCAGGCAATGCCACTTCCAGAGGGAAAAAATAGACAAAACAAGGAAGGTGGTGAAGATTTGGGGGGTATTAAAGTAATGTTACTAATTGACTTCTGTGTTTGCTTCTCTTAAAGCATGTCTCTTTTGAGTCAGCAACCTTTCCTTTCTTTGGTACTTACTTGCCTTAAGGGACAGGATGAGCAACGGGAAGGGCTTCTAACATCACTGCAGAATCAAGTTAATCAGGTAAAACAAGCACATAACCATAAGCACCCTTCACTGGATGTTTGTGTCATCAGTTTTATGTTTATAGGACAGTTTCAAGCCAGGAAAATTATAGTGCATGGCCTACCAAAAGGAACAGTCCAAGGAAGAAAGAATGGGGAAGTGTTTTATCAGTTTATGAGAGTAAATTTTTTATTTTTTTTTTAAATTGTTATGGAAAAATCTATTGAACTTGAGACTGGTTTCAGTTCATTCCAGGAAACACAGTAACAGATGCTTGTTCTGAGAGGAAGAGTCTTCTCAGTCTCTAGCTTGGTCAGAAAGAAGTTTTTGTAAGTTTGAAACTTAACATCTTTGGGAAAACCTTTCATCTTCTTCAGCTAGTACAGTTAAGTTGTGAGGTTTTTTGTTTGTTTATTTGTTTTGCTCTTGCTTGTTTTGTTTTAACATTGCTAGTCCCAGACTAGCCTATTGCCCAGAGAAACTATCCCTACAACTTTTCCTTCACTTATGCTCATTCACAACCTCTGATTCTGCTGTAGCCTCCTTGTTCCCATCTGGTTGATGCTGTAGCCTACATGAATATTGCTAGCTCCTAGAGACGGTCCTGTAAGTGAACATATGCAGTACCCAGTGTAGTGGGAATACATGTATGTTTCCTTTTTCTGTCTCTAGTTTCTCTAACTTACTGTGGCAGTGAAAATTGATACTTGTAGGGCTGTTATTTGCCCATACTGCTCTCACTGCAGGTCTAGACTCAGACTTTGGTTCACATCCTAGTTAAATTCATTCCTTTGATCTTTTTTTCCCTGGTGTTACTGCCACTTGGATTCTTCTTTAGAGGTATGGTTTCTCCTCTGAAATGCAGCTGGTCCAGATTCCCTAAGGTTTTGGTCCTTTCTCATCCAGAGCACCCAACAGGATTCTGTTGGGAAGCTGCATCCAGTACAAGAGATCCATTTATATACATATGGTGAGCAGTTAAATAGGATGTTTGAACTCTATTTTTAATAAATGCATAATGAAGATCCTTATTTTCTTTTTGCTACAATAGGAAGATCTAGTCACATAATTGATAGCAGAGTATTAACCCTGTATAAATTCAATTTTTACCTTCCTTTGTTGTATTTAATATGGTCTAAGCTTTGAACAGGCATGACGATAAGAAAGGTTAATAATCTTTTATGGCTCCTCAGAGGTAATGGTCACAAATACTTAAACTTGAAGGGGAGAAAATTCCTCTACAGGGAGAAAACAACCTTACTAAAATGGTTTCTTTTAGATCCTTAGTAACTGGAGGGAAGAACGGTACCAGGATGATGTTAAAGCTAGACAAATGATGCATGAAGCCTTACAACTTCGTCTTAATTTGGTAAGAAAAACTTACGTGCTCCTTCTGTTGGTATAAAGAGATGTAGCAGCTACTTGAAGTACATGGTAAGGTGCAAGAACTACTGTGTCTGGGTAGTGCAGGGGCCAGGGCTCCCAGAGGAAATCCCAGCCCCGGGCACCTGGCACCTCCACCAGGACGGGGACAGGCCGAGGTCATACCGGGCTGTCAGCCTCTTGGGGGGGTGCCAGGATCCGGCCCGGTGAGGAGAGGCATGGTCAGACACAACCCTGGTCTGGGATTTCTAGGCAGGGCTATGGTGATGAGCTGAGGCTCCTGACAAGCTTCTGGGCTAGGGACAGGCATGGGGCATGGGGGTTGCCCCAGATGGGGCTGGCCAGGGGCAGCAAAGGCCATTAGTGCTCCCCGTGCCTCAGTGTGGCATCACAGGGGATTCTCTGCTTTTCCTGTCTCTCTTGTTTCAGCTGATGCTTCCTGGCCATAGTGTTTGGGCATTGTTCATAGAAAATGAGTAGGAAGGACAGACTATGCCCAATTCACACCTTGTTTTTGTGCTGCTTTCATCCTTTCGGTGGCACTGGAATATCAGAAATTGTATCACCTTTATTTAGACACTGAAGGTTATTGTCTACTGATGGGCTGGTTTATCCTCTTGTGACAAGCAAGGGATTTATGGAATTAGGCAATATAGCTGATCTTTTTGGAGGTCTCGGGAAATGTAATATTTGGCTGTTTAATTTACATGTGCAATTTCAGTTGCCACTACTTGAATATCAGTCGACTTAAAAAGTTTACATCGAGTCCTTCAATGTCCCACATCTCCTGAAACTTCTGTACTAGATGTCAGGGTCACTGCAGCTCATTTAGCACAGTGACGGAGGTGTATAGAGACTTTGTGTAAGGCCAAGTGAGGGAGCTCCAAGGCAGGAGTAACACTGCAGCACTGTTCTTCTCCCACCTCCTTGGAAGCTGCTCAGGTGCAACCAGAGGGGGAAACCATATGCTGCCACTGGCTCAGGGTAGGGGGACTTGAGCCAACGCTTGATATGGGTAATAAGTGGTTTATTACTAAAGCAGTAAGATTTTATCCCTTTGTAAACAATAAACTACATATGTAGTCGAAGGAGTAATCTTAGACATAAAGTCAACAAGGTGTAGGAGCTAAAAGCAGATACTGAGATTTGAAACAGTCTGTGTTTCTTGAGCAAGGTAAAATGTAGAAATAAGCTTTAAGCATTGGGAAGAATTGTGAAGTGAGACAACTACAGGCATAAAAAGTGAAGGATTTAGTGTGATTATAAACATGAAAAAAATATTTTTGGAAAGTTGTAAAATGGGGAACAGGCAAGATGATTCGAAGCAGATACTGTGTGCAGGGATAATACACAAACCAGCAATGCTGACAGTAGCATCATGGTAGAGCAGGAGGACCCTGGGCTGCAGTGCACCAGCGAGGAAAGACCAGTGTTGGTTTGCATTAGCTCCCTTAGGCCTCCTGTTGTGTAACAGGGAGATGCTTATTCCTGTACAGAGTTGGCACTGTCTGAAGGCTTGATCTGTGCTTGCATTAGCTAGAAGTGTTGTATCTTTGATATGTGGGGTTTGGGCTCTATTCTGGCTGGTTTGGAAATCAGGCTCATAAGCTGATCTTGTGTTGATGCAGGTTAATCCTTTGCAGGAACAGTTCTGATGAAATGGTTCATTCTCAAAGAAAAGGCATGTTTTACAGTGTCATAAAATACTCGTAGGAATTGGGAAAAATTGTTTGTGGAGTCAAATACATCATGTAGCAGTTTTTATTTTCAGTCAATACTATCTTGTTCTTTAGGTCCCTTTCTCTATGCAGTGGATTTTATTGTCTAATTTTTGTATGTGGGGGGAAGGCAATAACTAAAAGGTTTTACTTCAGTACCTTCTCAGTTCTAAGAATCTTTTCACACGCTTCAAAATTTGTTGCGTCAAACATGAAAGTGAAGATAGGAAGCTGAAGGAGCAGTGCAGTACTATTTTGCTTTTCTGTAGTTCCTTCATAGGAGAAGCTTTTTTTCTGAAAGAATGGGGTAGGGAGAAAAATGTGTTTAAGCTCAGTACATCAGAGTGGCAGTCAGCACTCAAGAACACATGGGACTGGATGGCAGTTTTATTCATAAGTAACACGTGATGAGGAAGCATGCATCTGTGAGATACATGCAGAGCTTTGCTATCTGCTGTGTTATTTTGCAGGTAGGTGGCATGTTTGATACTGTGCAGAGGAGTACCCAGTGGACCACTGACTGGGCACTTCTGCTCCTTCAGATAATCACTTCAGGAACTGTTGATATGCAGACCAACAAGTATGTCTGCGCTGTTAAAACAAGCTAATCAATGTCCTTCGTGCCTTTAAATCTAGATTGCATGGATGTTACTGTTATATTTTTCTTATTATTACAATATTACTGCTTGAGTGCAACTTACATGCTCAATGCTGGTCTCAGCTGGGGAACATCTCTATCTTGGAAAGCACTGGAAACACTATTTACACTGCTCCTTAACAAGCATGTTTTCCTAGCAGTTTCCCAAACTGGAGCTGTAGTTCCTAATGACTATTAGCTCTTTGTGCTGTCTGTAGCTCTGAGCTGTGGTGTGTAAGATCTGTGTGTGTATCTTGACAGTTCACCTGCATGTATACACCGGGGCCGGTGCATGCGAGCTGAGTTGTGCGTGCATGCAGAAAGCACTGAAAAATTCGGCTTGTCTAAAGAGCTGTGTTTGTGCCTTTTGCTGTGAATATCTGTCCCTGGATCTCTTAGCAATGTGTAATTCCTCGGGTAACACTTGTAATTTTACTCTCAGTGAATTGTTCACAACTGTGCTTGACATGCTGGGCGTTCTCATCAACGGGACACTTGCCTCCGACTTGTCAAATGCTTCTCAAGGAGGGCCCGAGGAAAACAAAAGGGCTTATATGAATTTAGTGAAAAAGTTAAAAGTAAGTGTTACATCTCATCATTTTCAGCATTTCTTTTGAATCACATTTTCAACTTTTCATCTTGCCATTTCTAGTATCTGGGAAGGCCTCGGAAAAAGAGGAGAGAATGAAGTAGCACTAGTGGTAATAAGGAGTGAAAGAAGGAAATTAAATAAAATAGGAATGTGAGGGTGGGGAGACAGTCTACCAAGATTTTCTTCTCATTACCTTACATTTAGGGACCCTGGAAGAGACTTAATTACTTTTATTCATGTTTGAGACACTAAATTTCTATTTAAATTGTATTATATAGTTTCTATATTCTGCTCAAACAAGAGATGAAATAATAACTTACATTCTTAAAAAACAAAACACAACAAGACCAGAAACTAACAACAAAAAAAAAGCAAACTAAAAAAATAACCAGCTCTGCAAAACCATTTGTTTAAATTTAGTAAAAGTACAGGGAAATGATTCATTCAGAAACTGGACATTTTCTAATAGTGAAAGCAGTGCAATGTTTCTCTTCCTTTTTTTTTCTCCTTTCTGTTTGATTGATTGTTTTATTTATTCTTTAGAAAGAGCTGGGAGACAAGCGGTCAGAAAGCATTGACAAGGTTCGCCAGCTGCTCCCTTTGCCAAAGCAGACATGTGATATTATTACTTGTGAGCCAATGGGATCCTTGATTGACACCAAGGGCAACAAAATTGCAGGATTTGACTCCATTGATAAGAAACAGGCAAGAGTAAATGTTTACTTTCATCTAATTTTTTTTCATGATTTTTTGGTGATGGGAAATTCAAGCAAGCGGGTACAGCTTGTAGAGTGCATGCATTTACACACAGTATCAAAACCAGTATCGTATTTCTGCTGTAGTGCAGCTTTCTAATGCAGTCATTACCACAGCTTCAGCCTCAGCAATGCAATGTGTTAAACAAGTAGGCTCCCTATGAGCAATGATGTGGAAGTTGAGTGATGCTGGGCTTGTAAGAGCAGCACTGTTAAAAAGAGTTGCAAACAACTGACTGTTTTTTTTGTTACCAAATATATTTCTGTTTGAAATACATGTGCACTGTTTTTCTTGCATGATCCATGTGAAAGTTCTT